>NC_090320.1:165349441-166082807 GCF_040869045.1 Eurosta solidaginis | reverse complement strand
CCTTTATGGCGATATCTCGAAAAGCCGTCCACCTATAGAACTAAGCCCCACGCCATTGTAAAATACTCATTAACACCTTTCCTTTGATACCCATATTGTACAAACGCATTCTAGAGTCACCCCTGGTCCACCTTTATGCCGATATCTCGAAAAGGCGACCACCTATACAACTACCACCACTCCCTATTAAAACCCTCATTAATACCTTTAATATGATACCCATATCGTACAAACACATTCTAGAGTCTCCCCTGGTCCACCTTTATGGCGATATCTCGAAAAGACGTCCACCTATAGAACTAAGCCCCACACCCTTTTAAAATACTCATTAGTACCTTTCGTTTGATACCCATATTGTACAAACACATTCTAGAGTCACCCTTGGTCCGCTTTTATGGCGATATCTCGAAAAGGCGTCCACCTATAGAACTAAGGCCCACTCCCTTTTAAAATGCACATTAACACCTTTCGTTTCATATCCATATTGTACAAACTCATTCTAGAGTCACCTCTGGTCCACCTTTATGCCGATATCTCGAAAAGGCGACCAAATATACAACTACCACCACTCCCTTTTAAACCCCTCATTAATACCTTTAATTTGATACCCATATCGTACAAACACATTCTAGAGTCACCCCTGGTCTACCTTTATGGCGATATCTCGAAAGGGCGTCCACCTATAGAACTAAGCCCTAAGCCCTTTTAAAATAATCATTAACACTTTTCGTGTGATACGCATATTGTACAAACTCATTCTAGAGTCACCCCTGGTCCACCTTTATGCCGATATCTCGAAAAGGCGACCACCTATACAACTACCACCACTCCCTTTTAAAACCCTCATTAATACCTTTAATTTGAATCCCATATCGTATAAACACATTCTAGAGCCACCCATGGTCCACCCTTAAGGCGATATCTCGAAAAGGCGTCCACCTATAGAACTTAGGCCCACTCCCTTTTGAAATACTCAATAACACCTTTCGTTTGATACCCATATTGTACAAACGCATTCTAGAGTCACCCCTGGTCCACCTTTATGCCGTTATCTCGAAAAGGCGACCACCTATACAATACCACCACTGCCTTTTAAAACCCTCATTAATACCTTTATTTTAATACCCATATCGTACAAAAACATTCTAGAGTCACCCCTGGTCCACCTTTATGGCGATATCTCGAAAAGACGACCACCTATACAACTATCACCACTCCCTTTTAAAATCCTAATTAATACCTTTAATTTGATACCCATATCCTACAAACACATTCTAGAGTCACCCCTGGTCCACCTTTATGGCGATATCTCGAAAAGACGTCCACCTATAGAACTAAGCCCCACACCCTTTTAAAATACTCATTAGTACCTTTCGTTTGATACCCATATTGTACAAACACATTCTAGAGTCACCCTTGGTCCGCTTTTATGGCGATATCTCGAAAAGGCGTCCACCTATAGAACTAAGGCCCACTCCCTTTTAAAATGCACATTAACACCTTTCGTTTCATACCCATATTGTACAAACGTATTCTAGAGTCCCCCTGGTCCACCTTTATGCCGATATCTGGAAAAGGCGACCACCTATACAACTACCACCACTCACTTTTAAAACCCTCATTAATACTTTTAATTTGATACCCATACCGTACAAACACATTCTAGAGTCACTCCTGGCCCACCTTTATGGCGATATCTCGAAAAGCCGTCCACCTATAGAACTAAGCCCCACGCCATTGTAAAATACTCATTAACACCTTTCCTTTGATACCCATATTGTACAAACGCATTCTAGAGTCACCCCTGGTCCACCTTTATGCCGATATCTCGAAAAGGCGACCACCTATACAACTACCACCACTCCCTATTAAAACCCTCATTAATACCTTTAATATGATACCCATATCGTACAAACACATTCTAGAGTCTCCCCTGGTCCACCTTTATGGCGATATCTCGAAAAGACGTCCACCTATAGAACTAAGCCCCACACCCTTTTAAAATACTCATTAGTACCTTTCGTTTGATACCCATATTGTACAAACACATTCTAGAGTCACCCTTGGTCCGCTTTTATGGCGATATCTCGAAAAGGCGTCCACCTATAGAACTAAGGCCCACTCCCTTTTAAAATGCACATTAACACCTTTCGTTTCATATCCATATTGTATAAACTCATTCTAGAGTCACCTCTGGTCCACCTTTATGCCGATATCTCGAAAAGGCGACCAAATATACAACTACCACCACTCCCTTTTAAACCCCTCATTAATACCTTTAATTTGATACCCATATCGTACAAACACATTCTAGAGTCACCCCTGGTCTACCTTTATGGCGATATCTCGAAAGGGCGTCCACCTATAGAACTAAGCCCTAAGCCCTTTTAAAATAATCATTAACACTTTTCGTGTGATACGCATATTGTACAAACTCATTCTAGAGTCACCCCTGGTCCACCTTTATGCCGATATCTCGAAAAGGCGACCACCTATACAACTACCACCACTCCCTTTTAAAACCCTCATTAATACCTTTAATTTGAATCCCATATCGTATAAACACATTCTAGAGCCACCCATGGTCCACCCTTAAGGCGATATCTCGAAAAGGCGTCCACCTATAGAACTTAGGCCCACTCCCTTTTGAAATACTCAATAACACCTTTCGTTTGATACCCATATTGTACAAACGCATTCTAGAGTCACCCCTGGTCCACCTTTATGCCGTTATCTCGAAAAGGCGACCACCTATACAATACCACCACTGCCTTTTAAAACCCTCATTAATACCTTTATTTTAATACCCATATCGTACAAAAACATTCTAGAGTCACCCCTGGTCCACCTTTATGGCGATATCTCGAAAAGACGACCACCTATACAACTATCACCACTCCCTTTTAAAATCCTAATTAATACCTTTAATTTGATACCCATATCCTACAAACACATTCTAGAGTCACCCCTGGTCCACCTTTATGGCGATATCTCGAAAAGGCGTCCACCTATAGAACTAAGCCCCACGCCCTTTTAAAATGCTCATTAATACCTTTCGTTTGATACCCATATTGTACAAACACATTCTAGAGTCACCCTTGGTCCACCTTTATGGCGATATCTCGAAAAGGCGTCCACCTATAGAACTAAGGCCCACTCCCTTTTAGAGTACTCATTAACACCTTTCATTTGATACCCATATCGTACAAACACATTCTAGAGTCACCCCTGGTCCACCTTTATGCACTCCCTTTTAAAACCCTCATCAATATCTTTAATTTGATAAACATATCGTACAAACACATTCTAGAGTCACCCTTGGTCCACCATTATGGCGATATCTCGAAAAGGCGTACACCCATAGAACTAAGGCCCACTCCCTTTTAAAATACTCATTAACACATTTCGTTTCATACCCATATTGTACAAACGTATTCTAGAGTCCCCCTGGTCCACCTTTATGCCGATATCTGGAAAAGGCGACCACCTATACAACTACCACCACTCCCTTTTAAAACCCTCATCAATACCTTAATTTGATACCCATATCGTACAAACACATTCTAGAGTCACCCCTGGTCCACTTTTATGGCGATATCTCGAAAAGGCGTCCACCTATAGAACTAAGCCACACGCCCTTTTAAAATACCCATTAACACCTTTCGTTTGATACCCATATTGTACAAACGCATTCTAGAGTCACCCCTGGTCCACCTTTATGCCGATATCTCGAAAAGGCGACCACCTATACAACTACCACCACTCCCTTTTAAAACCCTCATTAATACCTTTAATTTGATATCCATATCGTACAAACACATTCTAGAGTCACCCCTGGTCCACCTTTATGGCGATATCTCGAAAAGGCGTCCACCTATAGAACTAAGCCCCACGCCCTTTTAAAATACTCATTAACACCTTTCGTGTGATACCCATATTGTACAAACTCATTCTAGAGTCACCCCTGGTCCACCTTTATGCCGATATATCGAAAAGGCATCCACCTATTGAACTAAAGCCCACTCCCTTTTAAAATACTCTTTAACACCTTTCGTTTGATACCCATACTGTACAAACGCATTCTAGAGTCACCCCTGGTCCACCTTTATGCCGATATCTCGAAAAGGCGACCACCTATACAACTACCTCCACTCCCTTTTAAAACCCTCATTAATACCTTTAATATATACCCATATCGTACAAACCCATTCTAGAGTCACCCCTGGTCCACCTTTATGTCGATATCTCGAAAAGGCGTCCACCTGTAGAACTAAGCCACACGCCCTTTTAAAATACTCATTAACACCTTTCGTTTGATACCCATGTTGTACAAACGCATTCTAGAGTCACCCCTGGTCCACCTTTATGCCGATATCTCGAAAAGGCGACCACCTATACAACTACCACCACTCCCTTTTAAAATCCTCATTAATACCTTTAATATATACCCATATCGTACAAACACATTCTAGAGTTACCCCTGGTCCACCTTCATGGCCATATCTCGAAAAGGCGTCCACCTATAGAAGTAAACCCCACGCCCTTTTGAAATACTCAATAACACCTTTCGTTTGATACCCATATTGTACAAACGCATTCTAGAGTCATCCCTGGTCCACCTTTATGCCGTTATCTCGAAAAGGCGACCACATATACAACTACCACCACTCCCTTTTAAAACCCTCATTAATACCTTTATTTTGATACCCATATCGTACAAAGACATTCTACAGTCACCCCTGGTCCACCTTTATGCCGTTATCTCGAAAAGGCGACCACCTATACAACTACCACCACTCCCTTTTAAAACTCTCATTAATACCTTTATTTTGATACCCATATCGTACAAACACATTCTAGAGTCACTCCTGGTCCACCTTTATGCCGTTATCTCGAAAAGGCGACCACCTATACAACTACCACCACTCCCTTTTAAAACCCTCATTAATACCTTTATTTTAATACCCATATCGTACAAACGCATTTTAGAGTCACCCCTGGTCCACCTTTATGCCGTTATCTCGAAAAGGCCACCACCTATACAACTACCACCACTCCCTTTTAAAACCCTCATTAATACCTTTATTTTGATACCCATATCGTACAAACGCATTCTAGAGTCATCCCTGGTCCACCTTTATGCCGTTATCTCGAAAAGGCGACCACCTATACAACTACCACCACTCCCTTTTAAAACCCTCATTAATACCTTTATTTTAATACCCATATCGTACAAACGCATTTTAGAGTCACCCCTGGTCCACCTTTATGCCGTTATCTCGAAAAGGCCACCACCTATACAACTACCACCCCTCCCTTTTAAAACCCTCATTAATACCTTTATTTTGATACCCATATCGTACAAACGCATTCTAGAGTCACCCCTGGTCCACCTTTATGCGTTATCTCGAAAAGGCGACCACCTATACAACTACCACCACTCCCTTTTAAAACCCTCATTAATACCTTTATTTTGATACCCATATCGTACAAACACATTCTAGAGTCACCCCTGGTCCACCTTTATGCCGTTATCTCGAAAAGGCGACCACCTATACAACTATCACTACTCCCTTTTAAAACCCTCATTAATACCTTTATTTTGATACCCATATCGTACAAACACATTCTAGAGTCACCCCTGGTCCACCTTTATGCCGTTATCTCGAAAAGGCGACCACCTATACAACTACCACCACTCCCTTTTAAAACCCTCATTAATACCTTTATTTTGATACCCATATCGTA
This sequence comes from Eurosta solidaginis, assembly GCF_040869045.1. Classification (NCBI taxonomy): domain Eukaryota; kingdom Metazoa; phylum Arthropoda; class Insecta; order Diptera; family Tephritidae; genus Eurosta; species Eurosta solidaginis. The sequence continues at coordinate 166,077,059 of NC_090320.1, read as the reverse complement.
CAAACGCATTCTAGAGTCACCCCTGGTCCACCTTTATGCCGTTATCTCGAAAAGGCGACCACCTATACAACTACCACCACTGCCTTTTAAAACCCTCATTAATACCTTTATTTTGATACCCATATCGTACAAACAAATTCTAGAGTCACCCGTGGTCAACCTTTATGACGATATCTCTAAAAGGCGTCCACCTATAGAACTAAGCCCCACGCCGTTTTAAAATTCTCATTAATACCTTTCGTTTGATACCCATATTGTACAAACACATTCTAGAGTCACCCTTGGTCCACCTTTATGGCGATATCTCGAAAAGGCGTCCACCTATAAAACTAAGTCCCAGTCCCTTTTAAAATACTCATTAACACCTTTCGTTTGATACCCATATTGTACAAACGCATTCTAGAGTCACCCCTGGTCCACCTTTATGCCGATATCTCGAAAAGGCGACCACCTATACAACTACCACCACTCCCTTTTAAAACCCCCATTAATACCTTTAATTTGATACCCATATCGTACAAACACATTCTAGAGTCACCCCTGGTCCACCTTTATGGCGATATCTCGAAAAGGCGTCCACCTATAGGACTAAGCCCTGCGCCCTTTTAAAATACTCATTAACACCTTTCGTTTGATACCCATATTGTACAAACGCATTCTAGAGTCACCCCTGGTCCACCTTTATGCCGATATCTGGAAAAGGCGACCACCTATAGAACTAGCACCACTCCCTTTTAAAACCCTCATTAATACCTTTAATTTGATACCCATATTGTACAAACACATTCTAGAGTCACCCGTGGTCCACGTTTATGGCGATATCTCGAAAAGGCGTCCACATATAGAACTAAGGCCCACGCCCTTTTAAAATACTCCTTAACACCTTTCATTTGATACCCATATTGTACAAACGCATTCTAGAGTCACCCCTGGTCCACCTTTATGCCGATATCTGGAAAAGGCGACCACCTATAGAACTAGCACCACTCCCTTTTAAAACCCTCATTAATACCTTTAATTTGATACCCATATTGTACAAACACATTCTAGAGTCACCCCTGGTCCACCTTTATGGCGATATCTCGAAAAGGCTTCCACCTATAGAACTAAGTCCCACGCCCTTTTAAAATACTCATTAACACCTTTCGTGTGATACCCATATTGTACAAACTCATTCTAGAGTCACCCCTGGTCCACCTTTATGCCGATATCGCGAAAAGGCGACCACCTATACAACTACCACCACTCCCTTTTAAAACCCTCATTAATACCTTTAATTTGACACCCATATCGTACAAACACATTCTAGAGTCACCCCTGGTCCACCTTTATGGCAATATCTCGAAAAGGCATCCACCTATAGAACTAAGCCCCACGCCCTTTTAAAATACTCATTAATACCTTTCGTTTGATACCCATATTGTACAAACACATTCTAGAGTCACCCTTGGTCCACTTTATGGCGATATCTCGAACAGGCGTCCACCTATAGAACTTAGGCCCACTCCCTTTTGAAATACTTAATAACACCTTTCGTTTGATACCCATTTTGTCCAGATGCATTCTAGAGTCACCCCTGGTCCACCTTTATGGCGATATCTCGAAAAGGCGGCCACCTCTAGAACTAAGGCCCACTCCCTTTTTAAATGCTCATTAACCCCTTTCATTTGATAGTAATATCGTACAAAGAAATTCTAGGGTCACCCCTGGTCCACCTTTATGGCGATATCTCGAAACGGCGTCCACCTATGGAACTAAGGATCACTCCCTTTTAAAATACTCGTTAACACCTTTCATTTCATACCCATATTGTACAAACAAATTCTAGAGTCACCCCTGGTCCACCTTTATGCCGATATCTCGAAAAGGCGACCACCTATACAACTACCACCACTCTTTTTAAAACCCTCATTAATACCTTTAATTTGATACCCATATTGTACAAACACATTCTAGAGTCATCCTTGGTCCACCTTTATGGCGATATCTCGAAAAGGCGTTCACCTATGGAACTAAGGATCACTCCCTTTTAAAATACTCGTTAACACCTTTCGTTTGATACCCATATTGTACAAACACATTCTAGAGTCACCCTTGGTCCACTTTATGGCGATATCTCGAACAGGCGTCCACCTATAGAACTTAGGCCCACTCCCTTTTGAAATACTCAATAACACCTTTCATTTGATACCCATATCGTAAAAACAAATTCTAGAGTCGCCCCTAGTCCACCTTTATGCCGATATCTCGAAAAGGCGTCCACCTATGGAACTACCACCACTCCCTTTTAAAACCCTCAATAATACCTTTAATTTGACACCCATATCGTACAAACACATTCTAGAGTCACCCCTAGTCCACCTTTATTGCGATATCTCGAAAAGGCGACCACCTATACAACTACCACCACTCCCTATTAAAACCCTCATTAATACCTTTAATATGATACCCATATCTTACAAACACATTCTAGAGTCACCCTTGGTCCACCTTTATGGCGATATCTCTAAAAGGCGTCCACCTATAGAACTAAGGCCCACCCCCTTTTAAAATGCACATTAACACCTTTCCTTTGATACCCATATTGTACGAACGCATTCTAGAGTCACCTCTGGTCCACCTTTATGCCGATATCTCGAAAAGGCGACCACCTATGCAACTACCACCACTCCCTATTAAAACCCTCATTAATACCTTTAATATGATACCCATATCTTACAAACACATTCTAGAGTCACCCTTGGTCCACCTTTATGGCGATATCTCGAAAAGACGTCCACCTATAGAACTAAGCCCCACGCCCTTTTAAAATACTCATTAGTACCTTTCGTTTGATACCCATATTGTACAAAAACATTCTAGAGTCACCCTTGGTCCACCTTTATGGCGATATCTCTAAAAGGCGTCCACCTATAGAACTAAGGCCCACCCCCTTTTAAAATGCACATTAACATCTTTCGTTTCATACCCATAATGTACAAACTCATTCTAGAGTCACCCCTGGTCCACCTTTATGCCAATATCTCGAAAAGGCGACCACCTATACAACTACCACCACTCCCTTTTAAAACCCTCATTAATACCTTTAATTTGACACCCATATTGTACAAACTCATTCTAGAGTCACCCCTGGTCCACCTTTATGCCGATATCTCGAAAAGGCGACCGACCACCTATTCAACTACCACCACCCCCTTTTAAAACCCTCATTATTACCTTTAATTTGATACCCATATCGTACAAACACATTCTAGAGTCACCCCTGGTCCACCTTCATGGCCATATCTCGAAAAGGCGTCCACCTATAGAACTAAGGCCCACTCCCTTTTAAAATACTCATTAACAGCTTTCGTTTCATACCCATATTGTACAAACTCATTCTAGAGTCACCCCTGGTCCACCTTTATGCCGATATCTCGAAAAGGCGACCACCTATACAACTACCATAACTCCCTTTTAAAACCCTCATTAATACCTTGAATTTGATACCCATATTGTACAAACTCATTCTAGAGTCACCCCTGGTCCACCTTTATGCCGATATCTCGAAAAGGCGACCACCTATACAACTACCACCACTCCCTTTTAAACCCCTCATTAACACCTTTAATTTGATACCAATATCGTACAAACACATTCTAGAGTCACGCCTGGTCCACCTTTATGGCGATATCTCGAAAAGGCGTCCACCTATAGAACTAAGCCCCACGCCGTTTTAAAATACTCATTAATACCTTTCGTTTGATACCCATATTGTACAAACACATTCTAGAGTCACCCTTGGTCCACCTTTATGGCGATATCTCGAAAAGGCGTCCACCTATAGAACTAAGGCCCAGTCCCTTTTAAAATACTCATTAGCACCTTTCGTTTGATACCCATATTGTACAAACGCATTCTAGAGTCACCCCTGGTCCACCTTTATGCCGATATCGCGAAAAGGCGACCACCTATACAACTACCACCACTCCCTTTTGAAATACTCAATAACACCTTTCGTTTGATACCCATATTGTACAAACGCATTCTAGAGTCACCCCTGGTCCACCTTTATGCCGTTATCTCGAAAAGGCGACCACCTATACAACTACCACCACTCCCTTTTAAAACCCTCAATAATACCTTTAATTTGACACCCATATCGTACAAACACATTCTAGAGTCACCCCTGGTCCACCTTTATGGCAATATCTCGAAAAGGCGTCCACCTATAGAACTAAGCCCCATGCCCTTTTAAAATACCCATATTGTACAAACAAATTCTAGAGTCACCCTTGGTCCACTTTATGGCGATATCTCGAACAGGCGTCCACCTATAGACCTTAGGCCCACTCCCTTTTGAAATACTCAATAACACCTTTCGTTTGATACCCATATTGTCCAGATGCATTCTAGAGTCACCCCTGGTCCACCTTTATGGCGATATCTCGAAAAGGCGTCCACCCATAGAACTAAGCCCCACGCCCTTTTAAAATACCCATATTGTACAAACAAATTCTAGAGTCACCCTTGGTCCACTTTATGGCGATATCTCGAACAGGCGTCCACCTATAGAACTTAGGCCCACTCCCTTTTGAAATACTCAATAACACCTTTCGTTTGATACCCATATTGTCCAGATGCATTCTAGAGTCACCCCTGGTCCATCTTTATGGCGATATCTCGAAAAGGCGGCCATCTATAGAACTAAGGCCCACTCCCTTTTAAAATGCTCATTAACCCCTTTAATTTAATAGCCATATCGTACAAAGAAATTCTAGAGTCACCCCTGGTCCACCTTTATGCCGATATCTCGAAAAGGCGACCACTTATCCAACTACCACCACTCTTTTTAAAACCCTCATTAATACCTTTAATTTGATACCCATATCGTACAGACACATTCTAGAGTCACCCCAGGTCCACCTTTATGGCGATATCTCGAAAAGGCGTCCACCTATAGAAGTAAGCCACACGCCCTTTTAAAATACTCATTAATACCTTTCGTTTGATAACCATACTGTACAAACAAATTCTAGAGTCACCCTTGGTCCACTTTATGGCGATATCTCGAACAGGCGTCCACCTATAGAACTTAGGCCCACTCCCTTTTGAAATACTCAATAACACCTTTCGTTTGATACCCATATTGTCCAGATGCATTCTAGAGTCACCCCTGGTCCACCTTTATGCCTATATCGCGAAAAGGCGACCACCTATACAACTACCACCACTCCCTTTTGAAATACTCAATAACACCTTTCATTTGATACCCATATCGTACAAACAAATTCTAGAGTCGCCCCTGGTCCACTTTATGGCGATATCTCGAACAGGCGTCCACCTATAGAACTTAGGCCCACTCCCTTTTGAAATACTCAATAACACCTTTCGTTTGATACCCATATTGTCCAGATGCATTCTAGAGTCACCCCTGGTCCACCTTTATGGCGATATCTCGAAACGGCGTCCACCTATGGAACTAAGGATCACTCCCTTTTAAAATACTCATTAACACCTTTCATTTGATACCCATATTGTACAAACAAATTCTAGAGTCACCCCTGGTCCACTTTATGGCGATATCTCGAACAGGCGTCCACCTATAGAACTTAGGCCCACTCCCTTTTGAAATACTCAATAACACCTTTCGTTTGATACCCATATTGTCCAGATGCATTCTAGAGTCACCCCTGGTCCCCCTTTATGCCGATATCGCGAAAAGGCGACCACCTATACAACTACCACCACTCCCTTTTGAAATACTCAATAACACCTTTCATTTGATACCCATATCGTACAAACAAATTCTAGAGTCGCCCCTGGTCCACCTTTATGCCGATATCTCGAAAAGGCGTCCACCTATGGAACTAAGGATCACTCCCTTTTAAAATACTCATTAACACCTTTCATTTGATACCCATATTGTACAAACAAATTCTAGAGTCACCCCTGGTCCACCTTTATGCCGATATCTCGAAAAGGCGACCACCTATCCAACTACCACCACTCTTTTTAAAACCCTCATTAATACCTTTAATTTGATACCCATATCGTACAGACACATTCTAGAGTCACCCCAGGTCCACCTTTATGGCTATATCTCGAAAAGGCGTCCACCTATAGAAGTAAGCCACACGCCCTTTTAAAATACTCATTAATACCTTTCGTTTGATAACCATACTGTACAAACACATTCTAGAGTCACCCTTGGTCCACCTTTATGGCGATATCTCGAAAAGGCGTCCACCTATAGAACTAACTCCACGCCCTTTTAAAATACTTATTAACACTTTTCGTTTGATACCCATATTTTACAAACGCATTCTAGAGTCACCCCTGGTCCAGCTTTATGCCGATATCTCGAAAATGCGTCCACCTATGGAACTAAGGATCACTCCCTATTAAAATAATCATTAACACCTTTCATTTGATACCCATATCGTACAAACAAATTCTGGAGTCACCCCTGGTCCACCTTTATGCCGATATCTCGAAAAGGCGACCACCTATACAACTACCACCACTCCTTTTAAAACCCTCATTAATACCTTTAATTTGATACCCATATCGTACAAACACATTCTAGAGCCACCCCAGGTCCACCTTTATGGCGATATCCCGAAACGGTGTCCACCTATGGAACTAAGGATCACTACCTTTACTCATTAACAACTTTCATTTGAAACCCATATCCTACAAACAAATTCTAGAGTCACCCCTGGTCCACCTTTATGCCACCTATAGAGCTTTTAAAATACTTATTAACACCTTTCGTTTGATACCCATATTGTACAAACGCATTCTAGAGTCACCCCTGGTCCAGCTTTATGCCGATATCTCGAAAAGGCGACCACCTAAACAACTACCACCACTCTCTTTTAAAACCCTCATTAATACCTTTAATTTGATACCCATATCGTACAAACACATTCTAGAGTCACCCCTGGTCCAACTTAATGGCGATATCTCGAAAAGGCGTCCACCTATAGAACTAAGCCCCACGCCCTTTTAAAATACTCATTAACACCTTTCGTTTGATACCCATATTGTACAAACTCATTCTAGAGTCACCCCTGGTCCACCTTTATGCCGATATCTCGAAAAGGCGACCACCTATAAAACTACCACCACTCCCTTTTAAAACCCTCATTAATACCTTTAATTTGATAACCATATCGTACAAACACATTCTAGAGTCACCCCTGGTCCACCTTCATGGCGATATCTGGAAAAAGCGTCCACCTATAGAACTAAACCCCACGCCCTTTTGAAATACTCATTAACACCTTTCGTTTGATACCCATATCGTACAAACAAATTCTAGGGTCACCCATGGTCCACCTTTATGGCGATATCTCGAAACGGCGTCCACCTATGTAACTAAGGATCACTCCTTTTTAAAGTACTCATTAGCACCTTTCATTTCATACCCATATCGTACAAACAAATTCTATAGTCAACCCTGATCCACCTTTATGCCGATATCCCTAAATGGCGTCCACCTGTAGAACTAAGGCCCGCTCCCTCATAAAATACTCTTTAATACCTTTCATTTGATACACATGTCATACAAACACATTCCAGGGTTACCCTTGGTTCATTTTCCTACATGGTTATTTTCCCTTATGTTGTCACCATAGCCCTCAACTGAGTATGTAATGTTCGGTTACACCCGAACTTAACCTTCCTTACTTGTTGGATTACTATAAATGTCTTCTTTTTCGTATATTTATTAAAGCCTTCCTGAGGAAGACGCGAATATGCGTCGAAACGTGTAAAAGATAAAATAAACGATTGTTTTATTTTAAAAAAATCGGCCAAAAAGCTCCATAATTTAATAATTAAAATCAAAGCCAGTTTGCCCAAGTATTTAATAAAATAATTAGATTAAGTTTAAATTTGCAAAGAAGTGAAAAAGAAACACCCTAGCAAGTCAAGCAAGGCCCTAACCACTGCTTCGATTGTCATATAGGAAAAGAAATAGGGTTCAAAAAATTGTGGAACCAAAAATCCCAAAGCAGGTGTTACGCCAGCCTTAAGGGCAAAACATCACCAGCAACCAAACCATGTGCATTCTATGCAAAAGTATCTTAATCCCGGTAGCTAGGCGTGTTGCGCAGCATTAGTGGAAGGATGCTGCTATGCGCATGCGGGGGCGTGTTCAAGTTATGAAATGAAAGCACATGCGTGGGTGTGTGCGTGTGGAAAAACGAAAGCAAAATACGTATGTGTGTGTGGTGTTTGAGTGAAATGTAGGGAATTCCGTTTAGATACGGGTATGTGAAGATTTAACCGAAACTCAGAAATTCATTAGAAAAGTTGTCTTAATAGTGCGTGGTCGTGCTGCGGAAAAGTCGCGTGTGAAAGTAGTCAAGTCAAAACAAAAAAAATTTAAATATATATATTTTTTTTTACACTTTATTAAAGAAACCACAAACCCACGGAAGAAGAACAAAAAACCCTTCAACATCCTGCCACCGGTAAGTGTAACACAGTTATAAAAATTCTTTTTATTTAAAAATTGTTAAATTAAATCTTTTTTGGTTATTCACTTTAAATTTAAATAAAACCTTTTTTGCATGAATTTAGGACACGCAAATTTCAATCAAGTATAAAAATAAATCGTAAATTTCCATTTTTTTTGTCTTGGTTTTAAATAGTTTTATAAGAAATTAAATTTGCACTAAAATCAAACGCGCTTTTATATAAACATTTTTTTTTCATCTTTAAATTCCTTTTTTTTATAAAGTAGATTTTTGTGCATAAAAGAAAGCATGTGTGTAAACCAAAGGTGTTACAAACTAAAAGCAATCTTAAATGGTGAAGAAAAATTAATAAAAATTGTGATGAAATGAAAACGGTGTAACACGTGATTTTAAATAAAATAAATTTTTTGATTAAGAATTGCAAATTATTTAAAATAAAATGTAAAAGCAAATAAAACCTACGTAAGATAAAAATAAAATTAAATGATAAATAAAATAGGTGTTTAAAATAAAAATAAAATAAATAAAAATAGAAAAAAAAAAAACTAAAAATAGCATTAAAAATAAGAAAAGAAAAAACTCAGAATTAAACTAAAAATAAAATTTATTTGGAAAAAAAAATGCAAATTAAACTAAAAATAAAATTAATATAAAAAGAAAAATAAAATTTATATGAAGTTAAATTTAGTTAAAGTAAAATCAAAATTAAATTAAATTAAAGTTATTTAAAATTAACGCAAAAAGAAATTAAATTAAATTTGCTAAAATAAAATCTAAATTTAAAAAAACCTAATGTGTTGAAAATTAAATCAAAAAGTAGCCTAAATTAAATTAGTTGGAAATAAAAGCAGTGGTAACCTAAAGTCCGTGATGTGAAATAAAATTCCAAAATTAAATTAAAATAAATTTATTGAAAATAAAAGAAAATTTAAACCGAATAAAAAGTATCTAAATTAAAAACGAAAAGTAAATGGAAATAAAGTTTCTTAAAATAAGATCCAAAATTAATTAGATTAAATTTATTTAAAGTAAAATCAAAAATTAAATTGAATTAAAATAAAAGCAATATTAATTTAAAGTAAACTTGCTAAAAGTGAAATCAAAAGTAAATTACACAACACCGATTATTAAATTTGAAATTGAAATGAATAAAAGCTTTTTTTTTTGAAATGAAATTGGAATTAAACTAAATTAAATTAATTTAAAATAAAACTAAAAATTAAGCCTAAATAAACTTCAGTTAAAATTAAAAGGAAGAAGGTTTAGCCAATATGGAAGTTAACATTTTTTTTTTTGCATTTGATATACATGTGTACATACCGACATATAGACATATAAGCCAAAGTTCGGTATCGAAGATACTCAACCGAACTTGGGAAAATATGGCTATGTGAGGTATATACATCAATACAGTCGTCAAGCGATACGGACGTGTTTATTTTCGCTCCGTATTTATGTGCAATTTTTAATTGTTCACTTAACAAATGTTAATAATTTGTGCCTACTGCCACATTGAGATAGTGACTCTTGTTTTGGATTTCAATCCTGAAAGTAATATTTAAATGTTACAAAGGAACATGATATAATAAAATTAAATTAATAGTGGCAAAGTGTTATCATTAAATATCATTATGCCGTGCGAATGTGGACAAAAGGTTGAAAGAGGCCAACTGAAAGTGTTGTGTGCTAAGTGCAATGAACTCTTTCATTTGAAGTGTGTCAACATGTCGTCGGATGATCTTGATTTTCTCATTTCGTCAAACAAACTTTATTTCTGCAAAGTGTGTTCGGTTGAGCGACGCGCGTCTATTCGTACGCCGCCACCTACTGCTCTCCCCACTATCGTTAACAATGTTGAGCGCAATGATTATTTAAGTGGTATTGTTAAAAGCATTGCCGACCTACGTTGTGATAACGCTCGTATACTATCGACCATGGATGCTCTAAAATGTGAAATCTCTCAATTATCACTAAAGTGTGTTTCTTTATCATCTCTACGATGAGTTCTGAAATGAAAAATCTTGGCAGTATTGTTGCTACAGTTGCTAGTGATATCAAATCCATTCTCACTAGTGCTGCGGACAGCAATAAGCAAACAAAATCTGCAACAAAACAGCCTACAACAAAAAAAAGGGCAAAGGCAAAGGTAATGAGTTGGCTGGCAAAATTAACTCGAAAGCTGTTAAGGCTGTGAAAACAATACAGGCAGCCTCTCTCGAAAATGCAAAAGCAATTCAGTCAGGCGTAACAAGCAAATCAACTTGCGAAGATGACACGACAGAAAATACAAAACAACCAACAGATGATAGCACTAACAACAACTCAGCTGTGCCAAATGTTCATTGTGCTATTGTTGATTTGTCTTCCTCATCCAGTTCTTTTAGTGGCGCTGCCGCTTGTTCTACTAGTGATGCAAATATCAGTTCTGCTGCACCTGCCAATAATAAAACTGGGTATTCCGGGGTTGTAGCCTTTGGCCGTCAGGGATCAGTCGCTACTAACCTAACATCTATTAATAATTCTAGCTTAGCAACTAACAATAATAATAATACTTCAAATAAGTTCATAAAAGCACCCACCATTGTCGTAGGTAGCAATTCAAACGCAAATCTTAGCTTAGCTGTTCGATTGAAATGGTTGCATTTGTCGTCTTTTAAGCCGACGGTAAACGCTAGCGATATTGTCGACTATGTCTCACATAATGCAAACGTCTCGCCTTCATTAATTCATTGTTTTAAATTAATAAAGAAAGATGCAGACTCGAGTTTGTTATCAAGATGTAATTTTAAACTTGGAGTCTCGCCTTCAATATATAATAAGCTTCTTGAGTCTTCGCTATGGCCATCGGACGTCAAAATTAAACCATTCCGTTTTTTTCAAAAAGCACAGGGCTCAACTGCAAAACCTTAGCTATATGCGGTAATATTAAAAAAAGTATAAATATCTATTATCAGAATATATCTGGGTTGAGAACGAAAACTAAAGATATATTTTTAGCCACTTCACGGTGCGACTATGATGTCTACGTCATTGTTGAGACTTGGCTTAATAATGACTTCTCTGACTCAGAATTTTTTGATCATAGTCTGTTTCAAACTTATCGAAAGGATAGAGACCCTATCAAAACAGGGCGTCTCAGAGGCGGTGGGGTGTTAATTGCTGTAAGGCGTTCTCTTCTCTCTTCTTTTGTGCCGCTTTCTAACGATGACTCTCTCTTGGACCAGCTTTGTGTCTGTATTACTGGGCCTTCGGGCAATTTATTTATCTGCGTTTCGTACATTCCGCCTTGCAGCACAGATTTGCTCTACTTTGCTCATGTTAATAATATATTTGACCTATATGAATATAATGTTGATAGTAATTTTTGCGTCCTGGGAGATTTTAATCTCAGCAAGGTTGTTTGGTCGAAATTACTAGAAGATGATATCTTAACACCTACTAATGTTCATCATCCCCATGAGATTAATTTTTTAGACACCCTTTTTAGTGCCAATTTAATTCAGATTAACAGTTTCGTGCACCAGTTAAACAATATTTTGGACCTAATTTTTGTCGATGAGAACCTCATAACTCACTTGACTGAATGTGTGTTTCCTATATATAAATCAGATATGCATCATGTAGCCCTATATTTATCTATTGAATTCTTCGACCTAGTGCCGAAAAACAATATAAATAATAATGAGTGCGCCTATAACTTTAAGGATGCAAATTACGAATCCTTAAACTCTCTCATATCTGAAATAGACTGGACATCTATTTTCTTTGCTAAAAATGCAACTGAATGTTTCGACATTTTTCTGGTAAAGATGGCTGACATATTCAGTAGGAATCTTTCTCTCCTACCAGTTAAAGTTCACAAACTACCCTGGTACAATACTAGGTTGAAAAAGTTGAAAAATCAAAGAAATAAGTACTTTAAATTATACAAGGATACCAGCGATACTGTTTTTAAAGATCAGTATACTTCCTATATGACGCAGTTCAATGTTCTTGATAAGTTTTTGTACAACAAATACGTTTCTAGAGTTGAAGATGAGTTGAAAGTTAATCCTAAATCTTTTTGGAACTATGTTCGTTCAAAGAAAGGTTGTTCTAATATACCTACCTTTGTCAAATTTAATGACATTTGCTCCAACAGTTTGGTCGATTCGGCAAATCTTTTTGCTGATTTTTTCAAATCTACGTTTGTTGTTGAGGCCGATAACTTTGATAACAGGTATCTTACTGATAGCCCCAAACCTTTAGACTTTGGGTCTCTGTCCTTCTCTGAGACCGATATTATCTTGGGTATATCCTCCTTACAGACCTCAATCAAAAATGATATTGATGGATTGTCCTCTTTTTTTTTTAAGAAGTGTAGTATTTCTCTTTGTGTGCCACTGTGCCACATTTTCAATATTTCGCTATCGTCTGGAGTTTTTGTTGATCGCTGGAAGCTGGTGTCTATCACTCCTATCTTCAAGTCAGGCAATAAAAATGAAGTAAAGAATTATAGGCCAATATCCAAACTGTCAACATGTTCAAAACTTTTTGAAAAGGTAGTTAAAAACAAAGTATCATTCGCTATAAATAAAATAGTCGATCCATGTCAGCATGGTTTCATTGCGGGACGTTCGACTACTACAAATCTGGCTGTTTTCTCTCAGTTTTGTGTCTCTGCGTTTAAGGATGGATGTCAAGTTGACACCATATATACGGATTTTTCCAAGGCTTTTGACACAGTTTCGCACAAATTACTTCTGTGGAAACTTGAAAACATGGGCTTTCACTCAAGCTTTCTGTCGTGGGTGAAGTCCTATTTGGAAAATAGAATATCTTTTGTTGAAATCGAGAGAACTAAGTCTTATGAATTCTCAGCAACTTCGGGTGTACCACAAGGTAGCATCCTTGGTCCTATTTTGTTCTTAATGTTTATTAATGATGTTGGCTCATGCATAAACAATTCCAATTATTTGCTTTATGCTGACGACTTAAAACTCTTTCGGAGAATCTCCTGTACTTCTGATGCATTGCGTCTGCAAGAAGATCTGAATGCTATAAATAATTGGGCCTGTCAAAATAATCTGCGACTCAATATTAATAAATGCTGCCACATGACGTATACTAAGTCTACGAATGTGGTTTCATTCGCGTACTCGATTTCAAATGTAACTCTTGCGTCAATTAATGAGTTTCGCGATCTTGGCGTAATTTTTGACTCATCTTTTACTTTTTGTAATCATGTAAACTTTCTCATACCAAAGGCTTATACCAACTTAGCTTTCTTGCGACGATATGCCAAGGATTTCAAGGACCCATATACCAGGAAAATCTTATACAATGCCTTAGTGCGTTCCAAGTTAGAGTATGCATCAGTCTTCTGGAATCCCATATACTCCTCACACTCTTTAAGAATTGAAAGAATTCAGCGCAAGTTCATACGATTTGCTCTTCAACCTCTGCACTTTGTTAATCCCCTGCCACCCTACAATGCAAAATGCATGCTTATAAATGTCTTGCCACTTGAAGTTAGACGTCTTGTTCAAAACGTAATGTTTATTTTTGACATAATATCCGGTGCCATTGACTGCTCAGAACTACTTGGGCAGTTGAATTTCAATGTCCCTAACAGAGCTCTCCGCTTTCACAGTACATTCCGCGTTGAAGTGCTGCGTTCGAATTACTTCAGTTTCGCACCTCTTATAAGAGGTCTTGTAGAATTTAATCGCCTATCCAGAAGCCTTGACCTGGACTTTGCCATGCCAAGGTCTCTGTTTAAGGCACGCATTGAGTCCTATTACTTATCTCAGTAAATCTTACTTTAAAATTGTTAAACTAGTACTAAGTTAACCTGTAATCTAGTCAGTAAGGTTGTTACCATTTGACTTAATAAAGATATGAAATATGAAATATGAAATACAAAGACACCAGCTGTAAATTTTGATTTTAGTCATTTTTGTTTTTTTTTTTGTTTACAGAATTCTCTGGTGGGACGAAGGAAACGGGCCAGAATACTTACCCGCATACATTACCCAGAGCGACCGCAGGAACGGCGAAATATTGGGACCGCCGATCAGTAGAGCTCGGAGAAGGGAGAGAGAGAGCGCAAGAGAGAGGATCGGCCAAAGTGACCGAAAGTGGCCGGTAGACAGCAGCAGCGACGACAGCGACGCCGCCAGCACCCACGCAGCGTCAAGAAGCGACAACAGCAGCAGCAACACAGCGACGTCACCATCGCCGACGCCATCAACATTGAACGCCCAAGGAGGGCATGAAAGGGCATTTGCATACACATTTTTTTTATTGGAATTTTTCTTTTTTCGTATGGGCTTTTGCACTATTTTGCCTCACCATTTTCTTTTTGACTATTATTATTAATATTCACTTTGAAATTTTCCTGTAATTATTTTTATTAATTTTCGTCAGTAGTTTTTTTTTCATACCATATCTTCACTTATTTTGTTCACTGCAGCATTTCGTATTACATTTAGCTCGTAGTAATTTTCCGTAGGTTCTCCTAATTAGGGTTATATTCAAGAAACACTAGCACTCGATTCTTTTTGTAATTCCTTTTTTTTTTCGTTTTAAACTTTCTAATTTTTTTTTGGTTCCTTTTTTTCTATATTTTTTTTTTTGTCACTTACAGTTTTCGCGTTTTCCTCTTCGTTTTTAATTTTGTTCAGTTTGCGTGTTTACCCACTCGCCGCCCGCTATCGCGAGTGAGTGATCACGGTGACATTTAAAAACTTCATTGAACCTTTGCTCAGGCAGTAAAAGGTATTTTTTTATGAGTAGGCAAAGACATATGTATGTAAATTTCCCTTCCTCACAGGTCCCCGCAGCTTGAAGGCGCCTACAATGCTGATGTGCTGAGATCAGGTGAGTGAGAAAATTGACAATACTATTTGTGTTCCATTTCTTTACATATATGTCAATGACCGATATATCTAATGCCTTAGCCTAGGTCAGGGATTTACTTTTAATTTTTGCTTAACGTTTGAATTTGTGCCACATATATATGAATTCGTTTTTTTTTTTGTAATTTTAAAGATATCAAAAGACATAGTTAGATACGACAACCATTAGGGTGTGCCTGTTCACGTACACCAGATTATTTTTCTCGTTAACATCTTTTTGATCAAATATATTTTTCTTGCCTTTTGGTATCAAATACTAAGTTAAAATAATATACGGGTTTTTGCTTGTATATCGGTGGTTAAAGCGATAGCTGACGTTGAATTTTTGATTAGCATATTGTTTTATTCAACTAATTTTCAAATTTTTTTATTTTTCTTTTATTTCCTTTCCTTTTTTTTGTATATTTCATATTTTTGGAATTTTTATATTGAGGAATGGTTAGAATGTAAGCTTTTTTATATATTTCCTTTTTTTGTAAGAATATCTGAGGAATCACACTTAGTAGGAGATAGGTCTAACTTTAAATTTTATAAATAAAGATATGCTTATAACGATTTGGAATTTTACAAGTTGAGCTTTTTGTTGATTACTGTAATGGAGGGCTGATTTTAAGATCTTTGGTGTGGGGGTTGCTCTGGGCTTAAGAGGGGACGTAGGGGTGATGGCCTAATAGACTTGTAGACAGACAGACTTGAGTCAGGTTTGGGGGCGCCGTAAAATTAGAGGAGTCAGCACGGCGCCCATGGCTTCGTGTAAGATACGCGAAGAGGGTGGGTAGACTCCACCTGACTAGACAGGCCTCCACCTTTTTTCCCCCTTTTTTTTTGATTTCCCCCTCCTTTATCTCTCTGCTCCCCTTACGTCTATTGTATCTCTTTCAGCTTTCCCCTTTTCTTTTTAGAACTTGGCATGAACTCTACTTTTCTTGTTAGTGTAGTTGTTGGTAAGGCTGGTGCGCAAAACTCCACCCCGTCCGACGAGCTAGCAGGGCTTGCCACCATGCCACACGCTACCTCTGTCTTACCACTGAAAGCCAGCTACATAACAATGGCGCCCAACGACATAGCCCGATACTCTTTCCAATTTACCATAATTTCTTCTAACTTACCACTTTTCTTTTTCCTGACTTTTACTACTTTTTCGTCTTAAGCTTTCCATGTTTTTCTATCTTGTTATCCCGGTAATCTCGACCCTAATTTCCTCCTAGCGACTTGGACAGGGACCGTCATGATGGCATCGTCGATTAGGTTCGCCTGGTCGACAAGTGTTATCATGACATGAGGATAGGAGATTAGCTAGGTGACCATATCAGGGTTCCTTTCTCGGATTTGGTACGATTTGATTAGGTGGTACCTGATATGACACTTAGCTAGAAGACGGACTTTATTAGAAGATCGTGGCGAAATGCCCAGGCTACGTCATCGGAAATCCAGCATTTCCGATAACTGAGGTTTGAGACGTCACCACGATAGAGAGGAGTAGGGAAGGGTGGCATCCACACTCTGGGATCAGTCCACGAGCGTGTCGGGCCACACTTCCACGGACTGCAGGAAGACTTACTAGACGCTAGAGATATACGGACATACAAATCACTCCCACAATGACCTCGTCAAGAGCAACGCCCATTACACACCAAAGCAAATAAATATATTTTTTTTCAAGAAATTAAAAATAAAATTTTTTTTCCATTTCTTTTTTTTGGAGAGATGGAAAATAGTAGTTAAAAATTCGTTTTTGAAGCCATAAACATATTTCCTTCATATTACCATTCATCATATAATTTCGTTGTACGTATCTGTAGTTAAACATATACATATATCCATATCCATTTTTGACACACGTATATTTACATATAAACACATTTTTCATATGAATACATGTATATACATATATAAAAACTGAAGTCTACAAATATTTTGAGTTAAGTGGAAAATTTTTTTAGGCTGTGGTCAAGGGACTTCTAAATCGACTTAGAAATTTACTAGTCAAGGACTTTCAGCAGAGCCTTGGTTGGAATTTTCCCTTGGTTCTTGCGGAATTTTTTTTTTGGAATTTAAGATTAATTTCTCGCAGTAACTAACATTTTTATAAATTTTCGTGAAAGTTGAATTTCAAATTTCACTTCAAGTTTTTCATTCGTATTTCAGAATTTATCGTAATTTCAAAAATTGTTAGGTTCTCGTATTACTTTGATTTCCAAATTAATGTAGAGAGCGTTACGTTTAATTTAAAATTAAGGCTATCAATTTGTTTTTGAAATCCAAAGTTCAATTTCGTGAATTGTTTTAGTATTTTTTTTATTTGAATTCAACCATAGTTTTAATTTTGCTGTCTTCAAGTATTAATTAAATTTTGAAGATTTAATTTTCATTTTTCGTCCACCTATAGAACTAAGGCCCACTCCCTTTTAAAATGCACATTAACACCTTTCGTTTCATATCCATATTGTACAAACTCATTCTAGAGTCACCTCTGGTCCACCTTTATGCCGATATCTCGAAAAGGCGACCAAATATACAACTACCACCACTCCCTTTTAAACCCCTCATTAATACCTTTAATTTGATACCCATATCGTACAAACACATTCTAGAGTCACCCCTGGTCTACCTTTATGGCGATATCTCGAAAGGGCGTCCACCTATAGAACTAAGCCCTAAGCCCTTTTAAAATAATCATTAACACTTTTCGTGTGATACGCATATTGTACAAACTCATTCTAGAGTCACCCCTGGTCCACCTTTATGCCGATATCTCGAAAAGGCGACCACCTATACAACTACCACCACTCCCTTTTAAAACCCTCATTAATACCTTTAATTTGAATCCCATATCGTATAAACACATTCTAGAGCCACCCATGGTCCACCCTTAAGGCGATATCTCGAAAAGGCGTCCACCTATAGAACTTAGGCCCACTCCCTTTTGAAATACTCAATAACACCTTTCGTTTGATACCCATATTGTACAAACGCATTCTAGAGTCACCCCTGGTCCACCTTTATGCCGTTATCTCGAAAAGGCGACCACCTATACAATACCACCACTGCCTTTTAAAACCCTCATTAATACCTTTATTTTAATACCCATATCGTACAAAAACATTCTAGAGTCACCCCTGGTCCACCTTTATGGCGATATCTCGAAAAGACGACCACCTATACAACTATCACCACTCCCTTTTAAAATCCTAATTAATACCTTTAATTTGATACCCATATCCTACAAACACATTCTAGAGTCACCCCTGGTCCACCTTTATGGCGATATCTCGAAAAGGCGTCCACCTATAGAACTAAGCCCCACGCCCTTTTAAAATGCTCATTAATACCTTTCGTTTGATACCCATATTGTACAAACACATTCTAGAGTCACCCTTGGTCCACCTTTATGGCGATATCTCGAAAAGGCGTCCACCTATAGAACTAAGGCCCACTCCCTTTTAGAGTACTCATTAACACCTTTCATTTGATACCCATATCGTACAAACACATTCTAGAGTCACCCCTGGTCCACCTTTATGCACTCCCTTTTAAAACCCTCATCAATATCTTTAATTTGATAAACATATCGTACAAACACATTCTAGAGTCACCCTTGGTCCACCATTATGGCGATATCTCGAAAAGGCGTACACCCATAGAACTAAGGCCCACTCCCTTTTAAAATACTCATTAACACATTTCGTTTCATACCCATATTGTACAAACGTATTATAGAGTCCCCCTGGTCCACCTTTATGCCGATATCTGGAAAAGGCGACCACCTATACAACTACCACCACTCCCTTTTAAAACCCTCATCAATACCTTAATTTGATACCCATATCGTACAAACACATTCTAGAGTCACCCCTGGTCCACTTTTATGGCGATATCTCGAAAAGGCGTCCACCTATAGAACTAAGCCACACGCCCTTTTAAAATACCCATTAACACCTTTCGTTTGATACCCATATTGTACAAACGCATTCTAGAGTCACCCCTGGTCCACCTTTATGCCGATATCTCGAAAAGGCGACCACCTATACAACTACCACCACTCCCTTTTAAAACCCTCATTAATACCTTTAATTTGATATCCATATCGTACAAACACATTCTAGAGTCACCCCTGGTCCACCTTTATGGCGATATCTCGAAAAGGCGTCCACCTATAGAACTAAGCCCCACGCCCTTTTAAAATACTCATTAACACCTTTCGTGTGATACCCATATTGTACAAACTCATTCTAGAGTCACCCCTGGTCCACCTTTATGCCGATATATCGAAAAGGCATCCACCTATTGAACTAAAGCCCACTCCCTTTTAAAATACTCTTTAACACCTTTCGTTTGATACCCATACTGTACAAACGCATTCTAGAGTCACCCCTGGTCCACCTTTATGCCGATATCTCGAAAAGGCGACCACCTATACAACTACCTCCACTCCCTTTTAAAACCCTCATTAATACCTTTAATATATACCCATATCGTACAAACCCATTCTAGAGTCACCCCTGGTCCACCTTTATGTCGATATCTCGAAAAGGCGTCCACCTGTAGAACTAAGCCACACGCCCTTTTAAAATACTCATTAACACCTTTCGTTTGATACCCATATTGTACAAACGCATTCTAGAGTCACCCCTGGTCCACCTTTATGCCGATATCTCGAAAAGGCGACCACCTATACAACTACCACCACTCCCTTTTAAAATCCTCATTAATACCTTTAATATATACCCATATCGTACAAACACATTCTAGAGTTACCCCTGGTCCACCTTCATGGCCATATCTCGAAAAGGCGTCCACCTATAGAAGTAAACCCCACGCCCTTTTGAAATACTCAATAACACCTTTCGTTTGATACCCATATTGTACAAACGCATTCTAGAGTCATCCCTGGTCCACCTTTATGCCGTTATCTCGAAAAGGCGACCACATATACAACTACCACCACTCCCTTTTAAAACCCTCATTAATACCTTTATTTTGATACCCATATCGTACAAAGACATTCTACAGTCACCCCTGGTCCACCTTTATGCCGTTATCTCGAAAAGGCGACCACCTATACAACTACCACCACTCCCTTTTAAAACTCTCATTAATACCTTTATTTTGATACCCATATCGTACAAACACATTCTACAGTCACTCCTGGTCCACCTTTATGCCGTTATCTCGAAAAGGCGACCACCTATACAACTACCACCACTCCCTTTTAAAACCCTCATTAATACCTTTATTTTAATACCCATATCGTACAAACGCATTTTAGAGTCACCCCTGGTCCACCTTTATGCCGTTATCTCGAAAAGGCCACCACCTATACAACTACCACCACTCCCTTTTAAAACCCTCGTTAATACCTTTATTTTGATACCCATATCGTACAAACGCATTCTAGAGTCACCCCTGGTCCACCTTTATGCCGTTATCTCGAAAAGGCGACCACCTATACAACTACCACCACTCCCTTTTAAAACCCTCATTAATACCTTTATTTTAATACCCATATCGTACAAACGCATTTTAGAGTCACCCCTGGTCCACCTTTATGCCGTTATCTCGAAAAGGCCACCACCTATACAACTACCACCCCTCCCTTTTAAAACCCTCATTAATACCTTTATTTTGATACCCATATCGTACAAACGCATTCTAGAGTCACCCCTGGTCCACCTTTATGCCGTTATCTCGAAAAGGCGACCACCTATACAACTACCACCACTCCCTTTTAAAACCCTCATTAATACCTTTATTTTGATACCCATATCGTACAAACACATTCTAGAGTCACCCCTGGTCCACCTTTATGCCGTTATCTCGAAAAGGCGACCACCTATACAACTATCACTACTCCCTTTTAAAACCCTCATTAATACCTTTATTTTGATACCCATATCGTACAAACACATTCTAGAGTCACCCCTGGTCCACCTTTATGCCGTTATCTCGAAAAGGCGACCACCTATACAACTACCACCACTCCCTTTTAAAACCCTCATTAATACCTTTATTTTGATACCCATATCGTACAAACGCATTCTAGAGTCACCCCTGGTCCACCTTTATGCCGTTATCTCGAAAAGGCGACCACCTATACAACTACCACCACTGCCTTTTAAAACCCTCATTAATACCTTTATTTTGATACCCATATCGTACAAACAAATTCTAGAGTCACCCGTGGTCAACCTTTATGACGATATCTCTAAAAGGCGTCCACCTATAGAACTAAGCCCCACGCCGTTTTAAAATTCTCATTAATACCTTTCGTTTGATACCCATATTGTACAAACACATTCTAGAGTCACCCTTGGTCCACCTTTATGGCGATATCTCGAAAAGGCGTCCACCTATAAAACTAAGTCCCAGTCCCTTTTAAAATACTCATTAACACCTTTCGTTTGATACCCATATTGTACAAACGCATTCTAGAGTCACCCCTGGTCCACCTTTATGCCGATATCTCGAAAAGGCGACCACCTATACAACTACCACCACTCCCTTTTAAAACCCCCATTAATACCTTTAATTTGATACCCATATCGTACAAACACATTCTAGAGTCACCCCTGGTCCACCTTTATGGCGATATCTCGAAAAGGCGTCCACCTATAGGACTAAGCCCTGCGCCCTTTTAAAATACTCATTAACACCTTTCGTTTGATACCCATATTGTACAAACGCATTCTAGAGTCACCCCTGGTCCACCTTTATGCCGATATCTGGAAAAGGCGACCACCTATAGAACTAGCACCACTCCCTTTTAAAACCCTCATTAATACCTTTAATTTGATACCCATATTGTACAAACACATTCTAGAGTCACCCGTGGTCCACGTTTATGGCGATATCTCGAAAAGGCGTCCACATATAGAACTAAGGCCCACGCCCTTTTAAAATACTCCTTAACACCTTTCATTTGATACCCATATTGTACAAACGCATTCTAGAGTCACCCCTGGTCCACCTTTATGCCGATATCTGGAAAAGGCGACCACCTATAGAACTAGCACCACTCCCTTTTAAAACCCTCATTAATACCTTTAATTTGATACCCATATTGTACAAACACATTCTAGAGTCACCCCTGGTCCACCTTTATGGCGATATCTCGAAAAGGCTTCCACCTATAGAACTAAGTCCCACGCCCTTTTAAAATACTCATTAACACCTTTCGTGTGATACCCATATTGTACAAACTCATTCTAGAGTCACCCCTGGTCCACCTTTATGCCGATATCGCGAAAAGGCGACCACCTATACAACTACCACCACTCCCTTTTAAAACCCTCATTAATACCTTTAATTTGACACCCATATCGTACAAACACATTCTAGAGTCACCCCTGGTCCACCTTTATGGCAATATCTCGAAAAGGCATCCACCTATAGAACTAAGCCCCACGCCCTTTTAAAATACTCATTAATACCTTTCGTTTGATACCCATATTGTACAAACACATTCTAGAGTCACCCTTGGTCCACTTTATGGCGATATCTCGAACAGGCGTCCACCTATAGAACTTAGGCCCACTCCCTTTTGAAATACTTAATAACACCTTTCGTTTGATACCCATTTTGTCCAGATGCATTCTAGAGTCACCCCTGGTCCACCTTTGTGGCGATATCTCGAAAAGGCGGCCACCTCTAGAACTAAGGCCCACTCCCTTTTTAAATGCTCATTAACCCCTTTCATTTGATAGTAATATCGTACAAAGAAATTCTAGGGTCACCCCTGGTCCACCTTTATGGCGATATCTCGAAACGGCGTCCACCTATGGAACTAAGGATCACTCCCTTTTAAAATACTCGTTAACACCTTTCATTTCATACCCATATTGTACAAACAAATTCTAGAGTCACCCCTGGTCCACCTTTATGCCGATATCTCGAAAAGGCGACCACCTATACAACTACCACCACTCTTTTTAAAACCCTCATTAATACCTTTAATTTGATACCCATATTGTACAAACACATTCTAGAGTCATCCTTGGTCCACCTTTATGGCGATATCTCGAAAAGGCGTTCACCTATGGAACTAAGGATCACTCCCTTTTAAAATACTCGTTAACACCTTTCGTTTGATACCCATATTGTACAAACACATTCTAGAGTCACCCTTGGTCCACTTTATGGCGATATCTCGAACAGGCGTCCACCTATAGAACTTAGGCCCACTCCCTTTTGAAATACTCAATAACACCTTTCATTTGATACCCATATCGTAAAAACAAATTCTAGAGTCGCCCCTGGTCCACCTTTATGCCGATATCTCGAAAAGGCGTCCACCTATGGAACTACCACCACTCCCTTTTAAAACCCTCAATAATACCTTTAATTTGACACCCATATCGTACAAACACATTCTAGAGTCACCCCTAGTCCACCTTTATTGCGATATCTCGAAAAGGCGACCACCTATACAACTACCACCACTCCCTATTAAAACCCTCATTAATACCTTTAATATGATACCCATATCTTACAAACACATTCTAGAGTCACCCTTGGTCCACCTTTATGGCGATATCTCTAAAAGGCGTCCACCTATAGAACTAAGGCCCACCCCCTTTTAAAATGCACATTAACACCTTTCCTTTGATACCCATATTGTACGAACGCATTCTAGAGTCACCCCTGGTCCACCTTTATGCCGATATCTCGAAAAGGCGACCACCTATGCAACTACCACCACTCCCTATTAAAACCCTCATTAATACCTTTAATATGATACCCATATCTTACAAACACATTCTAGAGTCACCCTTGGTCCACCTTTATGGCGATATCTCGAAAAGACGTCCACCTATAGAACTAAGCCCCACGCCCTTTTAAAATACTCATTAGTACCTTTCGTTTGATACCCATATTGTACAAAAACATTCTAGAGTCACCCTTGGTCCACCTTTATGGCGATATCTCTAAAAGGCGTCCACCTATAGAACTAAGGCCCACTCCCTTTTAAAATGCACATTAACATCTTTCGTTTCATACCCATAATGTACAAACTCATTCTAGAGTCACCCCTGGTCCACCTTTATGCCAATATCTCGAAAAGGCGACCACCTATACAACTACCACCACTCCCTTTTAAAACCCTCATTAATACCTTTAATTTGACACCCATATTGTACAAACTCATTCTAGAGTCACCCCTGGTCCACCTTTATGCCGATATCTCGAAAAGGCGACCGACCACCTATTCAACTACCACCACCCCCTTTTAAAACCCTCATTATTACCTTTAATTTGATACCCATATCGTACAAACACATTCTAGAGTCACCCCTGGTCCACCTTCATGGCCATATCTCGAAAAGGCGTCCACCTATAGAACTAAGGCCCACTCCCTTTTAAAATACTCATTAACAGCTTTCGTTTCATACCCATATTGTACAAACTCATTCTAGAGTCACCCCTGGTCCACCTTTATGCCGATATCTCGAAAAGGCGACCACCTATACAACTACCATAACTCCCTTTTAAAACCCTCATTAATACCTTGAATTTGATACCCATATTGTACAAACTCATTCTAGAGTCACCCCTGGTCCACCTTTATGCCGATATCTCGAAAAGGCGACCACCTATACAACTACCACCACTCCCTTTTAAACCCCTCATTAACACCTTTAATTTGATACCAATATCGTACAAACACATTCTAGAGTCACGCCTGGTCCACCTTTATGGCGATATCTCGAAAAGGCGTCCACCTATAGAACTAAGCCCCACGCCGTTTTAAAATACTCATGAATACCTTTCGTTTGATACCCATATTGTACAAACACATTCTAGAGTCACCCTTGGTCCACCTTTATGGCGATATCTCGAAAAGGCGTCCACCTATAGAACTAAGGCCCAGTCCCTTTTAAAATACTCATTAACACCTTTCGTTTGATACCCATATTGTACAAACGCATTCTAGAGTCACCCCTGGTCCACCTTTATGCCGATATCGCGAAAAGGCGACCACCTATACAACTACCACCACTCCCTTTTGAAATACTCAATAACACCTTTCGTTTGATACCCATATTGTACAAACGCATTCTAGAGTCACCCCTGGTCCACCTTTATGCCGTTATCTCGAAAAGGCGACCACCTATACAACTACCACCACTCCCTTTTAAAACCCTCAATAATACCTTTAATTTGACACCCATATCGTACAAACACATTCTAGAGTCACCCCTGGTCCACCTTTATGGCAATATCTCGAAAAGGCGTCCACCTATAGAACTAAGCCCCATGCCCTTTTAAAATACCCATATTGTACAAACAAATTCTAGAGTCACCCTTGGTCCACTTTATGGCGATATCTCGAACAGGCGTCCACCTATAGAACTTAGGCCCACTCCCTTTTGAAATACTCAATAACACCTTTCGTTTGATACCCATATTGTCCAGATGCATTCTAGAGTCACCCCTGGTCCACCTTTATGGCGATATCTCGAAAAGGCGTCCACCCATAGAACTAAGCCCCACGCCCTTTTAAAATACCCATATTGTACAAACAAATTCTAGAGTCACCCTTGGTCCACTTTATGGCGATATCTCGAACAGGCGTCCACCTATAGAACTTAGGCCCACTCCCTTTTGAAATACTCAATAACACCTTTCGTTTGATACCCATATTGTCCAGATGCATTCTAGAGTCACCCCTGGTCCACCTTTATGGCGATATCTCGAAAAGGCGTCCACCCATAGAACTAAGCCCCACGCCCTTTTAAAATACCCATATTGTACAAACAAATTCTAGAGTCACCCTTGGTCCACTTTATGGCGATATCTCGAACAGGCGTCCACCTATAGACCTTAGGCCCACTCCCTTTTGAAATACTCAATAACACCTTTCGTTTGATACCCATATTGTCCAGATGCATTCTAGAGTCACCCCTGGTCCACCTTTATGCCGATATCTCGAAAAGGCGACCACCTATACAACTACCATAACTCCCTTTTAAAACCCTCATTAATACCTTGAATTTGATACCCATATTGTACAAACTCATTCTAGAGTCACCCCTGGTCCACCTTTATGCCGATATCTCGAAAAGGCGACCACTTATCCAACTACCACCACTCTTTTTAAAACCCTCATTAATACCTTTAATTTGATACCCATATCGTACAGACACATTCTAGAGTCACCCCAGGTCCACCTTTATGGCGATATCTCGAAAAGGCGTCCACCTATAGAAGTAAGCCACACGCCCTTTTAAAATACTCATTAATACCTTTCGTTTGATAACCATACTGTACAAACAAATTCTAGAGTCACCCTTGGTCCACCTTTATGCCTATATCGCGAAAAGGCGACCACCTATACAACTACCACCACTCCCTTTTGAAATACTCAATAACACCTTTCATTTGATACCCATATCGTACAAACAAATTCTAGAGTCGCCCCTGGTCCACTTTATGGCGATATCTCGAACAGGCGTCCACCTATAGAACTTAGGCCCACTCCCTTTTGAAATACTCAATAACACCTTTCGTTTGATACCCATATTGTCCAGATGCATTCTAGAGTCACCCCTGGTCCACCTTTATGGCGATATCTCGAAACGGCGTCCACCTATGGAACTAAGGATCACTCCCTTTTAAAATACTCATTAACACCTTTCATTTGATACCCATATTGTACAAACAAATTCTAGAGTCACCCCTGGTCCACTTTATGGCGATATCTCGAACAGGCGTCCACCTATAGAACTTAGGCCCACTCCCTTTTGAAATACTCAATAACACCTTTCGTTTGATACCCATATTGTCCAGATGCATTCTAGAGTCACCCCTGGTCCCCCTTTATGCCGATATCGCGAAAAGGCGACCACCTATACAACTACCACCACTCCCTTTTGAAATACTCAATAACACCTTTCATTTGATACCCATATCGTACAAACAAATTCTAGAGTCGCCCCTGGTCCACCTTTATGCCGATATCTCGAAAAGGCGTCCACCTATGGAACTAAGGATCACTCCCTTTTAAAATACTCATTAACACCTTTCATTTGATACCCATATTGTACAAACAAATTCTAGAGTCACCCCTGGTCCACCTTTATGCCGATATCTCGAAAAGGCGACCACCTATCCAACTACCACCACTCTTTTTAAAACCCTCATTAATACCTTTAATTTGATACCCATATCGTACAGACACATTCTAGAGTCACCCCAGGTCCACCTTTATGGCTATATCTCGAAAAGGCGTCCACCTATAGAAGTAAGCCACACGCCCTTTTAAAATACTCATTAATACCTTTCGTTTGATAACCATACTGTACAAACACATTCTAGAGTCACCCTTGGTCCACCTTTATGGCGATATCTCGAAAAGGCGTCCACCTATAGAACTAACTCCACGCCCTTTTAAAATACTTATTAACACTTTTCGTTTGATACCCATATTTTACAAACGCATTCTAGAGTCACCCCTGGTCCAGCTTTATGCCGATATCTCGAAAATGCGTCCACCTATGGAACTAAGGATCACTCCCTATTAAAATAATCATTAACACCTTTCATTTGATACCCATATCGTACAAACAAATTCTGGAGTCACCCCTGGTCCACCTTTATGCCGATATCTCGAAAAGGCGACCACCTATACAACTACCACCACTCCTTTTAAAACCCTCATTAATACCTTTAATTTGATACCCATATCGTACAAACACATTCTAGAGCCACCCCAGGTCCACCTTTATGGCGATATCCCGAAACGGTGTCCACCTATGGAACTAAGGATCACTACCTTTACTCATTAACAACTTTCATTTGATACCCATATCCTACAAACAAATTCTAGAGTCACCCCTGGTCCACCTTTATGCCGATATCTCTAAAAGTCGACCACCTATACAACTACCACCACTCCTTTTAAAACCCTCATTAATACCTTTCGTTTGATAAACGAAATGCCGATATCTCTAAAAGTCGACCACCTATACAACTACCACCACTCCTTTTAAAACCCTCATTAATACCTTTCGTTTGATAAACATATTGTACAAACAAATTCTAGAGTCACCCTTGGTCCACCTTTATGGCGATATCTCGAAAAGGCGTTCACCTATAGAACTAAGGCCCACTCCCTTTTAAAATACTCATTAACAACTTTCGTTTGATACCCATATTGTACAAACAAATTCTAGAGTCACCCCTGGTCCACCTTTATGCCGATATCTCGAAAAGGCGACCACCTATACAACTACCACCACTCCCTTTTAAAATACTCATTAATACCTTTAATTTGATACCCATATCGTACAAACACATTCTAGAGTCACCCCAGGTCCACCTTTATGGCGATATCTCGGAAAGGCATCCACCTAAAGAACTAAGGCCCACTCCGTTTTAAAATACTCATTAACACCTTTCGTTTGATACCCATATCGTACAAACACATTTTAGAGTCACCCCTGGTGACCTTTATGGCGATATCTCGAAAAGGCGTCCACCTATAGAGCTAAGCCCACGCCCTTTTAAAATACTTATTAACACCTTTCGTTTGATACCCATATTGTACAAACGCATTCTAGAGTCACCCCTGGTCCAGCTTTATGCCGATATCTCGAAAAGGCGACCACCTAAACAACTACCACCACTCTCTTTTAAAACCCTCATTAATACCTTTAATTTGATACCCATATCGTAAAAACACATTCTAGAGTCACCCCTGGTCCACCTTAATGGCGATATCTCGAAAAGGCGTCCACCTATAGAACTAAGCCCCACGCCCTTTTAAAATACTCATTAACACCTTTCGTTTGATACCCATATTGTACAAACTCATTCTAGAGTCACCCCTGGTCCACCTTTATGCCGATATCTCGAAAAGGCGACCACCTATAAAACTACCACCACTCCCTTTTAAAACCCTCATTAATACCTTTAATTTGATAACCATATCGTACAAACACATTCTAGAGTCACCCCTGGTCCACCTTCATGGCGATATCTGGAAAAAGCGTCCACCTATAGAACTAAACCCCACGCCCTTTTGAAATACTCATTAACACCTTTCGTTTGATACCCATATCGTACAAACAAATTCTAGGGTCACCCATGGTCCACCTTTATGGCGATATCTCGAAACGGCGTCCACCTATGTAACTAAGGATCACTCCTTTTTAAAGTACTCATTAGCACCTTTCATTTCATACCCATATCGTACAAACAAATTCTATAGTCAACCCTGATCCACCTTTATGCCGATATCCCTAAATGGCGTCCACCTATAGAACTAAGGCCCGCTCCCTCATAAAATACTCTTTAATACCTTTCATTTGATACACATGTCATACAAACACATTCCAGGGTTACCCTTGGTTCATTTTCCTACATGGTTATTTTCCCTTATGTTGTCACCATAGCCCTCAACTGAGTATGTAATGTTCGGTTACACCCGAACTTAACCTTCCTTACTTGTTGGATTACTATAAATGTCTTCTTTTTCGTATATTTATTAAAGCCTTCCTGAGGAAGACGCGAATATGCGTCGAAACGTGTAAAAGATAAAATAAACGATTGTTTTATTTTAAAAAAATCGGCCAAAAAGCTCCATAATTTAATAATTAAAATCAAAGCCAGTTTGCCCAAGTATTTAATAAAATAATTAGATTAAGTTTAAATTTGCAAAGAAGTGAAAAAGAAACACCCTAGCAAGTCAAGCAAGGCCCTAACCACTGCTTCGATTGTCATATAGGAAAAGAAATAGGGTTCAAAAAATTGTGGAACCAAAAATCCCAAAGCAGGTGTTACGCCAGCCTTAAGGGCAAAACATCACCAGCAACCAAACCATGTGCATTCTATGCAAAAGTATCTTAATCCCGGTAGCTAGGCGTGTTGCGCAGCATTAGTGGAAGGATGCTGCTATGCGCATGCGGGGGCGTGTTCAAGTTATGAAATGAAAGCACATGCGTGGGTGTGTGCGTGTGGAAAAACGAAAGCAAAATACGTATGTGTGTGTGGTGTTTGAGTGAAATGTAGGGAATTCCGTTTAGATACGGGTATGTGAAGATTTAACCGAAACTCAGAAATTCATTAGAAAAGTTGTCTTAATAGTGCGTGGTCGTGCTGCGGAAAAGTCGCGTGTGAAAGTAGTCAAGTCAAAACAAAAAAAATTTAAATATATATATTTTTTTTTACACTTTATTAAAGAAACCGCAAACCCACGGAAGAAGAACAAAAAACCCTTCAACATCCTGCCACCGGTAAGTGTAACACAGTTATAAAAATTCTTTTTATTTAAAAATTGTTAAATTAAATCTTTTTTGGTTATTCACTTTAAATTTAAATAAAACCTTTTTTGCATGAATTTAGGACACGCAAATTTCAATCAAGTATAAAAATAAATCGTAAATTTCCATTTTTTTTGTCTTGGTTTTAAATAGTTTTATAAGAAATTAAATTTGCACTAAAATCAAACGCGCTTTTATATAAACATTTTTTTTCATCTTTAAAATCCTTTTTTTTATAAAGTAGATTTTTGTGCATAAAAGAAAGCATGTGTGTAAACCAAAGGTGTTACAAACTAAAAGCAATCTTAAATGGTGAAGAAAAATTAATAAAAATTGTGATGAAATGAAAACGGTGTAACACGTGATTTTAAATAAAATAAATTTTTTGATTAAGAATTGCAAATTATTTAAAATAAAATGTAAAAGCAAATAAAACCTACGTAAGATAAAAATAAAATTAAATGATAAATAAAATAGGTGTTTAAAATAAAAATAAAATAAATAAAAATAGAAAAAAAAAAAACTAAAAATAGCATTAAAAATAAGAAAAGAAAAAACTCAGAATTAAACTAAAAATAAAATTTATTTGGAAAAAAAAATGCAAATTAAACTAAAAATAAAATTAATATAAAAAGAAAAATAAAATTTATATGAAGTTAAATTTAGTTAAAGTAAAATCAAAATTTAATTAAATTAAAGTTATTTAAAATTAACGCAAAAAGAAATTAAATTAAATTTGCTAAAATAAAATCTAAATTTAAAAAAACCTAATGTGTTGAAAATTAAATCAAAAAGTAGCCTAAATTAAATTAGTTGGAAATAAAAGCAGTGGTAACCTAAAGTCCGTGATGTGAAATAAAATTCCAAAATTAAATTAAAATAAATTTATTGAAAATAAAAGAAAATTTAAACCGAATAAAAAGTATCTAAATTAAAAACGAAAAGTAAATGGAAATAAAGTTTCTTAAAATAAGATCCAAAATTAATTAGATTAAATTTATTTAAAGTAAAATCAAAAATTAAATTGAATTAAAATAAAAGCAATATTAATTTAAAGTAAACTTGCTAAAAGTGAAATCAAAAGTAAATTACACAACACCGATTATTAAATTTGAAATTGAAATGAATAAAAGCTTTTTTTTTTGAAATGAAATTGGAATTAAACTAAATTAAATTAATTTAAAATAAAACTAAAAATTAAGCCTAAATAAACTTCAGTTAAAATTAAAAGGAAGAAGGTTTAGCCAATATGGAAGTTAACATTTTTTTTTTTGCATTTGATATACATATACGACATATAGACATATAAGCCAAAGTTCGGTATCGAAGATACTCAACCGAACTTGGGAAAATATGGCTATGTGAGGTATATACATCAATACAGTCGTCAAGCGATACGGACGTGTTTATTTTCGCTCCGTATTTATGTGCAATTTTTAATTGTTCACTTAACAAATGTTAATAATTTGTGCCTACTGCCACATTGAGATAGTGACTCTTGTTTTGGATTTCAATCCTGAAAGTAATATTTAAATGTTACAAAGGAACATGATATAATAAAATTAAATTAATAGTGGCAAAGTGTTATCATTAAATATCATTATGCCGTGCGAATGTGGACAAAAGGTTGAAAGAGGCCAACTGAAAGTGTTGTGTGCTAAGTGCAATGAACTCTTTCATTTGAAGTGTGTCAACATGTCGTCGGATGATCTTGATTTTCTCATTTCGTCAAACAAACTTTATTTCTGCAAAGTGTGTTCGGTTGAGCGACGCGCGTCTATTCGTACGCCGCCACCTACTGCTCTCCCCACTATCGTTAACAATGTTGAGCGCAATGATTATTTAAGTGGTATTGTTAAAAGCATTGCCGACCTACGTTGTGATAACGCTCGTATACTATCGACCATGGATGCTCTAAAATGTGAAATCTCTCAATTATCACTAAAGTGTGTTTCTTTATCAGCTGAAATTCGCTCATTACACTCAGTCATAGAAGATAAAAATGGTATCATCTCTACGATGAGTTCTGAAATGAAAAATCTTGGCAGTATTGTTGCTACAGTTGCTAGTGATATCAAATCCATTCTCACTAGTGCTGCGGACAGCAATAAGCAAACAAAATCTGCAACAAAACAGCCTACAACAAAAAAAAAGGGCAAAGGCAAAGGTAATGAGTTGGCTGGCAAAATTAACTCGAAAGCTGTTAAGGCTGTGAAAACAATACAGGCAGCCTCTCTCGAAAATGCAAAAGCAATTCAGTCAGGCGTAACAAGCAAATCAACTTGCGAAGATGACACGACAGAAAATACAAAACAACCAACAGATGATAGCACTAACAACAACTCAGCTGTGCCAAATGTTCATTGTGCTATTGTTGATTTGTCTTCCTCATCCAGTTCTTTTAGTGGCGCTGCCGCTTGTTCTACTAGTGATGCAAATATCAGTTCTGCTGCACCTGCCAATAATAAAACTGGGTATTCCGGGGTTGTAGCCTTTGGCCGTCAGGGATCAGTCGCTACTAACCTAACATCTATTAATAATTCTAGCTTAGCAACTAACAATAATAATAATACTTCAAATAAGTTCATAAAAGCACCCACCATTGTCGTAGGTAGCAATTCAAACGCAAATCTTAGCTTAGCTGTTCGATTGAAATGGTTGCATTTGTCGTCTTTTAAGCCGACGGTAAACGCTAGCGATATTGTCGACTATGTCTCACATAATGCAAACGTCTCGCCTTCATTAATTCATTGTTTTAAATTAATAAAGAAAGATGCAGACTCGAGT
Source organism: Eurosta solidaginis (assembly GCF_040869045.1). NCBI lineage: Eukaryota > Metazoa > Arthropoda > Insecta > Diptera > Tephritidae > Eurosta > Eurosta solidaginis. The sequence continues at coordinate 166,043,645 of NC_090320.1, read as the reverse complement.
TTGTTATCAAGATGTAATTTTAAACTTGGAGTCTCGCCTTCAATATATAATAAGCTTCTTGAGTCTTCGCTATGGCCATCGGACGTCAAAATTAAACCATTCCGTTTTTTTTCAAAAAGCACAGGGCTCAACTGCAAAACCTTAGCTATATGCGGTAATATTAAAAAAAGTATAAATATCTATTATCAGAATATATCTGGGTTGAGAACGAAAACTAAAGATATATTTTTAGCCACTTCACGGTGCGACTATGATGTCTACGTCATTGTTGAGACTTGGCTTAATAATGACTTCTCTGACTCAGAATTTTTTGATCATAGTCTGTTTCAAACTTATCGAAAGGATAGAGACCCTATCAAAACAGGGCGTCTCAGAGGCGGTGGGGTGTTAATTGCTGTAAGGCGTTCTCTTCTCTCTTCTTTTGTGCCGCTTTCTAACGATGACTCTCTCTTGGACCAGCTTTGTGTCTGTATTACTGGGCCTTCGGGCAATTTATTTATCTGCGTTTCGTACATTCCGCCTTGCAGCACAGATTTGCTCTACTTTGCTCATGTTAATAATATATTTGACCTATATGAATATAATGTTGATAGTAATTTTTGCGTCCTGGGAGATTTTAATCTCAGCAAGGTTGTTTGGTCGAAATTACTAGAAGATGATATCTTAACACCTACTAATGTTCATCATCCCCATGAGATTAATTTTTTAGACACCCTTTTTAGTGCCAATTTAATTCAGATTAACAGTTTCGTGAACCAGTTAAACAATATTTTGGACCTAATTTTTGTCGATGAGAACCTCATAACTCACTTGACTGAATGTGTGTTTCCTATATATAAATCAGATATGCATCATGTAGCCCTATATTTATCTATTGAATTCTTCGACCTAGTGCCGAAAAACAATATAAATAATAATGAGTGCGCCTATAACTTTAAGGATGCAAATTACGAATCCTTAAACTCTCTCATATCTGAAATAGACTGGACATCTATTTTCTTTGCTAAAAATGCAACTGAATGTTTCGACATTTTTCTGGTAAAGATGGCTGACATATTCAGTAGGAATCTTTCTCTCCTACCAGTTAAAGTTCACAAACTACCCTGGTACAATACTAGGTTGAAAAAGTTGAAAAATCAAAGAAATAAGTACTTTAAATTATACAAGGATACCAGCGATACTGTTTTTAAAGATCAGTATACTTCCTATATGACGCAGTTCAATGTTCTTGATAAGTTTTTGTACAACAAATACGTTTCTAGAGTTGAAGATGAGTTGAAAGTTAATCCTAAATCTTTTTGGAACTATGTTCGTTCAAAGAAAGGTTGTTCTAATATACCTACCTGTGTCAAATTTAATGACATTTGCTCCAACAGTTTGGTCGATTCGGCAAATCTTTTTGCTGATTTTTTCAAATCTACGTTTGTTGTTGAGGCCGATAACTTTGATAACAGGTATCTTACTGATAGCCCCAAACCTTTAGACTTTGGGTCTCTGTCCTCCTCTGAGACCGATATTATCTTGGGTATATCCTCCTTACAGACCTCAATCAAAAATGATATTGATGGATTGTCCTCTTTTTTTTTTAAGAAGTGTAGTATTTCTCTTTGTGTGCCACTGTGCCACATTTTCAATATTTCGCTATCGTCTGGAGTTTTTGTTGATCGCTGGAAGCTGGTGTCTATCACTCCTATCTTCAAGTCAGGCAATAAAAATGAAGTAAAGAATTATAGGCCAATATCCAAACTGTCAACATGTTCAAAACTTTTTGAAAAGGTAGTTAAAAACAAAGTATCATTCGCTATAAATAAAATAGTCGATCCATGTCAGCATGGTTTCATTGCGGGACGTTCGACTACTACAAATCTGGCTGTTTTCTCTCAGTTTTGTGTCTCTGCGTTTAAGGATGGATGTCAAGTTGACACCATATATACGGATTTTTCCAAGGCTTTTGACACAGTTTCGCACAAATTACTTCTGTGGAAACTTGAAAACATGGGCTTTCACTCAAGCTTTCTGTCGTGGGTGAAGTCCTATTTGGAAAATAGAATATCTTTTGTTGAAATCGAGAGAACTAAGTCTTATGAATTCTCAGCAACTTCGGGTGTACCACAAGGTAGCATCCTTGGTCCTATTTTGTTCTTAATGTTTATTAATGATGTTGGCTCATGCATAAACAATTCCAATTATTTGCTTTATGCTGACGACTTAAAACTCTTTCGGAGAATCTCCTGTACTTCTGATGCATTGCGTCTGCAAGAAGATCTGAATGCTATAAATAATTGGGCCTGTCAAAATAATCTGCGACTCAATATTAATAAATGCTGCCACATGACGTATACTAAGTCTACGAATGTGGTTTCATTCGCGTACTCGATTTCAAATGTAACTCTTGCGTCAATTAATGAGTTTCGCGATCTTGGCGTAATTTTTGACTCATCTTTTACTTTTTGTAATCATGTAAACTTTCTCATACCAAAGGCTTATACCAACTTAGCTTTCTTGCGACGATATGCCAAGGAATTCAAGGACCCATATACCAGGAAAATCTTATACAATGCCTTAGTGCGTTCCAAGTTAGAGTATGCATCAGTCATCTGGAATCCCATATACTCCTCACACTCTTTAAGAAAGAATTCAGCGCAAGTTCATACGATTTGCTCTTCAACCTCTGCACTTTGTTAATCCCCTGCCACCCTACAATGCAAGATGCATGCTTATCAATGTCTTGCCACTTGAAGTTAGACGTCTTGTTCAAAACGTAATGTTTATTTTTGACATAATATCCGGTGCCATTGACTGCTCAGAACTACTTGGGCAGTTGAATTTCAATGTCCCTAACAGAGCTCTCCGCTTTCACAGTACATTCCGCGTTGAAGTGCTGCGTTCGAATTACTTCAGTTTCGCACCTCTTATAAGAGGTCTTGTAGAATTTAATCGCCTATCCAGAAGCCTTGACCTGGACTTTGCCATGCCAAGGTCTCTGTTTAAGGCACGCATTGAGTCCTATTACTTATCTCAGTAAATCTTACTTTAAAATTGTTAAACTAGTACTAAGTTAACCTGTAATCTAGTCAGTAAGGTTGTTACCATTTGACTTAATAAAGATATGAAATATGAAATATGAAATACAAAGACACCAGCTGTAAATTTTGATTTTAGTCATTTTTGTTTTTTTTTTTTGTTTACAGAATTCTCTGGTGGGACGAAGGAAACGGGCCAGAATACTTACCCGCATACATTACCCAGAGCGACCGCAGGAACGGCGAAATATTGGGACCGCCGATCAGTAGAGCTCGGAGAAGGGAGAGAGAGAGCGCAAGAGAGAGGATCGGCCAAAGTGACCGAAAGTGGCCGGTAGACAGCAGCAGCGACGACAGCGACGCCGCCAGCACCCACGCAGCGTCAAGAAGCGACAACAGCAGCAGCAACACAGCGACGTCACCATCGCCGACGCCATCAACATTGAACGCCCAAGGAGGGCATGAAAGGGCATTTGCATACACATTTTTTTTATTGGAATTTTTCTTTTTTCGTATGGGCTTTTGCACTATTTTGCCTCACCATTTTCTTTTTGACTATTATTATTAATATTCACTTTGAAATTTTCCTGTAATTATTTTTATTAATTTTCGTCAGTAGTTTTTTTTTCATACCATATCTTCACTTATTTTGTTCACTGCAGCATTTCGTATTACATTTAGCTCGTAGTAATTTTCCGTAGGTTCTCCTAATTAGGGTTATATTCAAGAAACACTAGCACTCGATTCTTTTTGTAATTCCTTTTTTTTTTCGTTTTAAACTTTCTAATTTTTTTTTGGTTCCTTTTTTTCTATATTTTTTTTTTTGTCACTTACAGTTTTCGCGTTTTCCTCTTCGTTTTTAATTTTGTTCAGTTTGCGTGTTTACCCACTCGCCGCCCGCTATCGCGAGTGAGTGATCACGGTGACATTTAAAAACTTCATTGAACCTTTGCTCAGGCAGTAAAAGGTATTTTTTTATGAGTAGGCAAAGACATATGTATGTAAATTTCCCTTCCTCACAGGTCCCCGCAGCTTGAAGGCGCCTACAATGCTGATGTGCTGAGATCAGGTGAGTGAGAAAATTGACAATACTATTTGTGTTCCATTTCTTTACATATATGTCAATGACCGATATATCTAATGCCTTAGCCTAGGTCAGGGATTTACTTTTAATTTTTGCTTAACGTTTGAATTTGTGCCACATATATATGAATTCGTTTTTTTTTTTTTGTAATTTTAAAGATATCAAAAGACATAGTTAGATACGACAACCATTAGGGTGTGCCTGTTCACGTACACCAGATTATTTTTCTCGTTAACATCTTTTTGATCAAATATATTTTTCTTGCCTTTTGGTATCAAATACTAAGTTAAAATAATATACGGGTTTTTGCTTGTATATCGGTGGTTAAAGCGATAGCTGACGTTGAATTTTTGATTAGCATATTGTTTTATTCAACTAATTTTCAAATTTTTTTATTTTTCTTTTATTTCCTTTCCTTTTTATTGTATATTTCATATTTTTGGAATTTTTATATTGAGGAATGGTTAGAATGTAAGCTTTTTTATATATTTCCTTTTTTTGTAAGAATATCTGAGGAATCACACTTAGTAGGAGATAGGTCTAACTTTAAATTTTATAAATAAAGATATGCTTATAACGATTTGGAATTTTACAAGTTGAGCTTTTTGTTGATTACTGTAATGGAGGGCTGATTTTAAGATCTTTGGTGTGGGGGTTGCTCTGGGCTTAAGAGGGGACGTAGGGGTGATGGCCTAATAGACTTGTAGACAGACAGACTTGAGTCAGGTTTGGGGGCGCCGTAAAATTAGAGGAGTCAGCACGGCGCCCATGGCTTCGTGTAAGATACGCGAAGAGGGTGGGTAGACTCCACCTGACTAGACAGGCCTCCACCTTTTTTCCCCCTTTTTTTTTGATTTCCCCCTCCTTTATCTCTCTGCTCCCCTTACGTCTATTGTATCTCTTTCAGCTTTCCCCTTTTCTTTTTAGAACTTGGCATGAACTCTACTTTTCTTGTTAGTGTAGTTGTTGGTAAGGCTGGTGCGCAAAACTCCACCCCGTCCGACGAGCTAGCAGGGCTTGCCACCATGCCACACGCTACCTCTGTCTTACCACTGAAAGCCAGCTACATAACAATGGCGCCCAACGACATAGCCCGATACTCTTTCCAATTTACCATAATTTCTTCTAACTTACCACTTTTCTTTTTCCTGACTTTTACTACTTTTTCGTCTTAAGCTTTCCATGTTTTTCTATCTTGTTATCCCGGTAATCTCGACCCTAATTTCCTCCTAGCGACTTGGACAGGGACCGTCATGATGGCATCGTCGATTAGGTTCGCCTGGTCGACAAGTGTTATCATGACATGAGGATAGGAGATTAGCTAGGTGACCATATCAGGGTTCCTTTCTCGGATTTGGTACGATTTGATTAGGTGGTACCTGATATGACACTTAGCTAGAAGACGGACTTTATTAGAAGATCGTGGCGAAATGCCCAGGCTACGTCATCGGAAATCCAGCATTTCCGATAACTGAGGTTTGAGACGTCACCACGATAGAGAGGAGTAGGGAAGGGTGGCATCCACACTCTGGGATCAGTCCACGAGCGTGTCGGGCCACACTTCCACGGACTGCAGGAAGACTTACTAGACGCTAGAGATATACGGACATACAAATCACTCCCACAATGACCTCGTCAAGAGCAACGCCCATTACACACCAAAGCAAATAAATATATTTTTTTTTCAAGAAATTAAAAATAAAATTTTTTTTCCATTTCTTTTTTTTGGAGAGATGGAAAATAGTAGTTAAAAATTCGTTTTTGAAGCCATAAACATATTTCCTTCATATTACCATTCATCATATAATTTCGTTGTACGTATCTGTAGTTAAACATATACATATATCCATATCCATTTTTGACACACGTATATTTACATATAAACACATTTTTCATATGAATACATGTATATACATATATAAAAACTGAAGTCTACAAATATTTTGAGTTAAGTGGAAAATTTTTTTAGGCTGTGGTCAAGGGACTTCTAAATCGACTTAGAAATTTACTAGTCAAGGACTTTCAGCAGAGCCTTGGTTGGAATTTTCCCTTGGTTCTTGCGGAATTTTTTTTTTGGAATTTAAGATTAATTTCTCGCAGTAACTAACATTTTTATAAATTTTCGTGAAAGTTGAATTTCAAATTTCACTTCAAGTTTTTCATTCGTATTTCAGAATTTATCGTAATTTCAAAAATTGTTAGGTTCTCGTATTACTTTGATTTCCAAATTAATGTAGAGAGCGTTACGTTTAATTTAAAATTAAGGCTATCAATTTGTTTTTGAAATCCAAAGTTCAATTTCGTGAATTGTTTTAGTATTTTTTTTATTTGAATTCAACCATAGTTTTAATTTTGCTGTCTTCAAGTATTAATTAAATTTTGAAGATTTAATTTTCATTTTTCGTTCTATATAGCTAACTTTTTTCTATTTTGAATTTAAAGTCAATCCCAATATATTTTGTTTCGTCGAAGCTGCGGCCTTCGAGACCTAATAATTGAATTCTAACCCTGAATTGATGTTTAAGTTCTAATTTTAGCCTTTCTTTTTTTTTCTTCCTTTGAATTTTTTTTTTTTTTTTTTGTCTAAAAATTTTGAGGTTACCTTTACCCTTGAATTTTAATTTAAGTCTTAGTTTGTGATTCTAAGCATTAATCTAACTTTAAAAATTATTTTGGTTACTCCTAATCCTTTTCCCAATTATTCGGTTGAAAGTTCCTACTTTGAATTTTAAGTTAAGTTATTACAATCTTGTTGTTTTTTTATATATTGGTGGAGGTTTTTCTTTAACTTAGAGGAGTTAAGGTTCTATTTTTTATCCTTTTTTTTGTTTGTTTGAAGTTTAAGTTAATTCCAAAAATTTATTATCCTTCTCTATACATCTAGGTTAAAAATTTTATTTTTGAATTTTTATTTTATTTTGAAAGTTTTTTTCACATCCTTCCCAAGTATTTGGTTCCATTTGCCTTTGAATTTTAATTTAATTTTTAATATATATTCCTGAATTTTTAATTTAATCTTTTTGATTATTTTTTTTTATTTTTGAATCAAAGTTTTGTATTTCATTTAGAATTTTACATTATCTTTATTATTTTTTTTTCCTTTTTTTTATAATTGAGTGGAATCTGTCTACTTTGAATTAAAATTGTGTCTTAATTTTTAACCCTTTTTGTTTTTGCCTTTTTTGAATTTTAATTTGAATTCAAAAACTTTTTCTATTCATTTTTATCATTTGTAATCTTATTTTGTTTTAATAATTGGGTCGAATCGGGTTACTTCGAATTCAAATCTTAGTTGTAATCTTTATTTGTTTTTTTTTGCTTTTTTTGAATTTTTAATTTAGATTCAAAAATCTTTTTTCTATTCATCTTATCGTTTCTAATTTTTTTTTATTATTTGGTTGGATTTTTTTTTTCATTTAATCTAAATCTAAGTTTTAATCTTTGTTTTGAATTTTAATTTAATTTCGAAAGTTTCGTTTGCGGTTCCAATTATTGGGTTGAATTTTTTTATTTTAAATTGAGTTCGGAATTCCCCGGTTTTGTTTGACTGACTGTGTGTGTGTGACATAGAGTGAGTTTGTTGCGTGAGTCTGAGTTCATGAATGACGAGGAAAACAGGGAGGAAAGAGTACTAGGTGGTTTGGGACTGTTTGCTAGAGACAACCCGTTTACACGTGCTTTTACGCGTGCCCTTGAAAATCAGGTGGTTGGCTCACTGTTCAACCAAATAGATACAGGGATCGAACACAGGGTAGATTTCCTTCCCACGGACTATTTCAACCGGTGTACAACCAGGATCTTTAGCTCGCTAGAGGAGGAGGCCGTGCGCGAAGTTAGTGTGTCCAGTGTTAGCCGGGTAATAGCGGATCAAGCCGAAGCCAGTCTGAGTTTCTCTCACAAGCTCGACGAAATCCTCGCCGAGATGTCCGCCAACGAACAGCGTGGATCACAGGGGGGCGTTGATCCTTTGGAGCAGCAGGCACCGGGAGCCATGGCAGCTGAGGTTGCGACGGCAGCAGGGGGTACAAAGACCACTGGGACTGACACCGAGCAACTGACACGTCTTATGGCAATGATGGAACAGCAAAGGGAGTTAATGGCCCAGTGGAATAACGAGCTAGGAACTATAAAAACTTGTGTAGTCAACCTCAGCGGCCGTGTCACCGACATGGAAACCTCTGCAGCTCAAGGGTTGGATCATCGCTCCAGTCAAGCGTCCACTCCGAACAATAGGGGGCCAGGTAGAGATGGAGCAGCGATGCTGGCCAACGGAGGAGATCCACGCAACGACGGAGGATCCCAAAGCGTACAACAGCCACTACGTTGGAAGAAAATGGACTTAGAGAAATGGCATATAAAGTTTGACGGCACGGACAAGGTGATTTCGGCCGAGAGCTTCCTCTTTAGGATAGAGAAGATGAGGGAACAACATCAAATCTCTCATCATCAACTGTTTACCGATTTCCATTGCCTCGTGTCAGGAGCGGCTTTGAAATGGTACTGGCAGGTGTTGGAGGATCATGCCGAAGATCCGACCTTCGGGTATCTTGATCTGAAGGCAGAACTGCTAGCCCATTTCAAAACCGCAGAGACCGACTACGAGGTGATTCGGCAAATAATGGAGCGTAAACAGTTGGCGAACGAGGGATTTGATGAATTTTATGGGGACGTGCACAATTTGACGTTTAGGCTGAGGAAACGAATACCCGAGAAGGAACTGGTTGGGATAATTAAGGGAAACCTCAAACCATACCTGGCTAACCTAACCTTCTCGTCAAAAATGGACACACTAGCGGAGCTGAAAGCTGAATGTAGGCGAGCTGAAAAGGTCATTAAAGAAAATAAGAGTAGGTCCAAAGGGGGTGTAAGTGAGTTGGTTTACCCCGACGTTACGTTCCCAGAGGAAGGGGGTAGTGCCAAGCCACTGGAAGCAATAGGGGCACAGTTTAAAAATAGGTCGAACAGTGGCCAACTTCCTGACAACAGGACACAAAATGTGGCATCACGTAATGCACCTGTCACAGCGCCTGCAGCCGGCTCCAAGCCAACCATCAACTCTTTCTGCCCCTCACCCTTCCACTTGATGTTGTGCTTCTCGTGTGGAATGCCGGTTGACCATTTTGCAAAGAATCCAGCGGAAGTTAGTAAGGACACGCGATGCAAGTCCAGCTTTCATAATATGGTCTGCTTTTCGTGTGGGGGGGACAGCTCTTTTTGCATTTATAAGCCACCTAAGGGAAACGGCAACCTGGCGGAGATGACCGGGGCACTCAGTCAGGAGAAGGATCGCCCGGACAACAACCAGTAAAAATTTTAAAAAGGGAAGGAAGTATAAAAGCTGAGAGTAGTGTAGATCAGAGAAAGCAACGGGATTTGAAGAGCCTACACATCAGGAAAATGGAGTATGATGAAGCACGTAGGAGGATATTTTGCGAAGAAATAATGAAGAAAAGAAAAACAAAAAACTTTAACAAAATACAGAAAATGGGGGAGAAGCGGAAAATGTTTAGGAGAATTCAGCATAAAATAATATCGACGATCGTTACAGTCAAAGGTGACAATAGATTTTTTGCGCAAGTTAAGATAGGGGATAAAGAGGCGCTAGCTTTACTTGATTCAGGGACAGGAGCTTGTTGTCTGGGTAAGGATAGCACACAATTTTTAGAGGGTAATGAGGAGAGGATTCTTCCGATCACCAACCAATCGATTAAAACAGCTAACGGAGGAGAGACTCCAGTGGAAGGAGTTATCACGTTACCAGTGACTTGGAATGAGATGTGTAGGGACCTAGAGTTCTTGATAGTGCCAGGACTTCAACAAGAGGTTTACCTCGGAATCGATTTTTGGAGGGTGTTTCAGTTAAATTTAGTAGGCAGAGGCCCTGTAGCTCGACCAACCCACACGACCGTAGCAGAACTCGTACCCGCCGAGGGGGATTTGTCTTTTGATGCAGTACAACATGTGTTGACCCCCGACCAAACAGTAGCCCTAGAGAGGGTAAAGGCACAATTCCCGTCGTTCGCTGTCTTAGGTTTAGGTCGAACCGGATTAGAAGAGCATGTAATAGAAGTACGCGATGAGAACCTTCCTGTCAAACAACGCTATTACCCCATCTCACCAGCGATACAAAGACTAGTTTACGCAGAACTAGACCGAATGCTTAGCATGGGTGTGATAGAAGAATCAAATAGTAGCTGGAATTCTCCAGTATCCCTCATTATAAAAGGAACCAAAAATCGTCTTTGTCTTGATGCGCGTAAGGTTAATGAGCGTACAATCAAGGACGCCTATCCACTCCCTCATATCGACGGAATTCTTAGCCGGCTGCAAAATACGAGGTATATATCAGCCATAGACCTGAAGGACGCCTTCTGGCAGATTCCGTTGGAAAAAAGGTCCAGGGAGAAGACAGCGTTCACTGTGCCAGGGAGACCCCTCTATCAGTTTACAGTAATGCCCTTTGGACTGTGCAACGCGGCACAAAGAATGTGTCGATTAATGGACAAGGTTATACCCGCTGTGTTACGTGAATGTGTATTTGTATATCTTGATGACTTGTTAGTTTGTTCTGAAGATTTTTCGTCCCATATATGTTTGTTAGAAAAGGTCGCTCGGTGTCTGCGCGAGGCCAACTTAACGATAAATGTCGAAAAAAGTAAATTCTGCTATAAAGAGGTCCGATACCTCGGATATGTTGTAGGGGATGGCTATATCCGTACGGATGCCAACAAGGTAGTAGCTGTGAGGGACTTTCCTGAACCAAAAACCCCGAAGCAGTTGCGACGGTTCTTGGGCATGGCAGGATGGTACCGACGCTTCATACAAGATTACGCGACTATTGCAGCTCCGCTGCACGACTGCCTCACTAAGGAAAAGATTAAGAAATTTACAATGACTGACGACGCCAAAATTTCATTTGACAAACTCAAACAAAGTTTGATATCGGCGCCAGTGCTTACTCATCCAGACTTTAACAGACGGTTTTATATTCAATGTGATGCATCGACCGATGGAGTGGGCGGGGTTCTTTTCCAACTAGACGAAGACAATAACGAGAGACCAATCGCCCACATGTCAGCAAAATTAAACAAGGCTCAGAGAAATTATAGCGTCACCGAGCTGGAGTGTTACGCAGCGGTTATAAGCGTAAGAAGATTTCGACCTTACGTAGAGGGCTTGCCCTTCACCATAATAACAGACCATGCAAGTTTAAAATGGCTTATGAATCAAAAGGATCTTGCAGGACGACTCGCTAGATGGAGTTTAAAACTCCAAAGCTTCGACTTTGATATAGAGCATCGAAAAGGCTCGCAGAACGTTGTACCGGATACCCTTTCCCGAATGGATATGGAAGAAATAATACCCAGTGATAGAGTAATGGACGTATGTCTAGACTCGCCATATTTTGACTCCGACGAATACTGCGAATTGCGAAAAACAGTGGCAGATAACAAGGACAAGTTGCCAGACTTATGCGTATCTGACGGATACGTATATAAACGGACTCAGTTTGACCGGGGAGACGCTCTTCAAGCGGACCAGGCCTGGAAGCTTTGGGTTCCGTCGGGACTACGACAGGGGTTGGTAGAGTCAGCTCACAGCTCTCCTTCAGCAGGACATGGGGGCATACATAAAACTTTGTCGCGGTTACGGGAAAGATATTACTGGCCAGGAATGGTCACAGAAGTATGTAGATATATAAAGGAATGTGAAGTTTGCGCGGAAAGTAAAACGCAAAATGCTTTTCACAGACCGCTAATGGGAAAGCAACATGTAACCGAACGGCCTTTTCAACGTTTGTTTGTAGATTTTATGGGTCCTTATCCTCGTACGTCTGATGGTAATGTCTTCGTGTTTGTATGTTTAGATCATTTTACAAAATTTTTGTTTTTGAAACCCTTACGGAAAGCTACTTCAGCCGAGGTGGTGAAATTTCTGGAACGAGAAGGCTTCCATATATTCGGGGTACCCGAATACATCCATTCGGACAATGGAAGACAATTCGTTTCAGGAACTTTCGCTACACTCCTAGAAAAATATGGTACCACACATATCAAGACAGCGTTTTACTCACCGCAGGGAAACGCCGCAGAAAGAGTGAATCGGTCAGTACTGCAGATCGTAAGATCATTTATCGATGAAAACCAAAAGAACTGGGACCGACACATTAGCGATGCGGCATTTGCTCTGCGAAGTGCCGTCCACTCCGCAATCAACATGTCACCCTATCAGGCCACTTTCGGTATGCCAATGATGCTGCATGCAGCATTCATTAGAAAAGTTGTCTTAATAGTGCGTGGTCGTGCTGCGGAAAAGTCGCGTTTGAAAGTAGTCAAGTCAAAACAAAAAAAAATTAAATATATATATTTTTTATGTGAAAAAAAATACCGATACGGTCGTACCGTTGTAGCGGCTCTTTAAACACTTTATTAAAGAAACCGCAAACCCACGGAAGAAGAACAAAAAACCCTTCAACATCCTGCCACCGGTAAGTGTAACACAGTTATAAAAATTCTTTTTATTTAAAAATTGTTAAATTAAATCTTTTTTGGTTATTCACTTTAAATTTAAATAAAACCTTTTTTGCATGAATTTAGGACACGCAAATTTCAATGAAGTATAAAAATAAATCGTAAATTTCCATTTTTTTTGTCTTGGTTTTAAATAGTTTTATAAGAAATTAAATTTGCACTAAAATCAAACGCGCTTTTATATAAACATTTTTTTTTTCATCTTTAAATTCCTTTTTTTTATAAAGTAGATTTTTGTGCATAAAAGAAAGCATGTGTGTAAACCAAAGGTGTTACAAACTAAAAGCAATCTTAAATGGTGAAGAAAAATTAATAAAAATTGTGATGAAATGAAAACGGTGTAACACGTGATTTTAAATAAAATAAATTTTTTGATTAAGAATTGCAAATTATTTAAAATAAAATGTAAAAGCAAATAAAACCTACGTAAGATAAAAATAAAATTAAATGATAAATAAAATAGGTGTTTAAAATAAAAATAAAATAAATAAAAATAGAAAAAAAAAACTAAAAATAGCATTAAAAATAAGAAAAGAAAAAACTCAGAATTAAACCAAAAATAAAATTTATTTGGAAAAAAAAATGCAAATTAAACTAAAAATAAAATTAATATAAAAAGAAAAATAAAATTTATATGAAGTTAAATTTAGTTAAAGTAAAATCAAAATTAAATTAAATTAAAGTTATTTAAAATTAACGCAAAAAGAAATTAAATTAAATTTGCTAAAATAAAATCTAAATTTAAAAAAACCTAATGTGTTGAAAATTAAATCAAAAAGTAGCCTAAATTAAATTAGTTGGAAATAAAAGCAGTGGTAACCTAAAGTCCGTGATGTGAAATAAAATTCCAAAATTAAATTAAAATAAATTTATTGAAAATAAAAGAAAATTTAAACCGAATCAAAAGTATCTAAATTAAAAACGAAAAGTAAATGGAAATAAAGTTTCTTAAAATAAGATCCAAAATTAATTAGATTAAATTTATTTAAAGTAAAATCAAAAATTAAATTGAATTAAAATAAAAGCAATATTAATTTAAAGTAAACTTGCTAAAAGTGAAATCAAAAGTAAATTACACAACACCGATTATTAAATTTGAAATTGAAATGAATAAAAGCTTTTTTTTTTAAATGAAATTGGAATTAAACTAAATTAAATTAATTTAAAATAAAACTAAAAATTAAGCCTAAATAAACTTCAGTTAAAATTAAAAGGAAGAAGGTTTGGCCAATATGGAAGTTAACATTTTTTTTTGCATTTGATATACATGTGTACATACCGACATATAGACATATAAGCCAAAGTTCGGTATCGAAGATACTCAACCGAACTTGGGAAAATATGGCTATGTGAGGTATATACATATGTACAAAGACACCAGCTGTAAACTTTGAGTTTAGTCATTTTTTTTTTTTCTCTGGTGGGACGAAGGAAACGGGCCAGAATACTTACCCGCATACATTACCCATAGCGACCGCAGGAACGGCGAAATATTGGGACCGCCGATCAGTAGAGCTCGGAGAAGGGAGAGAGAGAGCGCAAGAGAGAGGATCGGCCAAAGTGACCGAAAGTGGCCGGTAGACAGCAGCAGCGACGACAGCGACGCCGCCAGCACCCACGCAGCGTCAAGAAGCGACAACAGCAGCAGCAACACAGCGACGTCACCATCGCCGACGCCATCAACATTGAACGCCCAAGGAGGGCATGAAAGGGCATTTGCATACACATTTTTTTTATTGAAATTTTTCTTTTTTCGTATGGGCTTTTGCACTATTTTGCCTCACCATTTTCTTTTTGACTATTATTATTAATATTCACTTTGAAATTTTCCTGTAATTATTTTTATTAATTTTCGTCAATAGTTTTTTTTTCATACCATATCTTCACTTATTTTGTTCACTGCAGCATTTCGTATTACATTTAGCTCGTAGTAATTTTCTGTAGGTTCTCCTAATTACGGTTATATTCAAGAAACACTAGCACTCGATTCTTTTTGTAATTCCTTTTTTTTTTCGTTTTAAACTTTCTAATTTTTTTTGGGTTCCTTTTTTTCTATATTTTTTTTTTGTCACTTACAGTTTTCGCGTTTTCCTCTTCGTTTTTAATTTTGTTCAGTTTGCGTGTTTACCCACTCGCCGCCCGCTATCGCGAGTGAGTGATCACGGTGACATTTAAAAACTTCATTGAACCTTTGCTCAGGCAGTAAAAGGTATTTTTTTATGAGTGGGCAAAGACATATGTATGTAAATTTCCCTTCCTCACAGGTCCCCGCAGCTTGAAGGCGCCTACAATGCTGATGTGCTGAGATCAGGTGAGTGAGAAAATTGACAATACTATTTGTGTTCCATTTCTTTACATATATGTCAATGACCGATATATCTAATGCCTTAGCCTAGGTCAGGGATTTACTTTTAATTTTTGCTTAACGTTTGAATTTGTGCCACATATATATGAATTCGTTTTTTTTTTGTAATTTTAAAGATATCAAAAGACATAGTTAGATACGACAACCATTAGGGTGTGCCTGTTCACGTACACCAGATTATTTTTCTCGTTAACTTCTTTTTGATCAAATATATTTTTCTTGCCTTTTGGTATCAAATACTAAGTTAAAATAATATACGGGTTTTTGCTTGTATATCGGTGGTTAAAGCGATAGCTGACGTTGAATTTTTGATTAGCATATTGTTTTATTCAACTAATTTTCAAATTTTTTTATTTTTCTTTTATTTCCTTTCCTTTTTTTTGTATATTTCATATTTTTGGAATTTTTATATTGAGGAATGGTTAGAATGTAAGCTTTTTTATATATTTCCTTTTTTTGTAAGAATATCTGAGGAATCACACTTAGTAGGAGATAGGTCTAACTTTAAATTTTATAAATAAAGATATGCTTATAACGATCTGGAATTTTACGAGTTGAGCTTTTTGTTGATCACTGTAATGGAGGGCTGATTTTAAGATCTTTGGTGTGGGGGTTGCTCTGGGCTTAAGAGGGGACGTAGGGGTGATGGCCTAATAGACTTGTAGACAGACAGACTTGAGTCAGGTTTGGGGGCGCCGTAAAATTAGAGGAGTCAGCACGGCGCCCATGGCTTCGTGTAAGATACGCGAAGAGGGTGGGTAGACTCCACCTGACTAGACAGGCCTCCACCTTTTTTCCCCCTTTTTTTTGATTTCCCCCTCCTTTATCTCTCTGCTCCCCTTACGTCTATTGTATCTCTTTCAGCTTTCCCCTTTTCTTTTTAGAACTTGGCATGAACTCTACTTTTCTTGTTAGTGTAGTTGTTGGTAAGGCTGGTGCGCAAAACTCCACCCCGTCCGACGAGCTAGCAGGGCTTGCCACCATGCCACACGCTACCTCTGTCTTACCACTGAAAGCCAGCTACATAACACAGGCGATATCTCGAAAAGCCGTCCACCTATAGAACTAAGCCCCACGCCATTGTAAAATACTCATTAACACCTTTCGTTTGATACCCATATTGTACAAACGCATTCTATAGTCACCCCTGGTCCACCTTTATGCCGATATCTCGAAAAGGCGACCACCTATACAACTACCACCACTCCCTTTTAAAACCCTCATTAATACCTTTAATTTGATACCCATATCGTATAAACACATTCTAGAGCCACCCATGGTCCACCTTTAAGGCGATACCTCGAAAAGGCGTCCACCTATAGAACTAAAGCCCACTCCCTTTTAAAATACTCATTAACACCTTTCCTTTGATACCCATATTGTACAAACGCATTCTAGAGTCACCCCTGGTCCACCTTTATGCCGATATCTCGAAAAGGCGACCACCTATACAACTACCACCACTCTCTATTAAAACCCTCATTAATACCTTTAATATGATACCCATATCATACAAATACATTCTAGAGTCTCCCCTGGTCCACCCTTATGGCGATATCTCGAAAAGACGTCCACCTATAGAACTAAGCCCCACGCCCTTTTAAAATACTCATTAGTACCTTTCGTTTGATACCCATATTGTACAAACACATTCTAGAGTCACCCTTGGTCCGCTTTTATGGCGATATCTCGAAAAGGCGTCCACCTATAGAACTAAGGCCCACTCCCTTTTAAAATGCACATTAACACCTTTCGTTTCATATCCATATTGTACAAACTCATTCTAGAGTCACCTCTGGTCCACCTTTATGCCGATATCTCGAAAAGGCGACCACCTATACAACTACCACCACTCCCTTTTAAACCCCCCATTAATACCTTTAATTTGATACCCATATCGTACAAACACATTCTAGAGTCACCCCTGGTCCACCTTTATGGCGATATCTCGAAAGGGCGTCCACCTATAGAACTAAGCCCCAAGCCCTTTTAAAATAATCATTAACACTTTTCGTGTGATACGCATATTTTACAAACTCATTCTAGAGTCACCCCTGGTACACCTTTATGCCGATATCTCGAAAAGGCGACCACCTATACAATTACCACCACTCCCTTTTAAAACCCTCATTAATACCTTTAATTTGAATCCCATATCGTATAAACACATTCTAGAGCCACCCATGGTCCACCCTTAAGGCGATATCTCGAAAAGGCGTCCACCTATAGAACTTAGGCCCACTCCCTTTTGAAATACTCAATAACACCTTTCGTTTGATACCCATATTGTACAAACGCATTCTAGAGTCACCCCTGGTCCACCTTTATGCCGTTATCTCGAAAAGGCGACCACCTATACAATACCACCACTCCCTTTTAAAACCCTCATTAATACCTTTATTTTAATACCCATATCGTACAAACACATTCTAGAGTCACCCCTGGTCCACCTTTATGGCGATATCTCGAAAAGACGACCACCTATACAACTATCACCACTCCCTTTTAAAATCCTCATTAATACCTTTAATTTGATACCCATATCCTACAAACACATTCTACAGTCACCCCTGGTCCACCTTTATGGCGATATCTCGAAAAGGCGTCCACCTATAGAACTAAGCCCCACGCCCTTTTAAAATACTCATTAATACCTTTCGTTTGATACCCATATTGTACAAACACATTCTAGAGTCACCCTTGGTCCACCTTTATGGCGATATCTCGAAAAGGCGTCCACCTATAGAACTAAGGCCCACTCCCTTTTAGAGTACTCATTAACACCTTTCATTTGATACCCATATCGTACAAACACATTCTAGAGTCACCCCTGGTCCACCTTTATGCCGATATCTCGAAAAGGCGACCACGTATACAACTACCACCACTCCTTTTAAAAACTCCCATTAATACCTTTAATTTGATACCCATATCGATAAACACATTCTAGAGTCACCCTTGGACCACCTTTATGGCGATATCTCGAAAAGGCGTCCACCTATAGAACTAAGGCCCACTCCCTTTTAGAGTACTCATTAACACCTTTCATTTGATACCCATATCGTAAAAACACATTCTAGAGTCACCCCTGGTCCACCTTTATGCACTCCCTTTTAAAACCCTCATCAATATCTTTAATTTGATAAACATATCGTACAAACACATTCTAGAGTCACACTTGGTCCACCATTATGGCGATATCTCGAAAAGGCGTACACCCATAGAACTAAGGCCCACTCCCTTTTAAAATACTCATTAACACCTTTCGTTTCATACCCATATTGTATAAACGTATTCTAGAGTCCCCCTGGTCCACCTTTATGCCGCTATCTGGAAAAGGCGACCACCTATACAACTACGACCACTCACTTTTAAAACCCTCATTAATACCTTTAATTTGATACCCATATCGTACAAACACATTCTAGAGTCACCCCTGGCCCACCTTTATGGCGATATCTCGAAAAGCCGTCCACCCATAGAACTAAGCCCCACGCCATTGTAAAATACTCATTAACACCTTTCGTTTGATACCCATATTGTACAAACGCATTCTATAGTCACCCCTGGTCCACCTTTATGCCGATATCTC
Organism: Eurosta solidaginis; assembly: GCF_040869045.1. Taxonomy (NCBI): domain Eukaryota; kingdom Metazoa; phylum Arthropoda; class Insecta; order Diptera; family Tephritidae; genus Eurosta; species Eurosta solidaginis. The sequence continues at coordinate 166,025,050 of NC_090320.1, read as the reverse complement.
GAAAAGAGGACCACCTATAAAACTACCACCACTCCCTTTTAAAACCCTCATTAATACCTTTAATTTGATACCCATATCGTACAAACACATTCTAGAGTCACCCCTGGTCCACTTTTATGGCGATATCTCGAAAAGGCGTCCACCTATAGAACTAAGCCACACGCCCTTTTAAAATACTCATTAACACCTTTCGTTTGATACCCATATTGTACAAACGCATTCTAGAGTCACCCCTGGTCCACCTTTATGCCGATATCTCGAAAAGGCGACCACCTATGCAACTACCACCACTCCCTTTTAAAACCCTCATTAACACCTTTAATTTGATACCAATATCGTACAAACACATTCTAGAGTCACGCCTGGTCCACCTTTATGGCGATATCTCGAAAAGGCGTCCACCTATAGAACTAAGCCCCACGCCGTTTTAAAATACTCATTAATACCTTTCGTTTGATACCCATATTGTACAAACACATTCTAGAGTCACCCCTGGTCCACCTTTATGGCGATATCTCGAAAAGGCGTCCACCTATAGAACCAAGCCCCACGCCCTTTTAAAATACTCATTAACACCTTTCGTGTGATACCCATATTGTACAAACTCATTCTAGAGTCACCCCTGGTCCACCTTTATGCCGATATATCGAAAAGGCATCCACCTATAGAACTAAAGCCCACTCCCTTTTAAAATACTCTTTAACACCTTTCGTTTGATACCCATACTGTACAAACGCATTCTAGAGTCACCCCTCGTCCACCTTTATGCCGATATCTCGAAAAGGCGACCACCTATACAACTACCACCACTCCCTTTTAAAACCCTCATTAATACCTTTAATATATACCCATATCGTACAAACCCATTCTAGAGTCACCCCTGGTCCACCTTTATGTCGATATCTCGAAAAGGCGTCCACCTATAGAACTAAGCCACACGCCCTTTTAAAATACTCATTAACACCTTTCGTTTGATACCCATATTGTACAAACGCATTCTAGAGTCACCCCTGGTCCACCTTTATGCCGATATCTCGAAAAGGCGACCACCTATACAACTACCATCACTCCCTTTTAAAACCCTCATTAATACCTTTAATATATACCCATATCTTACAAACACATTCTAGAGTTACCCCTGGTCCACCTTCATGGCCATATCTCGAAAAGGCGTCCACCTATAGACCTAAACCCCACGCCCTTTTGAAATACTCAATAACACCTTTCGTTTGATACCCATATTGTACAAACGCATTCTAGAGTCACCCCTGGTCCACCTTTATGCCGTTATCTCGAAAAGGCGCCACATATACAACTACCACCACTCCCTTTTAAAACCCTCATTAATACCTTTATTTTGATACCCATATCGTACAAACACATTCTAGAGTCACCCCTGGTCCACCTTTATATCTCGAAAAGGCGTCCACCTATACAACTACCACCACTCTCTTTTAAAACCCTCATTAATACCTTTATTTTGATACCCATATCGTACAAACACATTCTACAGTCACCCCTGGTCCACCTTTATGCCGTTATCTCGAAAAGGCGACCACCTATACAACTACCACCACACCCTTTTAAAACTCTCATTAATACCTTTACTTTGATACCCATATCGTACAAACACATTCTAGAGTCACCCCTGGTCCACCTTTATGCCGTTATCTCGAAAAGGCGACCACCTATACAACTACCACCACTCCCTTTTAAAACCTTCATTAATACCTTTATTTTAATACCCATATCGTACAAACGCATTTTAGAGTCACCCCTGGTCCACCTTTATGCCGTTATCTCGAAAAGGCCACCACCTATACAACTACCACCACTCCCTTTTAAAACCCTCATTAATACCTTTATTTTGATACCCATATCGTACAAACGCATTCTAGAGTCACCCCTGGTCCACCTTTATGCCGTTTTCTCGAAAAGGCGACCACCTATACAACTACCACCACTCCCTTTTAAAACCCTCATTAATACCTTTATTTTAATACCCATATCGTACAAACGCATTTTAGAGTCACCCCTGGTCCACCTTTATGCCGTTGTCTCGAAAAGGCCACCACCTATACAACTACCACCACTCCCTTTTAAAACCCTCATTAATACCTTTATTTTGATACCCATATCGTACAAACGCATTCTAGAGTCACCCCTGGTCCACCTTTATGCCGTTATCTCGAAAAGGCGACCACCTATACAACTACCACCACTCCCTTTTAAAACCCTCATTAATACCTTTATTTTGATACCCATATCGTACAAACACATTCTAGAGTCACCCCTGGTCCACCTTTATGCCGTTATCTCGAAAAGGCGACCACCCATACAACTACCACCACTCCCTTTTAAAACCCTCATTAATACCTTTATTTTGATACCCATATCGTACAAACGCATTCTAGAGTCACCCCTGGTCCACCTTTATGCCGTTATATCGAAAAGGCGACCACCTATACAACTACCACCACTCCCTTTTAAAACCCTCATTAATACCTCTATTTTGATACCCATATCGTACAAACAAATTCTAGAGTCACCCGTGGTCAACCTTTATGACGATATCTCTAAAAGGCGTCCACCTATAGAACTAAGCCCCACGCCGTTTTAAAATACTCATTAATACCTTTCGTTTGATACCCATATTGTACAAACACATTCTAGAGTCACCCTTGGTCCACCTTTATGGCGATATCTCGAAAAGGCGTCCACCTATAGAACTAAGTCCCAGTCCCTTTTAAAATACTCATTAACACCTTTCGTTTGATACCCATATTGTACAAACGCATTCTAGAGTCACCCCTGGTCCACCTTTATGCCGATATCTCGAAAAGGCGACCACCTATACAACTACCACCACTCCCTTTTAAAACCCCCATTAATACCTTTAATTTGATACCCATATCGTACAAACACATTCTAGAGTCACCCCTGGTCCACCTTTATGGCGATATCTCGAAAAGGCGTCCACCTATATGACTAAGCCCTGCGCCCTTTTAAAATACTCATTAACACCTTTCGTTTGATACCCATATTGTACAAACGTATTCTAGAGTCACCCCTGGTCCACCTTTATGCCGATATCTGGAAAAGGCGACCACCTATAGAACTAGCACCACTCCCTTTTAAAACCCTCATTAATACCTTTAATTTGATACCCATATCGTACAAACACATTCTAGAGTCACCCCTGGTCCACCTTTATGGCGATATCTCGAAAAGGCTTCCACCTATAGAACTAAGTCCCACGCCCTTTTAAAATACTCATTAACACCTTTCGTGTGATACCCATATTGTACAAACTCATTCTAGAGTCACCCCTGGTCCACCTTTATGCCGATATCTCGAAAAGGCGACCACCTATACAACTACCACCACTCCCTTTTAAAACCCTCATTAATACCTTTAATTTGACACCCATATCGTACAAACACATTCTAGAATCACCCCTGGTCCACCTTTATGGCAATATCTCGAAAAGGCGTCCACCTATAGAACTAAGCCCCACGCCCTTTTAAAATACTCATTAATACCTTTCGTTTGATACCCATATTGTACAAACACATTCTAGAGTCACCCTTGGTCCACTTTATGGCGATATCTCGAACAGGCGTCCACCTATAGAACTTAGGCCCACTCCCTTTTGAAATACTTAATAACACCTTTCGTTTGATACCCATATTGTCCAGATGCATTCTAGAGTCACCCCTGGTCCACCTTTATGGCGATATCTCGAAAAGGCGGCCACCTATAGAACTAAGGCCCACTCCCTTTTAAAATGCTCATTAACCCCTTTCATTTGATAGTAATATCGTACAAAGAAATTCTAGGGTCACCCCTGGTCCACCTCTATGGCGATATCTCGAAACGGCGTCCACCTATGGAACTAAGGATCACTCCCTTTTAAAATACTCGTTAACACCTTTCATTTCATACCCATATTGTACAAACAAATTCTAGAGTCACCCTTGGTCCACCTTTATGGCGATATCTCGAAAAGGCGTCCACCTATGGAACTAAGGATCACTCCATTTTAAAATACTCGTTAACACCTTTCGTTTGATACCCATATTGTACAAACAGATTCTAGAGTCACCCTTGGTCCACTTTATAGCGATATCTCGAACAGGCGTCCACCTATAGAACTTAGGCCCACTCCCTTTTGAAATACTCAATAACACCATTCATTTGATACCCATATCGTAAAAACAAATTCTAGAGTCGCCCCTGGTCCACCTTTATGCCGATATCTCGAAAAGGCGTCCACCTATGGAACTAAGGATCACTCCCTTTTAAAATACTCGTTAACACCTTTCGTTTGATACCCATATTGTACAAACATATTCTAGAGTCACCCATGGTCCACCTTTATGCCGATATCTCGAAAAGGCGTCCACCTATGGAACTAAGGATCACTCCCTTTTAAAATACTCATTAACACCTTTCCTTTGATACCCATAGTGTACAAACGCATTCTAGAGTCACCCCAGGTCCACCTTTATGCCGATATCTCGAAAAGGCGACCACCTATACAACTACCACCACTCCCTATTAAAACCCTCATTAATACCTTTAATATGATACCCATATCTTACAAACACATTCTAGAGTCACCCTTGGTCCACCTTTATGGCGATATCTCGAAAAGACGTCCACCTATAGAACTAAGCCCCACGCCCTTTTAAAATACTCATTAGTACCTTTCGTTTGATACCCATATTGTACAAACACATTCTAGAGTCACCCTTGGTCCACCTTTATGGCGATATCTCTAAAAGGCGTCCACCTATAGAACTTAGGCCCACTCCCTTTTAAAATGCACATTAACACCTTTCGTTTCATACCCATAATGTACAAACTAATTCTAGAGTCACCCCTGGTCCACCTTTATGCCGATATCTCGAAAAGGCGACCACCTATACAACTACCACCACTCGCTTTTAAAACCCTCATTAATACCTTTAATTTGACACCCATATTGTACAAACTCATTCTAGAGTCACCCCTGGTCCACCTTTATGCCGATATCTCGAAAAGGCGACCGACCACCTATTCAACTACCACCACTCCCTTTTAAAACCCTCATTATTACCTTTAATTTGATACCCATATCGTACAAACACATTCTAGAGTCACCCCTGGTCCACCTTCATGGCCATATCTCGAAAAGGCGTCCACCTATAGAACTAAGGCCCACTCCCTTTTAAAATACTCATTAACACCTTTCGTTTCATACCCATATTGTACAAACTCATTCTAGAGTCACCCCTGGTCCACCTTTATGCCGATATCTCGAAAAGGCGACCACCTATAGAACTAAGGCCCACTCCCTTTTAAAATACTCATTAACACCTTTCGTTTCATACCCATATTGTACAAACTCATTCTAGAGTCACCCCTGGTCCACCTTTATGCCGATATCTCGAAAAGGCGACCACCTATACAACTACCACCACTCCCTTTTAAACCCCTCATTAACACCTTTAATTTGATACCAATATCGTACAAACACATTCTAGAGTCACGCCTGGTCCACCTTTATGGCGATATCTCGAAAAGGCGTCCACCTATAGAACTAAGCCCCACGCCGTTTTAAAATACTCATTAATACCTTTCGTTTGATACCCATATTGTACAAACACATTCTAGAGTCACCCTTGGTCCACCTTTATGGCGATATCTCGAAAAGGCGTCCACCTATAGAACTAAGGCCCAGCCCCTTTTAAAATACTCATTAACACCTTTCGTTTGATACCCATATTGTACAAACGCATTCTAGAGTCACCCCTGGTCCACCTTTATGCCGATATCTCGAAAAGGCGACCACCTATACAACTACCACCACTCCCTTTTGAAATACTCAATAACACCTTTCGTTTGATACCCATATTGTACAAACGCATTCTAGAGTCACCCCTGGTCCACCTTTATGCCGTTATCTCGAAAAGGCGACCACCTATACAACTACCACCACTCCCTTTTAAAACCCTCAATAATACCTTTAATTTGACACCCATATCGTACAAACACATTCTAGAGTCACCCATGGTCCACCTTTATGGCAATATCTCGAAAAGGTGTCCACCTATAGAACTAAGCCCCACGCCCTTTTAAAATACCCATATTGTACAAACAAATTCTAGAGTCACCCTTGGTCCACTTTATGGCGATATCTCGAACAGGCGTCCACCTATAGAACTTAGGCCCACTCCCTTTTGAAATACTCAATAACACCTTTCGTTTGATACCCATATTGTCCAGATGCATTCTAGAGTCACCCCTGGTCCACCTTTATGGCGATATCTCGAAAAGGCGTCCACCTATAGAACTAAGCCCCACGCCCTTTTAAAATACCCATATTGTACAAACAAATTCTAGAGTCACCCTTGGTCCACTTTATGGCGATATCTCGAACAGGCGTCCACCTATAGAACCTAGGCCCACTCCCTTTTGAAGTACTCAATAACACCTTTCGTTTGATACCCATATTGTCCAGATGCATTCTAGAGTCACCCCTGGTCCACCTTTATGGCGATATCTCGAAAAGGCGGCCATCTATAGAACTAAGGCCCACTCCCTTTTAAAATGCTCATTAACCCCTTTCATTTGATAGCCATATCGTACAAAGAAATTCTAGGGTCACCCCTGGTCCACCTTTATGGCGATATCTCGAAACGGCGTCCACCTATGGAACTAAGGATCACTCCCTTTTAAAATACTCGTTGTTAACACCTTTCATTTGATACCCATATCGTACAAACAAATTCTAGAGTCGCCCCTGGTCCACCTTTATGCCGATATCTCGAAAAGGCGTCCACCTATGGAACTAAGGATCACTCCCTTTTAAAATACTCATTAACAACTTTCATTTGATACCCATATCCTACAAACAAATTCTAGAGTCACCCCTGGCCCACCTTTATGCCGATATCTCGAAAAGTCGACCACCTATACAACTACCACCACTCCTTTTAAAACCCTCATTAATACCTTTCGTTTGATAAACATATTGTACAAACAAATTCTAGAGTCACCCTTGGTCCACCTTTATGGCGATATCTCGAAAAGGCGTTCACCTATAGAACTAAGGCCCACTCCCTTTTAAAATACTCATTAACAACTTTCGTTTGATACCCATATTGTACAAACGCATTCTAGAGTCACCCCTGGTCCACCTTTATGCCGATATCTCGAAAAGGCGTCCACCTATAGAACTAAGTCCCAGTCCCTTTTAAAATACTCATTAACACCTTTCGTTTGATACCCATATTGTACAAACGCATTCTAGAGTCACCCCTGGTCCACCTTTATGCCGATATCTCGAAAAGGCGACCACCTATACAACTACCACCACTCCCTTTTAAAACCCCCATTAATACCTTTAATTTGATACCCATATCGTACAAACACATTCTAGAGTCACCCCTGCTCCACCTTTATGGCGATATCTCGAAAAGGCGTCCACCTATATGACTAAGCCCTGCGCCCTTTTAAAATACTCATTAACACCTTTCGTTTGATACCCATATTGTACAAACGTATTCTAGAGTCACCCCTGGTCCACCTTTATGCCGATATCTGGAAAAGGCGACCACCTATAGAACTAGCACCACTCCCTTTTAAAACCCTCATTAATACCTTTAATTTGATACCCATATCGTACAAACACATTCTAGAGTCACCCCTGGTCCACCTTTATGGCGATATCTCGAAAAGGCTTCCACCTATAGAACTAAGTCCCACGCCCTTTTAAAATACTCATTAACACCTTTCGTGTGATACCCATATTGTACAAACTCATTCTAGAGTCACCCCTGGTCCACCTTTATGCCGATATCTCGAAAAGGCGACCACCTATACAACTACCACCACTCCCTTTTAAAACCCTCATTAATACCTTTAATTTGACACCCATATCGTACAAACACATTCTAGAGTCACCCCTGGTCCACCTTTATGGCAATATCTCGAAAAGGCGTCCACCTATAGAACTAAGCCCCACGCCCTTTTAAAATACTCAATAATACCTTTCGTTTGATACCCATATTGTACAAACACATTCTAGAGTCACCCTTGGTCCACTTTATGGCGATATCTCGAACAGGCGTCCACCTATAGAACTTAGGCCCACTCCCTTTTGAAATACTTAATAACACCTTTCGTTTGATACCCATATTGTCCAGATGCATTCTAGAGTCACCCCTGGTCCACCTTTATGGCGATATCTCGAAAAGGCGGCCACCTATAGAACTAAGGCCCACTCCCTTTTAAAATGCTCATTAACCCCTTTCATTTGATAGTAATATCGTACAAAGAAATTCTAGGGTCACCCCTGGTCCACCTCTATGGCGATATCTCGAAACGGCGTCCACCTATGGAACTAAGGATCACTCCCTTTTAAAATACTCGTTAACACCTTTCATTTCATACCCATATTGTACAAACAAATTCTAGAGTCACCCTTGGTCCACCTTTATGGCGATATCTCGAAAAGGCGTCCACCTATGGAACTAAGGATCACTCCATTTTAAAATACTCGTTAACACCTTTCGTTTGATACCCATATTGTACAAACAGATTCTAGAGTCACCCTTGGTCCACTTTATAGCGATATCTCGAACAGGCGTCCACCTATAAAACTTAGGCCCACTCCCTTTTGAAATACTCAATAACACCATTCATTTGATACCCATATCGTAAAAACAAATTCTAGAGTCGCCCCTGGTCCACCTTTATGCCGATATCTCGAAAAGGCGTCCACCTATGGAACTAAGGATCACTCCCTTTTAAAATACTCGTTAACACCTTTCGTTTGATACCCATATTGTACAAACATATTCTAGAGTCACCCATGGTCCACCTTTATGCCGATATCTCGAAAAGGCGTCCACCTATGGAACTAAGGATCACTCCCTTTTAAAATACTCATTAACACCTTTCCTTTGATACCCATAGTGTACAAACGCATTCTAGAGTCACCCCAGGTCCACCTTTATGCCGATATCTCGAAAAGGCGACCACCTATACAACTACCACCACTCCCTATTAAAACCCTCATTAATACCTTTAATATGATACCCATATCTTACAAACACATTCTAGAGTCACCCTTGGTCCACCTTTATGGCGATATCTCGAAAAGACGTCCACCTATAGAACTAAGCCCCACGCCCTTTTAAAATACTCATTAGTACCTTTCGTTTGATACCCATATTGTACAAACACATTCTAGAGTCACCCTTGGTCCACCTTTATGGCGATATCTCTAAAAGGCGTCCACCTATAGAACTAAGGCCCACTCCCTTTTAAAATGCACATTAACACCTTTCGTTTCATACCCATAATGTACAAACTAATTCTAGAGTCACCCCTGGTCCACCTTTATGCCGATATCTCGAAAAGGCGACCACCTATACAACTACCACCACTCGCTTTTAAAACCCTCATTAATACCTTTAATTTGACACCCATATTGTACAAACTCATTCTAGAGTCACCCCTGGTCCACCTTTATGCCGATATCTCGAAAAGGCGACCGACCACCTATTCAACTACCACCACTCCCTTTTAAAACCCTCATTATTACCTTTAATTTGATACCCATATCGTACAAACACATTCTAGAGTCACCCCTGGTCCACCTTCATGGCCATATCTCGAAAAGGCGTCCACCTATAGAACTAAGGCCCACTCCCTTTTAAAATACTCATTAACACCTTTCGTTTCATACCCATATTGTACAAACTCATTCTAGAGTCACCCCTGGTCCACCTTTATGCCGATATCTCGAAAAGGCGACCACCTATAGAACTAAGGCCCACTCCCTTTTAAAATACTCATTAACACCTTTCGTTTCATACCCATATTGTACAAACTCATTCTAGAGTCACCCCTGGTCCACCTTTATGCCGATATCTCGAAAAGGCGACCACCTATACAACTACCACCACTCCCTTTTAAACCCCTCATTAACACCTTTAATTTGATACCAATATCGTACAAACACATTCTAGAGTCACGCCTGGTCCACCTTTATGGCGATATCTCGAAAAGGCGTCCACCTATAGAACTAAGCCCCACGCCGTTTTAAAATACTCATTAATACCTTTCGTTTGATACCCATATTGTACAAACACATTCTAGAGTCACCCTTGGTCCACCTTTATGGCGATATCTCGAAAAGGCGTCCACCTATAGAACTAAGGCCCAGCCCCTTTTAAAATACTCATTAACACCTTTCGTTTGATACCCATATTGTACAAACGCATTCTAGAGTCACCCCTGGTCCACCTTTATGCCGATATCTCGAAAAGGCGACCACCTATACAACTACCACCACTCCCTTTTGAAATACTCAATAACACCTTTCGTTTGATACCCATATTGTACAAACGCATTCTAGAGTCACCCCTGGTCCACCTTTATGCCGTTATCTCGAAAAGGCGACCACCTATACAACTACCACCACTCCCTTTTAAAACCCTCAATAATACCTTTAATTTGACACCCATATCGTACAAACACATTCTAGAGTCACCCATGGTCCACCTTTATGGCAATATCTCGAAAAGGTGTCCACCTATAGAACTAAGCCCCACGCCCTTTTAAAATACCCATATTGTACAAACAAATTCTAGAGTCACCCTTGGTCCACTTTATGGCGATATCTCGAACAGGCGTCCACCTATAGAACTTAGGCCCACTCCCTTTTGAAATACTCAATAACACCTTTCGTTTGATACCCATATTGTCCAGATGCATTCTAGAGTCACCCCTGGTCCACCTTTATGGCGATATCTCGAAAAGGCGTCCACCTATAGAACTAAGCCCCACGCCCTTTTAAAATACCCATATTGTACAAACAAATTCTAGAGTCACCCTTGGTCCACTTTATGGCGATATCTCGAACAGGCGTCCACCTATAGAACCTAGGCCCACTCCCTTTTGAAGTACTCAATAACACCTTTCGTTTGATACCCATATTGTCCAGATGCATTCTAGAGTCACCCCTGGTCCACCTTTATGGCGATATCTCGAAAAGGCGGCCATCTATAGAACTAAGGCCCACTCCCTTTTAAAATGCTCATTAACCCCTTTCATTTGATAGCCATATCGTACAAAGAAATTCTAGGGTCACCCCTGGTCCACCTTTATGGCGATATCTCGAAACGGCGTCCACCTATGGAACTAAGGATCACTCCCTTTTAAAATACTCGTTGTTAACACCTTTCATTTGATACCCATATCGTACAAACAAATTCTAGAGTCGCCCCTGGTCCACCTTTATGCCGATATCTCGAAAAGGCGTCCACCTATGGAACTAAGGATCACTCCCTTTTAAAATACTCATTAACAACTTTCATTTGATACCCATATCCTACAAACAAATTCTAGAGTCACCCCTGGCCCACCTTTATGCCGATATCTCGAAAAGTCGACCACCTATACAACTACCACCACTCCTTTTAAAACCCTCATTAATACCTTTCGTTTGATAAACATATTGTACAAACAAACTCTAGAGTCACCCTTGGTCCACCTTTATGGCGATATCTCGAAAAGGCGTTCACCTATAGAACTAAGGCCCACTCCCTTTTAAAATACTCATTAACAACTTTCGTTTGATACCCATATTGTACAAACGCATTCTAGAGTCACCCCTGGTCCCCCTTTATGCCGATATCTCGAAAAGGCGACCACATATAAAACTACCACCACTCCCTTTTAAAACCCTCATTAATACCTTTAATTTGATACCCATATCGTAAAAACACATTCTAGAGTCACCCCTGGTCCACCTTCATGGCGATATCTCGAAAAAGCGACCACCCATACAACTACCACCACTCCTTTTAAAACCCTCATTAATACCTTTAATTTGATACCCATATCGTACAAACACATTCTAGAGTCCCCCCCCCCCCCCCCGGTCCACCTTCATGGCGATATCTCGAAAAAGCGACCACCTATAAAACTACTACCACTCCCTTTTAAAACCCTCATTAATACCTTTAATTTGATACCCATATCGTACAAACAAATTCTAGAGTCACCCCTGGTCCACCTTTATGCCGATATCTCGAAAAGGCGACCACCTATACAACTACCACCACTCCTTTTAAACCCCTCATTAATACCTTTAGTTTGATATCCATATCGTACAAACACATTCTAGAGTCACCCCAAGGCCACCTTTATGGCGATATCTCGAAACGGCGTCCACCTATGGAACTAAGGATCACTCCCTTTTAAAATACTCATTAACACCTTTCATTTGATACCCATATCGTACAAACAAATTCTAGAGTCACCCCTGGTCCACCTTTATGCCGATATCTCGAAAAGGCGACCACCTATACAACTACCACCACTCCCTTTTAAAATCCTCATTAATACATTTAATTTGATACCCATATCGTACAAACACATTCTAGAGTCACCCCAGGTCCACCTTTATGGCGATATCTCGAAAAGGCATCCACCTAAAGAACTAAGGCCCACTCCCTTTTAAAATACTCATTAACACCTTTCGTTTGATACCCATATCGTACAAACACATTTTAGAGTCACCCCTGGTCACCTTTATGGCGATATCTCGAAAAGGCGTCCACCTATAGAGCTAAGCCCCACGCCCTTTTAAAATACCCATATTGTACAAACAAATTCTAGAGTCACCCTTGGTCCACTTTATGGCGATATCTCGAACAGGCGTCCACCTATAGAACTTACGCCCACTCCCTTTTGAAATACTCAATAACACCTTTCGTTTGATACCCATATTGTCCAGATGCATTCTAGAGTCACCCCTGGTCCACCTTTATGGCGATATCTCGAAAAGGCGTCCACCTATAGAACTAAGCCCCACGCCCTTTTAAAATACCCATATTGTACAAACAAATTCTAGAGTCACCCTTGGTCCACTTTATGGCGATATCTCGAACAGGCGTCCACCTATAGAACTTAGGCCCACTCCCTTTTGAAATACTCAATAACACCTTTCGTTTGATACCCATATTGTCCAGATGCATTCTAGAGTCACCCCTGGTCCACCTTTATGGCGATATCTCGAAAAGGCGGCCATCTATAGAACTAAGGCCCACTCCCTTTTAAAATGCTCATTAACCCCTTTCATTTGATAGCCATATCGTACAAAGAAATTCTAGGGTCACCCCTGGTCCACCTTTATGGCGATATCTCGAAACGGCGTCCACCTATGGAACTAAGGATCACTCCCTTTTAAAATACTCGTTGTTAACACCTTTCATTTGATACCCATATCGTACAAACAAATTCTAGAGTCGCCCCTGGTCCACCTTTATGCCGATATCTCGAAAAGGCGTCCACCTATGGAACTAAGGATCACTCCCTTTTAAAATACTCATTAATACCTTTCATTTAATACCCATATTGTACAAACAAATTCTAGAGTCACCCCTGGTCCACCTTTATGCCGATATCTCGAAAAGGCGACCACCTATACAACTACCACCACTCTTTTTAAAACCCTCATTAATATCTTTAATTTGATACCCATATCGTACAGAGACATTCTAGAGTCACCCCAGGTCCACCTTTATGGCGATATCTCGACAAGGCGTCCACCTATAGAAGTAAGCCACACGCCCTTTTAAAATACTCATTAATACCTTTCGTTTGATAGCCATACTGTACAAACACATTCTAGAGTCACCCTTGGTCCACCTTTATGGCGATATCTCGAAAAGGCGTCCACCTATAGAACTAACTCCACGCCCTTTTAAAATACTTATTAACACTTTTCGTTTGATACCCATATTTTACAAACGCATTCTAGAGTCACCCCTGGTCCAGCTTTATGCCGATATCTCGAAAATGCGTCCACCTATGGAACTAAGGATCACTCCCTATTAAAATAATCATTAACACCTTTCATTTGATACCCATATCGTACAAACAAATTCTGGAGTCACCCCTGGTCCACCTTTATGCCGATATCTCGAAAAGGCGACCACCTATACAACTACCACCACTCCTTTTAAAACCCTCATTAATACCTTTAATTTGATACCCATATCGTACAAACACATTCTAGAGTCACCCCAGGTCCACCTTTATGGCGATATCCCGAAACGGTGTCCACCTATGGAACTAAGGATCACTACCTTTTAAAATACTCATTAACAACTTTCATTTGATACCCATATCCTACAAACAAATTCTAGAGTCACCCCTGGTCCACCTTTATGCCGATATCTCGAAAAGTCGACCACCTATACAACTACCACCACTCCTTTTAAAACCCTCATTAATACCTTTCGTTTGATAAACATATTGTACAAACAAATTCTAGAGTCACCCTTGGTCCACCTTTATGGCGATATCTCGAAAAGGCGTTCACCTATAGAACTAAGGCCCACTCCCTTTTAAAATACTCATTAACAACTTTCGTTTGATACCCATATTGTACAAACGCATTCTAGAGTCACCCCTGGTCCCCCTTTATGCCGATATCTCGAAAAGGCGACCACCTATAAAACTACCACCACTCCCTTTTAAAACCCTCATTAATACCTTTAATTTGATACCCATATCGTAAAAACACATTCTAGAGTCACCCCTGGTCCACCTTCATGGCGATATCTCGAAAAAGCGACCACCCATACAACTACCACCACTCCTTTTAAAACCCTCATTAATACCTTTAATTTGATACCCATATCGTACAAACACATTCTAGAGTCCCCCCCCCCCCGGTCCACCTTCATGGCGATATCTCGAAAAAGCGACCACCTATAAAACTACTACCACTCCCTTTTAAAACCCTCATTAATACCTTTAATTTGATACCCATATCGTACAAACAAATTCTAGAGTCACCACTGGTCCACCTTTATGCCGATATCTCGAAAAGGCGACCACCTATACAACTACCACCACTCCTTTTAAACCCCTCATTAATACCTTTAGTTTGATATCCATATCGTACAAACACATTCTAGAGTCACCCCAAGGCCACCTTTATGGCGATATCTCGAAACGGCGTCCACCTATGGAACTAAGGATCACTCCCTTTTAAAATACTCATTAACACCTTTCATTTGATACCCATATCGTACAAACAAATTCTAGAGTCACCCCTGGTCCACCTTTATGCCGATATCTCGAAAAGGCGACCACCTATACAACTACCACCACTCCCTTTTAAAATCCTCATTAATACATTTAATTTGATACCCATATCGTACAAACACATTCTAGAGTCACCCCAGGTCCACCTTTATGGCGATATCTCGAAAAGGCATCCACCTAAAGAACTAAGGCCCACTCCCTTTTAAAATACTCATTAACACCTTTCGTTTGATACCCATATCGTACAAACACATTTTAGAGTCACCCCTGGTCACCTTTATGGCGATATCTCGAAAAGGCGTCCACCTATAGAGCTAAGCCCCACGCCCTTTTAAAATACTTATTAATACCTTTCGTTTGATACCCATATTGTACAAACGCATTCTAGAGTCACCCCTGGTCCAGCTTTATGCCGATATCTCGAAAAGGCGACCACCTAAACAACTACCACCACTCTCTTTTAAAACCCTCATTAATACCTTTAATTTGATACCCATATCGTACAAACACATTCTAGAGTCACCCCTGGTCCACCTTAATGGCGATATCTCGAAAAGGCGTCCACCTATAGAACTAAGCCCCACGCCCTTTTAAAATACTCATTAACACCTTTCGTTTGATACCCATATTGTACAAACTCATTCTAGAGTCACCCCTGGTCCACCTTTATGCCGATATCTCGAAAAGGCGACCACCTATAAAAACTACCACCACTCCCTTTTAAAACCCTCATTAATACCTTTAATTTGATACCCATATCGTACAAACACATTCTAGAGTCACCCCTGGTCCACCTTCATGGCGATGTCTCGAAAAAGCGTCCACCTATAGAACTAAACCCCACGCCCTTTTGAAATACTCATTAACACCTTTCGTTTGATACCCATATCGTACAAACAAATTCTAGGGTCACCCATGGTCCACCTTTATGGCGATATCTCGAAACGGCGTCCACCTATGGAACTAAGGATCACTCCCTTTTAAAGTACTCATTAGCACCTTTCATTTCATACCCATATCGTACAAACAAATTCTATAGTCAACCCTGATCCACCTTTATGCCGATATCCCTAAATGGCGTCCACCTATAGAACTAAGGCCCGCTCCCTCATAAAATACTCTTTAATACCTTTCATTTGATACACATGTCATACAAACACATTCCAGGGTTACCCTTGGTTCATTTTCCTACATGGTTATTTTCCCTTATGTTGTCACCATAGCTCTCAACTGAGTATGTAATGTTCGGTTACACCCGAACTTAACCTTCCTTACTTGTTGGATTACTATAAATGTCTTCTTTTTCGTATATTTATTAAAGCCTTCCTGAGGAAGACGCGAATATGCGTCGAAATGTGTAAAAGATAAAATAAAAGATTGTTTTATTTCAAAAAAATCGGCCAAAAAGCTCCATAATTTAATAATTAAAATCAAAGCCAGTTTGCCCAAGTATTTAATAAAATAATTAGATTAAGTTTAAATTTGCAAAGAAGTGAAAAAGAAACACCCTAGCAAGTCAAGCAAGGCCCTAACCACTGCTTCGATTGTCATATAGGAAAAGAAATAGGGTTCAAAAAATTGTGGAACCAAAAATCCCAAAGCAGGTCAAATTGAAGAGAAAAAGAGGAGGAAAACAGGTCAACCTTAGGAGACCCATAGCTAAGCTCTACGAAAAAATACAAATAGGGAAGAAAAAATTAGATTAAAGAAGGAAATAAAGGAGTTAAGGAATAATAATAGTAAAAAGAAAATTAAATAATAATATAATTGCTATTAATTAAAAAGGATTGTTAAATAATACCTACTAAAGGCCCAATAGAAGACCTTAAAAACGAATTAGAAGTAAGAGATTACAAAAAAGAATAAAACTAAATTAAAATAAATAAATGTAAGGCGCGATAACCTCCGAAGATATTTTAGGTCTAGCTTCTCTTCTAATTTGCGTCAAAAAAATTGGCCGGACCGGACCTACATATTTTATGCCGACTCCGAACGGCATCTGCAAGGCAGATGAGTTTTCACTGAGAGCTTTTCATGGCAGAAATACACTCGGAGCGCTTGCCAAACACTGCCGAGGGGCGACCCCGCTTAGAAAAATTTTCTTCTAATGAAAAACCTTATTTCTAAAATTTTGATGTTGCTTTGTCCGGGGTGTGAACCAAGGGCATTCGGTGTGGTAGGCGGAGCACGCTACCATCACACCACGGTGGCCGCGAAAGAATTAAAATGGCTAAAACGATTCTGGAAAACTATAGGAATGACTAGGGATGTTATTAATCCTACAGCTAGAGAGGAGGAAACTAGGCGTATGATGATATTATATAACAATACAGATAATAAATAAATAAACAAAACTAAAAAATATACAACAAATTTTATATCTTTCTTTTGACAATGGGAGGCCAGGAATCGAAAGTAATTAATCCAAATGCTAACGTGGTAAGCACAGTCCAAATAATAGAATACACTGAAGCCTTGGAAACCATAAAAATATATCTTCTAGCTATTGTCATTATTGGCGCTGTGATCTTATTTTTGAGACGTTATTCAATATATAGCAAAATTTTGAAAAAGAGGTATCAGAGCCGTGCTGACAGCATAGATAAAATATAGAAGCCTACTATTTTTTGTTCTTGTTTCAACACACTTTTGGAAGAAAAAACTTTGGCCGAAAAGGATTATAAATGCATTAATAAAAATTCAAGTATAAGAAATGAAACTGTGTTGAAGCATCTCACGATAATATTACAGTCGTTGAATAACATAGGCAAAGATATACAAGAGGAAAACAGCCTATTAATCGACAATCATCAGCTGGAAGCACAACAAATTTTTTCCATTGTTAGGGATACATTAGTATCCTCACTAGCAACCGTCCCAATCACACTTCAAAACGTAATAGAAATAGACTGTAGTACCCTCTTGGAATCTCGATCCAATTTAGAGGACACTCTGAAAATTTCAATCCAACACAAAAATTCCCAAACAGAAGATTTGCAAACTAACAACATGGCGCAAACAACAGTAGAACTTTTAAAAACGGCTTCCTCAATTCTGCCTGAGTTTGATGAAGCCTGAAAACTTAGATGGTTTCTTAGACGCACTAGATATCCTAGAACAAATTAAAGATACTCATGAGAACATGGCGGTCTCCATGATAAAAACAAAGCTGAAAGGAACGGCTAGAAACCTTTTGAGCACTGAAGATTCAATACTAGCAATAAAACAAAAATTGATTTCAGCAATTAAAGGTGAATCGGTAGAGGTTTTGGCGACAAAACTCTTAAACGTCCAACAGCGCAGTAAAGCAGCTAATCAGTACTCTGCAGAAATCTCGAAATTAACAAAATCGTTGGATGGTGCTTACAACATCCGAAGGTCTTACACCTGATGTGGCACCCAAATATGCCACACAATCAGCTGTAAAGGCTATGTGTAAGAACTCGGCTAGCGCCAGAGTTAAATTGATAATGCAAGCAGGAACGTTCCCATTTATAAACGAGGCTATTTCAAAATTTACGAATAGCTGTACCGAAGTCACGGGTAACTCAAATACAGTGTTACGCCTGACGCGCTCTCAAGGTAATTACCGGGGTAACGGTAAAGAAACTACCAAAATAATAATTATCGGGGTAATAATGGAGTTTTGGGACTCGATTTCATTAAAAAATATATTTGCATTTTAGATTATAATAAAAATGGGACAACCTAATACTACGACCATATGATTACCCAGAAGATATAGTTATACAAATGACGAATAAACCAACAATCAATAGCATCACAATACCCGCAAGATCCGAAGTAATTAGACATGTTCATATCAATAGTCACAATAAGGAACTATTAGTACCTCATCAAGAATTGACTGATGGCATTTTTGTAGCCAACACGATAGTAAACTAAAATCAAGCTTTAATAAGAATAATAAATACAACAGATAAATATGCAATCATTCAAGATTATGACATCAAAACAGAAAATTTAGAGGATTATGTAATAATTGAAAATACACCTCACAATTAAGCTAATAATAAAGAAAAGTTAGAAAGATTGAATAAAAATGTCCCGCCATTCGCTAGTAAATCAGTCAACACATTATGCTCAGAATTCGTTGATATATTTTCATTAGAAACAGAACCAATCACGACCAAAAATTTGTACAAACAAAAGTTGCATATGAAAGATAATACTCCTGTCTATATTAAAAATTATAGACTACCCCAAGCACATAAGAGTGAGATAAACAAACAAATAAATAAACTAATTCAAGATGATATTTTGGAACCATCAACTTCAGAGTACAACAGCCCTATTTTATTGGTACCCAAAAAAATCCCTTTCGGGTAAACAAGAAAGAAGGTGGAGATTAGTTGTTGATTTCAGACAAATAAATAAAAAGTTAACAGCTGATATATTCCCTTTGCATAGAATAGATGATATTCTGGATCAATTAGGAAGAGCGAAATAATTCTCATGCTTAGGTTTAATGTCATGATTTCATCAAATAGAACTCAGCCCAGAGTCAAGGGATATCACATCCTTTACAGCGGATAACGGTCCTTATCATTTCAAAACATTGCTTATGGCCTCAAAATAGCTCCAAACTCATTCCAGAGGATGATGACATTGGCATTCGCAGGTCTAAAACCATCACAAACATTTTTATACATGGACTATTTAGCCGCATTGGGTTGCTCCGAAAAACATATGATACAAAATTTAAAAAATTTGTTTCAACTTGCAGAAAATATAATTTAAAATTACATCCCGATAAATTTTTATTCTTCAGTCAAGACGTTACCTATCTTGGACATAAATACACAAGTACTGGAATTTTACCAGACCCAAATAAATTTAAAATTGTTTAAAATTACCCAACTCCCAAAAATGACGATGAAGCAAAAAGTTTTGTCGCATTTTGTAATTATTATAGAAGATTCATACCAAATTTCGCGCAATACGCTAAGGTACTAACAAGGCTTAATAAGAAAAATGTCATTTACAATTGAACAGACGACTGCGAAAAATCTTTTAACTACCTAAAAAATGCATTAATTAGTCCAAATATCCTACAATATCCCGATTTTGATAGAGAGTTATGTATAAGAACTGACGCAAGTGGTTATGCTTGCGGTGCTGTGCTAAGTCAAGAGTATGAAGGAAAACAATTACCAATATCATTTAAAAAAGGCGAAATAAATAAAGCCACGATTGAAAAAGAATTGGCAGCCATACATTGCGCCATTATATATTTTAGAACATATGTTTATGGCAGAAAATTCACAGTGAAAACAGATCATGGACCCTTAACATATTTATTTTCAATGAAAAACCCTTCATCTGAATTAACTATAATTAGATTAGATTTGGAAGAGTATGACTTTGGGGTGGATTATATAGCTGGAAAAGAAAATTACGTGGCAGACGCTCTTTCATGAATGGATATCAATGATTTCAAAGAAATGTCAGTACAGGCACGTAAAATAATGAAAGTTACGGCAAGATCGGAAACTAAAAAGAATTCCAGTAATAACAGTAATAAAAATGAAGAGAAGAAAAGTCACAAAGAGAACCATATAGAATATGAAGCGCTATGCTGTTACTCTGATATGTGATTTGACTAAATACCTAGTTGCAATTTCTATACAGAGCAAACATGCAAAAACAGTAGCCAGAGCCATATTCGAAAATTTCATCTTAATTTACGGAAGTATGAAAACAATAACAACGAATATGGGATCAGAATATAAAAATAGCTTGTTTGAGCCTTTAAATTAGTAACAGAAGCTAAACAATGATTAGTTATGATAAAAATATTCACTATAAAGAAATAAATATAGGAGATTCAGTGTTAGTTAAAAATGAAGCAGGCCATAAGTTAGATAGTAGGTATAAAGGGCCCTATAAGGTAGAAATATCGAAAAAAATAATAATTTTACTCTAATACCCTATAAGGTAGAAAGCATAGATAGAAACAATAAAATTATAAAAAAAGAAAATAGACTTAAATTACTTAAATAACTACATTTTATCTCGACTTAAATGTTCACTTTACTCACTCATAAATTTCTACTAAACATATACATACAAACATATAAATCTGAAAATTATTGTACACAAAATAGGCACAAATCATTAAAAATAAAATCATTCATAATTTATTTAATAATTTGGGAAAAATTTAAACAACGTGACATCAGGACGGACAAGGCGACAGCTGTGTTCATTATACCTTGTAAATTTCTTCAAAGCCTTTTCTCCCGGGAGTGGAATTTGAACCCTCAATCCTACGATAGTTGAACGTGTTACAAACGCATTCAGCCACGTCGTGCTTTAGTTGTTGTAAAGTTTTTCCCAATTGCCTTCTTTGTGCATATTTAATCTTTTACACATTGGATACTTCGTATGTAATTATGTGTTAACCCTTTCACCCCTGAGTTTTTTTTTTTTTGAAATCAGGCTGTGTTTTCATCATTACGACAGCTAATCCTGTAATATGACTAAAATATAAGATGTTTGGCATACCTGAATCCTTACCATTATCCTGGGATATATAATCCCAATAACATTTATTAACGTTTATAGGTGGGACGAATGAGTCCCAATAATACCAAAAGGGCCAAAAATTTGTACAAATCTAAAGGTATAAACAAATATTGGGATATTATTATCCCACACAAATGCATTATTGGGATTATATGTCCCAATGCAGTTATAAATATAAAAAACTTACTTTTTTCATTATAATTTCTTTCCAATTTCGAAGGAATAATATTTATTCACACCTAAACTTTACAGCAAGCGGTATACTACAAATAAAAACGGTACCAGATAGACCTTTCACACTGAAATACAACGCGTTACTGATGAAATTTCGCGACATGTCTGTGCAAAATATTGCGTAACGAGAAATTTGATGTTAACAATGACGGAATGCGGTTACTAATCATCAAAAAAGGCTTTAATGTTTTATTGGGCACATTTTAATGCGAAATTGGATAAAAATTAAAAGTTATACACATATTTGAAGTTTGCTGGGACGTATTGTCCCAGTAGGGGCGAAAGGGTTAAAGATATGCTTTTTGGTAAGGCGGCTTTCAAAGAAACTTTGGTATTGTTGCTGTTTTTGTTCTGTTTATAGAACTACAACGAACTAACCAATTTTGTGTGTTTGTATGATTTAATCGGGGAATGTCTGTATTGCTTTAAATGTATGAAAACATTTATTTTAAGCAATTTTTAATTTTATAATTTATTTAATAATTTGGAAAAACTTTAAACAACTTGATATCAGGACGGTTTACAAGGTATAACCGAAACAGCTGTCGCCTTGTCCGTATCAACACAACAACAACATTTACATACATACTTTAGGCAAGCAAACACAAGATATCAACAACACTCAGCAGCTATAACAAGTAGTACAATAAACAGGATGCCAAAGTGAGTACATTCTACACAAATTTGCATGAGTACAACTTACGCTTTCCGCTCCAACGGTACATAAAACCGCCTATATACCCATAAAATCCGCAAATCTTCTCGAATTCAAACCCATAAAGTTGTGCAGTACCACCTTTGCATTGTATAGGCACTTCAATTAAATCCAATCCAAAGCAGTAAGTTTCTCTCAAAAGTTCCATAGCGGGTGACCCCAAGAAACTGTACTTATTCCAATACATAAATACGTATAATTTATCATCATACATACCGGCATACATACTCTCCCAAAATTATCTAACTCTCGCCCAAAATTAGTTGTTACCCAAAATTAAAAAAACCGCTGCATTTTCCGAAACATAGAAAAACCCTATATGTTAATACATGTGGGGTATTCCATCCCATTTCGACCAATTTTTAACCCGACCCCTTTAGAATTGGCTGAAAGTTTTTCTTCTTTTTCTAGCTTACGAAAGACGTTTTTCAGAAGTTTTTCAAATTTTTTCATCCAACTCAAAAAAAGTTATGAATTAAAAAAAACACCGTTTTTGTTTTCAAAAACTTAAAAATTTTTTTTGTATTTTTTCCGAAAAGTACATTTAAAAACATATTAAAAAAAATGATCCCAAACGGTAAATTTTTGAAAAAGTTATAGCATTTTGAAAAAAAACACCGTTTTTTTCAAAATATTTGAAATTTATTTTGAGTTGGAAAATGGTGTTTTCTTCAAAATGCTATAACTTTTTCAAAAATTGACCGTTTGGGATCATTCTTTTTTTTGATCTATTTATAGAACTACAACGAACTAACCAATTTTGTGTGTTTGTATGATTTAATCGGGAATTGCCTCGGGTCCAAATCCCACTCCCGGGAGAAAAGGCTTTGAAGAGGTTTACAAGGTATAACCGAAACAGCTGTTGCCTTGTCCGTCCTGATGTCACGTTGTTAAATTTTTCCCAAATTATTAAATAAATTATAAAATTAAAAATTGCTTCAAATAAATGTTTTCATAAATTTAAAGCAATACAGGCAATCACCGATTAAATCATACTAACAGACAAAATTGGTTAATTTGTTGTAGTTCTATAAATAGAACAAAATCAGCAACAATACCAAAGTTTCTTTGAAAACCGCCTTACCAACAAGCATAGCTTTAACACATAATTACATACGAAATGTGTAATGTGTAAAAGATTAAATATGCAAAAAGAAGGCAATTGGGAAAAACTTTACAACAACTAAGACATGACTTGGCTGAATGCGTTTGTAACACGTTCAACTATCGTAGGAGTGCGGGTTGAAATCCCACTCCCGGGAGAAAAGGCTTTGAAGAGATTTACAAGGTATAATCGAAACAGCTGTCGCCTTGTCCGTCCTGATGTCACGTTGTATAAATTTTTCCCAAATTATTATATAAATTATAAAATTAAAAATTGCTTCAAATAATTGTTTTCATACATTTAAAGCAATACAGGCAATCCCCGATTAAATCATAAAATCATTTAATTTTTTACTATCATAAACATAACCCTATGGTTAAGCAAAATGTTCAAAAGAAAAGCAAAAACACAAAATGTGGGAGACATGAGCTCGAATTTAATCGAATTTGATTAAAAAGAAAAGAAAAACACCTTTTTATGATTATTATAATTAATATATATATATTAAATAATGAATTCCTGAATTTATTATGAAATTTTAAAATATTTACCTTTCTTAAGATACTTACCTTTGATTGAATTCTTAACGCTGTTTAAAATATTTACATATATCGGGAACACTCACCTTGTATAAACACATACCTTTTGAAACACGCTGTAAAAATAGAAATACTTACCGTTTGCTCAACCTTAATAATTTACTCCATATACATACCCATGTACAATTAAATATATTTACATATTTAAAGTTTCCTGACTCCTAGCGTTTCAGGAGACAAAGATATGGGTCAGTTCGATTTATACCGTCTTACGATCATCAAAGTATTTCCGTGGCTCGAGTGCTTCCACCATAATTACCTTTATAAAATGTTTAATGTTATAAAATTTAAAGTGTATTAAAATAAAATAGTGAGAAAAAATGGAAGGTGTTTTGCTTGCATGAAAGTTGGAGTGTAGACAGGTAGAATTAACCCATTATATACCGAAAGTATACATGGTCCTTGGAGCCATTAAGTGAACAGTGACCTCTGAAAAAATAATATGCGGAAAAAAGGCTTATATTAAAAAATAAATAAATATACCTACCTAGAAAAAAACGCCAGAAAGTTAAAACGTGAAAGTGCGAAATTCTTGTGTTGAAAAAGAGTATTAAAATACCGAATGTTTTCTTACCTGTCGAAAATCCTGGATATAAAGTGAATTTATAGGAAAAAATTGCAAAAACAATAAAATACAAACCGGAAACGGGCCGCGAAAACAAAAATTGTGAAAAAAAAATAAATAAATAAAATTTTGTGACAAATAAAAAGGTCAAACATATAATTATATATATACTTATAAAACACAGTGCTCAAATTTATTTGAAAAAGGAAAAAAAAATATTTTAATAACACCACGAGCAGCAGACCTGCACAAGTGGTAACCCAACAACACATTACAGAATCAACACAACAACAACATTTACATACATACTTTAGGCAAGAAAACACAAGATATCAACAACACTCAGCAGCTATAACAGGTGGTACAATAAACAGGATGCCAAAGTGAGTACATTCTACACAAATTTGCATGAGTACAGCTTACGCTTTCCGCTCCAACGGTACATGAAACCGCCTATATACCCATAAGATCCGCAAATCTTCTCGAATTCAAACCCACAAAGTGGTACAGTACCACCTTTGCATTGTATAGGCACTTCAATTAAATCCAATCCAAAGCGGTAAGTTTCTCTCAGAAGTTCCATAGCGGTTAACCCCAAGAAACTGTACTTATCCCCATACATAAATACGTATAATTTATCATCATACATACCGGCATACATACTCTCCCAAAATTATCTAACTCTCACCCAAAATTAGTTGTTACCCAAAATTAAAAAACCCGCTGCATTTTCCGAAAAATAGAAAAAAACTATATGTTAATACATATGGGGTATTCCATCCCATTTCGACCAATTTTGAACCCGACCCCTTTAGAATTGGCTGAAAGTTTTTCTTCGTTTTCTAGCTTACGAAAGACGTTTTTCAGAAGTTTTTCAAATTTTTTCATCCAACTCAAAAAAAGTTATGAATTTAAAAAAAAACATAGTTTTTGTTTTCAAAATGCTATAACTCTTTCAAAAATTGACCGTTTGGGATCATTTTTTTTTTAAATAGGTTTTTTAATATACTTTTCGGAAAAAATACAAAAAAAATTTTAATGTTTTTTTCAATTATATAAAAAAAAATTCTCGGCCCACTCCGGGATTAGTGGGGATGATTGCAGAATTGATTGAAGTTTTTTATGAGGAAAAAAGGGCGAAATTCGAAAAATTTCAAAAAACTGAAAAATTACAAAAAAAAACTTAAAAATTTTTTTTGAATTTTTTCCAAAAAGTACATTTAAAAACAAATTTAAAAAACAAGATCACAAACGGTAAATTTTTGAAAAAGTTATAGCATTTTGAAAACAAAAACGGTGTTTTTTTAAAAATTCATAACTTTTTTGAGTTGGATGGAAAAATTTGAAAAACTTCTGAAAAACGTCTTTCGTAAGCTAGAAAAAGAAGAAAAACTTTCAGCCAATTCTAAAGCGGTCGGTTTCAAAATTGGTCGAAATGGGATGGAATACCCCCCATATACATTTATAAAATTCGAATATAAACTCCTCCCACTAGTTTAGAAATTATTCAACTCTTGTAAATATAACATTGGTTTATTTCTAACTCAAAAAAAAAAACAAAAATCGAATTCAATTTTCACTCAAACCAATTAGGTATATCGCCACTAACATATTATTACACGCCATAGTGATCAGGAAAAACCGAAAACCCTATCGGTACCGGCGGTCAATACCCGGTCAAAATCTCAGTCCGATGATGAGGAATACAGCAGGATCGAGAAAAAAATCATGTTCGAAATTGGAAAAATTCTGCGAAAAATGGTGGGGGATAGCGGAGACGGATCACACGGAAAGCGGTCTCAGGACATACTTAGAGGAACTCAACACACGTGTAAACGCGGTAGAATCAGCATACGAGGCGGCACACCTTAGCAGAACGGAAGAAAAATCCAAGCTAGCATGCGAGGAGACATACGACGGCACTCTCGACACAGCGATGCAGATAAAGCTCAGGATCAACGAGTTGATTAGCACACACCAGCCTTATCAACAAACAGTAAACCCCATACAACAAACCCATACCCCCTATCAGAATCAACCCTGTCTAAAAGTCCCCGCACGTGACACCGAAATCTTCTATGGTGGATATGAAGACTGGCCGTCCTTCCGGGATATGTTTACTGCGGTCTACATAAATCACCCTATATTGTCTCAGGCCCAGAAACTCTATCACCTGAGGGCAAAAACCCGGGGAAAAGCAGCCCTTATTATTAAAAAATACCCCCTTAACGACCAAAACTTTGACTTGGCCTGGGGAGAACTCAAGTCCCGCTACGAGAATCGTAGAATTCTCGTAGACAATCAATTAAAAACCCTATTTAATATGCCCACAGTTTTTTCTGAAAACGGGAAAGAATCCAAGAGATCCAAACCACCATAAATAACTGTATCTCGACCCTAAATGCGAACGATGTCCCAACCAACAATTGGGATCCCATCCTCGTATATCTATGCTCATCTAAGCACCCTGATGAACCCCTGTCACTGTGAGAACAATCACTCGACTCTAGGAAAGAACTTCCACTTTGGTCGGAGATGTACAAATTTCTCATGACAAGGTACGAAGTAGTAGAAAGACTTGGTACGTATAGACCGAGCAAAACCCGTAACCCTAACTCTATCTTCACCCACAGATCCTCAACACCCCAAAACTCATCGAACTTTAGGAATAAGACCCAAACGTTTCATGTAGATTGGAAGAGGCAACCCTCATGCAAAATCTGTAATTCAAACCACTCATTAATGAGCTGCGTTAAATTCAGAGATCTTACCACCCAAGAGCGAAGCAAATTTGTGAAAGAAAACAATTATTGCACAAATTGTCTAGCTTGCTCTCACTTGGAAAGAGATTGTGGTAGCAATTTCACATGCGTGTATTGCCAAAAACGACATCACTCGCTACTCCACTTCCAAGGAAAATCCCATCAAGACAGCGGACCCAGGCAGCAGAAGACCACCTCCAGCTGAAGACCCGAACAGGGCGTCAACCTCAAAAGAGGCCAACCAAACCCAAGCCACTCAAAAACCCTTTAAGAAAAACTCGACCTCAAATCAATTCGCGAGTAGTAGCGGAACTACTCTTTTACCCACAACTTTAGTCACGGTGAAAGCAAATGGCGAACACCACAAGACCCGTGCACTAATAGATCAGGGTTCGGAGAAGACATTTGTAGCGTCTCGAATCCAGAAGCTCTTGCAACTACCAACCAAGGAAACCCATTATAAGATCTCGGGAATGGGCGGATCGGTAGTTCAAAACTGCAACAAGATCTGCGAGATAACACTCTGCTCGTCGGATCTCAAAACAAAAATAAACACCCAAGCGATATTATTGCCTAAACTGACCCATTTTTTACCCAGTATTAAAGTGTCAAAAATAGATTTGAAAAAAATTGCAACGTCGCCAGACGTCGGAGGACCCTAACTGTTTGACCCCTTCGAGAATCAACATGGTTATAGGTAGCGATCTCACACCCCAAATAATACTCCAGGGGCTACAAGTCAACGCAAGTGGTTCCTTGTTAGCCCAAAATACAATATTTGGGTGGATACTCAGCGGGCCTATTAAAGAACAATTGAACGCATTCTCCACCCAAGTTATTGAAAACCCAGACGACACCCTTAGCACATTATTGCAGAAATTCTGGCAACAGGAGGAAATACCTGACGCCCATGCCCTTTCGGAAGGGGACCAATTTTGCGAGGAACTCTACCGAGAAACCACCCACCGCCAGGAAGATGGCCGATATGTGGTGAAACTTCCATTTAAGAAGGCATTTCCCAGCACCCTTGCCCTTGGACACTCGAGAATTGCAGCACAGCAGCAATACATCAGCGTCGAGCGATCCTTGTGGAAAAGACTAGAATTAAGAGACAAATACGCGAAGTCATCGAGCACGGAAAGTACTCGTCGTTCTATCTCCCCCACCACGCTGTCTTAAAACCCGACAGCAAAATAACAAAGGTACGCATTGTTTTCAACGCATCTATAACTAACCACTCTGGCAACTCGTTAAACGATGTGTTGCACACAGGCCCCGTCCTCCAAAACGACTTAGTGCTCGTACTACTCAAATGGCGATTCTTTGAGTATGTATTTAACGGCGACATCGAAAAGATGTATCGCCAAATACTTGTTCACGCAGAGGATCAAGATTTCCAAAGGATTGTGTTTCGAAAATCTCCACATTTACCAATGGAAGATTTTAAATTAAAGACAGTGACGTTTGGCGTCAACTGTGCCACATATCTGGCTATAAGCACTCTGCATCAACTCGCAGAAGACACAAAACCCACCCACCCACTCGCCCACGATGTATTGCTACGAGAAACATACGTAGACGATATACTCTCCGGCGAACATACAATAGAGTCCACTATAGACTCGCTTCAGCAGGTTATCGAAGCATTAAAATCAGCCGGTTTTCCACTTAAGAAAATAACGGCAAATCACCCCGAAATATTGAAATCAATACCGAAATCTGATCTCCTTGATGAAGATTTTCTCAAGTTTCACGACGCAAGCTCAACTAAGACTCTCGGCATAAAATGGAATGCTATAACTGACTCCTTTTCGTACTCGTACGACCCTATCCCTGCAAAAAACTCAAAAACTAAGCGACAAATATTGCCGGCGGTCGCAAAATTGTTTGAACCGGCAGGGCGGCTATCGCCAATTATGATAATGGCTAAAACCCTATTTCAAGAACTCTGGCTAGAGGGAACGGACTGGGATGAAGAGGTCAAACCCAACGCCTTTCATAAATGGAACAGCTTTCCCGAAAACCTCTCTGCGATAAGCGAAATACAAATACCCAGATGGGTCGAGTTCTCTCCCACCGAACCCTTTCAACTGCACGGATTCTCAGATGCCTCAGAGAAAGCATCTTGTGCTTGTGTTTATTTGCGAGTACAAAATGGCGACACCACTTTCTCTTCTCATCTTCTCGTTGCAAAAAGCAAAGTCGCTCCTTTAAAAACGGCGAGTCTCCCCCGTCTAGAACTTTGTGGAGCGGTACTACTCACTAAATTAGTAAAACAAATACGCTCTCACTTAAGTTTGACACCGCATGAGCTTTTTCTCTGGTCAGGCTCCGCCATCGTATTGGCGTGGTTGGAAAAACCACCCCACACTTGGAAGACCTGCTTTTCTCTCGAACACTCCCAAAGCCGCTTCAACTGCTGTAAACATGGGCCATGCCTCTGCCCCATATAGCAGGACGGGTACGATAAGTGACTTGTAAAGTATGATTTTCGTTCGCCGAGAGTGGACTTTACTTTTCATTTGCCTACCTAGTCCAAAGTAGCATTTATTGGCAAGATTGATTCTTCGCTGGATTTCAGTGCTAATGTTGTTGCTAGTGTTGATACTGGTTCCCAAATAAAAACAAAACACACCACAAATTATGTAGCACCAGGCACCAGATTCAGCGACAGAAATCGAATTATAAAATGTACTAAATATGCTAAAGTACCATCCACATTGAATGGATGAGTGCTAAATCCGTTTTTTTCTTCGTTTCTTTGCGCACATAAGTATTTACTTATGGCCTTTAATCTTTTATTTCAATTCAATTTTATTTCAATCAAATTTTTTTTCTTTTGCGAAAATATATTAGATATATTATTTTTTGTTTACGCCACCCAAACAGCATTCCACCAACCTCAATTTCGGCATGATCAATGATACCAATATTCTTTCAGATCATGACCCGTTACTAAACCTTACTGGCCAAGTCAGAGGCAGGCGCAAAGCATTTCGACGTCGAGTGCCAGCCCTGCGGCAGGTATCACAGCCTCCGGATCTGTTCCGAATATCGGAAAAAAATCCCCTGAGGAGAGGTTGCGGGCAGTGCTTCTACATAAGTACTGTCCCAACTGTCTGTCACCCTTTCGCCGGGTGGACAAGTGTAGCAGCAAGTATCGCTGCAAGTGGTGCCAAGAAAAGCACCACACCACGCTCCATTTAGATGAACGACGGTCGGCATGCGACAATACAAACACAATGGCGACGACAACACGTCCGATGACGCGTTGTCAATCAACCTCTCGGAACCGACTAAATCCTGGGCTTAGCAGGTGGAGGAGGAGGAAATGGAGGAAGAGAGAGCAAAGGCGGAGGAAGAGAGAGCTAAAACGGAGACAAGACAGTCAACGGTCAATAATGGGATGCGCAGTTTCCGGCCGCTGTTACAGCATGAAAGAAGCGCGGCGAAAGCAAAGAAATATCGACAGCAGAGGCAATTGGCGGTACCGCGATGTCGAACTCCACCGACGCCCTGCTAAATCTTCGAAGCTCGAAACGCAGCAACGACGGCAGCAATCGACGCCATATTTTTCTGACGCCCAAAATACAAGGGCACTATCGCGTGACACACCAGAAGGTTTCCGTACAGGTCGGCTTCTCCAAGCTACTCCAGCGCCCATCATGCGGTCTTTCGTTCCCATTGCGCCGACGGCAATCGTGCGCATCGAATTACGCGGGCACTTACATTTGGTTTGTGCCATTATCGATCCCTGCGCCACCAGCACAGTCGTCGATGCAGAGCTGGTACGCGATCTACAATTGGAGCGCAGTGGTCAAAGGCCACTATCGCTTGAGTCCGCCGTCTAATGTGGACCCGAAGATTGCCGCGCCTTTTGAATTCATGCGGCTTGCGGATCCGCAGTTCTACCGCTCATCACCAATATGGCTTACACTCGGCGCTGATATATACGCGGAAGTTATGGTGAGCGGTACACCGCCATCTACAGTCGGCGGTCTCCTAACACAACCGACCGTGTTCGGATTGGTGGTCTCGGGAGCCTGCCAAAAGTAAATTTCCGATCTTCACGCCTCACGCATGGGCAATTTTATATACATTTAAGTAAATATGCACGGAATTCAAAACCACGTACTTATATTTAATAACTTCTTTCTTTTTCTTCAGGAGAGCGAAACGTGAGATCAACCATATGGCGTGCAGTGCTTGCAGTCCGCATCTGCACTGCCTTATTCCGATACAGCGCCTTACTGGGCGTGTGATGACGTGGCATTCCTTTTTTCTTTTTGTTGCTTACGGCAAGGGGGCCGGTATGTTTAGGTCACAGACCTAAATGTAGCTTCCCCCCCCCCCCCCCCCCCCTCGTAAAATAACTAAATACCACCCACACATGCTGGTGGTCACTAGTACACACAGGTATGTGTGAGTGGTAGTACGTATGCATATTATATTTTTACCGCTGTGAGCCCTCGGTATAGCAACTTAGTTGCCGGAAAACCAAACGAAGGAGCTGTATCGTGGGTTCATCGGCTTATGTTGCAAAGAGGCTCGGCCACTTTGAATCCAGCAGCCAGCGAAGGAACACGATATTTCAAGTCCACGTAAGTGCCGATTTCCAAAATATATTTAATACTTTAATTTCACAACATTTGTTAATTTTTCCTTAACACTTGTTGTATTTTCATACATTGAATAAAAAAGCCATTTGTAATTCCTTTTATTCACACGAAAACCTTTTTGGTGTATTTATTTTTCTTCTTTTTTCCCGCCAAACCGATTCTTCTACAATACCGTGGTGCGCGCCTTTGCCACGACGAAATTGTACAAAAGCTACCAAGTCCGACTGGGTTTGTGTACGTGCCAGCGCCATTTCTGTTCGCTGATTGGTTGTCGCTATTTTTTTAGAAAACAAAATGAAGAATAGACATGCCCTGACAAAAATTTATTTGGTCTCACATGAACTAAAAATTGAATATGGAATATACATACATATTAGTGAAAAGTTTCAAGTTAGAAGATAATTTTTATTTTTTTTGTTGACTGTGGAGGATTATTTGGCCCATTCAAGTAATTAAAGCGCCATCACCAATTATGTGTCTGAATGAAATTTAATTTTTGTTTTTGTTTTGTTATTATTTTAGTATGTATGTGAAAATATGAGTTGCTGTGTTTTCTCTTTGTGTCTACATATGCCGGCAACCAACCCAACAGAATCTCTGTTTAATCTTCTCGAGCGTCTTCGTGATTCCCAGATGACCTCCACTTGGACCATTATGCAGCTCGCTGAGCACGTCAGAAATCCTCTTTCTGGGAACAAC
Organism: Eurosta solidaginis; assembly: GCF_040869045.1. Classification (NCBI taxonomy): domain Eukaryota; kingdom Metazoa; phylum Arthropoda; class Insecta; order Diptera; family Tephritidae; genus Eurosta; species Eurosta solidaginis. The sequence goes on along the minus strand of NC_090320.1, from coordinate 165,992,086 downwards.
TATCAATTTCCTCTTGCACTGACCATCCTCACTCTCCCATACTCGATCCAAGCAACCGGATATCAATTCTAAACTGTTCCACTGTGCCCAATATGACTTCGCAATGTGACTCTCTGCTGACATCTCCTCTCTATTTGGTCTTTGGTTTCGTTCGAGCCCTTGCATAACATGTGAAAGATCTATATCTTCTAGTTGACACTTCCTTAGTTGTTCCTTGTCCCATTCATCTGTACATGTTATAGTCATTAGCCGGACATCTATAAAGTCTTCTTTAGCCTCGGCCTTTGAACAGTGCTTGAATTCCAAACTACATGGTCTTCGTGACATTGCATCAGCATTTCCATGGGTACTACTTTTCGATGCTCAATCGAAAATTCATATCTTTGTAGTCGCTCGATCCACCGTGCCAATTGTCCTTCTGGATTACGGAACTGCAAGAGCCATTTCAACGCTGCGTGATCTATCCTGACGCGGAATCGCTGGCCGTAGAGGTACTTGTGAAAATGTTTAATGCACTCTACCAGTGCCAACAGCTCTCTCCGTGTAACGCAATAGTTCCTCTCTGGTTTTCCAATTGAACGGCTGTAATATGCAACTATCTTCTCCTGTCCTTCGACCAGTTGTGATAAAACGCCTCCAATAGCATATCCACTCGCATCTGTATATAGAATAAATGTTGCTCCTGGGATCGGATATGCCAACATTGGGGCAGTGCACAAACGCTCCTTAAATGTTTGGAAAGCTACTTCTTGCTCCATTCAAAAGCTTTATTTTTTTTTTTTGTAAGCTCATGGAGGCTATGGGCTACGCTGGAAAAGTTTGGTACAAATCGGCGGTAATATGTGCACAGCCTAAGGAAACTTCTTGTCATTCGCTTTACAGATGCCTTCTGTCGTTACCTTGTGACCCTAATAATTGACTTCCTTTTAAAACAGCGAAGACTCTTTGGGACTTAGTTTCAGACTAGCGCCAGCTATTCTCTGGAAAACTGCCTCCAAGTTCTTAAGATGTTCATCAAAGTTCTTGCCCAATACGATGATGTCGTCCAGGTACACCAACCATGTTTTCCAATGTAGTCTTTTCAGAACTTGGTCCATGAGTCTCTCAAAAGTAGCTGGTGTATTACAAAGTCCAAAGGCATCACTGTAAATTGCCAAAGACCATCACCGACACTGAAGGCGGTTTTCTTTTATCTTCCTCCTTCACCTCAACTTGCCAGTAGCCACTTTTCAAGTCCAGTGTGGAAAACCATTTCGTACCAGATAACGAGTCCAGAGTATTCTTGGCAATGGGTAGCTATCCTTTTTCCTGACGTCGTTCAACTTGCGGTAGTCCACGCAAAACCTCATTTTCCCATCCTTCTTCTTCACAAGTACCACCGGTAAGCTCCATGGAATAGCTGATGGTTCGATGACGCAGCTTTCGCTCATTTCTTGTACGATTTGACTCACAACTTCTCGCTTCACCAGTGGAACACTGCGAGGAGCTTGACGTATCGGCCTCGCGTCTCCAGTGCCAATTTGATGTTTCACAACATTGGTGCAGCCTGGTTTTAAACCATCCTGATCAAATATGTATGTCTGCGTACTTTAGGAGCAGTTGCTTTGCCTTATTCTGATAATCTTGATCTAGCCCCTTCCTCAATGCCGTGATGTCATTTGGAAGATCAATCACACTAGTTGAAACGTGTTCCTGGAGATGTTCACAGTTAATAACTACTTCAGCCTCTTGGTATATTCTCAATATAGCTCCTTTTGTCAGTTTGAGTGGTGACTTGAACTCATTGAGTCCTCTTACCGGAATACGTCCATCCTGTTTTGTCATAGCCAGGGTTTTTCCTACAAGTATGTTCGGTGTTGATTTGTTTGCTGCCTCGACGCCTTGAGCGATCAAGGAGTGCACTCCAATTATTATTTCATCAACAATCTCTGCCACTATAAAATTGTGTACTACTCCTACAACCGTGGTGTCTTCTCCAGTGGCTGTACGCAGTCTTGCTCCATGCAATAGTCTTATATTTTTGTTGAATAAATCCGCTCGAATGATGGAATGAGATGCACCCGTATCTACAGTCAGTAAACGTTCCTTTCCATCCACATGTCCTCCAACAATAAGATTGTTTGACCTTCTTCCAATTTGCGAGATAGAGATTATGGGGCATTGAGGGAGCCAGCTGCCCCTTGCGGCTGACTCGCTTTAGTTTAACGATTGAGTAGATTTGGAGATTTGCTCATCTCCTTCAGCTCTGCGTTTAGGCCCACCCACATTGTTGGAACTATTGGGACCGGTGCAGCAATGTCGTGCAATGGGTTTCCGCACTTGAAACATTTCATAACTCCGGCATTTTTCTGTTGTGATCCCTTCAGTGCTTCCAAAATTGTGTCTACCCAATCTGGCTTTTCCACTTGGCAGTTTCCTGAGTCAATGCATATGATACCGTTTCTGCAAATGTTGGCCTTGGGTTTGCGTATGTGGATCGCTTCGTTTCGATGTCCCGTATGCCATTTATAAAGCTCAAAATTTTTACACTTTCGGTGTATTCCAAGGGTGCGTCGTCATTCGCCAAATGTGCAAGCCTTTCGAGATCTGACGCAAACTCCTGCAAAGTCTCATTAGCGTTTTGATAGCGGTATTGCAACTCTATTTGGTATATCTGCTTCCTGTGTTCACTTCCGTATCGCCTCTCTAGAGCGCTCATTAATGTTTCATAGTTGTTCCGTTCGTACTCTGGAATTGTCTGCAAGATTTCAGCTGCAGGCCCTTTCAATGCCACTAACAGTGCAGCAACTTTATCTTCAGCATTCCAGTTGTCCACTGCTGCGGTTTTCTCGAACTCTAGCTTAAAGACCTAGAAAGGAACAGAGCCGTCAAAAGATGGAGCTTTCACCTTCGTGTTACTCGCTGAAGCAGCCGGGTGTCTAAGTTGCAATTCCTGTATACGAACTCTCAAAACATCCACCTCTGCCTCGGACTTTTCTTCAAACTTCATTATTTTTTCGTCCATGCGCGCTTCGAGTTTTGATGATATACGCACCTCTTGTGCTTGTAGTTGTACTGTTATGCGTGTCTGTTGTTCTTTCAGTTGAGTTACCATATATGACTTTTGTTCTTCCAGCTGTGATGAAATTTGTGTTTCCTGTGCGTCAATCTTGGCTGCTATACCGTTCTTCTGCGATGCCAGTTGAGATGATATTTGTGACGATATTTCTGAAATGCGTGCCTCCTGTATTTCCAATTATGATGCCAGATATGTCTTCTGTTCTTCCAATTGAGATGACATTTGCGACGACATTGATGCTACTGTCGATGATTGTGCAGATATTGCAGCCAATATCATGTTCAAGTCTGTGCTGGTATCTATCTGCGATGCTTCGTTCTTCTCTTCAACCTTTGTTGTTAATTCTTCCACATCAGGATAAAAGACATACTCGTCAACATTAATTCTTTCCAACTCCAATACCTATCGTAGCCGTGCTTGAAGTTCGATCTTATTGCCGGTTGTATTCAATCCACGGTTCTCCAACTCCTTTTTTTAGTTGCTGGATCCTTAATTCACTTAACTCTGCCATGTCCAAGTTGTATTCGAAATCTCCAGATTTTATTCAACAATTCTTCTTCTGACACCAATCCTAACGAATTTAAAGCAATTCCGCTTATTTGCAACCTTCTTCTAACGTTCGAATCAGTAAACTGTTGAATAAATAACTCCAATATTCAATAACGCAAAATGGTCTTTATTAAAGTACTTCACAATAACACTTCTACTTCTCGACAGATAGCGTGCTTAAATCAAACTGATTCCTCGGGCCTCAGCTGCTGCTTTTATACTCTTTGGTTTCCTCGTTGACCTATTTGTAGGCGTTTCTATTTCTAGAATTTGCTATCTGTTTACCAGCTATAAATTTCTCAGCTATAACTACAGATGCACGATTTTTATAGCTTCTCGTATAGCCCATGCGCGTGTATATGTGAGTGATACTTCTACAGACGATTGCCTACTTTTGGGAGTATCTCAGATAAGATATATGCATGTTTTTGTGCGTCTCTCTCCGCTGCGTGTACGTACATATGTGTAGACATAATGATTGATTCGTTTATGTAAATACAGGTGACTGCCTGCTTTATTGTTGTTGTGGCTTCATTTATTTAGCATCAGACTAGTGATGTGAGTATCACTTAGTGGCACTAATATCCGTCACAATACTTTTTAACCTTCATAGACGACTCAAGTTAATGTAAAGCAATTTATTGTATTAAAAGTAACAAGTAAGGAAGATTAGTTCATGTGTGACCGAACATTACATACTCAGCTGAGAGCTATGGAGACAAAATAAGGGAAAATGAACCTAGGGTAACCCTGGAATGTGTTTGTATGACATGTGTATCAAATGGAAGGTATTAAAGAGTATTTTAAAAGGGAGTAGGCCATAGTTCTATAGGTGGACGCCATTTCGGGATATCGCCATAAAGATGGACCAGGGGTGACTATAGAATTTGTTTGTACGATATGGGTATTAAATGAAAGGTGTTAATGAGTATTTTAAAAGGGCGTGGGACTTAGTTCTATAGGTGGACGCCTTTCCGAGATATCGCCATAAAGGTGGACCAGGGGTGACTCTAGAATTTGTTTGTACGATATGGGTATCAAATGAAAGGTGTTAATGAGTATTTAAAAGGGCGTGGGCTTAGTTCTATAGGTGGACGCCTTTTCGAGATATCGCCATAAAGGTGGACCAGGGGTGACTCTAGAATTTGTTTGTACGATATGGGTATCAATTGAAAGGTGTTAATGTGTATTTTAAAAGGGGGCGTGGGACTTAGTTCTATAGGTGGACGCCTTTTCGAGATATCGCCATAAAGGGGGACAAGGGGCGACTCTACAATGCATTTGTACAACATGGATATCAAATGAAAGTTGTTAATGAGTATTTTAAAAGGGAGCGGGCCTTAGTTCTATAGGTGGACGCCTTTTCGAGATATCGCCATAAAGGTGGACCAGGGGTGACTCTAGAATTTGTTTGTACGATATGGGGATCAAATGAAAGGTGTTAATGAGTATTTTAAAAGGGAGTGTACCTTAATTCTATAGGTGGAAGCCTTTTCGAGATATCGCTATAAAGGGGGACAAGGGGCGACTCTACAATGCATTTGTACAATATGGGTATCAAATGAAAGTTGTTAATGAGTATTTTAAAAGGGAGCGGGCCTTAGTTCTATAGGTGGACGCCTTTTCGAGATATCGCCATAAAGGTGGACCAGGGGTGACTCTAGATATTTTTTGTACGATATGGGTATCAAGAGAAAGGTGTTAGTGAGTATTTTAAAAGGAGTGGGCCTTCGTTCTATAGGTGGACGCCTTTTGGAGATATCGCCATAAAGGTGGGCCAGGGGTGACTCTAGAATTTGTTTGTACGATACGGGTATCAAATGAAAGGTGTTAATGAGTATTTTAAAAGGGAGTGGGCCTTAATTCTATAGGTGGACGCCTTTTCGAGATATCGCCATAAAGGTGGACCAGGGGTGAGTCTAGAATTTGTTTGTACGATATGAGTATCAAAAGAAAAGTGCTAATGAGTATTTTGAAAGGGAGTGGGTCTTAGTTCTATAGGTGGACGCCATTTAGGGATATCGCCATAAAGGTGGACTAGGGGTGACTTTTGAATTTGTTTGTATGATATGGATATCAAATGAAAGGTGTTAATGAGCATTTTAAAAGGGACTGGGCGTAGTTCTATGGGCGGACGCCTTTTAGAGATATCGCCATAAAGGTGGACCAGGGGTGACTCTAGAATTTGTTTGTACGATATGGGTATCAAACGAAAGGTGTTAATGAGTATTTTAAAAGGGCGTGGGACTTAGTTCTATAGGTGGACTCCTTTTCGAGATATCGCCATAAAGGTGGACCAGGGGTGACTCTAGAATTTGTTTGTACGATATGGGTATCAAATGAAAGGTGTTAATGAGTACTTTAAAAGGGAGTGGGCCTTAGTTCTATAGGTGGACGCCTTTTCAAGATATCGCCATAAAGGTGGACAAGGGGTGACTCTAGAATGCGTTTGTACAATATGAGTATCAAATGAAAGTTGTTAATGAGTATTTTAAAAGGGAGCGGGCCTTAGTTCTATGGGTGGACGCCTTTTCGAGATATCGCCATAAAGGTGGACCAGGGGTGACTCTAGAATTTGTTTGTACGATATGGGTATCACATAAAAGGTGTTAATGAGTACTTTAAAAGGGAGTGGGCCTTAGTTCTATAGGTGGACGCCTTTTCAAGATATCGCCATAAAGGTGGACCAGGGGTGACTCTAGAATTTGTTTGTACGATATGGGTATCAAACGAAAGGTTTTAATGAGTATTTTAAAAGGGCGTCTGACTTAGTTCTATAAGTGGACGCCTTTTCGAGATATCGCCATAAAGGTGGACCAGGGGTGACTCTAGAATTTGTTTGTACGATATGAGTATCAAATGAAAAGTGCTAATGAGTTTTTTAAAACTGAGTGGGCCTTAATTCTATAGGTGGACGCCTTTCCGAGATATCGTTATATAGGTGGACCATGGTTGACTCTAGAATGTGTTTGTACGATATCGGCATCAAATTAAAGGTACTAATGAAGGTTTTAAAAGGGAGTGGTGGTAGTTGTATATGTGAAGGCGCTTTCGAGATATCGACCAAAACGTGGACCAGGGTGACGCAGAACATCATCATCTGTCCGGTACCGCTAATTTATTTATATATGTAATACGACGAACAGTATTCATGCCAAGATTCCAAATTATTTTGATTTCGCCCTGCAGAACTTTTTCATTTCCTTCTACTTAATATGGTAGGTGTCACACCCATTTTACAAAGTTTTTTTCTAAAGTTATATTTTGCGTCAATAGACCAATACAATTACCATGTTCCATTCCTTTTTTCGTATTTGGTATATAATTATGGCATTTTTTTCATTTTTCGTAATTTTCGATATCGAAAAAGTGGGCGTGGTCATAGTCGGATTTCGGCCATTTTTTACACCAATACAAAGTGAGTTCAGATAAGTACGTGAACTGAGTTTAGTAAAGATATATCGATTTTTGCTCAAGTTATCGTGTTAACGGCCGAGCGGAAGGACAGACAGTCGACTGTGTGTAAAAACTGGGCGTGGCTTCAACCGATTTCGCCTTTTTTCACACAAAATAGTTATCGTCTTAGAATCTAAGCCCCTACTAAATTTTACAAGGATTGGTAAATTTTTGTTCGACTTATGGCATTAGAAGTATCCTAGACAAATTAAATTAAAAAGGGCGGAGCCACGCCCATTTTGAAATTTTCTTTTATTTTTGTACTTTGTTGTACCATATCATTACTGGAGTTGAGTGTTGACATAATTTACTTATAAGCTGTACAGATATTCAATTTTTTGTTAAAATTTGACTTAAAATTTTTGTTTTTTACAACGGGCGTGGTCATTCTCCGATTTTGCTAATCTTTATTAAGAATGCGTATAGTAATAGATGTAACGTTCCTGCCAAATTTCATAATGACATCTTCAACGACTGCCAAATTACAGCTTGCAAAACTTTTAAATTACCTTCTTTCAAAAGTGGGCTGTGCCATGCCCATTGTCCAAAATTTTAATAATTTTCTATTCTGCGTCATAAGTTCAACTCACCTACCAAGTTTCATCGCTTTATCCATCTTTATTAGTAATGAATTATCGCACTTTTAGTGTTTTTCGAAATTTTCGATATCGAAAAAGTGGGCGTGGTTATAATCCGATATCGTTCATTTTAAATAGCGATCTGGGATGAGTCCCCAGGAACCTATATACCAAATTTCATCAAGATACTCAAGTTGTCGTGTTAACGGACGGACGGACGGACGGACATGACTCCATCAAATTTTTTTCGATACTGATGATTTTGATATATGGAAGTCTATATATATCTCGATTCCTTTATACCTGTACAACCAACCGTTATCCAATCAAAGTTAATATACTCTGTGAGCTCTGCTCAACTGGGTATAAAAATGAAACAGCAGATTGCTTTATAGATTTTGTCAATTTGGTTCAAACCAAATTTGGAAAGAATATAAAGAAACTTAGATGTGATAATGGTAGAGAATATCTCAATAATGAAATTTATGAGTTTGTGAAAAAAATGGAATTGAGTTATTACCATGTCCACCCTATGTCCATGAATTGAATGGAGTCGCGGAGAGATATAATAGATCGGCAATGGATATGGGTCGATGCTTAGCACGAGAAGCTAAAATGAATCACAGATTTTGGCCAGAAATAATGAAAACTCTTGCGTACTTGAAAAACCGTACAATAACCAATACTAAGGAAAATAAAACTCCAATATTCATCTCCGTATGAGTTATTTTTTGGCAAAAAGCCTAATGTTTCATTTCATTTCATTTATTAGAAATTACATTAGTACAGTAAGATAATATGTCTTTTATAGTACAACAAACAGTGTCTGTCTAAGCTTTGGGCAATTGAGGGCGAGCAGTTTAATAAGAGTTATAAATGAGTAATTTTATGTGCTTGTAAGCGTATGAGTCGTGGCACAGTGGCTGACGTACCCGACCAAACGCCCGGGGTTGCGGGTTCAACTCCCACCAAGCATTCCTTTTTTTTAAATTTATAAATTATTATTATTAATGGACTGTATTGAGTTTATGGGGTTTTTGATTTAATGTATTCCATTTATTGAGTTGGGTAGTTTTAGTGTTATTGGTGTATTTAAGTCATGGGAGGATGCATACCATCAGGACACCTTTATTTTAAGGGATTCAGTTTATTAAGTTGGGTGGTTTTAGTGTTATTGGTGTGTTTAAGTCATGGGAGGATGCATAGCATCAGTACACCTTTTATTTATTTAATGTGGGGGCAAGCATTGGGGGGCTCTGAGGCTTCGCTCTACTGAGCCACCTCATCCTCTATTTGAAGAACCCTTTAAAATGTGATATGGAGGCGAGCACGGGACGGCTCTGAGGTATTGGCACCCCATTTTCTACAAGAAAAACCTCTATTTATTTAATTTGGGGCGAGAGTTGGGCACTCTGAGGTTTCGCTCTAATGAGCCACCTCATCTTCTATTTGAAGAACCCCTTCAAAGTGTGATATGGAGGCGAGCACTGGGCTCTGATGTATTAGCACACCATCCGAAGAACCTCGATTTTAATTAAAAAACTCAAACTATGTCTTTAGAATATTTCACTAACCAGTTGAGAATTACAAGCACACTCAATGGCTACTGAAACAAACGAACGAAAAATGTTCATAGTTTAAGTCGCTTAAACAGTGTCATAGATATGTATTTAAAAGGATTGATTAAAATTTTGGGATAAAAAAGCGATACACAGTATTTCTAAAGTTAACCTAAGTTAAGGACGCTATATAAATACAGTAGTAGTGATATAAAATATATATAGATATAGTAGACATATTAAAGACAGTTAATTAAAACTATACTTAAAGTAGACGACTTAGGAAAAAATTTAGTAAAAAGGAAAAAAAGAAAAAAAAAATGGTCAGATTAAGATTAATATGTAGAGAAATAATTGAAAAGAATGCGCTTATAATTGCTTTGGTTTACATTGTTCCTTATTGCAGCTGGGATTGAGTTCCATATACGGATGGTGTTGACGAAAAACAGCCTTGTAGAGACAACAAAATTTAAGTTGGGTACAACTATACTACATGACCTGATCTAGCAAATGTGAGTTTTTCATATAAGTACGGTGGGGATTTAGTAGAAATCTACCTGAACAAGAAAATTACACTTCTAGCCTTCTGATAGGCGAATATGTCACATCCTAAGAGTTGAAACCGCCGCAGAAATATGATCGAGCCTGCGTAACCCAAATACGTAACGAGTTACCCGATTAAAGGCAATGTTTATATTTATATTTATATTTATATTTATATTTATTGTAATACCGCCAATGAAACAAAGTTTTTTACAGACTGCTAACAACAAGTACATACATTTTTATATAAAAATACAAGTATGTTACATAATAAACTCAAGAAGTTAATATGCTAAGCATTTAAAACAAGTTTAAAGATTTATAGATAACGAGCGAAAAAGATTTACGAAAGTTTCAGTGGTCATTGAAAAATCAATGACGATTGTTTGAGACAAAATATTAAATTCTCGCATAGATCTTGCAAGAGGAGCATTGCTGGCGAAATTAGTTTTAACCTTTTTGCAGTAAAAAGGGTAATTGACTCGGAGGTTACGCCTAGGAACATTAAAAGTAATCCTTTCCATGAGAGAAGGGCAATCAAGGATCCCTTGAATAATATTGAATATAAAAGTCATCGACAACATAGACCTATGACTATCCAAAGATTGTAGGTCAATAAGCATGAGACGCGAAGCATACGAAGGGACAGGATCGTCGAATTTTAAGGTTCTTAGAGCGAATTTAAGAAACACCTTCTGAATACGTTCTCCATATGAAAACTGCATACTCAAGACGCGAGCGTACAAATGTTATATATAACATTTTCAGAGTGTAAGGGTCAGAAACTTGGTGGAATTCCGACGGATAAAACCAAGTACTGAGTAGGACTTTGCAATGATGAAGTCAACATGATTATTAAGGTTCAACTTCGGGTCAAAGATAACCCCAAGATCTTTTACTTCAGTAACATTGCGCAGGAAAGTGTTCGAAATGCTATAGTTCGTAATACGAACATTAAAAATTTTTGCAAACGTCATCTTAAAGCATTTTTTAATATTTAAAGGGAGTCTATAACGTAGACACCACGAATGAACAGCGTCAATATCACGTTGAAACTTAGCTTCATCAGAAGTATCCCTGACTACCGCGAAAATTTTGAGATCATCTGCATACAGTAAATAATTTGCAAATAAAAAGCAACTACTTATGTCGTTGATGAAAAGAACAAATAGTAGAGGGCCTAGAACGCTTCCTTGCGGGACACCGGATGAAGCAATGAAAGGTTCTGACGAAACACCATCGATAGTAACAACACAGCGTCTATTAGAGAGGTATGATTGTATCCATTTCAAAAAGAAGGAATGGAAACCCATATGAGCAAGCTTTCCAAGTAGTACTCTGTGACAAACTTTGTCAAAGGCCTTCGAGAAGTCTGTATATACGCAATCAACCTGGAATCCAGCTGAGAAAGCAGTATGGCAGTAATCTACAAATACAGCTAAATTCGTGGCTGTGGATCGCCCAGACACAAACCCATGTTGATTTTGGCAAATAAGAGATTTGGTTGCAAAATACAGTTTGTCTTTTACAATGCACTCAAAAAGCTTAGAAATGGTAGAGAGTTTTGAGATAGATCTATAATTGCGAACATCGTTTTTCTTACCTGATTTTAAGATTGGGATTATGTGAGCAACTTTCCAATCATTAATGAAGATTCCTGAAGCAAGAGATTTATAGAAAATAATTTTCAATGGTGCATTAGAGCAGGGCATTTTTTTAAAAGGAGTGCCGACAGGCCATCAACATCGGTTTGAGAAGACGGCTTAAGTGTGGCAAGCCCTTTAGCAATGTCTTCTGAAGATAGGGTAAGGGACCCAAAATTAAGGTGTGAGAAATTTGAAGAAAAGTTGATGAGGGGACATCATTTTCAGTAGTAAAATTAGACTTAAAATAGTTAGCAAACAGATTAACTACATCATTGGGCCCATCAGCGAACTGATCATCAAGAAACACTGACTTTGGAATAACAGAACGTGATCTTTTTGATTTGATAAATTCCAAAAATATTTCGGATTACTTTTAATACTCCGCTCGTTGCCGCGGATGAATTTATTGTACAGATATTTATCTAGGCGATTGAACTCGACAGCAAAGTTTTTATATTTATAATAAAAATATATATTATTAGTGAGCAGAAAACGTTTGTGAAATTTATTTCTCAGGTTTTTAAGCTTTTTTAATTCTTTTGTGTACCATGGAATACTATGTGGTCGCTTCTTTTTAATTGATATATTATTCATACAGAACTCATGCATAAATGCTTTGAAGCTGGAAAAGCACTCATCGATACTTGAATTTGCTATTAGAGCAGTCCAGTTAACATCCAATAATAAACTATTGAGATTCACAAAATCACAGGTATCATATTTGTAAATGATTTTATCATTAGTATTTAGAAAAGTCGGAAGGTATTCATAAGACTCAACGCTTAGAGTTATGGCCTTATGATGTTTATCACATTGACTCATGGGCGACATGCACCCAGAAATAACGTAGTTAATATTATCAGTCACAAATATGAGATCTAAGATTTTGCCTAGCTCGTTAAAAAATTAATTGATTTGCTTCAAATTAGCACTTAAAATACAATTTATAAGTCTCTTGAGAGGCTGTTACACTAGATGGCATGAGACAAGAGTTACAAGCACTATCAGTCCAGCGGACGTTACTCGAGTTAAAATCTCCTAAAATACATAAGTTATCATCTAATACATTGTTTTCGATAAGCGATGTGATATTGTCAGCATGCATTTTATAAAGTTCAAAATCACTACTAGGAGGAATGTATGAAGCTACGATATAGAGCGATCCGGATCTGGAAGAGCCTTTTAGGCAGACACATAGCTGGTCAATCAAAGATTCGTCATTTAATAGAGTTATTAAGCAGGCACGGTACTTGCGTTTCACAGCGATAAGAACGCATCCATCTCTGCGAGAGCCAGTCTTGGCAGGATCTCGGTCTTTACGGAAGACATCATAGGCGTTTAAATCGAAGAATGCACCATCGAAAAAATCAGAGTTTAACCACGTCTCGACTGTGACAATAATATCAAAGTCCATTTGGGCGCTGAATGGGTTAACAATGTGGGATTTAGTTCTTAAACCGGAAATATTTTGAAAGTAGATTTTAAGAACAGAAGAAGCGATAGAGGACGTAGGACGTTGTAAATTAGTAAAATCTCCACCAGCTAGGTTTTCTCTGCTCCCAGCCCTGGCTTTTAGAAAAAGGCTTGATCCTGACACGTTTAGGCCATAGTGACTCATTAAGGACCATAGCGACATAATCTGTTGGTACGCCAAGTTTAAAATTGAAATACTTTCGCTCAGTATTTTCGTGTTCACCTTTTCTAAGAAGTTTGAAACACATTAGCTCCTCCACACTAATGTCAGTTTTCTCAGAAACTTACTTAATAATATCATCCTTAGTAACAGAAGATGCGAAAGAAGATAAATGAAGCCAAGATTTGCGAACAGCAACATTAAGATCATTGTTGTTGTTCGAACCAAATACAACACCTGACTTATTTTGCTTTCGGCTATTCACTTGTTTTCTCCTAGAGTACGTTGGTTTGTTGTTGTTGGACCCATCACTTACATTATTCACATTTTCATTAGATATTGAGTTTTTGTTATTCAGCGAGGTAGCGAGTGCAGTATCAATACTTTGTTGATTACGAATAGGAATAGGCAAAATAGGCGATAACCCATCAGCAGAGGCTTGATGCTCAGTAGCTTCAGCTAAAGCGACGCCAGCAGTAGCAGAATGATTCTCACTGTCTGTAACAACAAGCATAGGTGCTGCCGCGCTATTGTCAACTGTTTGTAGCTGGTCCGGCTGAGCGCGCTTAGGCTGAGATGATGTGGGAGAGGGTACATTACCCTTTTTTGCAAGCGCGTGACGATTGTGTTAGCACACTTTTCAACAATAGAGGGAGTGAGATTTAACACCCACCAAAACTTTTTTGATTTCTCTCAAAGATGAAAAGAGTTCGTCAAGTTTGGATATGTAGAAAGGTAGAGTTTTGTTAACACAAACGTCACAACTATACAAAATGTTTGCATTTGATTTTAAAAGTTTTACACAGTCCGAGTTTAATTTTGCACATTTTAAATGCACTTGTTGGCAACAAATATTACAGGAGATACCGGTATCCTTCAAGAGTTTATTGTCACAAATTATGCACTTAGCCAAAGCAAAATAAAAAAAAAATAAAAAGAGTTGTGCGAGCGAATTGTAATACGTCTGTACCCAACGAAGCACAAACAAATTTTGAACATTTAAAAATCTATGGCAGTCGAGCCTATGTAAGAACACTTGAGGTGTTGAGGAAAACAAAATGGGACGATAAAGCAAAATTAGGCATACTGGTAGGTGGTTATAATGACAATAGTTACAGCGTACTGATAAATAACAAAATAATTAATGCCAGACATGTTGAAGTAGTCGAAGAGGGCACAGAATTAATCTGTTTGCAAAAATAGAATGACAGTGAGAACCATAACTGTGATGTTGAATTTATAAGCTTAAATTTGGACAATCAGTCCAATAAGTATAATGATGACTCTACTAACGATTTAAATGAGATGGGTGTGAAGAAAATGTTAGCGACGGCACTGATAATGGAGGGGACGTTGGTAATGAGTTGGGTGATAATGAGAACAAAATTGATAATGGTATAGAGAGAAGAATTTCGAGTAGAGAGAGGAATCCTGTAAATAGATTTGGAAATCCTATATGGCATTATATTTATGTTAATTTTGAAAACGCAAATGTACCTAGCACGTTCGAGGAAGCGCTTAATTCCAGAGAATCTAGCGAGTGGAAAAAGGCTATGAACACTGAAATGGAAAGTTTGAGGAAAAATAAAACATGGGCTATTGTTAATAAATCTAAAAATAAGAAATTTATAGATGTAAAATGGATTTACAAAAAGAAAATTGATAACACATATAAGGCTAGCTTGGTAGCCAGAGGGTTCCAGCAAAAGCAGTATTTAGAGAATGTCTATTCACCAGTGGGGAAAATGGAAACTTTAAACGTTTTACTAAGTTACTGTTGCGTAAATAATTTGTTCATTGAACAAATGGATATTGGGACGGCTTTTTTCAATGGCACTGTGAAGTCGGAAGTTTACATTAATGAACCCAAAGTTTACAAAACTGGTAAAAATGAAGTATAAAATTACAAAAAGCTTTGTATGGTCTCAGAGAAAGTCCGAGGGCATGGTATGATTGTTTCAATAAATATATAGAAAAACTAAATTTTGGCAAAAGCAATTATGACTATTGTTTGTTTGTGAATAATACCAGCCAAGATACAATATATCTTTTAATTTTTGTCGATGATCTTTTGATTTGCTGTAAGGACAAAAACAAAGTTGTTGAAGTTAAAGCCAGTTTATTGCAGAGATTTGCAATGAAAGATTTAAGAAAAATTAGTAATTATATAGGAATCGATGTAAACTATAGTGATGATAGAAAATTAATGACATTAAGCCAAACAAGATATATTGAATCATTAGCTGAAAAGTATAACTTGGAAAATGCTAAATTGTATGATACTCCAATGGAGCGGAATTTAAAACTGCAACAAGCAGGGGAAATAGATGGAAGAATAAAATTCCGAAATTTAATAGATCTATTCTAAATTAGCACTGGAATGAGGCCAGATATTTCTTATAGCGTTAACTACTTAACCTTCCGGACTATTTTCATTTTTGTGTGACACATTCACATTTCTCGGTGTCTTAGACCGATTTCAAGAATTTCTCGGTTTCTCAAAACTATTCTAAAATTTTCAAAACTTGTGCAGTGGGCATATTTAACAAACTAACCTGAAATAACTGAAGTAAGAAAAAAACAAAATTAAGTTTTTTTAGCTCACAGCATCAATTTATATTTCATCACAATACTTTGGCATTTTTGATCTTAGACCTAATATAAAAATAAAAAAATAAAAATTCATTCACAAAACACAACATTTATAAAATGTTGTTTAAAAGTAAACAAAAAATTAAAATGCATTCAAGAAAAAACAGAACACTAAAAAAAATTAATTACAAAATGTTTAATGACGAAAATGTTACACTTAACTATAAGTCGGTCTCACAAACCGTCTGATTAGCAATCACCAGTACAGCACTTCAACCCAAACGCACTTGTTACACTAAAAGTTGTATAATGAGATATAATGAAGATACTGAGTGAATTACGGGATTGCCATTTTTTGTTTTCGTGAAATTAACACAAAAGTTATTCATCGGCCTCACAGATAGACGAAATGATCAGGGAGGTTAAGTAGATTTCAAAGCTGCTATAACAAGACACACTTTAAATATGCATTGAGAATTCTAAAATATTTGTACAAAACGAAAGACTTAAAACTAACTTACTCCGGAAAATGTTTTAAAGAAGAACCTTTAGAATGTATGGTCGATTCGGACCTGCGGGTGATAACATCGATAGAAAATCGACAACAGGATTTGTAATAAGTCTTTACGGTAATGTAGTTTATTGGAAAACTCGAAAACAAAATACAGTTACTAAATGTTCAACTTTCGCGGAATATAAAGCTTTAACTGAAGCAATAACGGAGGTTTTGTTTTTAAGAAATTTGCTTAATGAGTCATTTGATTTAAAATTTATGAAACCCATAAAAATTTACGAGGATTACGCTTCTCAAGGCCGTCGGTTCTATGTACCGGAGCGACTTGGGATTTTTCCCGACCAATGACTGCCATTTCAGTGTAACCCCATTTAATTTGTTGCGTCCCTCCCACAAATTGTCATCCTCCCAGCAGCTCCTTGTGCGGGCCTGCTCCATATTCTCTTGCTCCGGGAAGCTATCGAACCCAATCCGGGTCCGTCTCCTGACCGAAATGGTTTTGCTGCATCTGCCGGAAGAGAATCTTTTTAGGACGGTCATACTCTTGTCAGTGTGTCTCGTGTAAGGGATGGTTGCATCGGACAGGTTGTTCTGGGCTAGACCCCAAAACCAGACGTCCACGTAACTTCTATAAATATTTTGTGGCTCCTTGCTGTTCCCGTCCTAGGACGTTACATCCCCCCGCTAGCTTCCAGCAGCCCCGCTGCTCGGCAAGCCACAACAAGTACACGCTGTTGCTCGCGCCCCACTGCGTCACCAACTCACACGGTTGCTCCAACTCATACCTACAATCTCCGTAGTAGAGTCGGGAGCAATGCCGAGCATCAGCCCCTGCCCCTACCTCCCTTTGCACCGTTTGCCAGCACAAAATATATACGTTTGCGACATCCGCCCAATGAAGCTCCTGCCATGAACGGTGCCACTTTCCTAGAAGTTCTGGTCTCCGCGAAGGCAACCCCCCGACGGGTCTCATTACGCCATGCTGCCAGGCCGCATACCCAAATACACCGGGTACCCCAATGCCTACCCAAGGACGTCTAGTCCCAGGGCCTCAACCGCAATCGCGTTCTGGCCTTCCACAATCCAGGCGTAGTCACCCGTCACTTACTCCCAGAGTGACGACGTCTCCCCCTATGCTCTTCAGAATTCTGCAGTTAAACTGTAATGGATTAACTGGGAAGATCACGGAGAAAGTCGACTTCATAAAGCGGCACAACATCCGCTTTGCTGCGATTCAAGATACTAAACTCACAGCAAGATCTGCATTGCAGACTTGTTCTGGATATAATGTCCACAGAAAAGATCGCGAGAGCGGAAATGGAGGCGGCCTGGCGTTTATCATACACCACACTGTGTAATATCATATATTTGATCCCGACATCGACCGCAGGGACCGGTCGGGCGATGCAAATCTAGAAATCATCAACATCTACATCCCTCCTCTCACTTGTTGCCCCAGTGGATACCGCCCTGATATCAGCGGCATACTCACTGAAAACAGTCGCATTATCTTAGGCGATTTCAATGCCCATCACGATCTATGGCATTCAAACTTGCGGGTGGACAATAGTGGTGAGATGTTAGCGGATCAAATAGAAGAAACGACGTTCTGCACTATAAATAGAGGAAGCTGTCACAGTTCGCCGGATATTTCAATCGTGAGCGCAGAACTCATAAACTGCGTCAACTGGCAGCCGATAGTAACATTGGCATCCGACCACCTGCCTATACTTATTTCGTTCGCGCGTCCCGCCGACTTCGTCGTCGCAGAAAAACGCACTTTCATTAACTTTAAAAAAGGAAAGTGGGACGAATACATGACAACCGCTTTGCTGCCCTCCCTATCCCAACTGATGCCCTCCAAGGGGAACGTGCTTTCCGCAAGGTCATTGAATCCGCCTCGGCTCGTTTCATTCCCGCCGGTAGAATTCCCGAAATTCGGCCCACTTCCCGGCAGAGGCCGCAAATTTAGCGAGAAAACGTGACCTTATAAG
Source organism: Eurosta solidaginis (assembly GCF_040869045.1). Taxonomy (NCBI): domain Eukaryota; kingdom Metazoa; phylum Arthropoda; class Insecta; order Diptera; family Tephritidae; genus Eurosta; species Eurosta solidaginis. The sequence goes on along the minus strand of NC_090320.1, from coordinate 165,973,964 downwards.
ACAGCTCGATCCCGGCGACCCCCAAATAAGGGACATAAACCAACACATCAGATTGCTTGTGGATCAACACAAGCGGGCCAAATGGTAGGAGCACCTAAGCGGTTGTAACCTCTCCGCCGGTGTAGGTAAACTTTGGTCCACTGTAAAGTCCCTATCGAATCCTGTAGGCACAATGACAAAGTTTCCATCGCCTTTGGCGACAAAGTGCTGTCGGATGCGAAAGAATGCGCTAGCGCTTTCTGCCGACAATACATAATGCATTCTACGGTCGACAAAAATAGACGGAGGGCCAACAGGCGCGCACGTAAACATAAGTTCAGCACGTCACCAATTACCATCACCGCCAAAGACGTTGAGGATGCCATCGGTCATGCTAAACCATCCAAAGCAGCGGGCCCAGACGGCATAGCCATACCGATGCTTAAAAGCCTATGGAAAGAGGGTTTCAGATATTTAGCACATGTCTTCAACCTGTCTCTTTCCACCTTTGTCATACTCGCAAAAAGGAAAATGGCCAAGGTGGTCCCGCCACTAAAGTCTGGGAAACCAGCTAACATAGGAGAGTCAAATCGCCCGATATCTCTCCTATCGCCAGTAGCCAAGACGCTTGAAGCCATTTTGCTCCCCCACTATAAAGCAAATTTGCAGCTAGCCTGTCATCAACATGGCTTTAGAAAACTCTATAGAACCACCACCGCGCTAAATACCGTTAGCACCCAGATAAATTGTGGTCTAAATCAGAAGCCCCACCATAGAACAGTACTCGTAGCGCTAGACCTATCAAAAGCTTTTGATACGGTCAACCGTGGCACGTTACTGCAAGATTTGGAAGGGTCTACCCTTCCCCCATGTCTTAAAAGGTGGACCGCAAATTATCTGGGTGGTCGGCAGGCATCGGTGCAATTCAGAAACGAAATATCAAAGCCAAGAAGAATTAAACAAGGGGTGCCTCAGGGTGGTGTCCTATCCCCACTTTTGTTTAATTTTTACATATCAAAACTACCTTCGCCACCAGAAGGAGTTACTATCGTTTCTTACGCCGATGACTCCACAATAATGGCCACAGGCCCGGGCCCAAAGTTCGATGAGCTTTGCAGCAGAATAAACGGCTACCTCCCTGATCTCTCCAGTTTTATCACCGGCATTATCCAGTCATTATCACCGACTAAATCATCCGCGACCCTAGTTACAACTTGGACGTCCCAAATATCGACCATTGTGAACATCCACGTCTATGGCACTACTCTACCGACTGTCCTACACCCCAAAATCTTGGGTGTGACGTTTGATCAGGATCTACATTTTAGTGAGCACGCAGCCGCAATTGTTCCGAAAATCCAGAGCCGTAATAAAATCCTAAAATCCCTTGCTGGCAATACTTGGGGAAAAGACAAAGAAACGCTCATTACGACATACAAAGCAATTGGCAGCCGTCTGCGTGTTACGCGTCCCTATATGGTCGCCAAGCCTAAAAACTACCCACTGGAAGAAGCTACAGGCCTGCCAAAATACTGCGCTCAGAACCGCCACGGGCTGCCTTCTTATGTCCCCAGCACACCATCTACATAATGAGGCAAGAATACTCCCCATCAAGGAGAGAAATGATATGCTAACCAAACAGTTCCTGTTGAATACCCAGAAACCTGGGCATCCCAACAGACATCTGATTGATGAGCCAGCACCGCCTAGCGACTTAAGGAGTCATCTCCGTAAGCATTTTGAGGAAATATGGCACCTGAGAACTCAGCCGTATGAAGAAAAAAGACACAAGCAGGCCCTTGGTGAACTCCACAAACAGGCGTCGGACTTTTATGCCGGGAATTGCCCGGCGAATCCAGTACTCGGGGAACGGTACCCAAAACTTGCGGAAGAGGAACGCATACTCCCCAGGGAAACGCGAGTCACTCTGGCTCAACTTCGTTCTGGATACTGTTACAGTTTAAACTCTTACATATCCAGAATCAACCCCGACATTCAAAATGTATGCCCCGATTGCAATATGTCCCAACATGACACCAACCATCTCTTTAATTGTAATTTGGAACCAACGCCTGTAACACCCCTTTCATTATGGTCCACCCCTGTCGAAACAGCAAGTTTCCTTGGACTCCCGTTAGGGGATATTAATGACAATTTGTGATCGGTCGCAGCTATTAGGTGGGGCGAAACATTGCTACAACAACAACAACAGGATAACTCTGGCGCGGTAGCAATTGCAAAATTCGGCGAATTCACAAAAAGTTACAAGCACATTGAAGTGCAATACCACTACATCAACGAAAATAACGAAAATGGCATTATTGATATTGTAAAAATTAATTCTCAATATATACTTATTGATATGAACTTTGATCATTCTATTTTCCCAATATTTTATTTGATACTATTTCATACAACCATTCATAACATTAGATTAAGTAGATTATAATACAACCCTGTAATGAAATGACATTCAATTTGGAATAAAGTTGAGTTGAAACATATACGTGAAGCTCTTCGGTACTGCAATCTTATCGTCTGGCGACGAGAGAAAAAATATTTCATATTTAATAAATGTGTTAATCCGTGGATTTTAATTTTGAGCGCCTTATTTTCGTGCCGTGAATAAAACTATAGCTTCGAATTTTTAGTATTCATAAATTTTAACTCCGATCTTGTAAAAGAACTGAAATCATGCCGGGCGAAAATGAAGCTTTTGAGAAAATTTTAAGAGATCAACAAGATTTCACACAAAAAATGCTTTAAGGCAACAAGAGTTTATGCAAGCCATACTTAAACATCAAGCTGGATCTGCTCCCAAGGATCAGCAGGTGATAGTGCCATGTTTTCATAGTTTTAATAAAGAGCTACAATCTTGGAATTCGTATTTAGAACAGTTAAATGAGCATTTTGTAGCATATTCAGTGACCTCTCCCGAAAAACAAAAGTCGTTTTTTCTATCTTGGATAGGCACTGAAATATTCGAGTTGCTAAAAAACCTTTTTGGCAGTGCACAGCTACAAGAACAATCGTACAAGCAAATGACTGACAAGTTAACTGAACATTTCCAGTCGAAGCGACATACTGTCGCTGCACGCTACAAAATTTTCAAGAGCGAAATGAAGCCACAACAGACGTATAGGGGGTGGGTAGCCGATTTTCGAGGCTTAGCGCGAGACTTTCAATCCATTTGTTCCGCCGAAAATTGTACGCACAATTTCGTAGACGACATGATTCGCGACCAAATCTTAACACAAACACCACACGATACCGTACGATCTGCTGCGTTACAGAAACTGCAGCCCAATTCATGCTCACAGCAGAGTCGTATGAAGCAACTACAAAAACAGTAGCGACCCTCAAAGAGCAAGTGCAAGAAAAACAAACAGTCAATGCTGTTAATGCAAAACCAAAAAAGACCTACGGGAGCAACAAAGACAATAACACAACAAAATTCATATCTGCAGTGTGTATGGCAAAGCAAAACAAACCTAATGAAAATAAGGAACGAAACAAAAATAAAGAATATTATCGAAAAAACAAAAGTGATAACGTTGATGAGATATAAACAATTTACAGTGTGACAGGAATAATAACAACTGAACTAATAAAAATCACATAAACCTGCAAATTTTGAACTAAATTGTACCATTTCAAATGGATTCGGGACAACCATTTCGATTATAAACAAAACTACTTACAACCGTTTAAACTGCCCAGAGTTGCGAAATTGTTCAAGGGTATTATTTGCATTTGGCCAAAAGAGAATCCCAGTAATGGGTGAACTTTTTGTTAAAGTGAAGTGCGGAGAGAAAGAGGAAAATGTTCCAATAGTTGTGGTTGATGTTGAGCATAACAATAATTTATTTGGGTTAGACTTGTTTAAAGTGTTTGGCTTTGAAATCCAGCAAGTATGCAACATCCGTGCAAGTGAAAAAAATGCAGTTCAGAAACTATGTGACACATATAGCGACGTTTTCCAGCCAGCGCTAGGTACAATAAAAATTTTAAAGCCAGCGTATTTTTAAAACCAAATGCGCGCCCCAAGTTTTATAAAAGACGCCAAATACCGTTCTCTCAAATGCTATAATTTAGGAAAGAGATTAATCGTAAAATTTTCTAAATGGGCTTCACCCATTGTGTTAGCACCAAAATCAGATGGTTCCTTAAGAATTTGTGGAGACTTCAAATTAGCTGTCAATGTGCAAATTGACATAGAGCAGTACCCATTACCAACACTCGAAAGTCTTTTCCACACAATTAGCCACGGCCAGCAGTTTTCTAAAATCGACTTTAAGGACGCTTACTTACAAATGGAGCTCGATGATGAGTCTAAAGAAATAATGGATATTAACACGCCGCTTGGGTTTTTCCAATACCAGCGTCTCCCCTATGGGATTGCAAGTGCTCCAGCCATATTTCAAAAATATCTTGAACAGCTGTTGCAAGGGGTAAAAGGTTGTGGAAATTACCTAGATGATATAATCGTTACAGCGCCAACGTTCTCAGAACATGTTAACCGCATAGAACAAATTTTGAACATATTATATCAAAATGGTATACAGTGCAAACCAGTGCTGTTTTTTGCAAGAGCAGATTGAATATCTCGGGCGCAAAATAATTTGCTAAGGCCATATTGCCGAACGAATCGGGCGTTAAAGCGGTCCAAAACCTTCCACCGCCTACAAACGTCAAGCAAGTAGAATCCTTCATGGGTAAGGTAAACTATTATCATAACTTTATACCTAATTATTCCCAACTATCAGCCCTTATTAATATGCTGTGCCGAAGGAATGTTAAGTTTTCTTGGGGGGTCTGCTCAACAACAAGCTTTTAAGGCTCTTTGCTAACACATAGTCAACGCAACACAACTGGTACATTACCAGGAGGAGTTACCACTAACCCTTGCTACTGATGCGTCTTCCTATGGCATAGGAGTCGGCTTTCACACATGTATGATGATGGTAGTGAAAGACCAATCGCGTTTGCCTCTAAAACCCTTGGAAAACATCAAGTGCGGTATAGTCAAATTGAGAAAGAAGGGCTAGCCATTATTTTCGGAGTCCAGCGTTTTCACCAATACCTATATGAAAGGAAATTTACATTGATAACGGACCACAAACCGCTTGTAAGCATTTTTCATCCAAACCACCAACTGCCAGTGATGACGTCACATCGGTTACAACGCTGGGCCATCATACTTATGGCTTATCAATACGATGTACGGTACTGGAAAATGACTGAACGTGGCAACGCCGACACTCTATCGCGTTTACCGCTGGGCTACGATACATTTTTCGATGACAGGGAAGTCTGCTACAATGTATGTGAGTTAGATACGCCCATTAACGCGGAAATTGTGTGTAAGCACGCTGCCAACGACAAAATTCTAAAGCGCGTTCGCTTCTACGTACTGCATGGTTGGCCTGAACCATTTTTCGACCACCGTTTCGCTCTGACAATCAATAGCGATTTACTTTGCCTCCAAACGGAGTATAATCGTGTCGTTATTCCCGCTTCGCTCCACGTTAAATTTTTCGGTTACTACATGATGGACACTGGGGTGTAACAAAAATTAAGCAATTAGCTAGGTAATAAATTTGGTGGGTCAACTGCACAAAGACATTGTCGAAATGGCTAACAAGTGCGACATTTGCAAAGTTGTGAACCCTGCACCACCACGGCAGTATGAAAGCTGGCCTGAGGCAAATTGTCCATGGGAAAGAGTGCGCAGCGATTTTGCAGGGCATATATTTAATTCCATGTGGCTTATTTGTGTCGATGCATTCTCGAATTTTCCATTTATTGTACAAATAACCTCTACTACATCCGACCATACAATATCTGCACTATCGGGAATTTTTGCCATTGAAGGAATTCCCGAAACGCTTGTTAGCGACAACGGCCCTCAACTTACCTCTGACTCGTTCAAGGATTTTTGTGCACAACTGGGCATCAAACATGTGACATCAGCGCCATTCCATCCTGCTTCAAATGGGTTGGCAGAACGTTTTGTCAGAACCTTTAAGGTTTCGGTCAAGAAAAATACCGATGATGGTCTTAAGATTCAAGCCGCAGTGACAAAATACTTAGCTAATTACCGTTCCATGCCCAACGCTGCTGGTAAGACACCAGCACAACTTCTTCATGGAAGAGCGACTCGCACCATACTAACTCAAATTTTTGAACAGCCACGCCGAAGCAAAATAAAATTCGAAACAAGATTTCCAATTAAATCAGCCGGTATTCATGAGAAGCTACGCAAGAGGTCCCAAGTGGATAAAAGGTACTATTGCACGAAACATTGGAAAAATGTTATACTTATTAAAAACGCTGAATGGCCATTTCAAACGTCACAGAAATCAGCTTAAGAGTAGAAGCAGCTCCGACACACCTACGAATTTTGAATACCAACCGCCAAAAGAGAATGACACTTCACTTTCTAATAATAAACAAATACCAAATCCGATTGCAGAGCCACTTGATCCCGCTGGCACATCCGCCGAGTAAAACCAAGTTCGTAAGAGTACACGCATGCGAAAAGAAGTCATCAGATACGAAGCTCCTGATTTCCGAAGAACCTAAATGGATCTATTTTGATTTTGTGATTTCACACATGAGCGTATGTATGCATATACAATTTTTTTAACTTTGTGTATTTATGAATTTAATTGATTGAAAAGTTCTTAGCATTGCCTCAAATGAAGGGTGGAGTAGTGTTATATACTTATTGATATGAACTTTGATCATTCTATTTTCCCAATATTTTATTTGATACTATTTCATACAACAAAATAAAACAAACAAATTAATGTATAATTAAGGTTAAACAATTGTACAAAAATGAATTCTCTCAAATGCTGAAAATTCAAGGAGTTGGGTTGATATATGAATATTTCACCATTATTATCCTATTAATTATTTGATAACTGTGGCATCATTGCTTTGAGTAAAAGAGTACGTGAATAATGAGCTCAGATGAATAGTTGAGAAACAGGGAAAATAAGCCTCGCCACTTTGTAAAGCCCGACTTTGTTTCACTATGTCGTTGTAAGCCTACCTGCATAGATACTCTTTTGTTCAGCTAATTGTGTGTGCATTGCTGTATACCTAACTTTTATAGATGAAAGTTATTATGTATATTTTATTACTTGAGAAAATGAATTTGTAATAAATAAATGAATTCTTTTAAATATTACAACAGTTATTATGTTCTATTTTATAAGCTTTTATTTACCTTCACTTGGCTGTTGTATGTAATGGAATTTTGCAAGTTAAATTTGATACACTTCCCGGTGTCCGATTGAGCTGAAATTTTTCACACATGTATAACTCCGATGACAATGCAACATTACTTTGCGAGAATTCGTTAAATTAACCGATAACACAGTTATCGGTAAAGATTTGTGTTTACTTTGGCATAACAGCCTAAGTCCCATACAAACCCGCCGTTACCTAACTGTGGATTTTGCGACTTAGACGTGGTGAATCACGCGTGTCACACGTGGTGAATCTCACGCTTGCGAAAAGTGGAGACACAACCCTCTGTTGTATTTCTGTGTATAACCAACATAGCTGAATTTTTAATGCTGTTTAACTCTGTAATCTTTTCTGTAATTTATTTTGCTTTTGGAAAAATTACCTATTTGAAAAAAGTTGGCTGAAAAATATTGGCATAACAGCTTAAGTTAAATCAAGAATGGAAAATCTTGGAAAATTTGAGCAGATGTGGCAATTTGGCGCGTCCGTTGAACGAAATATTGACAATCTATTGATCATCGCTAGGAAATTAGCGACATTCCATCAACTTAGCAGCACTTTAGCAATATTACTGTTATTATTTGGCCGCTCAAACACACCCATATTAATTGTGCATTAAATCTAAAATATACAACTCAAAAATGACTCCGGTTGTTATGTCCGCAGCATTTATTTAGTGCAAATACACCATAATAATTTACACGGCCAAAGCCATAATAATTTACACGGGTCATCAATTCTTTCTCTGATTCAAAAGCTGAACTACCAGCGCTACCGTCATCAGCTCAGTGTCATCATTGCCAGTAGCGCCAATAACACCAAACTCGTGCCTGACACACAAAGGTCGTTTCACTCAATAGCGCACGTGAAATGTACTACGCACTCACTACTAAGTAGCGTCAAAAATTCGCTTGGAGTCATTTCGTCAATGAGATACCATTGAGCTGGCACCGCATTGGCGCTAGCGCCATGCAATTTACATCACTAAAATTGCGCGAATGCCCAGGCTCATGACTTTGTTAATCCAGATGGTGAAAACGAAGACTCAAAGGAATGCAACCTTGCAAACAACAGCCGTCATTTTCAAAGTGTAAAAATTCTGTGATACAAAGAACGCTAACGCGGTTAGGCTGTTCTCGGTAAGTGTTACATACTTTTCTGAGCACTTGATTTTGTTTTATAGTTTTTTGCGATGGAATTTTAGCTAAGCGAAAGTTGGAATATTAGCCGTTTTTTTATACACGCGTATACGTTCATGTTTGCGCGTGAAAAAAACGCCTATCCTCGCTTAGATAATGCTAGGAGACCCATCTAGCGGCAGTGGTTACACAACTAGCTACAGCTACAGGGTGTACCCAAAAGCGGAGACACGACCCTCTGTTGTATGCCTGTGTATAACATATAGCTAAATCAGTTGCGATGAATTCTGGACACCCATAGAATACATAGAATTAGTGTAGAGGGCAGGGATGCACCTTAACGTTAAGCTAATCGTTTATCAAAAAATTTCCGTCGTTTCCGTTGAAACACTTCGAAATATTATCGATAAAGAAATTATCAAGATAAATTGTATCTCGTTTTTAACCGAAACGAAAAGCTTTCGTTAACGTTAAAAACGTTAACAAAAACGTGATACTTTATGTTTGAATTGTGCTGGCAATGCTCTAGCCATGGTGAAGCCGTAAAGTGGTAACAGCGAGCGGACATACATACAAACTCTATGTAATTTGTTTGTGTAATTCGTTGGTGGTAATGTCAAAAATACTCTGAGACATGTTCGTACTGTCAAAATTCATGAGAAAAGTTGCAATCAGCTTGGCTAATGCTTTCACCTTTAATGACTCCGCCATCAATCAGCTTTGCCAGCATAGTTTGAAATTAATAATCAACATAAACGATTTGGTTTCGTTTTGATATGGCAGAAAACGAAACAAAACCATTTCGTTAATTTGACGTTCTTAACGTTAAGAAACGAAACGAAATGACTTTGTTTCGTTTATTAACGTTAATTATCGTAACGAAATGATATCGGTTCGTTGGTTAAGCATGCCTGGTAGAGGGTGAAACAAAAACACATATTTCAGTTACATCTGATTATAATGCGTATTGATATTTAGTAGTACACATTTTATGCGCACCAACTTCAGAGGTGTATTTAAAGTTTGACGCTTAGCATTCCATATAAAGTATAAGCGTACAGACGCATACGTGTAAAAAAAAACACGGCTATTTTTTTAAAACAGATTTAACCCACAGAGCAGAGATCTGCAATGAGTAGTTGTAAATTGAACGCGACATAGGCAAAGTCGCAATAAAATATGATTTTAAGTTAGTTAACACTGTTTGACACAATTTTATATGTGCTCTCTGCCAAAAATTCTTCAACTAACTTAGTCACATTTTATTTCGATTATGAATATGCCCCAATATATTCGGATCATGATATAAAAAATCGTGTACTCATACTCAGTCAGGGTTATTCCAACGTAGCGATTCGTATCAGTAATTTGGTTGATAGTCTTTTTTCATCCTGACACCGCGTTAGCGTTGAACGCGAAGGATCTGACTACCGAAGGTGCTGATATCCGAAGAGAAGCTACTTTTGACAAACGCATACGATATGTTTTCTCGCAAATCTGTATATTCATATGTATGTATTTATGTATGTATTTAACGTTTAGTTGTTGCAAGAACACGTGAACATGTGTATGTACATATATACAAATTCATTTGAATGAGTTGAACAAAGCATAGGGCGCATTCCAAAAGCAACACTGCTTGCGAAATTGATTAGTGATAACTTCTTGGAACGCAGAGTTGCAACGTTTTTATCGATGGGTTGTTGACAGTTGCTCAACGTATTGTTTCAAAAGCACACTTTCTTTCACTCAGCTGATAACTGATTAGCTGAGCTAGCAGTTGCGCTTTGAAATTCACCCTTCGAAGCAAACTTTTCCTTCGTATTTCAATTAAAATTTCATACGAAAACAAACCAAACACGAGAATATTTCGTGGGAGACCGTTGTAGCCTGTATCCATATGCACAATAGCTTATATTTACACAATAATTTTTGTATGTAAACGAATAGATCAGGCTAGCTGCGCTTGGTTGTTTTATACGTACTCATACTCAAATTGCTGCGGATATATTAGAGTATCAAAAAAGTTACCTGATGCTGATCTCTGCCACAGAGAAAATTTGTTGGTTATGAATGTGGATTTTTTTCTGATTTATTATTAGTATTTATGACCCAATACCAAGGTGAGCACGTGCCGAGGGCTGAATGATATGAGGGTGTATACAAATTTCATATCGCTAACGTTGCGCCTCAGGGTACCAGGGCGAACCCTGTTGTACTGAAGCCCTTATCCCTTTACAATGGACCTCTGGGGGGATGGAGCGTTTTTGTCCTATACTCGTGGGAACAAAATGAACAATAAAATTAAAGAAAAAAACTTTTTTAAAATTAAGATTTTATTATTGTTAATAAAATTAACTAAAAAGTAAAAAATTAAATTAAAGAAAAAAAAACTTTTTTAAAAATAAGCTTTTATTTTTGTTAATAAAATTAAGTAAAAAGTAAACAATAAATTGACTCTAAAGAAATATAACACTTTATAAGTTCATTGTAACCTTTAACGATAATTAGGCTTTTTCGTCTGCGACAAAAAAATTCTATATTGTACATAATTATATATTTTTAACATTAAAACTTTACACCTAAATTATTAAATCTTACAGTTTATATCACAGCCCTAATTGTTCTAATAAAAGCGTGTTACATTGCGATAGCAAGAAAAGGAGATCCTAAATGTTCTTAATTATACCATCAAAATTTAACACGCTTTTTATTAGAACAATTTGGACTGTGATATAAACTGTACGATTTAATAATTTAGGTGTAAAGTTTTAATGTCCAAAATATATAATTATGTACAATATAGAATTTTTTTGTCGCAGACGAAAAACCTAATTATCTTTAAAGGTTACAATGAACTTATAAAGTGTTATATTTCTTTAGAGTCAATTTATTGTTTAATTTTAGTTAATTTTATAAACCAATAATAAAAGCTTATTTTTAAAAAAGTTTTTTTTCTTTAATTTCATTTTCTCTAATGCTAATAGCTATGAAGTTATTGGTATTTTTATTAGCTAATGCCAGGATCCCTGATTTGCTATCTGTGAGAATGGCAATTTTACGAAGATCTTTCATCAGTGTGTAGTCTATAGCCTTATCGATCGCTAAAAGTTCCGAAGACATTGAGAACATTAGTTTATTGCAATAGAATGCTCTTATTATATTATTCTTTTCGTGGAAAAATGCAGCTTGCGTGCTGTCTTTGATAGAACCGTCCGTGAAGATTATTTTTATTTGGTGCTTTTTGATTTCTTCTAATTTTTTGTTAAAAATTTTTATTATTTGTCCGTCATTGGCTACTTTTTTGGATTTTGCAATTCCTTTGAAAAAGTTAATATCAATTCCAATCTTGTAAGTGTTTGTGTGATGATAAGGTACCTTTGCTATGTCACGAAAAATGTCTTCAAATTGTTGGAAGACAGTTGTATAGCTGGTGGAGTAGGTGATGTTTCGTCAAATAAACGGTTTGCTGCTGGTATATCATATTCCAGCATTTTAGTCAATTCTTTAGCTGTCGCTAGTTTCAGTCTAAATTCTGTTGGTAACTCTCAGCTAGGTGGTATAATACATGAGTCGGTGTTGACCGAATTAATCCTAAACAATTTCTTAGTATTTTATTTACACAACATCTTAATTTTTATTGTACTTTTTTGGAAAAGTTTGGCAAAAGAAGATGCTGCGTATTCAATTTTGGGTATGGCAAATGTTTTATAGAGCTGTATTGCCTTGTTTGGTTTATGCCAAATTTGCAAGAAATTGCATTGCTTGTTTACTTTGTCTAATATTTCGTTAACGTTTAGGTTACCGAGTTGCCTTTGGCTATATATCTGCCTAAGTATTTTATTGAGTTCACTTTATATATTGGTGTGTTGTTAATTTGTATGACCAGGTTGAGGTTTGTAGAATTGAAATGTATTATATTTGTTTTGTTGAGGTTTAATTTCAGATCTAAATTCTTGCATATTGTACCGAATTCTAGAAGTTTTGATTGCATCTTTTCTTTGACATTGTTAAAATTTTTGTGAAACGTTACTATAAAAAAGTCATCTGCAAATTGAAAGAGTATTGTATCCGGATCGTTAATTACATGTGGGTAGGTCGTGTAGATGTTAAAGAGTAAAGGGCTTAGTTCACTTCCCTGTACGAGTCATTTGTTTGCTGTGATTGATTGATTTATTTCAAATTCTTTTACAATTTTACAAATACTATGATATAACCCGCGAAGCTATTATGCTTTTCTGCAGGTTTATAAAATACATATTTAACGAACATGTTTTCTTTTACTGACATTATTTCATACATAAATAAGGAGGTATTGTGATTCTAAATATTATGCTCGTACAAATTTATTTTAAAAGCGAAGAGACATAAATTTAGAATTTTTAAATATAAATATTACTAATTGAGGAACTTGTTGTAAACTTTTAATATGAGTTTTTTGAGATTTTTTCTTTTGACCGAGTTGGGTAGACTAGTAAGTTCATTTCGTAGTTCATTAAGAAGGATGAAACCAATACTGGTAGTGAGTTCTTGGTATAGTTACTTGAAAATTTTGGTACTACTGGCCGATTCTGTAAACGCCTCCTTGTGCCATGATTGTGAGCAATCGGAACTTTAAACTTGTCTTTGTGATAGAATTCATTCAAAACTGTTATTTTAAAGATAGACTTGACGTCAAGTAATTTGAGTTCTCTGCTGAAGTTAATATTTTGTGAGTATATATTCTTTTTTCTTGCCAATATTTTAAGGTTGTAATTTTGGCTTCGCTGAAGTTTCCTACAGTGCACTGATGTACCCCAGCCTGTTATTCCATGTTTTAAATATGATTCCGATAAGGACAAATATGCTTGGAGTAAAACTTCGTAACTAGTACATAAGCTCAGGTGTTGCAAAAATAATATGAGGATCTGACTTTTTTTTGCAAATACGATGCGTGAAAATCCCACTTAAGATTTTCATCTAGGATAACACCGAAATATTTGTCTATATTAACATTATCTATTTTTAAGTTTGTATTGCAATCACAGGGAGTATGATTTTAACGTAAGTAGTCGTAATCATGGAATACGAGATTAATTTGTGTTCTAGAAATATGTGGAGGCCTAATGTGTATTACTTTAGTTTTGGATACGTTTATTACTAGGCCATAGTCATGAGACCATGTAGTTATAATATCTAGCTTTCGATGTATTATCGCTATTGCAGTATTAACATCCCTGTGTGATGCTAATATGGATGTATCGTCTGCGTATGCAAATACTTCACAGTTTTTTAATGCTCTAAGCATACTATCAGCATATATTATATATTGTTGAAGCAACTGGCGCAGGCGTTAACCACCAACTCCTTTAAATTAGTCTAACATTGAATTTATAAAAAGACGTGAATTATTATACGCTTCAATATGTATTACTGCATATTTTCTATTGAATTTAAACCTATTTTGAATTTAAACGTATATTTATGAGTAATTATACGTCCAAATATGTACTTTATTACATATTTTATATTTATATTATATTTGAACTACTCATGAATTACTTAGAATACGTATAACCATTATACGTAACACTCATGTTAAACTCGGATTATCACTTATAGAATTGTAAATGAATGCTTGAACATATTTCGTCCCTCTGGCAACCCCAAACATTGGTTGACAAAACCATGGTACAATTACCAGGTAGAAGCATTAGCGAAAATGCAACCCTCCCGTGCATTTTGTTGTTGCCGATTGTACATAAACTGTCAATCGTCCTTTCAATTTCTTCTGTCAAAAGTGATGAAGAAGAAAAATGTCACATGTAATTTTCGTCAACAAAGCCAAAACAAAAAAAGAAAAAAGTTGGTTTGCTGATGAAGCTGGAGGAAAAAGGCATTTTTAATGGAAAATAAAGGTAATTAGCTTATTTTTAAATGATGTATATTTAATTTATGGTTATTATTTATTTACATATAGCAGCTGAATCACTTCTTCAAATTTTCCAGCGCATCAACTCTTGGTAATTCTATACGACAGCATGACACTGATAATATGCGTCCATAAATATCGAGAGAGGTGTTAAAAGACGCGCATTGATCTCGACAACAATAATCAGAAGGCGGAGGTAAAATATTTTGTGTTGTACAAGAGATATTTGCAAAAGAAGTTGAAAATTTTCAATTGAAAATTGTGGACATAAGTGTTTTGCGCAGATATAGTTTTGGTCTCCAAACCGGTGTTGGATCACTTCAAGATTATCACATGGTATATGTAATGGTGATCCAGAGCAAAGGTATATTGGTTTATTAAATTTATCATTACTTATGGCCTTAAAAGATGTGGCAGTGTCTAGTGCCTCACTGGAACCTGCGTGCGATTGGAACTGATGAGGATTTGGCACATAGTTCAATAAGGTATACGAGTTTACCGTACTGAATTGTTTAGTTAATTTGAAAGTAATTTATTGTTAAATTTTTATAGATTTGGTATTGGTTGTTTTACCACCATTGAAGAGGTTGATTATATTACCGATACCTGCATCAAACATGTCGAACGTTTACGTGAAATGTCTCCATTATGGGAGATGGTGCTAGAACCAATTGATTTGAAAAATATCCAATGGTCGCAACATTAATTTTGTTTATGATATATAAATAAGGGACCGTATTGTATTGCATGCATCTTTTAGTGTATGTATTTATATTCCAAAGCAGTTTAATGTAAGTGAGATACAACTTTTTTGGAATTATATTGTTCTTACTTTATCTGCCTAAGGTCATTATTTTGTAGTATTAAAATTATATTGGGAAATGCTATTGCTAAATGTTTTTTGTAGTGGATCTTATTTTCAATACATGTATGTATGAGTGCTAACGTTACTGTCTCCAAGAGATGTTGAAAATTTGGGATGGGATTGTATATAAAATGCTGAGTTAATAGTATGTTCATGAATAAATACTGATTTATTTTAAAATTTCATGTATTTTGTAAAGTAAAAACTAAGTAATTTAGTAACCTAATAAATATCGAAGATACATATATACATAATAACGTTTAACGCTGGAAACTCGTCGTGTCGGTATTTGAGGTGCAGATTTATTTGAAGTATATGTACTCCATCTTTAGATGTAATCTTTTTTAATTAAAAAAAGCACGGTTGTGTTGGATACTAGTTCGTTGTAGTATTGACTTCAATTACGGTTCCGGGTTTTCCTTCTGGCTCTAGCCAGGAGGCTTTTGTAGCAATTTCGGCTTTAGGTTGGATCTGGTATCGGTACCTGCTACGGTAAATGTTCGGCTTGGAATATTTCCGTTTTCAACTCCAGTATCGGTTATACTCCCTGAAACTATGGGAGGTTACTACGTCTGGGTTTCACGGCTTATTCGTGGTACATCATGCATATCCGATATTTTAGTAGATAACTGTAGGAATGATCGTTGGGGACGATGAGACAACTTCCGTTTTTTACAAACTCTTGATTAGCACTGCTAAGTCATACATAAAATTATATTATATTTTTTATCTTACAACATTCGGGAAACAATATTTACATCAAAGACGGTAAATATAGCGATAGAGTGGAGTTGGGCATCAAATTTACTCGATGTAAACTTTTTTAATTAAAAAAAGCACGGTTGTGTTGGATACTAGTTCGTTGTAGTACTGACTTCAATTACGGTTCCGGGGTTTCCTTCTGGCTCTAGCCAGGAGGCTTTTGTAGCAATTTCGGCTTAAGGTTGGATCTGGTATCGGTACCTGCTACGGTAAATGTTCGGCTTGGAATATTTCCGTTTTCAACTCCAGTATCCGTTATACTCCCTGAAACTAGGGGAGGTTACTACGTCTGGGTTTCACGGCTTATTCGTGGTACATCATGCATATCCGTTTGTGTGCTGCAGCTGTTCTGTGCGAAGTATTGACCTTTCGGTCCAACGGTGTCACTTAAAAAAAAGCGAACATGTAGAAGGGAGTTTATTATTTATCCTTCGTCCTTCCTTCACGTTGTAGCGGCGAAAGTATTGTCCGATATTTTAGTAGATAACTGTAGGAATGATCGTTGGGGACGATGAGACAACTTCTGTTTTTTACAAACTCTTGATTAGCACTGCTAAGTCATACATAAAATTATATTATATTTTTTATCTTACAACATTCGGGAAACAATATTTACATCAAAGACGGTAAATATAGCGATGGAGTGGAGTTGGCCATCAAATTTACTCTCTGAGCTCCCAGAATAAGGTCACAGGCCTGAAAATGGAGCGAAAAAGTTAAGCCATTTTAGGGAAGCTAACGCCACAAGCTTTTTCCCAATTTTTCCTCTTCCTTGATCTTGCGGGGTAATTCTTTACTTCAGCTCACAACTGCAAAAACTCGTGCAAAAATATCGGGAGGTGTCAAAAAAATGCGTTTTGGACTCAGGACGACGAATCCGAAAGCGAAAATTAAAAATTTTATTTCTGTCAAAATATATTCACAAAAAACTGAAAAATGGCACCGGAGCGCTCCGAAACCGGGGGTGGAACCCATAGTATTTTTGCGCAGGTAATAGTCTAGTTGAGGAGTCGACTGCTAATACGCTACCAATATCGAGAGAGGTGTCAAACAACGCGTCTTGACATCAGTATTAATAATCCGAAGGCGGAAAATAAAAATTTTAATTCGTTCAAAAGATATTAACGAAAAACCAAAAAAAGACCCGCGGCTCCCCCGAAACCGGGGGTGGGATCCATAGTAATTTTGCGCAGAACACCTTTCTGCGTTGGCGGCCTTCGGCCGCGCTTATAAAAAATTACCACGGGAGACCAAATCTATATCCACTCAAAACACTTTTACCCACAGTTTTTTTTGTGGGTAGACAACACCATCAAAATTACAACAGCCACATGAAGATTTTCAACTTCGTAAATATATCTGGAAAGAAATCAAATTTTCAATTTCCGTTCTCGGATTCGTGGTCCTGGGTCCAAAGCGCGTCTTTTGACACCTCTCCCGATATTTTTGGACGAGTTTTAGTAGTTGTGAGCTAAAGTAAAGAATTACCTAATAAATTTTCACATCAAAAGTAAATAAACAAAAAATGTAAACATAAACAAAGTTTGACATTTTATGACCACCTTCGAATGAAAAAACCTGTAAAATGCAACTCTGATGCTTTTACCTGGTTATTGTACCATGTACGTAACGCTCATGTTAAACTCGGATTATCACTTATATAATTGTAAATGAATGCTTGAACATATTTCGCCCCTCTGGCAACCCCAAACATTGGTTGACAAAACATATGCAATGAATATTATGCATATATGTATATGCAATGTTTTGACATTTCATTTTTCTTATAATCCGAAAATTTTGATCATTTTGGTGTGATTCCCTTTTTCTTGTGATTAAATCCTGTATCTTTTATAAAAAGAAGTTGTAAAATCCTCTAACGAATCGAATGAATTATAATATAACCAAATGTGATTCATAATTTACATATATACGTGAATGTAACTCCTCTCTAAATACGAAGTACTGAAGTAAATTAATAAGTTAAGCTACTAAGTGAAAGCCACAGTGTTTTATTTAAGCGAACCCCAAATAAGTCGCGAGCAAGAATACCACCGGAAGAGGATTAGGTTAGTTCAACCTGAAAGGCCGTGATAGCTACTTGGATTTGGCCATCTACAATCGCAGCGAAGGAAATTAAACTCGGCCGCCGCCACTTCGCAGAAGGTAGGCTTTACGTAACCAACCATCACCTCCACCGCAACACCATTACCGCAGCAGTTGAAAAGGAAGTTAAAATTGCTACGCCTATTCTTAAACATATATAAAAGCGGTCCTAGTTTAGATCCCTGTGGTACTCCATATGACAATAATCTTTCATTGCTTTGTTCATTATTAATATTTACACTATACTTCCTTACGTCTAGATAACTGGCGAAACATTTCAAACAGTTCCTCTAACTCTTGAATGATTTAAAGATTCAAGCAATTTCCCATGCAATAAAGTATCAAATGCTTTACTAAAGTCTATAAAAAGGCCAATAACATCATAACTTTGCGCCAAATTTTCATATATTTTGCTCGAAAAGTTACCCAGTAGTTGGTTTATGTTTTTATCTCTTTGAAACCCATATTATCTGGGGTCAATCAGTTTGAACTTCACTATGAACTCAGTTAATCTACTTACTATAACTTCTTCTAAAATTTTCTAAATGGCCAGTAAAATAGATATTGGTTGATAGTTTTGTAGATCAGATTTCATTCCCGCTTTTAAAATAGGCCTAACCAGTGATAATTTGAATTCATTAGGTACCGTGCATTGAGTGAGGCTGAGGTGTATCAGCTTAGTTAATATGGGAGCTATCACAGGTTCTAACAATTTCAGATCTGAACCGGGACCTTTACTCTCATTCAGGTTTTGTATAATTCCTAGTATCTTCTTATCTCTGGCTTCTTCTATAAACACTGAGTTAGGTATATTATGCTTAGGTAGATTTAAGGTAGTAATATTGCAGTCATGAATCACTTTTTTTACATCTTCGCTAAATGTCGTTGCAAAGTTATCACATAACGTTTTAATATTTTTGTTTCGAATATTTTTTAAAATGTGCTCATCTGAACTAAATTCGTGAATTTACTAAGAGTAGTTATTTCTATCTCCTTATTTACTTAGTTTCTAAATCTTTTGTTTTGTTTGATTTCCCAAATGTAGTGTACGTTTTGATAGAAAATTGCCTATCCAGCTAGTTTTCTTTATATATTGTGTGGACCAAATAAAACCTCATTAATTTGGCCCACACAAAACATTAACACACAACATTAACACAACAGGCGGCCACAAAAGGCCCTAGCAACACGACAAAACAACAAATCTCAGCAATACAGCGAGCAGTCGCAACACTTAACAGCAACACGGCCAACCAACAAGCCTCAGCAACACAACGAGCGGCCGCAACATTTAACAGCAGCACAGTGAGCATGGCAACGCAATCATCTGGGCTAGCAACACCAAACACAACAGCTATAAAACGAGCGACACAGCAGCACAGTAGTCAGTTAGCATTGAGCTGTGGTTGTGACCGGAGCTACTAGTGAAGCGCCTCTTTAATGTGTCGGTTATACCACGAAGAGAGATCGCTTCATAGGAGTGAGTCGTGGCCTCATGTGGTGAATGTGTCGGTTATACCACCAAACACCGCTTGAGACTTCGTTCACACCCGTATAGGCAAAGGTCCTGCCACAGTAACGCGCACACGCGAACAGGTGACGTCCGCTCGCCTGCGCCGACGTGGACCGCGCCGCGAAAGTAGTAAACGCACAGCGTCGACGCGACCGCCCTAACGCCACAGAGACGCCAGCACGACGCCGACGTAAGGCACGAAAGAGCACCGCAGCAGGAAGGGATGCCGACGCAAGGCGCGACAGAGCACCGCAGTCGAGAGAGGCGCCGGCATAAGGCGTGGCAGAGCATCGCCCAGCAATACAAGCGGACGCCGACGCAAGGCGCGGCAGAGCATCGCCTCAACAATTCAAGTAGGCGCCGACGAAGGCACGACAGAGTACCGCAGCAGGAAGAGACGCCGACGCAAGGTGCGACAGAGTACCGCATTCGAGAGAGGCGCCGGCATAAGGCATGGCAGAGCATAGCCCAGCAATAAAAGTAGACGCCGACGCAAGGCGCGCCAGAGCTTCGCCTCAACAATACAAGTAGACGCCGACGAAGGCACGACAGAGTAACGCAGTAGGAAGAGACGCCGACGCAAGGCGCGACAGAGCACCGCAGCAGGAAGGGATGCCGATGCAAGACGCGACAGAGCACCGCAGTCGAGAGAGGCGTCGGCATAAGGCGTGGCAGAGCATAGCCCAGCAATACAAGTAGACGCCGACGCAAGGCGCGGCAGAGCACCGCCTCAGCAATACAAGTAGACGCCGACGTAAGGCACGACAGAGCACCGCAGCAGAGAGAGACGCCGCCATAAGGCGCTACAGGGCACAGACGCCACTTACTAACGGGATCCATCTAATGGAATACGGCCGGACCGTTAAGGCCCGCCACCGCAGTCGAGGATACCGCAAGATAATCTAAGGGAATTTGCAAATGAAGTTTACAAACACGTTTTCTTTTATATTATAATATTTAAGCAATAAATCAATAAAGTTAAGTATTATATTAAATCGATTTTCAAAGTGCCCCCTAAATAAAAATTTATTGCAAACGAACCCCGGACACGGCGAGTATACCCCAGCAATTATTATAGAAGCAACGGGCCATGGAAAACCTTCGTTACAATTGGCGCCCGAGCAGGACCTTGCAAATCGCATAACGACAGAAGGAAAATTCCTGACTAAAGATATAACCTACAAGATGGCCGACCAGGTCGACACCACGTGGTTAGACATCATCGCACAGCAGAACCCACTGGAATTTCCTCCAAGGAATACGCAACCCTCGCAACCGTGCTTTCTACCGGGAGTAACAGCACCAGCCATCAATTATACATCTCAGGTAACTCAAGCACCGACCGATGTGTTCGCACCCATCATCGATCAAGTGCGGAATTGGTCAGTAAAGTACGACGGTGGATGGGAGCCGTTAGCGTTCATCAAACGGCTAGAGGAGTTAGCCGGAGTGTACGCGCTAAACGCGGATCTCCTACCAAAAACCATGCCGAGCTACTAGGGGGTACCGCGCTACAATGGTATCGCAATAACAATGCGCACTGAGAAATGTGGACAAGCTTCAAACAGGATTTTTAAGCTATTGCATAGATTTTATCGCGGGCTTGGCGACTAAATCAAAACAAACCGTAACGGATATTTGTCAAACAAAGATCCGAAAAGGCTCGAAAAGGTACGTAAAGGTTCGGTGTTAGCAACAGGCCAAATACATAAAATTGGATCTCTATCATAAACAGCGGTGGGCACCACTACATTTACACGGTTACCAAATTGAGAATGTGTTAGTAAACACGAACGCGTAGCGAGCACGAAAGCAAAATCAATTATTTATTTAGTTTGATTTCAATGCTTGAACTGTGAACACGTGTCGCACGCACTCTTTGGTACTCTGTTTTAAGCGCGCGTGCGACACTTCCTTATCGTAAGACCATCGAAATCAAACTAAAAGAGCCGTCGTTGATTTTCACGAAGTAGCCATTGTGCTATCGCTTATCGTATACATATATGGTCGCTTACAAGCCAACCTAATAAAACCGCACTGTTTTTTTTAGCGCACGCAAACAACCGGCGTTTTTTGCCCTAACCGAAATAAGCATGCGTTGCGACATTGTAAAGCATGTGTGCAAATGTCAAATCTAAATGTCACGCAGAACAAAAATTGTAAATCGAGTTAGGTTTTCACGCAGCAAATTCAATTTGAGTTGCTCTCATACAAGTTGTATGTGCATGAGACATTTTTGACAGAAAATGACTTGCGGGCGTTTATATTAGGTTGGCTTTTTAGCAGGTGCTAAGCACACCCCACCCCGGATCATAAAGTTAAAGTTAAAGTGCAAGTTAAAATTAAAGTTAAGGTTTTTTTTTTTTTTTTTTTTTTTTTTTGTGTTTCGTGGAAGGAGGAAATGCTTTATGCACTGACCGGGATATTTAAGCCTCACTGCGAGACTCTCCAAGTGTAGGACTCCCTTCTTCCATGAAGGCCTACCCACTAAAACCTAACCTCCCACGGCCCGCGCTAATCCCCTTACCTGGGACCGCGTTTAGCATTACTTCGGGTACGGGTGCGCGCTACGTGAGCTCTATGGCTACTCTCACGCTAATGGGCTAGGCATCCGTCTTCTCATTTACTGGTAAGTATATGCCTCACATATGTGCTGAAAGTATCCCATCTGTTTCTTCGACAGGTCATGTTATTAATGACACTGCCCGGGGATAGGTCGCCAAGTACATCTTCTACCCTCCTTCGCTGATGGGAGAAGTGCTTGCATTCGAAGAAGGTGTGGCGTACATCGTCTATTTCCCCACAGTACAGGCAGCTCGGGCTATCAACCTTACCCATTCTGTGTAGAAACTGGGTCAGGTAAAAGTCTACCTCTCCGTGCGGTCGCTTCAACCATGGATTCAGTTCAGGGATTAGTTCCCTAGTCCACTTTCCTACGATGCTGTTGCTCCACTGATCTTGCCAACGTCGGATCGATTCTTCTCGCGCCTGCATGGCAACAGCAGCTCTACTTGCTTGCGATCCGTTGTCATATATTGTTTTTCTTTCCTCAACGAGAAGATATATCGGTATGGTTCCCGCAACGACCAGGACAGCTTCAGCTGATACCGTGCGGTAAGCCGAAGATATTCGCAGCGCCCCTCTGCGTTGGACCGAGGTGAGGGCGATCCGGTTCTTCCGGTATTTCATTGCGTTCGCCCAGATTTCTGCACCATATAAGAGTATAGAATCCGAGGCTGATGCAAGCAACTTCCTTGTGCATGGCTTTGGGCCACCTGTGTTTGCCATTAATCTAAAGTTAAGGTTAAGGTTAAAGTTAAAGTTAAAGTTAAAGTTAAAGTTAAAGGTAAAGTTGAAGTTAAAGTTAAAGTTATAGTTATAGATAAAGTTAAAGTGAATGTTAAAGTTAAAGCCAAAGTTAAAGTTAAAGTTAAAAATAAAGTTAAAGTTAAAGTGAAAGTTAAAGTTAAAGATAAAGTTAAAGTTAAAGTTAAAGTGAATGTTAAAGTTAAAGCGAAAGTTAAAGTTAAAAATAAAATTAAAGTTAAAAATAAAGTTAAAGTTAAAATTAAAGTGAAAGTTAAAGTTAAAGTTAAAGTTAAGGTTAAAGTTAAAGTTAAAGTCAAAGTTAAAGTTAAAGTTAAGGTTAAAGTTAAAGTTGAAGTTAAAGTTAAAGTTAAAGTTAAAGTTAAATTTAAAGTTAAAGTTAAAGTTAAAGTTAAAGTTAAAGTTAAAGTTAAGGTTAAGGTTAAGGTTAAAGTTAAAGTTAAAGTTAAAGTTAAAATTAAAGTTAAAGTTCAAGTTATAGTTAAAGTTAAAGTTAAAGTGAATGTTAAAGTTAAAGCGAAAGTTAAAGTTAAAAATAAAGTTAAACTTGAAGTTAAAGTTAAAGTTAAAGTTAAAAGTAAAGTTAAACCTAAAGTGAATGTTAAAGTTAAAGCGAAAGTCAAAGTTAAAGTTAAAGTTAAAATGAAAGTTAAAGTTAAAGTCAAGGTTAAAGTTAAAGTTAAGGTTAAAGTTAAAGTTAAAGTTAAAGTCAAAGTTAAAGTTAAGGTTAAAGTTAAATTTAAATTTAAAGTTAAAGTTAAAAATAAAGTTAAAGTTAAAGTGAATGTTAAAGTTAAAGTTAAAGTTAAAAATAAAGTTAAAGTTAAAGTGAAAGTTAAATATTAACTTCTCACTTCTTCAATAAAAGTAAAAAATTTTTTTTCTTATCGGTCACCACGCTTAAAAAGGTTAACTTGAATTAATATCAAAGAAAACAAAATGTTGCATAAATATTATAATGGCATAAGTTGATAATATGCAATAGCTTTACCGCGGCAGTCTCCGAGTGCCACACGTCCTTTTTTATGTTTCTTCCTTCCAGTCAGGTATTTCGAGCGTCTCGAGCACGACAGAGCTTGATTAGACACGCAGGGTACACCAGCGAACATCGGCTGGAACGAATCTTCCGTAATAGCCACCCCGATTACCTAATTTATATTCGTCGGACGGATTTCACCAATCTCGCAGAACTCTTAACCCTTGCCGAGGAATACGAAAGCATACAAGAGAGCTATCGAAAGCCATCAGGCGGACATCGCTGCGAAGTTACGCGACACGTCGTAGGTGGCAAGACTTTGGTTCTACAACCGCAACCTGCACCCCCACCAACGCCACAACCACCGAACATACCGCACCACTCGCCTCCAGCTAATCAGAGATTCGACACAAACGACGTATGCGGGAGGTGCGGTGAACAAGGATACTACCCAATAGATGCCGAAACCCACGAAAAATTGTTTGCTGGGAGTGTGGCCGCAGTGATATACGCACAATCGAATGCTGCCGTCGACGTCAGGGAAACGACAGAGGGCTTCACGAAGAACAAGGCGCGGTGAGCCCAAGGAACCCAGCGCCGAATCGGCAGTAGCAATGTACCAAGAGCATGGCCGCCTTTACGCCGTAGCCAGACTTGGCGCGGAATCAGCCGAGGCGGTCATCGATACAGGGGCATCCAGAAGTTTCGTTTCGAGCAGCCTTGCAGAACGTGTGGTAAACTCTGGGAGCGGAGAAATGGTGAGATTTGCCATCAAAATAACGATGGCAAACGGGACTATCGCTACAATCTTCGACGCCATAAGGACTGAGGTACGCCTCGATGAAGCGTCACAACATACCGTGTTACACGTCATGCCCGAAGCAGTCGACGACATCATACTGGGCCTAGGCACGCTAGGTAGCATTGAACCACCATATCCTGCGGAGGAGATCACGTAGCGCTATCCAGGCCAGTCACGCAGCACACATTGCCACCAGCCGAGCCGACACAGATCACGGAGGAGGTAACGCCACCAGGCGAGGACAACAATAACATAGATGATAGGATCAACAGGATCAAAAGTGCCTACGATGAGGACGAAAATTCGAGAGCATGAGTGGGATGACGACAGTAGCCGAGCACAAGATTATCCTGATGGACGACCTCCCTGTCAAGCAACGTTACTTCCCACGCAACCCAGATATGTAGACCATCATCAAAAACGAAATTAACGAATTAATTCAGAAAGGATGCATAGAGCCATCCTGTAGCCCACACATTGCACCAATCGTACCAGCCAAGAAGAAAAACGGGAAGTGGAGGTTATGCGTGGATTATCGGCAGTTCAACGCCCGATCCGTACCCGACGCGTACCCCTTACCCAGAATAAAACATATGTGCGAATCCCAAAAACTTTTTTTTTTGGATACTCGGGTTTTACACACGGGCAAAAAACTTAAGGCCAGAAAAAAGCACATGGACATTAAATTTGACCTTTTGACTATCCGATCTGATGATTTTAAAAATCAAGAAAGTTGATAGTAAGGTTTTGTAGAACTTCGAAACGTAAAAACGTCGATTTTTACACTTTTTCAAGTAATACCCTTGATTTGTTTTTTTTTCTTTTTGAATTTTTTCGATACAATTTTGAGGCATCGCTGAAGCGCTATGGAATTTAAACTGAATGTTGGTTTTGAGACGGATATTTTAAAAGTATGAGCAAAATTAATGTGCCCCTCCAATACTCAAAACTATCATCAATCAAAGTAGCGATACTTTTTTTTGTCATTTTCAATATTGACAGTTTTTTGCTTATAGCTTTTTGAGGCAGCTGAGTATTGAAATTAGGATTATGAACAAGCCTATCAGGGACTAAAAATACCTGGGGCTTCAAATTCGATGTGCCCCTTTCAGTTTTAAAGGTAGAGGCAGAAAAGTGGAAGCAGTTGGTTGCGTAAATTTTTTTCAGGAGCATGTTTTTTTGTGGGCACAGCTACAATTTTACTTTTATGCTTCATACCCGTTTGTTAATTTTTTTTTCTACACCACAGTGGTTTATCGCTTCATACCCGTTTGTTAATTTTTTCTCTACACCACAGTGGTATACCATCAATTGCCTCATCTGGGAATATTCACGCAAAACTTTTTTTTTGGATACTCGGGTTTT
The DNA here is from genome assembly GCF_040869045.1 of Eurosta solidaginis. NCBI lineage: Eukaryota > Metazoa > Arthropoda > Insecta > Diptera > Tephritidae > Eurosta > Eurosta solidaginis. The sequence goes on along the minus strand of NC_090320.1, from coordinate 165,947,959 downwards.
ACACACGGGCAAAAAACTTAAGGCCAGAAAAAAGCACATGGACATTAAATTTGACCTTTTGACTATCCGATCTGATGATTTTAAAAATCAAGAAAGTTGATAGTAAGTTTTTGTAGAACTTCGAAACGTAAAAACGTCGATTTTTACACTTTTTCAAATAATACCCTTGATTTGTTTTTTTTTTTTTTTTGAATTTTTTCGATACAATTTTGAGGCATTGCTGAAACGCTATGGAATTTAAACTGAATGTTGGGTTTGAGACGGAGATTCTAAAAGTATGAGCAAAATTAATGTGCCCCTCCAATACTCAAAACTATCATCATCAATCAAAGTAGCGATACTTTTTTTTGTCATTTTCAATATTGACAGTTTTTTGCTTATAGCTTTTTGAGGCAGCTGAGTATTGAAATTTGGATTATGAACAAGCCTATCAGGGACTAAAAATACCTGGGGCTTCAAATTCGATGTGCCCCTTTCAGTTTTGAAGGTAGAGGCAGAAAAGTGGAAGCACTTGGTTGAGTAAATTTTTTTCAGGAGCATGTTTTTTTGTGGGCACAGCTACAATTTTACTTTTATCGCTTCATACCCGTTTGTTAATTTTTTCTCTACAAAACAGTGGTATACCATCAATTGCCTCATCTTGGAATATTCACGCAAGGAAAGTTTTTGATGTTAGTACATGGGGCAAATTTTTTTACTTATTTAAACACTTCTTAACCGACTGTGTTGAAATTTTATGAGGATGTACATATCTATGTGGGGTATATTTAGGTAACATTTTGTTGATACCCTAAACCCGGTTTTTGAGATATCGGCAAAAATATGAAACCGGGTAACCGTCAAATATTTCATACCCGTTTGTTAATTTTTTCTCTACACCACAGTAGTATACCATTAATTGCCTCATCTTAAAATATTCACGCAAGGAAAGTTATTGATGTTTATACATGGGGCAAATATACGAAATTTCCAACAAAAATTGGCATTCGTCAAAAAGTGTAGAAAATTTATTTATTTTTTTTTTTTTAACCAGGTTTTATTTAAAAGTAAATGAAAAGTAACACAAATTTGGTACAAAAATTTAACAAAAAAAATTTTTTTTCTACACTTTTTGACGATTGCTAATTTTTGGCGAAAATTTCGTATATTTGCCCCATGTAAAAACATCAATAACTTTCCTTGCGTGAATATTCCAAGATGAGGCGATTAATGGTATACTACTGTGGTGTAGAGAAAAAATTAACAAACGGGTATGAAATATTTGACGGTTACCCGGTTTCATATTTTTGCTGATATCTCTAAAACCGGATTTAGGGTATCAACAAAATTTTATCTAAATATACCCCACATAGATATGTACATCCTGATAAAATTTCAACACTATCGGTTAAGAAGTGTATAAATAAGTAAAAAATTTAAGGTTTTCCGGATTTATATTTATATCAATACTAGCAGACCCGTCAGACGTTGTTCTGCCCTAAATTTGGTCTATCTCCATACATTTTAATAAGTTTTTTCCGTCTAACTCTGCCCCCCCCCCCCCTCACTTTTTCTTAATCCTTTTATTCACTCCTCCCTCCGTCTTTTCGCTGCATCTCTCTCTATTTTCGTCTCACTCTATCTCTTTCTCAGTATCGTTCTCCTTCCCTCTTTTCTCTTCTCTAAAGTTTTTCCCATTCTTCTTCATCCCTTATTGCCAGGCAAATCGAATAGGACGTATGTAAATAGTTATGTGGGTATTATTAATCAATGTCTTTATTTCGGCTTCGCATGCACATTTATCAGTTTTTCCAGGTTAATGCAACTAAATCGAATATACCAATGAAAATTACTTTAAAGCTCTCAGCAAACCCTTTCATTTGATATCCATATTACACACACATTCTAATGGGTATCCGGGTCCAGGTTTTGCCCATATCTTGAGACCCTAGTCACCCAGCGGTATAAAAATTACTCTGTATTAAAGCACTCATCAACAGCTTTCATTTGTTATCCATATTCTATAAACACATTCTAGGGGTACCCGCGTCCACGTTTTCGCTTATATCTCGAGACGCTAGTTACCCGCGGGTACGTAAAATACCCCGTATTGAAGTACTCATAAACAGCTTACATTCGATACCCATATTGTACAAACATATCCCAGGATTACCCATGTCCACGTTTTGATCTCAAGACTCTTTTCAGAACGGGATAAAAGCCTAAATAGCCTATGTCTGTCTCCTGGTTCTAAGCTACCCCTCCACCAATTTTCAGCCAAATATGTTCATCCGTTCCTTCCTCTTCAATCACTCTTTATCTATTTAAAAAAGCGCATCAAAATCCGTTGCGTAGTTTTAAAGGTTTAAGCATTCAAAGGGACATGGGACAACAAAAGCGACTTTGTTTTATAATATGTAGTGATAGTGATACATGCAAAAATACCAAAAAATAAAACTTTTTTGAAGAATTTTAAGGAACTGTTTAATATTTTTAGCGAAAGATTATTTTTCAATAGATGTATGCATTCTTAACCATTTATGTTGCATTAACAATTAACCATTTATGTTGCATAAATATGTATGTACATACCTATGTCAATTCTTATGTTATTGGCGGCCACCGTGGTGTGATGGTAGCGTGCTCCGCCTACCACACCGTATGCTCTGGGTAAGGTTTTTCAATTAGAAGAAAATTTTTCTAAGCGGGGTCGCCCCTCAGCAGTGTTTGGCAAGCGCTCCGGGTGTATTTCTGCCATGAAAAGCTGTCAGTGAAAACTCATCTGCCTTGCAGATGCCGTTCGGAGTCGGCATAAAACATGTAGGTCCCGTCAGGCCGATTTGTAGGGAAAACCAATAGGAGCACGACGCAAATTGGAAGTGGAAGAGAAGCTCGGCCTTAGATCTCTTCGGAGGTTATCGCACCTTACATTTATTGTTTTTATACCTATGTCAAGTTGGGCGGATACCACGTCTTGCAGGGTAGCAAACTCTTTCTGGCCAAAAGTGGATGGCAGTAGGTCTGCTGAAATAATTGGGTTCACTAAGGCTCACCTATCAATGGTCATTGGCAGGGCACTGTCCCATGGGTTTCCATGCAGTACGTCTCAATATACTGGAAACTCCATCCTGCTGCAGCTGTATGGAGGATGATGAGGTGGAATCACCAAATCACTTTATGCTTGATTGACCAGCTTTTGCCAGAACTAGGCGAAAGTACTTCGGTCGCGACTCTCTTGGATCTCCCGAGGATATATCCAAAGCTGAGATCGGTTTCATTCGGAGCTTTATCGTTGCTACCCAACGATTCTCTAAGTAGCTAGATCTAAGTCACCGTTGTTTTTGGTGTGTGTGGTATCACAAGGGACCTTCGTGTTGTCCAAGTGAGCTATCCTTATCAGGGCAGCTACCACCTAACCTATCCTATCCTATCCTATGTCAAGCTCATATGATATGAAAATACATACATATGTACATCCATACATACCTATAAACCTACGCCCGAAGTTAAATAACGCAGCGAATGCTATATATGTACGTATGTATGTGTCGCATCAAGCCTCACTCAAAAGCAATTAGCGCGGACAGTTCACAGCGAACAAACACACATACGCATTTTTTGATAAAAATGTTACCTTTGTTTAAACAATTTGGCTGATATAAGAAAGGAATCAAGCATTTTTTTTGATGCAGATCGAAGGTAAATATTTCAAAGTTTTACGGAAAAGTAGAATTTTTTAAATCCATCCATCCGTTTATGAGTTATAGCTGTGTAAACAAAAATTTGATGATTTTTTACTACATTTTGGCAATTTGCCACGCCCCTATAATATATACCTTTAAATTATATTAACTGTACCATCTACCGTAGCTAAGCTTTCAAATGCAAAAAACCGTTTTAAAATCGGAGCATTCTGTGTGAAGTTATGTGCATACATGGAATTTAGCGACTTTATTTTATAAGATTTATAGATCTCCAAAACCGGATATCGGGTACTAAAACTTTTTTTTACCTAAATATACCTCGTTCACATATCTATATGTTTTTAAAGTTTCAAAAGAATCGGTAGAAAGATGTTAAAATAAATGTGTTGCAAAGTTTGCAGTAAAAAATATTTAGCGGTTATTCGGTTTTATATTTTTACCGATATCTACAAAACCGGGTCTCGTGTATGAAAAAAATTTTACATAGCTAACATAAATCTCCATATATTGTTAAAATTTCGATATAATCGGTACAGAAGTGTTGAAATAAATTTATATTTAACATTGCGACCTCTATTTATATATATTTTGCTCGATCTTTTGACTATATCTTTTTGAGGCATTATGTAAGACGAGTAACGGCGATGCACTATAGCTCCAGTTTACCCCTCAATGTTCCTAACAAAAAGATATTTTCGTGATACCATGTTCCAAAAAAAAATTATTTCTACAAAAAAACCAAAGTTTGGCGGATTTCCCCATATACTGGACAAGGTACGACGAGCAAAGTATATCAGCAGCTTGGATTTGAAAAATGGCTAATGGTAAATACCACTGGAGCTCCAGAGCTGACCCTACACAGCTTTCACGGTACCGGGAAGCGGGTTATTCCAGTGGCGCGTTATGCCGTTCGGCCTACAATCCGCACCTGCAACGTTCCAAAGAGCGCTAGATCAGGTTATCGAACCGGAGATGGAACCCTACGCTTTCGCATTCCTCGATGACATAATCATCATAGGATCTACCTTGGAGGAGTACATTCGCAACTTGATAGAAGTAATGCTACGACTGCAGCCCGCCAACCTCAGAATAAGTCCGGAGAAATGCGAATTTTTCAAGAAGGAAATCCGATTCCTAGGACACGTAATAAGCGACAGTGGAATTCACATCGACCCCGAGAAATTTGCAGCCATAAAAGACCTGAAACCACCAACGAACGCGAAAAAGGTGCGTCAATATCTTGGTATAGCATCTTGGTACCGACGGTTCGTAGCCGATTTCGCAACAATCAGCCAGCCACTCACAACCTTGCTGAAAAAGGGCAAACACTGGAAGTGGGGGCCGAACAACAGGAAGCCTTCGAGGTCTTAAAGCAAAAACTCACGGAAGTACCGATACTTGCCTGTCCGGACTTCACGAAGACCTTCACCTTACAAACGGACGAAAGCAATGTCGGGCTGGCCGCCGTATTGACACAGGACTTGGAAGGCGGAGAACGCGTGGTCGCCTACGCAAGCAGGAAACTGAACAAGGCGGAAACCAACTACTCGCCCACCGAGATGGAATGCCTCGCGATCGTCTGGGGAATACCCAAGATGAGGCCATACTTGTCAGGGTACCGATTCAAGGTAATCACGGACCATATGACCTTTAAGTGGATAAACTCCATCGAAAGCCCCTCTGGCCGTGAAGCACGATGGGCCTTGGAACTTCAGCAGCACATCTTCGACATCGAGTACAGGAAAGGAAAGCTGAACCTGGTAGCGGACGCACTATCACGACAGCCACTGGAGACCCTACGACTGGCAACGACAACATAGCGACCATGCAAGTGGTGGCACAAGTGCGTGAACAAAGTGCGCACTAACCCAGAGAAATATGCTGACTACATAATACAAGATGGAGAACTGTACCGCCATATTCCCTACCGGTCACACGATGAAGAAGCGTTCCCTTGGAAATTTTGTGTGCCCACACCACTGCGACACGGAGTATTAGAAGAAAACCACGATAGCCCAAGCGATGGACACATGGGTATCCGCCGAACCGTAGCGCGGATTGCCAACCGGTACTACTGGCCCGGCATGTTTCAGGACATCATTCGGTACGTACGACAGTGCGAGTCTTGCCAGAAGTACAAGGAAGCACAGAAAAAGCCGGCTGGAAAGATGCTCACACAGGTAGCCCAAGAACCATTCGCCACGGTATGCATCGATTTCATCGGACCACTCACACGATCCACACACGGGAACACGATGCTATTAGTATTTTTCGACCGCTTCAGGAAATGGGTGGAACTGATTCCCATGAGGCGTGCTACTGCAGAGGGCCTTCGCCGCGCGTTCAGAGAACGCATCCTAGCAAGATTTGGTGCTCCCAAGATACTGATATCGGACAACGGCGTCCAGTTCACTAGCACAATGTGGCAGCGTTACCTCAGGGAAATGGGGATACGACAACAATTCACGGCACCCTGCACCCCGCAAGAAAACCCAACGGAACGGGCGAACAGAGCAGTCAAGAGAATCATAGCACAACTCACTAGATCACAGCACAATAGATGGAACGACGTTCTCCCAGAGATCGAGCTGTCCATCAACATGAGCGCGTCCACAGTATACAGTCCAGCCCTCCTCGTACAAGGGCGGGAACCGCGACTACCAGGGGTATTGTTTGAATAGGTCAACCTTGGGACGGGCATAGCTACCACCACAGCAGAAGAGAAATCCGACAGAATGCAAGAGGCATTCAGGATAGTGAGGCAGAACATAGAACGAGCGGCGGCAGAAAAAGTACGGCACTACAATATACGGCTGAGAAAATGGACCTCCGTAGTCGGCGAACTAGTGCTCGCAAAGGAACACCATATCTCTAAGGCCGGGGAAAATTGCGCGGCAAAGTTGGCCCCCAAATATGGCAGACCCTACCAATTCCTAAGATTTGTATCACCAGTGATACTAAAAGTACGAAAAACCAACGGCGGGAAGGAGAAAACGGTCAACATTGCGGAACTAAAGGCATATTGTGCAGCAGAGACCATCGCGAGAAATTAATAAATCCAAAATGGAGTATGAGGACCAAATACAACCTCATTAATTTGGCCCACACAGAACGACCTCACACCATATGGCTCACAACAATTAACACAACATTAATACAAGAGGCGGCCGAAAAAGGCCCTAGCAATGCGACAAACCAACAATTCTGAGCAACAAAACGAGCGGTCGCAACATTTAACAGCAACACGGCTAACCAACAAGCCTCAGCAACACAAAGAGCGGCCGCAACATTTAACAGCAACACAGTGACCATGGCAACGCAACCATCTGAGCTAGCAACACCAAACACAACAGCCATAAAAGGAGCGACACAGCAGCACAGTAGTCAGTCAGCACTGAGCTGTGGTTGTGACCGGAGCTACTTGTGAAGCGCATCTTTAATGTGTCGGTTATACCACGAAGAGAGATCGCTTCATAGGAGTGAGTTTGACCTTTTGCTTCAAACGTGGAATGTAGTACTGTAGCTGTACCATTCGGATCATGAGTATTTTGTCGGCGTGCAGCAGGTTCGAATGGAGGAAGTCTAACAGAAGAGAACAAAATCGAGAGTTTTCGGGTATGATAATTGGATGCCGCTCATTGAAGCTATAGGTGGCATATGCTAAACTTCCAGAAACTCGCATGATTCCTGAGTCATCTAACATGGGGTTTAATGTCAGAAGGGTGTTCTTTTTGGGTAAGGGTCCTGACGTTTGAAGCAGCTCTATCGTGTCTCCGTAATGATTCCGTTGAGTTTGAATGATGATTTTGATTTTGGCATCATTCACCTCGGCGTGGGTGAGGTTGAGCGTGGCTGGAACTTTCTGTTTCCTTGCTTTCTTGATAACATATAGGCCACGACTATAAGCGCTCGAGAAAACGACGAAAACCGGTCGAGTATATCTATATTTTCTTCCTGCAGGGTGTGGAATACTTCCATATGTCGTTGTTCGAGGGGAGTTGGGTGGTGAGATATATCCTTTGACCACGAAGTTGATGGATTGACAAGCCAATTGGCTCCTTCCCACCATAATGGACATTGGACTAAATCCTGAGGCTTGCAGCCTCGAGTGCCCAAATCCGCTGGGTTATCCTTGCTGGAAACGTTCCTCCAAGTGGCGTTGTCGACGTTCTTAAGAATTTCGGATGTCCTGTTGGCGACATACGTTTTCCAGGAATAAGGTGGTTTTTCTAACCAAGCCAATACGATGGCAGAATCGCACCAGAGAGCGAGTTCATGTTGGGGTAGGTTCAGCTCACTTCGGAGCTGTTTCAATAATTTGGAGAGTAAGACTGCTCCACAGAGTTCTAACCGTGGAAGACTCACAGTTTGAAGGGGTGCTACTTTGCTTTTAGCAGCTAGCAAATGGGATGAAAAACTAGTTTCATGGGTTTGTACACGTAAATATACACAGGCACAAAATGCTTTTTCGGAAGCATCTGAAAATCCATGTAGCTGGATGAGTCTATCGGGGGAACACTGTACGCACCAAGGGATTTTAATTTCTCTGATGTGAGGTAAATTTTCGTATATTGAGGTCCATTTTTGGAGAGCGCCGGGCTTCACGTCTTCGTCCCAATCCGTTCCTTCCATCCAGAGTTATTGCAGCAACATTTTGGCAAGAATCATTATTGGCGATAGCCATCCTGCGGGGTCAAACAGTTTCGCAACTGCTGATAAAATCTGCCTTTTCGTAGTCGTGTTTTCTGCTGATGGTGGATCGTACGTATAGGTGAAGGTGTCGGTTAGCGCGTTCCACTGAATTCCAAAGGTTTTTGTGGAACTCGAGTCGTGGAACTTAAGAAAGTCGACGTCTAGCAAATCAGGGTCGGGAACGGGTTTTAAAATTTCGGGGTGAATTGCCGACATCTTTCTCAAAGGGAACCCTGCCGATTTTAAGGCTTCGATAACTTGAGTCTTGGAGTTCAAAGTGGACTGTATATTATGACCGCCTGACAAAATATCGTCAACATATGTTTCATTCAATAAAATGTTTTTAGCGAGCGGATATTCATCTTGACAGTCGTGGGCGAGTTGGTGTAGGGTTCTAATTGCCAAATGTGGCGCGCAATTTACACCAAAGTTAACTGTTTTTAGTCGAAAATATTCTATCGGCAAAATTGGGTGTTTTTGAAAAACGATTCGATGAATATCTTTATCTTCTTCATGGATGAGTATTTGGTGATAGATTTTCTCAACATCGCCGTTAGAAACAAACTTATAAAGTCGCTATTTAAGTATGACGAGCATTAAGTCATTTTGTAGTATGGGGCCTGTATGGAGAACGTCGTTCAACGAGTTGCCAGAATGTGACATTTTTGATGCGTTAAAGACGACTTCCACTTTTGTGGTTTTTCTGTCGGGTTTTATTACAATATGATGGGGTAGATAAAACGATAGATATTTACCATCTCTAATTATCTCTTGTTGGGAGCGGGTTCCATGTGATCCATGGATAAATATTCATTAAGGACTTCAAAATATTTTTCTCTTAATTCGGGTTTTCTTTCGAGCGTGCGTTCGATGCTGATGTACTGCTGTTGTTCTGCGGGTCGTGAATGACCGAGTGCCAGGTTGGCTGGAAATTCCGATCTCAATGGTAGTTTGACTCTGTAGCGTCCATCTTCCTCACGAATTGTGGTTGTCCGGTAGAGTGCTTCGCAGTATTCATCATCTGCTGATCGTTGTTGGGTTTGGTGAACTTCTTCCTGTTCCCAAAATTGTTTCAAAAGTTGATTGATGGGGTCATCGTTGCATTCCGTGGCATGAGTGCTGAAGGTTGATACCTTTTCAGCTACAGGGCCGCTTAATATCCATCCGAATATTGTGTTTTGGGCAAGTAATGTTCCACTCACATTTCGTAGGAGCCCTTCGGTGAGGATTTGCGGGGTGATATCGCTGCCGATTACCACATCGATTTTCTATGGTATCGAATACTGTGGATCGGCTAACGGTAAATGGGACAGTTCTTCGAGATCGATGCTTGAAACTCTGACTGTGGGCAAGAACTTAGTTAGTTTTGGCAAAATTATTGCTTGTGCGTCTATCATTTGGGTTAAGTCTGCCGAACAGAATGTTATCTGGCAGACTTTGTTAGCATTCTTCACAACCGTTCCACCCATTTCAAATATCTGGTGGAGAGACTCTTTTGTGGGTAGACCAAGAAGCTTTTGTATACGGGATGATACAAAAGTTTTTTGTGAACCTTGGTCTATTAGGGTACGAATTTTATGAAATTCGCCAGCATAGTATATTGATACTACTGCTGTTGGTAGTAGGGTGGTTCCATAATTACTCGAGAAGAGTGTAGAAACCGGGTTTTTGTCTCGTCGTCCGTTCTCCTAGGGGTGCCGGCTTGGGCATTTTGAGCTCTGGGGTTTGGTTGTGATTGTTGGGGTTTGGGCTGCAAATGCAGTAGTAAATGATGACGCTTTTGGCAATAAACGGACGTGAAACTACTTTTACATTCATTCTTGGGGTGTGACGTTGATAAACAGTTTTCGCAGTAACTATTTTCTCTCACAAGTTTGATTCGGTCTGATACTGATAAATTTCTAAACCTAACGCAAGACTTGACTGCGTGGTATTGATTGCATAATCTACACGAAGCCGTTTTATTGAACTCCGTGTGATATGAATGGGTCCTATTATTGTTAGATTAGGTCGAGTTTTGATTCACCGTTCGTGGTGTAAAACTCGAAAATTGGGGTTTCGCCTTGCCTGGTCTATAGGTACTTAATCTCTCTACTACCTCGTACCTGCTGGTCAAAAATTTATTCATATCATCCCAAAGTGGGAGTTCTTTTCGGGAGCTGAGGGATTGTTCCCATAGTGAAAGGCTTTCACTTGGCAGCTTGGATGAGCAGAGGTAAACGAGGATTGGGTCCCAGTCCGTTGTCGGGATTCCTTGGGTGTTAAGGGTTGACATGCAGTTGTTGATTGTTGTCTGCATCTTCTGTATTTGCTCTCCGTTTTCTGCGAATATTGTGGGTAGGTTGAACAGCGTCTTCAATTGGTTGTCGACGAGTATCCTTTTGTTCTCGTACCTAGATCTTAGCGCTTCCCAGGCAAGCTCGAAATTATCATCGCTCAGTGGGTATTGCTTTACAATAAGTCCTGCTTGACTTTTCGTTTTCAGGCGTAGGTGGTATAATTTTTGAGCTGTTGATAATTTAGAGTGGTTTTTATAGACTGCCGTGAACATATCTCTGAAGGATGGCCAGTTTTCGTATCCACCATCGAAGACTTCGGTGTCACATTTTCGCATATTTTGTCCAGATAAACAATGTAAGGACCTTTATGATTAGTTGGGTATTTTAATATTGGCTTACCTTCCGTTTCATCTTGTGGTGTCGTTGTCTTCGTGTGGGACGTTACCTGTTGATTGAATTCCTCTTCCCTTTTTTCTTCCTCGCTCTACTACTGCTTCTCAATCGAATTTTGTTGGCTTGTGGCCTGTTCGGCCCCTCGCCATCTACATCCATATTTTCTGTTTTAAAATTATCGTATTTAATTTTATTTATGTTGAACAATTAAAGGTTTGAGTTTTTTTCGTTGGTGATGGCTAAATTATCGCTTTTTCTTATTTTTTTCCGCGGTTAATTTCAAAAGCGTGCGCATTGCTCGGTGGTCCCACTGAATGTCGTCCGAAGAAGACAATTTAAGATTATCACTCATTTATCTAATAGAATATAATAAATAATAGCCGTGTTTTTAAACGGTTTTATTTAGCTTTACTCTGTGTAGCGAACAGAATTTTGTAATCGAAATTTAAGTAACTTCCCGATAAGCTACAAGCTTGAAACTTGGAATATAGTTCAGAACTCGATGACAATGCAATAATAAAAAAAATCCGAAAGGTGGCGCATGAATCGAAATATTTAAAAAATCGTATTTGTGCTCCGGTTAGGCTTATATTTGGAACACTTATTACATGCGGGAATACAAATCGCCTTGTGAAAAAGAACTCCCGCTAGGTGGCGCATGGATCGAAATATTTCAAAAAATCGTATTTGTGCTCTGATTAGGCTTATATTTGGAACACATATTACATACGGGAATACAAATCGCCTTGTGAAAAAGAACTCTCGCTAGGTGGCGCATGGATCGAAATATTAAAAAAAAATGGTATTTGTGCTCCGATAAGGCTAATATTTGGAACACATATTACATACATGAATAGAAAGCGACACATAAAAAAAATCGCCGCCGCAAGGATCGAGATATTAAAAAATCTTATTTTATGAATTTTCGAAGTTTTTACAGTGTACTTTTTACTAACTTCGTCGCCATTTTTTTTATTTTTGGATTTCAAAGTAGATGTAGTCACGCTTCCATAAGAAGCTTTTGGCGATCCCTGATGTAAAACATATGTATGCATAAGTATGTATTGCATTTAACCAAAGTAGAATTGAGCCGTACAAGAAATAGTCAGTCGCGCAGTGAGCATCAAAGATTAAACTTTGTTAAGCTTAGTGTTCGTAATTTATATTGAATAAAGTTGTTGGTGTATACTAAAAGGGAGCGTGTCATTATTCTGTATTACAAAATTCTGGGTGACAAAATTCTGTAAATTGCAAAAAAATTCTGCTTGAACAAAATTCTGCTTTCTAAAATTCTGCATGTTTAATTCTGGAAGTCAAAATTCCGGAATCATGGCATGGCGTAGCCGGTGTTGGATCGGCTAAGGGTTATTTTTTTAAAGTGCGGCCGAATTTTGTAATACAGCATTTTGAAAGCAGAATTTTAGAAAGCAGAATTTAAAAAAGCAGAATTTTGCTTTTAAAATTTTGTACATACAGAATTTCGACACCAACCCTAATAAAATTATAGACAGCGAATTGAGTCGGTTCAGAAACAATTTTTAATTTTCGCATTCCCTGGCCTTTACTGGAATCCAAACATTCATCTACCACCATACAAAAATAGGCTGCTTATTATTAGTTTGCAAACTTTGGAAAACCGAAGAATATTGCTTGGGGTTATGTTCCTTCACAAGCTTATTATCGCTGAGATAGACTCCTTGTCAGTCACCTAAACTTCGCTGTCCCTAGAAGAACATTTCGACACTATGCGCCTTTCCACCTATCAACTTGCCGACACAATTTTGCTAAAAATAATCCCTTGCGTAATTGGTGCTCGCACTATAATGACTTGCATAACTGTATCAGCACGGAATATAATTTTACTGCTTTTCATAATTCAATACTCTCATATCTGACCTGATATTTAATAAAAAAATCTCTTTTTGTTTAGAGTTGAATTTAATTCTTAAAGTTCTTATGTATTTAATCTTAATTTTAGCTTTTAAACTTACAAATATTCCTTATTGAATTATATTATATTTTGTAATCGACCGCGTTGTGTTTGTTGTTGACTTTAAATAAAATAAAATAAAAAATAAATAAATTAACAAATTTAAGACTTATCGTTCTTATTAATTCTGAATTTAAACTAAACAAAATTAAAAAACACAGAAGCAAATTGAGGGGCTCCCAATTTAGTACAAACATTTTTCAAAAGTTTCTTAAACCGATGAACGGTTTAAAATTTAGGCTAATTTCTAACCCCGAACATGTAATCTTGATTTGATTTGCTCTTTGATGGTTAATTGTTGTCCTTGAGCTGTTTCAAGATACGAGTAGCTTCGAGTTATGATCTGTCTGGTCGGAAAGCAACGGTGTATTTCAAGAACATAACATCTAAACCCAGAAGAAATAAACAAGGAGTACCACATGGTGGTTTCTATTTCCGCTTTTCTTTACATTTTACATATCGAAGCTTCCTTCACCACCAGAAGGAGTCACTATCGTTTCCTACGCCGATGACTGCACAATAATGGCCACAGCCCCAGGTCCACACATCAATGAGCTTTGTAATAAAATAAACAGCTATTTTCCTGATCTCTCCATTTTTGCGCCTCGCGAAACCTGGCATTGTCACCGACCAAATCATCGGCGACCTTTTTTCGATTGCATTACGCTATCGACTGTCTTACACCCAAACATTTTGGGTGTGAGGTTCGATCAGGATCTACATTTTGGTGAGTATGCAACCGCAACTGTACCTAAAATCCAGAGGCGTAATAAAATCCTCAAAGGTCTTGCCGGCAGCACTTGTGGTAAATACAAAGAAACGCTCATTACCCGATATGTTCACCAAGCATAAAGGTTACTCACTGGAATGAAAAGCTGAATACCCAGAAACCTAGGCATTCCAACAGACATATGATTGATAAGGTCACACCTCCCAGAGGCTTATGCGGCCATCTCCGTAAGCATTATAAGGCAATACGGCACCTGAGAAAACAGCCGTATTAAGCAAAAAAGCACAAGCAGGTTCTCAGTGATATCCACAACAGGCGTCGGACCTCTATGCCAGGAATTGCCCGACGAATCCAGTTCTTGAAGAAAAATACCCAGAACTTGCAGAAGAGGAACGCACTCTACTTAGGGAAACGCGCGTCAGTCTAGCTCAGCTTCGATCTGGGTATTGTAACAGGTTAAACTCTTACCTATCCGGTATCAACCCCGACATACAAAATGTATGTCCTACTTACAATGTGTCCCCACATGACACCAACCATCTCTTTAATTGTATGGTGGAACCAACGCCTCTAAAACCCCTCTCACTATGGTCCACCCCTGTTGAAACTGCAAGTTTCTTTGGACTCCCGTTAGAGGATATTGATGATATTTGTAATCGGTCGCATCCATTGAATGGGGCAAAGTACTTCTACAACAACAACAACATCAGAACTTGAAAAATGTTCCTAAAATAGTTTTCGACTTGATTTTTGTTATTTGCTTTTGTAACAATGCAAACATCTCAAAAGCTGGCCCGATAAATTCAAGGAGGCTAAATTCTAAACTAGTGGGTTGAACATACATATGTGTATAAAAATATATAATTTAAGAAAAAGCGAAGTTATCCCAATTTCACAGCCAGACAGGGCGAAGATAAAACTAACAGTAATTTTAAGACATTTTAGATACACTTAACGTTTAGGTCTCCTTCTTCGTGAAATAAATCCTAGAATATATCTTTAAACGTTATTAGTTGATAGAAAAACACCCTGTATATAGTGCACATTTGTATATGTTCATATATATGTATGTTTATTAGGATGAAAAGGTCTTAAGTTTTGGTTATTTTAGAGCATCCTGTATTCATCTCTTAATTTGCATTTTTAATTAAGCATTTGTGTATGTTTATTTATTCATCCTCCGTTTGAGTTGCCTGTTCCACTTCCTCTAAGTAAGCAGCAGCACGTGCTTCTTCCTCTCGTGGCGATTCGAAAAGCTCCTCTACTTCAGATGGTGTTTCACTGGCATCAAAATATTCAACATCTAAATCTTTTTCAGAACGTTCCTTATTACCTTTTTGTATTTTTGTGGCCGCTTCATCATTGCGCGTGACGCCTTTTCCTTGAAATATAAAGAAAAAAAATTGATAACACAATAAATATTGATAAAGTTGCCAAAAGATTTAACTATGACATATATAGAAAGCCAACGGCCACCGACACAATAATACATAATACCTCAAATCACCCCCATCAACATAAAAATGCAGCACTAAAGCATTTGGTAGATAGACTTGAGAGAACACCTCTTACTCAAGAGGCATATAAGAGAGAGTTTGAAGTCATATATAACATTGCTGCAAACAACGGATGTAAAAAAGCACAAGTAGGTAACCTCAGAAGGACGAATGGTGAACCACAAAGATATAATGAAAAGGAAAATAATAACACTTGGACGACTACGACATATACTGGGAAAGCAACATATAATTTGGCAAACTTAAAAAAATACAATATTGACACAGCGTTCAAAACATCGAACAATCTAGTGCGGAAATTAAGAACTAACACTAACTCAGAGGATCCGTTTAGCAGCCACGGCGTATACAAGCTTACCTGCCGAAGCCAACATAGTTACATAGGACAAATAGGACGGCAAATAAGAAGAGCACATTAGAGATTACAACAAAAAGAAAACGGAATCCAAACATTATACCAGAGTCTAACTTCGCGAAAGGTCGAAAATGAATGTTCCCCAGCAAACATCAATAAAACAGGTAGGGCTCTTCACATACAAGCAAAAGGCCGACGTCTCAACGTACTCGAAAACATGGAAATCTACAAACATAAAACATTCGACGGTAGAAAAATAAACGAACAGATAAACACAATTTCTGACACAATATTCGAGCCTTTAAAATTTGTTTACAAGAAACAAAGTAATCACACAGGTACAACATACAAACACACAACAACAAATAAACACAAAACAATTAACGCACCAAAACAACAAACCCACAAAGAAGGTCAAACGACTAAAATTCGGACTTTTACCTGCCTCAGTCAGCTACACAAATCGATCAGTAAAACCCACCGTCGGTTCTGAATGAGCATCAATTTTGACAATACCTGTTCATGTACCTACGAACTATAAATACAAGGCTCGAATTACACATTCCGTGATCGAAATGGCAATCGTACGAATAAAAATTACGTGACTGATCGTACGTATGGCAATATTGGTATTATGCGGTACGTTCAGTAACGTATCGTAATTTATGACAGATAGTAATAGATTGAATGGTGATTTGTAAATATATTTTAACAATTAAATATTATCTCCTATTTATAAATAATAAAAAAATTTTATTTACATGTGGAATAAATCCTTAAGAAATCTGCAAAAGGAAGCAACAAGGAAGAAACATGTGCTGATTCCAAGAAATTGACGCAGGTAATTCTAGTGATGAGTGCACAGTCCGTTAAGAGTTAATATAAATAATAGGAAGTAGAGAGATCCTCCTAGTTGCCAAAACTAAATGTTTCAATTTCTGAGTCTTCGAGTTTTTGCTCGGACCAATTTTAGTTTACTTTAACACCCAACTGCAGACCATGGTAGACCTAATGAATTGAATAAAATAGTCTTAAATTTGTCCGTTATCGTTAATGGTGCACGAATGGAATTGTACCCAAATTCTATACGGCAGTATGACACATTCATCGTTAAAATAATAAAACAAGTGCTGATTTTAAAGGCAGCGGGGCAAATTGGTTAGCTTCCGTTTTGATATTCAAGACCCAGCATCCAAAGCGAGTATTTTGACGCCCTTCTCAATATTTTTGGACGTGTAATAAGAGTGTCACCTTGTCGTATAGAATTACCGGAACGAAAAGTAGTTTGTCCAGACAATTGTAACTGCGGGAAGATTCCATAGAGATTTATGTGGTATTTGTTATATGTAAATGTTATATGTAACATAGTACTTTTTGGAGCTTTCGGGCCGGCTTTCCTTTAAAATAAAACAAATGTTTACTTCTCAAAAGCTAAACATTTAATGTGATGGCGCTTGCATACGCGCAATTTATGCTATCTACATCGTCCCGGTAATTTACAAATTTCGATATATTTTGTCGTATGCGCAGCCCTTCTAACGTCAACCTTCTTCTTATTCTGTTCTCCACGTCCAAAATCTTTACATTATCGAAATCAGCTGTGTGTTTGCAATCCGTCAGATTCTGCGCTAAAGCTGTGGTGTTTTTGTTGTTTTTTACGTCTAACCTGCGTTCATTTATTTTCGTGTTGAGCGATCTTTTTGTTGGTCCTATGTATACCTTGCCGCAAAATTCCCCCCCCCCCCCCCCACGTGGTATTTCGTAGATTACGTTGTGTAGTTGCTCCTTTTTTATGCTAAGTTCAGCAGAGCTCACAGAGTATAATAACTTTGATTGGATAACGGTTGGTTGTACAGGTATAAAGGAATCGAGATAGATATAGACTTCCATATATCAATATCATCAGTAGGTATTTGAGGTATCTTGATGAAATTTAGTATGTAGGTTCCTGGGCACTCATATCCAATCGCTATTTAAAATGAACGAAATCGGACTATAACCACGCCCACTTTTTCGATATCGAAAATTTCGAAAAACAAAAAAGTGCGATAATTCATTAGCAAAGACGGACAAAGCGATGAAACTTGGTAGGTGATTTGAACTTATGACGCAGAATAGAAAATTTTAAAATTTTGGACATGGGCGTGGCACCGCCCACTTTTGAAAGAAGGTAATTTAAAAGTTTTGTAAGCTGTAATTTGGCAGTCGTTGAAGACGTCATTATGAAATTTGGCAGGAACGTACTTACTTACTTACTTACTTACTTAATTGGCGCTTAACCGTCTAAACGGTTATGGCCGTCCAACAAGGCGCGCCAGTCGCTCCTTCGCTCCGCCAACCGGCGCCAATTGGTCACACCAAGGGATTTTAAATCGTTTTCCACCTGGTCCTTCCAACGGAGTGGGGACCGCCCTCTACCTCTGCTTCCATAGGCGGGTTCCGATAGAAACACTTTCTTGGCCGGAGCATCATCTTTTATTCGCATAACATGGCCTAGCCAGCGCAGCCGCTGCGTTTTAATTCGCTGGACTATGTTGATGTCTGCGTATAGCTCGTACAGCTCATCATTAAATCTTCTTCGGTACTCGCCATCGCCAACGCGTAGAGGTCCATAAATCTTTCGAAGAACTTTTCTCTCGAACACTCCCAAAGCCGCTTCATCTGCTGTTGTCATGGTCCATGCTTCTGCCCCATATAGCAGGACGGGTACGATAAGTGACTTGTAGAGTATGATTTTCGTTCGCCGAGAGAGGACTTTACTTTTCAATTGCCTACCTAGTCCAAAGTAGCATTTATTGGCAAGATTGATTCTTCGCTGGATTTCAGTGCTGATGCTGTTGCTAATGTTGATGCTGGTTCCCAAATAAACGAAGTCTTTTACTATTTCGAAATTATGGCTGCCAACAGTAGCGTGGTTGCCAAGGCGCATATGCGCTGACTCTTTGCACGATGACAGCAGGTACTTCGTTTTGTCCTCATTCACCATCAAACCCATTTTTACCGCTTCTTTTTCCAGCTTGGAGTAAGCAGAACTAACAGCGCGGGTGTTTAGGCCGATGATATCAATGTCATCAGCATATGCCAGTAATTGCACGCTTTTATAGTATATTGTTCCAGTGCGGTTAAGTTCTGCAGCTAGTATAATTTTCTCCAGCATCAAATTAAAGAAATCGCACGATAGGGGGTCACCCTGTCTGAAACCTCGTTTAGTTTCGAACGGCTCGGAGAGGTCCTTCCCAATTCTGACTGAGCTGATGGTGTTGCTCAACGTCATTTTGCACAGCCGTATAAGTTTTGCGGGGAAACCAAATTCAGACATAGCGGCATATAGGCAGCTCCTTTTCGTGCTGTCGAAGGCGGCTTTAAAGTCGACGAAGAGGTGATGTGTGTCGATTCTCTTTTCACGGGTTTTTTCCAAGATTTGGCGCATTGTGAAAATCTGGTCGATGGTAGATTTACCAGGTCTGAAGCCGCACTGATAAGGTCCAATCAGCCGGTTCACGGTGGGCTTCAATCTTTCGCACAATACACTTGAAAGGACCTTATATGCGATATTAAGAAGGCTGATTCCACGATAGTTGGTGCATTTTGCAGTATCCCCCTTCTTGTGGACTGGGCAAAGAACACTTAGATTCCAACCGTCGGGCATGCTTTCGTCCGCCCATATTTTGCTAAGAAGCTGCTGCATGCGCCTTACCAACTCCTCGCCGCCGAACTTGAATAGCTCCACAGGCAATCCATCAGCGCCCACGGCCTTGTTGTTTTTCAATCTGGTTATTGCTATTCTAACTTCGTCATAATCGGGCGGGGGGACATATATTCCATCATCATCGATTGCGGGATCGGGTTCTTCATCTCTGCGCGGTGAATTGCTGCCTCCATTTAGGAGAGCAGAGAAGTGTTCCCTCCATAATCTAAGCACTCTCTGGACATCAGTTACAAGGTCGCCGTTTTCATTCCTACAGGAGTTTGCCCCGGTCTTAAAACCTTCCGTCTGTCGCCGTATTTTTTGGTAGAATTTTCGGGCGTTATTCCTGGTGGCTAGCAGCTCAAGCTCCTCGCACTCACGCCTTTCTGCTTCTGCTTTTTTCTTCCTGAAAAGGCGTCTCGCTTCCCTTTTCAACTCACGATAGCGTTCACACACTCCTCTTGTCGCGCTCGCTTTTAACGTAGCCCTGTAGGCAGCGTCTTTTCTTTCGGTTGCAACGCGGCATTTTTCATCATACCAGTTGTTTTTTCGTGGCCGCCGGTAACCAATTTTTTCCTCGGCGGCAGTATGAAGTGCTTTGGAGATATGCTCCCACTGCTCCTGTATTCCTTCAGGATGAGTTGTGCCCTCAGAGAGCAGGTATGAGAGTCGAGTTGCGAAATCATTGGCAGTCTGTTGTGATTGAACAGGAACGTACGCTTAATAAAAATTAGCAAAATCGGAGAATGACCAATGAAAATTTAATATCTTTACAGTATATAAGTAAATTATGTGAACATTCAACTCCAGTAATGATATGGTGCAACAAAATACAAAAATAAAGGAAAATTTCAAAATGGGCGTGGCTCCGCCCTTTTTAATTTAATTTGTCTAGGATACTTTTAATGCCATGAGTCGAACAAAAATTTACCAATCCTTGTGAAATTTGGTAGGGGCTTAGATCCTAGGACGATAACTCCTTTCTGTGAAAAAGGACTGAATCGGTTGAAGCCACGCCCAGTTTTTATACACAGCCGGTCGTCTGTCCTTCCGCTCGGCCGTTAACACGATAACTTGAGCAAAATTCGATATATCTTTACTAAACTCAGTTCACGTACTTATCTGAACTCACTTTGTAATGGTATAAAAAAATGGCTGAAATCCGATCATGACCAAGCCTACTTTTTCGATTTCAAAAATTACGAAAAATTAAAAAAAAATGCCATAATTCTATACCAAATACGAAAAAAGGGATGAAACATGGTAATTGGATTGGTTTATTGGCGCAAAATATAAATTTAGAAAAAAACTTTATAAAATGGCTGTGACACCTATCATATTAAGTAGAAGAAAATGAAAAAGTTCTGCAGGGAGAAATCAAAAGCCCTTGGAATATTGGCAGGAATACTGTTCGTGGTATTACATATATAAATAAATAAGCGGTACCCGAAAGATGATGTTCTGGATCACCCTGGTCCACGTTTTGGTCGATATCTCGAAAACGCCTTCACATATACAACTATCACCACTCACTTTTAAAACCCTTATTAATACCTTTAATTTGATATCCATATCGTACAATCACATTATAGAGTCACCCCTGGTCCACCTTTATGACGATATCTGGAAAAGGCGTCCACCTATAAAACTAAGGCCCACTCCCTTTTAAAATACTGATTATCACCTTTCGTTTGATACCCATATTGCACAAACGTATTCTAGAGTCAACCCTGGTCCACCTTTATAACGATATCTCGAAAAGGCGTCCACTTATAGAACTAAGGCCCACTCCATTTAAAATACTCATTAACAGCTTTCATTTGATACCCATATCGTACAAACAAATTCTAGAGTCACCCCTGGTCCACCTTTATGGCTATATCTCGAAAAGGCGTCCACCCATAGAAATAAGGCCCACTCCCTTTTAAAATACTCACACCTTTCGTTTGATACCCTTATTGGAGAAACACATTCTATAGTCAACCCTGGTCCACCTTTATGATGATAACTCGAAAAGGCGCCCACCTATAGAACTAAGGCCCACTCCCTTGTAAAATACTCATTAACACCTTTCATTTGATACCCATATCGTACAAATAAGTTCTAGAGTCACCTCTGGTCCACCTTTATGGCGATATCTCGAAAAGGCGTCCACCTATAGAACTAAGGCCCACTTTCTTTTAAAATACTCATTAACACCTTTCATTTGATACCCATATCGTACAAATAAGTTCTAGAGTCACCTCTGGTCCACCTTTATGGCGATATCTCGAAAAGGCGTCCACCTATAGAACTAAGCACACGCCTTTTAATATTCTCATTACCACCATTCATTTGATACCCATATCGTACAAACAAATTCTAGAGTCAGCCCTGGCCCAAATGGCGTCCACCTATAGAACTATGGCCCACTCCCTCTTAAAATACTTTTTAATACCTTTCATTTGATACACAACAAATAAAAACGAATTGCTACAAAAAACCGTGGCATCATCTAGAATGATAAATTACAATGGAATCAAAAAAGACATACTTTATTAACAAAGTTTACTGCTTGAGTGACTAGGAGCAGAACAAGAAAACGATTCAGATCATACTTGAAAAAATGGATACCCAAATAAAATAATAAACAGTCTAATACGCAGGGCGAGAAACAAAACTAAACAAAAAACGGGTAACAATACAACAACACTAAATGAAGAAAGCAATAGAAAAATATGCACAGGAGTCACATGCAGACCAAAAATAACAGACAGCAACACATTACATAAAATGATTAAAGCCAACAACATAAGCTATGTACACAAACCAAATCGCAGAATTCAAAGCATATACACGAAAACCAAAGACAAAATAAAAAAAAAGGAGCAACTACACAACGTAATCTATGAAATACCATGTGGAGAGGGTATTTTCTGGGAAGGTATACATAAATTTGTAAATTATCGGGACGATGTAGATAACATAAATTTCGCGTATGCAAGCGCCATTAAATAAAATGTTTAGCTTTTTAGAGGGAATGATGTCACAGTGCTTTTATATTTTGTGGTTTTTATGTACTTACGTACTGATATTACATTTAAATTTAATACAAAATTTGTGCATTAGGTAGCAAAAAGATGTAAGTCCAATATATGCAAAACTATTTGTATCGCTTTATGATTAAGTTAATTTCCAAAAATTTATATATTTTTCGAATTTGTGTAATAAATAGAAATCCCCGAGGAAGATGC
Organism: Eurosta solidaginis; assembly: GCF_040869045.1. NCBI lineage: Eukaryota > Metazoa > Arthropoda > Insecta > Diptera > Tephritidae > Eurosta > Eurosta solidaginis. Next base: position 165,925,399 of record NC_090320.1, on the reverse strand, counting down.
AAGACAGCGTCGAAACGCGTAGGATGAAGAAGTAAACATTTGTTTTATTTTAAAGGAAAGCCGGCCAGAAAGCTCCAAAAAGTACTATTATACAACTATAAAACTTGGCCCAATATACATAATTATATGTAACAATTTACAACAGGGACCGACTGCTAATACTCGTCCAACAATATCGGAAGAGGCGTCAAATGACATGTTGTTGTTCACATACAAAAAATTGTGTAGAAAGGGGGTTTGCGCGGCTTTAATATTGACCCCAAACAGGTGTTGCACCAGCCGGGGTAGTGTTTTATAAGTGCGGCCGAAGCCCGCCCATGCATATAGGTGTGCTGCACAAAAGTACTATGGGTAATTTTTCGCTTTTCGTGAATATATGTTTTTTCCGCCTTCGGATCAATGATAGAGGGGTCAAGGCGGGAAGTATATTAGCAGTCGTCCCTCTTGTAAATCATTCGTTATTGTAATAAATATGACAAACATTTTTATAAAGTGTTTGAAGAACCGATACTCTAGGCTTCCTTTACGTTGTTGCAGAAGTACTTCGCTGCACCCAATAGGTGCGACCACTCACAAATTGCCAGCAATATACTCTAACGGTAGTCCTAGGAAACTTGCTCTTTCAACAGGGGTGGAGCAGAGTGAAAGGGGTGTTAGAGGCGTTGATTCCACATTGCAATTAAAGAGATTTTTGGTGTCATGTACGGAAACACTGCAAGCAGGACATACATTGTTAATGTCGGGATTGAATGTGGATAGTTTAGCATGTTACAATTTTCAGATCGAAGTTGAGCCAGGGAGTGTGCTTCCTCTTCTGTGAGTTCTGGGTATTTTTCCTTAAGAACTGGGTTCGCTGGACAATTCCTGGTATAGAGGTCCGGCGTATTTTTCTGGATATCACTGAGGACCTGTTTGTGGTTTTTTACTTCAAACGGCTGTGTTCTCAGGGGCCGTATTTCCTCATAATGCTTGCGGAGATGACTTCTTAAGCCATTGGCCGTGTGGCCTCTTCAATCAGATGTCTGTTGATATTGATATTCAATAGAAACGGGTTGTTTAGCATTTCATTTCTGTGCCTAATGGGGGAGTATTCTCGCCTCATTGTTTAGGTGGTTGTCTGGAGACATAAGAAGACAGCCCGTAGCGGTTCTGAGGCCTGTATTTTATTCCAGTGAGTAACCTTTAGGCTTGGCGACTATATCGCGGACGCATAGAATGCAAGCGGCCGGCCAATTGCTTTGTAAGTGGTAATGAGCGTTTTTTTGTCTTTACCCTAAGTGATGTCGGCAAGAGATTTTAGGATTTTATTATGGCGCTATATATGTTAGGAATAATTGCGGTTGCATGCTCCCCAAAATGTAGAAACCGATCGAACGTCACACCCAAAATTTTTGGGTGTAAGACAGTCGGTAGCGTGATGCCATCACCGGGGATGTTCAATATGGTCGACATTTGGCGCGTCCATGTTGTAAATAAGGTCGCCGATGATTTGGTCGTTGAGGCGAAATAACTGGAGAGATCAGCTGTTTACTTTTTTACAAAGCTCATGGCTGTGTGGGCCTGGGCCTGTTGTCATTATTGTGGAGTTATCGGCGTTGTTGTTGTTGTAGCAGTGCTTCGCCCCACCTAACAGCCGCGACCGATCACAGATTGGCATCAATATCCTCTAACGGGAGTCCAAGGAAACTTGCTGTTTCAACAGGGGTGGACCATAAGGAAAGGGGTGTTAGAGGCGTTGGTTCCACATTACAATTAAAGAGATGGTTGGTTTCATGTGCGGACACATTGCAAGCGGGGCATACATTTTGTATGTCGGGGTTGATTCTGGATAGGTAAGAGTTTAACCTGTTACAGTATCCAGAACGAAGTTGAGCCAGAGTGACACGCGTTTCCCTGGGGAGTATGCGTTCCTCTTCCGCGAGTTTTGGATACTTTTCTTTGAGTACTGGATTCACCGGACAATTCCCGGCATAAAGGTCCGACGCCTGTTTGTGGAGTTCACCAAGGACCTGCTTGTGTTTTTTCGCTTCATACGGCTGGGTTCTCAGGTGCCGTATTTCCTCAAAATGCTTACGGAGATGACTCCTTAAGCCCCTAGGCGGTGCTGTGCCATCAATCAGATGACTGTTGGGATGCCCAGGTTTCTGGGTATGTAGCTTCTTCCAGTGGGCAATTTTTAGGCTTGGCGACCATATATGGGACGCGTAGCACGTAATCGGCTGGCTAATTGCTTTGTATGTAGTCATGAGCGTTTATTTATCTTTTCCCCAGGTACTGCCAGCAAGGGATTTGAGGATTTTGTTACGGCTCAGAATTCTCGGGACAATTGCGGCTGCGTGCTCACCGAAATGTAGATCCTGATCAAACGTCACACCCAAGATTTTGGGGTGTAGGACAGTCGGTAGCGTAGTGTCATCGACGTGGATGTTCAAAATGGTCGACATTTGGGACGTCCATGTTGTACATAATGTCGCGGAAGATTTAGTCGGTGATAATGCCAGGTTTCGCGAGTCGAAAAAACTGGAGAGATCAGGGAGGTAGCCGTTTATTTTATTGCATAGCTCATCGATCTGTGGGCCTGGGCCTGTGGCCATTACTGTGCAGTCATCGGCGTAGGAAACGATTGTGACTCCTTCCGGTGGTGAAGGTAGCTTAGATATGTAGAAATTAAACAAAAGTGGGGATAGGACACCACCCTGTGGCACTCCTTGTTTAATTCTCCTTGGTTTTGATGTTTCGTTTCTAAATTGCACCGATGCCTGCCGACCACCCAGATAATTTGCGGTCCACCTTTTAAGACATGGGGGAAGGGTAGACCCTTCCAGGTCTTGCAGTTACGAGCCATGGTTGACCGTATCAAAAGCTTTTGATAGGTCTAGCGCTACGAGTACTGTTCTATGGTGGGGGTTTTGATTTAAACCGCAATTTATCTGGGTGCTAATGGCATTTAGCGCGGAGGTAGTGCTATGGAGTTTTATGAAGCCATGCTGATGAGAGGCTAGCTGCAAATTTGCTTGGAAATAAGGGAGCAAAATGACTTCGAGCGTCTTTGCCAATGGCGATAGGAGAGATATCGGACGATACGACTCTCCTATGTTAGCTGGTTTACCAGGCTTTAGTAGCGGGACCACCTTGGCCATTTTCCATTTCTCGGGTATGACAAAGGTGGAAAGAGACAGGTTGAAGACCTGCGCTAAATATTTGAAACCCTCTTTCCCTAGGCTTTTAAGCATCGGCTTGGCTATGCCGTCTGGGCCCACTGCTTTGGATGGTTTAGCGCGACCAATGGCGTCCTCAACCTCTTTAGCGGTGATGGTGATTGGTGACGCGCTGAATTTGTGTTTATGTGCGTGTCTGTTGGCCCTCCGTCTATCTTTGTCGACCGTAGAATGCATTATATATTGTCGGCAGAAAGCACTCGCGCATTTTTTCGCATCCGACAGCACTTTGTCGCCAAAGGCGATGGAAACTTTGTCTTTGTGCTTAGTCGGATTCGATAGGGACTTTACGGTGGACTAAAGTTTACCCACACCGGTATAAAGGTTACAACCTCTTAGGTGCTCCTCCCATTTCGCCCGCTTGTGTTCATCCACAAGCAATCTTATGCGTTGGTTTATATCCCTTATTTGGAGGTCGCCTGGATCAAGCTGCCTTATAAGGTCACGTTCTCTCGCTAAGTTTGCGGCCTCCGCCGGGAAGTGGGGCCGGATTTCGGGAATTCTCCCGGCGGGAATGAAACGTGCCGAGGCGGATTCAATGACCTTGCGGAAGGCACGCTCCCGTTAGTGGGCATCAGTCGGGTTAGGGAGGGCAGCAAAGAGGTTGTCTGTAAAAGATTTATATTCTTCCCCTCTTTTTTAAAGTTTATGAAAGTGCGTTTTTCGGCGACGATGAAGTCGGCGGTACGCTCGAGCGAAATAAGTATAGGCAGGTGGTCGGATGCCAATGTTACCATCGGCTGCCAGTTGACGCAGTTTACGAGTTCTGCGCTCACGATTGAGATATCTGGCGAACTGTGACAGCTTCCTACCATACGTGTGGGGGCGTCTCTGTTTATTGTGCAGAACGTCGTTTCTTCTATTTGATCCGCCAACATCTCACCCCTACTGTCCGCCCGCAAGTTTGAATGCCATAGATCGTGATGGGCATTGAAATCGCCTAAGATAATGCGATTGTTGCCAGTGAGTAAGGCTCTGATATTAGGGCGGTATCCACTGGGGCAACAGGGGGCAAGAGGGATGTAGATGTTGATGATTTCTAGGTTTGTATCGCCTGACCGGACAGATAGGCCTTGACGTTCTAAGCCATTGTCCCTGCGGTCGATGCCAGGATCATATATATAATATTGCACAGAGTGGTGTATTATAAACGCGAGGCCACCTCCATTTCCGCTCTCGCGATCTTCTCTGTGGACATTATTTCCAGAGCAGGTCTGCAATACAGATCGTGCTGTGAGTTTAGTCTCTTGAATCGCAGCAATGCGGATGTTGTGCCGCTTCATGAAATCGACTATCTCCGTAATCTTCCCAGTTAGTCCATTACAGTTTAACTGCAGAATTCTGAAGTGCATGGGGGGAGACGTCGCCACTCTGGGGGTAAGTGACGGGTGACTACGCCTGGGTTGAGGAAGGCCAGGACGCAATTGCTGTTGTGGCCCTGGGACTGGGCGTCCTTGGGCAAGCATTGGGGTACCCGGATGATTGCGTTTGCGACCTGGCAACATGGCGCTATGAAACCCGTCGGGGGTTGCCGTCGCGGAGACCAGAACATCTAGGAAAGTGGCACCACCCAAGGCAGGAGCTGCATTGGGCGGATGTCGCAAACATATATATTCTGTGCTGGCAAACGGTGCAAACGGAGGTAGGGACTAAGAGTTATCGGCGTAGGAAACGATAGTGACTCCTTCTGGTGGTGAAGGAAGCTACGATATGTAGAAGTTAAACAAAAGCGGAGATAGGACACCGCTGTAATACTCCTTCTTTAGTTCTTCTGGGTTTAGATGCTTTGTTCCTGAATTGCACCGATGCTTGCCCACCAGACAGATAATTTGCAGTCCACCTTTTAAGACTTGGGGGAAGAGAGGACCCATCCAGGTCTTGCAGTAACGTGCCGTGGTTGACAATAACGAAAGCTTTTGACAGGTCTAGTGCAACGAGTACTGTCCTATGGTGGGGGTTTCGATTTAATCCGCAATTTATTTGTTTGTTAATGGCGTTTAGCGCGGTGATTGTGCTACGTAATTTTCGGAAGTCTTGCTGATGATTGGCTAGTTGCCAATTTGCCTTAAAGGAGGGAAGCTGAATGGCTTTAAGTGTCTTGGCCACTGGCGATAGGAGTGATATCAGACGATAAGAATCTCCTATGTTAGCTGGTTTTCCCGCCTTTAGTAGCGGGACCACCTTGGCCATTTTTCGGTAAAGCCTAGGTGGAAAGGACACGTTGAAGACATGTGCTAGATAATACAATCCCTCTTTGCGTAGGTTTTTAAGCATCGGCTTGACTATGCCATCTGGACCCTCTGCTTTAGATAGTTTAGAATGAACGGTGCCATTCTCAACCTCTTTGGCGATGATGGTAATTGGGGATGCGCTGTATTTATGTTTGTGTGCGCGCTGTTGGCCCGCCGTCTAACTTTGTCAACCGTAGAATGCATTACATATTGGCTTACCTATACCGGCAGAGAGGTTACAATTCTTTAAGTGCTCCTCCCATTTTGCCCGCTAGTGTTCAGCCATTAGCAATCTGATGCGTTGGTATATTTCCCTCATTTGGGGATCGCCGGGGTCCTGCTGTCTTATAAGGTCACGTTCTCTCACTAAAGTTGCGGTCTTCGCTGAAAAGTTTGACCGGAATTCTTCAAACGGGAATGAAACGAGCTGACGCAGAAAGCATGCTCCCCTTGATTGGCATCAGTTGGGATTGGAAGAGCAGCAAAGCGATTGTCAATGTATTTTTTTATGGTCTTTCCATAATGTATTCGGCTGATCGCGAGAGCGGGAGGAATATGGGTCGGATGCCGATGTTACCATCGGCTGCCAGTTGACGCAGCTAACGAGTCTTACAACACGATGGAGATTTCTGCCGAGAAATGACAGCTTCCTACCCTACGCATGGGGTGTCCCCCTTTAACGAGTAGGACGCTATTTCTCCTTTCTGTCCGTCTGTAGATCAGAATGCCATAGATCGTGGTGGGAATTGCCTAGAATTATGCAATATACTCCGGTGAGTAGTGCACTGATTTCAGGGTGGTATAAAATGGGGCAGCAGGTGACAGGAGGGATGCAGATGTTGGTAATTTCTAGTTTTTGTTATAACAGTACTTCGGCCTAACCAATAAGCTCTATCACTCGAAGAAATATTAAGGAAACTAACAGTTGTAGGTTTTTAGAATTGAAAACATGGAGCCGGAACTGCTTTTCTTTTTATGCGTATGTTCCTTTAATCTGCAATCTTTTGCTATAATTTCACGGTAACTTCAACATTTGGGAACTGTTACCGAATCGTTTATATAACTGGCTAATTTTTAGGTTCATCAAAAGGTTTCGTCTTAATAAAGCTGCATTTAATCATTTCCTGAGGAATACAAATTTCCATTGCCATTCCTTAGCAGCTGCACCTCCCATCCTCCAGTTGGTAGCAACGCTTACATTTCTTTAAAGTAGCAGTTACCAGCGGGCGATAGGGGACGACTATCTTATGGGAATGAGTCAAAGCTTGGTTTCGAAATTGAGCACCAGAATAGGGATTGAAATAGAAAGAAAACTATGTCCAGAACATATCCGTTTTACACCGGAGAGTCTGACTGGCTGTATGAAATGGTTCTACGAGAAGTATAAGATACCTCGAGGTGAGAAAATGAAATAAATTTTCTTGGATGTGCTTACACTTTTTCCTCCTACAGTAATTGGATTTATTGACGGTACCCATATTGGCCTGGAGAAACCCAGCGAAAAGGAATATATGTTTTTTAATCGTAAGGGATTTCATAGCTTAAATGTAATGATTGTAAGTAGAATATAAACTTTGTTCGTAGAATCGCAATTTGGACATATTTCGATCAAAGCAATTATTTTATCCGTATAAACATGTATCTTGTTACAGATATGCGTTCGCCAATACAAAATTAATGCAATAAATACTAGATATGGAGGAGCTGCACATGATTCCTTCGCATGGAAGCAATCAGAAAAAAAGATAATGCTGGAATAGCAATTTGAAATAAATTTTAATAATAATTCGTGGTTACTTGGTATGCATTTTTTAACCAACTAGTATGAACTATGGGCATTTATTCTCTACTTTCATTTAATTAGGTGATTCCGGCTATCCACTGAACCTGGTGCATAACCCCATACAGAAATTCTGCGGACGATACAAGTAAGAGTGTATCTAATGCGGTTCACTCAAAGGCTAGATGTATGGTCGAGAGAATTGAAAGGAAGATATGCCCACAAAAGGTGGCAATGTTTTCCAACGTTTGCGCAGCTCTACCCAACATATGTATCGAATTTAAAGTCCCCTTTTAACCAACCAAGTGTAACTGCAAATGATGTTGCTGTGAATGATATTGATATAGGCGAGCACACACAAATTTAAAGAATTGGTCAAAACATTCGAAACCAAATAAAGCAATCCCTTGTTAATTAAAATACAAATGGCCAATCACAAAAGTCTTGTCAGGGTCAGTCACAGGCGTTTTGTGTGTAGTTCTTAGCAACTTTGGCTTAAGATGAAATATTTTCGCTATTTTTTCAAAAAAGTGTGTCAATATATAATACAGGCAATGTAAGTTGAGAACTTTCCGATGGAGTGGCTCTGGCGCAAGCCCTAAACCAATTCGCTCCAGACGTTTTTACAGGTAAGTGTGAGAAATTCAGGAGAAATAACTAAATAAACTATAATAAACCTTTTACGTTTACAGGTGCTTGGTTGTCCACAATAAACACAGGAATAAATTGGCGCTTGAGGATGAGCAATTTAAAGAAAGTTATTGAAGGTGTATACAATTATTACAACGATGTATTAAGTTATTCATTAGCAGATTTTCCTCAACCTTATGCTCAACGTATTGCCGAAAAATGTGATCCTGGTGAGCTCGAGCGCTTATTACAGCTTTTACTAGGTTGCGCAGTAAAATATGCTGAAAAGCAAGATTATATACGACAAATAATGTGCTTAGAAGAATCACTTCAAGCTAATATAATGCGAGCACTGCAAGAACTTGGGTCAACTTGTCATGGAGACTGTCCATCTCGTAGTTCATCAAGTAAAATACAACTGCTGAAACTGGTAATGATGGTGTATCACTGGGTCCTATTCAAGCTGGTCTGAACTTCGTCGACAGCTCGATCGAATGGAAGAAGACCTTATACAATCAGATGCTGCACGAGAGGACCTGAATTAAAGGTCCTCTAATGAATGAAATTCAAACAATACAACAGCGTAATGACGATCTGATAGTAAATATCGTCCGTATTTATAATGCAACCAAAGATTTGCTATTTTCCTTCACGCATTATTTTATCTTTTTGCAATAAAGGAAAACACTTCTGAGTTAATACAGCTTAAAGATGAAGTTGACGTGCTTAGAGAATCTAACGATAAATTCAAAGATTGCGAAATCCAATTGGAAACATATAAGAAAAGACTCGAAGAATATAACGATTTATTTCATAAATTCGTGGAATTTTCAGTAAAATTGGAAACTTTAAACTGGCTTAATTCTTATTATATACTAGCATATTATTTTCCAAAAAAATAACGAAAATAATTTAAGTGAAACGAAACTCGCTGTGACAAGGTTTTCAAGGCGCCACTCCGTCTTTCCAAGAAACTAACATAACGCCAAATTGTATCGTGGAAAATATCTTACTTGTTGGGTACATTTCATTTTGGTTACAACAAATTTAAAATTTCTCAGGAAAAGCAAAAACCTTATATTTTTATATTCAATACATAGAGAAATGACTCTTTAAAACGCCGTTGTTGTTGGCTCTAATTCTTTCATATTTTTACTGGGGTGTTTTTGAATACATATATCATAACTAAGCTAACGATATATACCAGTAAGATAACAAATAAAAATAACAACAATTTTTATCAGGTCTTCTTTTTTATTTATTAACTAAAATCATTACATGATTTTTATAATTAAATTTATAGTATTTAAAAATAAATTTACTGAAGAAAAGGTACTGCAGTTCCTACAAATATGACTGGAATTCAATAAATATATATATATATATATATATATATAATAAATACTCTCCTTTAAAACTATAGAGACTTTTTCATACAAAATTTAAATAAGGTTCAACATTTCCATTTCAGTTCTTATATACATACCCAACAAGCATTTCTGTAAATTTTTGAAAATTAACTTAAAGTAAACTTGTTGTGTTAAATTTTATATAAACGTTTTCAGTATTTAATGTATTTAATAAGTTTTGAAGGTAAATTGTGAAAGTAAATTGTAAATGTTTACAAAAAAAGACAAGACAACCACCTGTCAATATTTTTCAACTTGGAAATTTCAAATTATTTTCATAAAGGTTTATTCATTAGAGGGAATGGCATTTAAACCGTTTCCTGGATTCTCCTACGACCCATTAGAATTACAGCCATCCTTTATTTAATGTATGCATGAAATTCGGTATTAGTTCATATGTATATTTACATACGCATATGTATTTGTTAATATTATTAAAATTATTGAAATAAAAATTATCATTTATAAAAAGCTTTCTTTTAGAAATTACATTTACAAACTTAAAAGAAACTAGCCGTTTCGATTATTTCACGCTTAATTTTAAACAATTAAAAAAAAATTATAAAAAAAAATTTTAAGTTAAACGGTTTTATTGAAAACAATACTTACATGAAGTAATAATAATACTAAAAGCTAGAAAATAATTAGGTAGGTCCTAGATACCAGTCGTCACACTCCTCATCAATCTAGGGCGTTGATCAGACAATTAAATAAAAGCGTTGGGCGCGTGAAATTTCTAAAAATGTGAGGCGTATCATGACTTTGTTAAGGTTCAGTTGGTCTTAATTATGACTATCAATAGAAATTTTACGCGTCCAACGCTTTTATTTAATTGTCTGATCAACGCCCTAGATTGATGAGGAGTGTGACGACTAGTACCTAAGACCTACCTAATTATTTTCTAGATTTTAGTATTAATATTACTTCAGGTAAGTATTGTTTTCAATAAAACCGTTTAACTTAAATATTTTTTTTTATTTAATAATTTGGGAAAAATTTAAACAACGTGACATCAGAAAGGACAAGGCGACAGCTATTTCGATTATACCTTGTAAATCTCTTCAAAGCCTTTTCTCCCAGGAGTGGGATTTGAACCCGCACTCCTACGATGGTTGAAGTGTACAAACGCATTCAAACACGTCATGCCTTAGTTGTTGTAAAGTTTTTCCCAATTGCCTTCTTTTGCATAGTATATTATTCTATATATGTAAAAGAAGGCAATTGGGAAAAACTTTACAAAACTAAGGCATGACGTGGCTGAATGCGTTTGTAACACTTCAACCAACGTAGGAGTGCGGGCTCAAATCCCACTCCCGGGAGAAAGGCTTTGAATCGAAACAGCTGTCGCCTTGTCCGTCCTGATGTCACTTTGTTTAAATTTTTCCCAAATAAATGTTTTCATACATTCAAAAGCAATACGGGAAATCCCCGGCTAAATCATACAAATAGACAACATTTGGTTAAGTCGTTGTAGTTCTATAAATAGAACAAAAACAGCAACAATACCAAGTTTCTCTGAAAACGCCTTACCAACAAGCATAACTTTAACACATAATTACGTACCAAGTATGTAGTGTGTAAAAGAATAATATATGCAAAAGAAGGCAATTGGGAAAAATTTTACAGCAACTAAGGCATGACGTGGCTGAATGCGTTTGTAACACTTCAACCAACGTAGGAGTGCGGGTTCAAATCCCACTCCCGGGAGAAAAGGCTTTGAAGAGATTTACAAGGTATAATCGAAACAGCTGTCGCCTTGTCCGTCCTGATATCACGTTGTTTAAATTTAATGTTATATGTTTTCATACATTTAAAAGCAATACGGGAAATCCCCGATTAAAACATAATTTGTACACAACATTTGGTTAATTCTTTGTAGTTCTACAAATAGAGCAAAAACAGCAACAATACCAAGTTTCTCTGAAACCGCCTTACCAACAAGCATAACTTTAGCACATAATTACATACGAAGTATGTAGTGTGTGAAAGAATAATATATGCAAAAAAGGCACTTGGGAAAAACTTTACAACAACGAAGGCATGACGTGGCTGAATGCGTTTGTAACACTTCAACCATCGTAGGAGTGCGGGTACAAGTCCCACTCCAGGGAGAAAAGGCTTTGAAGAGATTCAAAAGTTATAATCGAAACAGCTGTCGCCTTGTCGGTCCTGATGTCACGTTGTTTAAAATGTTCCCAAATTACTAAACAAAATTATTTTTTTTCATACATTTTAAAGCAATACGGGCAATCCCCGATTAAATCATACAAATAGACAACATTTGGTTAATTCATTGTAGTTCTATAAATAGAACAAAAACAGCAACAATACCAAGTTACACTCCTCATCAATCTAGGGCGTTGATCAGACAATTAAATAAAAGCGTTGGGCGCGTGAAATTTCTAAAAATGTGAGGTGTATCATGACTTTGTTAAGGTTCAGTTGGTCTTAATTATGACTATCAATAGAAATTTTACGCGTCCAACGCTTTTATTTAATTGTCTGATCAACGCCCTAGATTGATGAGGAGTGTGACGACTAGTATCTAAGACCTACCTAATTATTTTCTAGATTTTAGTATTATTATTACTTCATGTAAGTATTGTTTTCAATAAAACCGTTTCACTTAAATATTTTTTTTTATTTAATAATTTGGGAAAAATTTAAACAACGTGACATCAGAAAGGACAAAGCGACAGCTGTTTCGATTATACCTTGTAAATCTCCTCAAAGCCTTTTCTCCCAGGAGTGGGATTTGAACCCGGACTCCTACGATGGTTGAAGTGTTATAAACGCATTCAAACACGTCATGCCTTAGTTGTTGTAAAGTTTTTCCCAATTGCTTGGAAAACTTTGGAAAAACTTTACAAAACTAAGGCATGACGTGGCTGAATGCGTTTATAATACTTCAACCATCGTAGGAATGCGGGTTCAAATCCCACTCCCGGGAGAAAGGCTTTGAATCGAAACAGCTGTCGCCTTGTCCGTCCTGATGTCACTTTGTTTAAATTTTTCCCAAATAAATGTTTTCATACATTCAAAAGCAATACGGGAAATCGCCGGCTAAATCATACAAATAGACAACATTTGGTTAAGTCGTTGTAGTTCTATAAATAGAACAAAAACAGCAACAATACCAAGTTTTTCTGAAAACGCCTTACCAACAAGCATAACTTTAACACATAATTACGTACCAAGTATGTAGTGTGTAAAAGAATAATATATGCAAAAGAAGGCAATTGGGAAAAATTTTACAGCAACTAAGGCATGAAGTGGCTGAATGTGTTTGTAACACTTCAACCAACGTAGGAGTGCGGGTTCAAATCCCACTCCCGGGAGAAAAGGCTTTGAAGAGATTTACAAGGTATAATCGAAACAGCTGTCGCCTTGTCCGTCCTGATATCACGTTGTTTAAATTTAATGTTATATGTTTTCATACATTTAAAAGCAATACGGGAAATCCCCGATTAAAACATAATTTGTACACAACATTTGGTTAATTCTTTGTAGTTCTACAAATAGAGCAAAAACAGCAACAATACCAAGTTTCTCTGAAACCGCCTTACCAACAAGCATAATTTTAGCACATAATAACATACGAAGTATGTAGTGTGTGAAAGAATAATATATGCAAAAGAAGGCAATTGGGAAAAACTTTACAACAACGAAGGCATGACGTGGCTGAATGCGTTTGTAACACTTCAACCATCGTAGGAGTGCGGGTTCAAGTCCCATTCCAGGGAGAAAAGGCTTTGAAGAGATTTAAAAGTTATAATCGAAACAGCTGTCGCCTTGTCGGTCCTGATGGCACGTTGTTTAAAATTTTCCCAAATTACTAAAAAAAATTATTTTTTTCATACATTTTAAAGCAATACGGGCAATCCCCGATTAAATCATACAAATATACAACATTTGGTTAATTCATTGTAGTTCTATAAATAGAACAAAAACAGCAACAATACCAAGTTTCTCTGAAACCGCCTTACCAACAAGCATAACTTTAACACATAATTACATACGAAATATGTAGTGTGTAAAAGAATAATATATGCAAAAGAAGGCAATTGGGAAAACCTTTACAACAACTAAGGCATGATTGGCTGAATGCGTTTGTAACACTTCAACCAGCGTAGGAGTGCGGGTTCAAATCCCACTCCCGGGAGAAAAGGCTTTGAAGAGATTTACAAGGTGTAATCGAAACAGCTGTCGCCTTGTCGGTCCTGATGTAACGTTGTTTAAATTTTTCAGAAATTACTAAATAAAATTATAAAATTAAAAATTGCTTCAAATAATTTTTTTCATACATTTCATCCCCGATTAAATCATACAAATAGACAACATTTGGTTAATTCGTTGTAGTTCTATAAATAGAACAAAAACAGCAACAATACCAAGTTTCTCTGAAACCGCCTTACCAACAGGCATAACTTTAACACATAATTACATACATACGAAGTATGTAGTGTGTGAAAGGATAATATATGCAAAATAAGGCAATTGGGAAAAACTTCACAACAACTAAGGCATTACGTGGCTGAATGCATTTGTAACACTTCAACCATCGTAGGAGTGCGGGTTCAAATCCCACTCCCGGGAGAAAAGGCTTTGAAAAGATTTACAAGGTATAATCGAAACAGCTCTCACCTTGTCCGTCCTGATGTCACGTTGTTTAAAATTTTCTCAAATTATTAAATAAAATTATAAAATTAAAAATTGCTTCAAATAAATGTTTTCATACATTTAAAAGCAATACGGGCAATCCCCGATTAAATCTTAAACAATTTTTTTAATTATTTTATTTTCAAGTTTTTAGTGTTTATTTAATTGCCTATTATTTCCCATTCTTTTTAGTTCATTTAGTGACTCATTATTACAAGGACTCTTTCCTGACAATTTGTTACAATCTAAGTCCTTAATACATAATCCTTCCAAAGACTTTACTCGACTCTGCGCCACGTATGCTTGTCCTTCCTCCAACTCCAAAACATTTTGATGTCGACTGTATGTAATATTTCTTCCAAATCTGAGCCAAATCGGACAACAAAGGTTTCTTTTCTATTCATGTATGTATTATGTGTTCCAAATATGGACCAAATCGGACCACAAATACGATTTTTATGAATAACTTGATCTTTGCGCCACCTAGCGGTGATTTTTGTATAGGTCGCTTTCTATTCTTGTATGTATTATGTGTTCCAAATATGAGCCAAATCGGACCACAAATACGATATTTGTGAATATCTCGATCCTTGCGCCACCTAGCGGCGATTTTTTTTTCACAGGTCGCTTTCTATTCTTATATGTATTATGTGTTCCAAAATGAGCCAAATCGGACCACAAATACGATTTTTGTGAATATCTCGATCCTTGCGCCACCTAGCGGCAATTTTTTTCTTATTATTGTATTGTCATTGGGTTCTGAACTATGTTCCAATTTTCAAGCTTCGGGAGTCTGCCAAGCTTGTCATCCATATTGAGATTTGCCTTATTTGCGGATTTTAAATTTTGCTCCAAAAGTGTTAATTTTGGATCCTCACCAACTTTTCTTCTCCTATTCTTCAAAGTCATAATCAGTAACTTTGATCTTCCGTGTCGAAGTTGTTGGACTCTTGTCCGCATCAATTTCAATTGAAAGCATCTCTTCCTGCAAATACTCAATGGCATCAAATTCCTTACTTACCTCGTTTGGAGATTCAAGAAGGTGTTGGGAAGAACACTTCGAGATGTTACCCCAGGTTTGCACTGTTTGCAGACCCTCAACCGTCGCTTCTAACCAACTTGCTTCAATTATATTTTCCTCCGCTGAAGTAGTTAATTTATCCTCGTGAGGTCCACCACCAGTCTGAGACTTTGAGCTCCGTTTAAAAGTCTGTTTTCGTTTTGCTTGGTATTTTTGGTCAGCATATGCCTACAAATTATAAATATCAAAAAATTACATATTATCATTACCTTTCTCCCTATTTTTGCATCCTTCATAGGTGGGCGTACAGTGTTTAGTTTCTCCCACAATCTTTGAGATGTCGCCTTTCCTTGGGCACAATTTGGAATAATGTTTTTGGGCAGGTTGTGGTGCTGCTACATAAACTCTCCCATAATCTAATTTTGCTTATAATTAAGCTTATTTAGATGCGTTCTTTGGGGAAACAAATATTTTATATTATAAATACTTTTAACTATTTTTTTTATTTATTTACTTACATCGTTAATCTTGAAATTTTCGTTTTTAGTTGTGCTAAGATCACTTTTCTTTTTTAAATACAAATTTAAAACGTTAAAACTATTAGATAATTAATTCGTCTAATTTTCAAATCACAACCAATTTTAAATGCACTCTAACGTCTTTTTGCTATCGTATGAAAATTTTTGACGTTTACGATTTGTTAGCTACGTTCACTGAACACATAATACCAAATTTCGATTGCAGCTATTCGTTCACATATCACGTAATACCAAATAACTACTTTTAAGAGACGAGTGTTCAGTTCACGAAATACGTAATTCAAGCCCAGGACAAACAACAACAACATATCAGAACGAAAATCGACACTGATGATGGCACAACGCCGAAACCGGTTTGTCTCGAAACCAAATTTGACAAGGGATGACGGAAAATCGTTCCAATATACATAATTTATCCACCCTGTCGGAAAATCAACAAAACAAACAGACCAATTCTAAATATTCTCGCGGAATTTTGTTCTCGCGGATTTTTTTATTCCCGCGAAAAAATTCCTCCAATTCTTTTCTCCTAGGGAGAAGAATAATTGGGGAATAGGAATTTCGAATTTTCGAAATCAGCTGTTTTGTCACTTGAAATTTCGTTGCGCATTTCTTATTTTGTTTTAAAAAATTGAAAAGTTTAGTTATTGTTGCGAATTTGTTAGAAATTAAGAAATAAGGTATAAACAATGCACATTATTGCATTTCATGTGGTATTCACTGGAATGAGTAATGAATTGGTGCCGCAGCAACATCAACAGAGGAGCATAAGAAGAAGAAGACGGCGGGATAACACAAATCCGCCGGAGTTGCATGCATTCATTCTGCAAAGCAATTTTCTGGCGGCCAAGTCGAGTTGAGTTCGTCTCTCGCCATATGCCAAAATCTATTTAAGCCTTCTTAAAAAATCCTTGCGCAATTTCTGGATGGCTGCATCAAATATACGAAGAGCTCTTCCGTTGCTTATGATATACTTTTCGACTTAAAATAATGAATATTGTGGTTGTTGTTGTTGTTGTATTAACAGTGAGAATATTGTGCTAGAATGTAAATACATATTTTAGCACAAATTTATACAAATAAGTGTTTTTTCTTAAAAGA
Organism: Eurosta solidaginis; assembly: GCF_040869045.1. Taxonomy (NCBI): domain Eukaryota; kingdom Metazoa; phylum Arthropoda; class Insecta; order Diptera; family Tephritidae; genus Eurosta; species Eurosta solidaginis. Next base: position 165,908,811 of record NC_090320.1, on the reverse strand, counting down.
ACCAATTTCCTTTAACTATTTTGATGCATTCCCTTTAATTTAACTAGTGAAAAAACTCCTATGAAATGACAATAAAGTTTAGTAAAGATATACATATCTATTTTTGCTCAAGTTATCGTGTTAACGGCCGAGCGGAAGGACAGGCGGTCGACTGTGTATAAAAACTGGACGTGGCTTCAACCGATTTTGCCCATTTTCACAGAAACCAGTGTCGTCATAGAATCTATGCCCCTACCAAACTTCACAAGGATTGGTAAATTTTTCTTCGACTTATGGCATTAAAAAGGGCGGAGCCACGCCCATTTTGAAATTTTCTTTTATTTTTGTATTTTGTTACACCATATCATTACTGGAGTTGAATTTTGACATAATTTACTTATATACTGTAAAGGTATTAAATTTTTTGTTAAAATTTGACTTCTAAAATTTTTTTTTGTTGAAAAATTGGGCGTGTTCGTATACGATTTTGCTAATTTTTACTTAGCACACATATAAAAATAGGAGTAATGTTCCTGCCAAATTTCATCATGATATCTACAACGACTGCCGAATTACAGCTAGAAAAACTTTTAAATTACCTTCTTTTAAAAGTGGGCGATGCTACGCCCACTGTCCAAAATTTTACTAATTTTCCATTTTGCGTCATAAGGTCAACCCACCTACCAAGCTTCATCGCTTTATCCGTCTTTGGTAATGAATTATCGCACTTTTTCGGTTTTTCGAAATTTTCGATATCGAAAAAGTGGGCGTGGTTGAAGTCCGATTTCGTTCATTTTAAATAGCGATCTGAGATGAGTACCCAGAAATCTACATACAAAATTTCATTAAGATACCTCAAAATTTACTCAAGTTATCGTGTTAACGGACAAACGGACGGACGGACATGGCTAAATGAATTTCTTTTTTTGCCCAGATCATTTTGATATACAGAAGTCTATATCTATCTCGATTAGTTTATGCCGTTACGGATTACCGTTATGCGAAAAAGATAAATATACTCTGTGAGCTCTGCTCAGCTGAGTATAAAAACAAAAATACTATTGGAAAAAAAACGTATCTAATAGTCAAATTTTCATTCATTCATATTTTTGCCTGCTCCTTTGGTGTGCTTCCACTCACAACACCGTTTTATTTGCGGGAGACTTTCACAGCGACAGAAATTAAGGCGGAATTACGTAGACGCTTTGGTTGTGTTGCAACGATCTGACGCTTATAAAAATGATACCCCTTTGCCAGTTTCTTCGCTTTGAAGCGACGAAAGAGTTGTAAATCTTCCTTTGAGAATTTCTCAACTTTTTGAGTCCCTTAACATTCAACAAACGTTGCTTAGCATCATATAGGAACGGCCATAAATTTAACCCATCTGCTGTTGTTGTTGTATTAACAGTGCTTCGACCCATTCACTGGGCACGACCACTCACAAATTGTCATAAAAATCGTCTAACGGGAGCCCAAGGAAACTGGCTGTTTCAACAGGGGCGGACCATAGGGAGATTATGTATTTGAGGTGTAGGGTCCACAATACAATTGAAAAGATGGTTGGTGTCATGTGGGGACACATCACATGCAGGACATACATTACGTATGTCGGGGTTGATTCTGGACAAGTAAGAGTTTAACCTGTTACAGTAGACAGAACGAATTTGGGACATGGGGACCCGTGTTTCCTTGGTAGTGTGCTTTCTTCTTCTTCCAGAGTGGGATATTGCATTTCAATAACAGGGTTCACCGGGGGCGTCCTGACAAAGGCGTTTACCGATTCTGTGTAGATTTGGCTAAGGGTATGCTTATGCTTGCCTGGATCAAACGGCTGTGTTGGCAGGTGCCGGATCGCGCCACAGAGCTTTAGGAGATGTTCCCTTGATCACCGCGGGGGCCGTGCGAAAGCAAGCAGTTGTTTGCTAGGATGTCCTGGTTTGTGACAATTAAGCAAAAACCGCTTGTTCAGCATTTCGTTGTGCTCTTTAATATTGAGCTCTTTGATGGTGTTCAGGAGTCATAATGAGACATCCGGTGGCAGTTCTGATTGCAGAATTTTGACAGGCCTGTAGCCTTTTCCAGTGTGTATTTTTAAGACCAGGCGACCAGACTGGTGACCCGTAGCTCATGAGCGGCCGGTCAATTGCTTTGTTGGTGGTTAGCAATGTTTCTTTATTTTTTCCCCATGTGCTGCCGGCCAGCGGCTTGAGGATTTTGTTGCGACTTTGTACTTTAGAAACAATCTCGGTGGCATGAGCTTTGAGGGTTAGAGTATTATCGAACGTTACCTCTAGGATCTTTGGGTTACTGACAATCGGTAGTGTGACACCGTAGATGCGTACGTCCAATATTTGCGACATCTGTTCCTTACACGTCGTAAGCAGGGTGGCCGGAGATTTTGTCGGTGATAATGCTAAGTTGCGCGAGGTGAAGAAACCGGAAAGTTCGGGGAGATAGCTGTTTATTTTAGGAACCAATTCATCAACTGCAGGTCCTGTAGCCATAATCGTGCAGTCGTCAGCATAGGAAATGATTGTGACTCCCTCTGGTGGGGAAGGGAGTTTTGATATGTAAAAAGTAAACAGAAGCGGGGATAGGACACCACCCTGTGGAACCCCCTGTTTAATTTTTCTAGGTTTAGAAATTTCGTTCCGCTGCGCTTAATGAAGAGGCGGTACTCAACGCGTAGGTCATAATAGATCCGTTCGAGGTGCATTTCTTGACACACTGTTGGGTGCTGGCGGATCAGCGTTTCCAATGCGAGGATGTAATCTTTGGCTTTTTCACGGCCTAGTTACCTGCGTTGTCGGCCTCTTCTAAATTTCGAATATGACGCTTAGGCAGGAAAAAATTCTGCACTGCCGTTCGAAAATCGCTCCATTGTTTGATTTTTTGTTTGCGGATGCGGTACCATTGGAGTGCTTTGCCACGTAGAAGCTGCGGAAGCGATGGGTGGAGCCGGTCAACGGGAACGTGGTAACATTCGGCGAGCTCCTCTATTCTCTCAAGAAATTCATGCAGCGACTCCTCTCCCGAAAAATGAAATTCCAGCGTCGTACGGTATTCATTAGCTCACCGCTGCTCATTTCGTTTCGTTTCGGTGGAGCGCGTTCTCTGTCATTGCACATGCGAGAGGGATTTTGTACCCGGATGGTGGGGATTGACTTGGTATATGGATATCCATAACATTTAATGTAGGTGTTGGTAGATTGGCTCGTTTCTCTTCGTCCTATTTTACTTCCCTTTCCAACTCCTTCAGCAGATCTTCACTAGATTTTCGTGTACGCTTTGATCGCACATACGTGCTCAATCGGCTACAGTGTGTCCTTCACGTAGATCCTATGCTTCTGGCAATCCCCTATCAGCCTCTCTTTTTTGAGAATGTAGATCCAGTTGAGAGAGTCGATATCCAACGTCGTACCTTTGGGAACTGTTGTGTTTGTTGTTGTATTTTTTGTTGTGTTTGTTGTTGTATTGTATTTTGTTTTAACAAAAATGCTTTCTTAAGCTTTGTCATTTTTCTTTAGATTTATGCACTACTATATATATATATTTTCTTTTAAATTTCTTAAGCAGAAATTAGAAATTTTTTCTACTTGTTGAGCAGCCGCGAGGTTGCCAAAATTAAGCTAACTATACTTATTAAATGTTGCCAGTCACGTTCCACCTTTTTATAATCAACTGAGCAGAGCTCACAGAGTATATTAACTTTGTTCGCATAACGGTAATCCATAACGGCATAAACTAATCGAGATAGATATAGTCTTCTATATATCAAAATGATCTGGGTGAAAAAAGAAATTCATTTAGCCATGTCCGTCCGTCTGTCTGCAAACACGATAACTTGAGTAAATTTCGAGGTATCTCGATGAAATTTGGTATGTTGGTTCCTGGGCGCTTATCTCAGATTGCTGTTTAAAATGAACGAAATCGGACTACAACCACGCCCACTTTTTCGATATTGAAAATTTCGAAAAACCGAAAAAGTGTGATAATTCATTACCAAAGACGGATAAAGCGATGAAACTTAGTAGGTGCGTTGAATTTATGAAGCAAAATAGAAAATTAGAAAAATTTTGGACAATGGGTGTGGCACCGCCCACTTTTAAAAGAAGGCAATTTAAAAGTTTTGCAAGCTGTAATTTGGCAGTCGTTGCAGATATCATGATGAAATTTGGTAGGCAAGTTACTCCTATTACTATATGTGTGCTAAATAAAAATTAGCAAAATCGGATGACGAAAACGCCCACTTTTAAAAAAAAAATTTTTGTTTAAGTCAAATTTTAACAAAAAATTTAATATCTTTACAGTATAAAAGTAAATTATGTCAACATTCGACTCCAGTAATAATATGGTGCAACAAAATACAATGATAAAAGAAAATTTCAAAATGGGCGTAACTCCGCCCTTTTTCATTTAATTCGTCTAGAATACTTTTAATGCCATAAGTCGAACAAAAATTTACCAATCCTTGTGAAATTCGATAGGGACATAGATTCTATGACTATAACTGTTTTCTGTGAAAATGGGCGAAATCGGTTGAAGCCACGCCCAGTTTTTATACACAGTCGACCGTCTGTCCTTCCGCTCGGCCATTAACACGATAACTTGAGCAAAAATCGATGCATCTTTACTAAACTCAGTTCACGTACTTATAAAAAATGGCCGAAATCCGACTATGACCACGCCCACTTTTTCGATATCGAAAATTACGAAAAATGAAAAAAATGCCTTAATTCTATACCAAATACGAAAAAAGGGATGAACCATGGTAATTGGATTGGTTTATTGACGTAAAATATAAATTTAGAAAAAAAAACTTTGTAAAATGGGTGTGACACCTACTATATTAAGTAGAAGAAAATGAAAAAGTTCTGCAGGGCGAAATCAAAAGCCCTTGGAATCTTGGCAGGAATACTGTTCGTGGTATGAAATATATAAATAAATTAGCGGTACAAATAAATTAGCGGTACCCGACAGAAAATGTTCTGGGTCACCCTGGTCCACATTTTATTCGATATCTCGAAAACGCCGTCACATATACAACTAAGGGCTACTCCCTTTTAAAACGCTCATTAATACTTTTAATTTGATACCCAAATTGTACAAACACATTCTAGAGTCACCCCTGGTCCACCCTTATTGCGATATCTCGAAAAGGCGTCCCCCTATAGAACTAAGGCCCACTACTCATACAAACACATTCCAGGGTTACCCTAGGTTCATTTTGCTAAATGGTGATTTTCCCTATTTTGTCTCCAAAGCTCTCAGCTGAGTATGTAATGTTCGGTTACACCCGAACTTACCCTTCCTTACTTGTTATGCTTGCTGCCAGTCAATCGTCACTATTTGTCCAACCTTTTCCAATTTTCAATTGTAGTATGTAGACTTCGCAAACCACTTGCATCCTTATCAAAATTATGTAGACCTTCAATGAAGTCATCAGTTGTATCACCTGAGTGTGTTTTCAAAATCGCTTGATGATTAGGCAGAAATGCTTCGAAAATAATACGTTCATCGTGTTTTAAGATATGTGCGCATTGCGTTACATCCGATTCGGGAGGACTTTAAAGTATTTGTGAATGTAATAATGAACCAGGTTGATCCATCGAATCTCCTGTAGTGCGCAAAATGTCCCAAATTTTCACTCGTTTTCGCTGCCAATGTGTTGTATGGTTGTTTTCCAGAACTTTTTCTTTGAAGGATTAGTCCAATTTAGTCAATTGTACGCAACCATTCGCCAATTTTATTCAAAATTATTTTATGATCGCTACGCTTGAATGCCTCTTAGAATTCAGCTGATATTACTGTTTTTTAATCTGCTGCTAAAATAGCAGTCTGCTTCTTTTTCTAAGTTGACAGGATCCTTGCAAGAGTTTAGCAGTCTTGTTCAAAATAGCAGTCTGCTGGTAATACTCGAGCTGGCAGGATCGCCATATAGTATGTGGTGAGTGTCGTAACGGGAATAAAATATTCCTGATTGAGAGGTTTAGCAGATTGCTTCTTAAATATCAGTCTGCATATTATCAAGCAGGTCTGGTAGGATCGCCATATAGTGAGTTTACAACCGTTGATGAGATAAAAACAGAATTAAATTCTTTATTAAAAAGTTGTTTCTTTTATACAAAATCCTCTATATGCTAAAATACCTACTTACACTAATATTTACGAACTAAGTGTACTATATACATATTGTAACGAATTTGCTTGCAAATCGTCTTATTTGCAATCCTCTGCTAAGTTCGAATCACTAAACTGTTGAATAAATAACTCCAATTTGTAATAATGCAAAATGGCCTTTATTAAAGTACTTCACAATACACTCATACTGTGCAACGAATAGCTTGCTTAATAACCACACTGATTGATAGCTCAATGAAACTCTACTATTCAAAATAATACTGCTATTGCTCGCTAGATATCGTCTTAATCGCAACTGCTTGACAACTCAAATCAAACTGAATTACATTTTACTCGCTTGTGCCGCTTTTATAGTTTACGCTGCATACATCTAGGCTCTTCTATTTCCAGAACTTACCAACTATTTCGAGTGTTTATAGTTCTCATATAGTTTCTACTTGTTTACATATTTCTACTTTTCAGCGTCTCTCAGATGTATGTGAGTTTGTAGTTTACAGTCTCTCGCACACACATAGGCATATAAGTAAATGCATCTGTGTGTGACATCTCTCGGCTGCCTTATATATGTGTATACATGATTTGATTATTGACGTGAACATCGCTTAGCATCGCCTTAGTGATGGTATAGCTTAGGGATGCTAATATCCGTGACACTGCCCTCCACCTAAGTCTGATCGTCCCGATCAGACAAATCTCTCGATCTAAACGCTGCTAGCAACGCCAAATGTACCACTCTTCTACTCCGTGGTTTCTCAATGCTTTGTATGCGGTAGATGGTATCACTGATCTTCTTCACAACCTTGTACGGGCCTTCCCAACTGCACCGAAATTTGGATGGAACACCTTTCCGCCGGTGAGGGTTGTATAACAGTACCAAATCTCCCGCCAAGAAACCCTTCGAATTATTTTCCTTGTCGTACCTGTGTTTCGTCTTACTACTCATTATCCTGGATCGTTCCCTCGCACTCTGTTGCTTGACCAATGAAGAACTACTTCGCAGAGCTTGCGCTGGACGGATTTCCTTTGCATAATCAGTATCGTTCCGACGCTTCACAACAGTAGTGTGCCTTGGCTTGAAATCACCCTTGCATTCTTTCTTCGTTTCAGTACGTCCGTTAGGGCTTTTCAATGCCAGTGTTTCTCTCACAGGTACCTTCGGTTTTGATTTGTTTGGCCCATTTGTTCCATCAACCTTTACCTTTGAATTTCGTGGCCTTCGTCGAGTCTTCTCCACCAGTACCCGATTACTGCTGAACCCTTTTTCCAAACTAAAGTTAAGTGGCACATCTTGGTTCTCATAACACATCACCCTTCTCTGCATATCGATCTTGATGTCATGGTCAACCAAGAAATCCACTCCCAATATAACTTCATCAACAATCTCCGCCACAACAAATTTGTGTAGAACCATGACCTTCCCAATCAATACTTCACATATCACTTCTCCCTGAACTTGGTTATAGTCGCCAGTGACCGTACGCAACTTTGCTCCTGGTAACGGTTTTACTCTCCTGTTGACCAAGTCAGATCGGATCAAGGAATGAGATGCGCCCGTATCTACAGTCAGTACTCGTTCTTTGCCATCCACATTCCCTCTGACGGTAAGACTGCTTGATTTCCTTCCAATTTGCGACACAGATATCACAGGGCATTCAATAGCTGGATCTAGCTCTCTACCTCTTACTCGCTCTTGCTCATCTCCTCCAGCTTTGCGTTTACGGCCACCCACATTGTTGGAACTATTAAGACCAAGATCGCAATGAAGTGCTATGTGACCGGACTTCCCGCATTTGAAGCATTTGATAACTTTTTCACTTCGCTTTTGCGATCCTTTCAGTGCCTCCAATATTGCGTCTACCCACTCTGGCCTTTCTACTTCCACACGGCGTGCTTTGAAAACTGGCTTACACAGAAGCGACGCCGTTTCCTGAATCAGAGCTTGTGACACCGTTTCTGCGAATGTTGGCTTTGGGTTCGCGTATGTAGCTCGCTTCGTTTCCACGTCTCGTATGCCATTTATGAAACTCTGGATTTTTACCCTTTCAGTGTATTCCACGGGTGCGTCCGCATTTGCGAGGTGAGCCAACCTCTCAACATCTGAAGCAAACTCCTGCAATGTCTCATTTGCTTTTTGGTAGCGGTTTTGCAACTCAATTTGGAATATCTGTTTTCTATGCTCGCTTCCATAACGTCGTTCTACAGCAGCCATCAATGCTTCATAATTGTTCCGCTCTCCTTCGGGAATCGTCTGTAGGATTTCCGCTGCTGGCCCCTTCAATTGCACGAACAATGCAGCAACTTTATCTTCCGCATTCCAGTTGTTCACTGCTGCGGTTTTCTCAAACTGAAGCTTGAAGACCTGGAAAGGAACAGAACCGTCAAAAGATGGAGTTTTTACCTTTGTATTACTCGCTGAAGCAGCCGGCCGATTAAGTTGCAATTCCTGTATACGACCTCTCAACGCATCCACCTCTGCCTCGAATTTTTCTTCAAACTGCATTATTTTTTCGTCCATGCGCGCTTCGAGTTTTGATGATATACGCGCCTCTTGTGCTTCTAGTTGTACTGTTATGCGTGTCTCTTGTTCTTTCAGTTGGGTTGCCATATATGTCTTTTGTTCTTCTAGCTGTGATGACATATTTGTGGATATTTGTGATGACATTTCTGTTATACGTGCCTCTTGTGCTTCCATCTTGGATGTTAAAAGTTTCTCCTGCGATTCTAGTTGTGATGCCAGTTGAGATGACACTGTCGATGTTTGAGCAGATATTGCAGCTAAAATCATGTTCAAGTCTGTACTGGTAACCGTCTGCGATGTTTCGTTCTTCTCTTCAATTTTTGTTGTCTCCTCGCCATCAAGATGAAAGACATGCTCTTCCACATCAATTCCTTCTGCTTCCATTGCTCCTCGTAGCCGTGCCTGAAGTTCGAGTTTAACGCCGCTTGTATTCAATCTACGGCTCTCCAACTCCTTCTTCAGTTGTGGGATCTTCAATTCACTTAACTTTGCCATGTCCTTGTTGTCCTCTAGAATTTATTCAACAATTCCTCTTCTGACACCAATTGTAACGAATTTGCTTGCAAATCGTCTTATTTGCAATCCTCTGCTAAGTTCGAATCACTAAACTGTTGAATAAATAACTCCAATTTGTAATAATGCAAAATGGCCTTTATTAAAGTACTTCACAATACACTCATACTGTGCAACGAATAGCTTGCTTAATAACCACACTGATTGATAGCTCAATGAAACTCTACTATTCAAAATAATACTGCTATTGCTCGCTAGATATCGTCTTAATCGCAACTGCTTGACAACTCAAATCAAACTGAATTACATTTTACTCGCTTGTGCCGCTTTTATAGTTTACGCTGCATACATCTAGGCTCTTCTATTTCCAGAACTTACCAACTATTTCGAGTGTTTATAGTTCTCATATAGTTTCTACTTGTTTACATATTTCTACTTTTCAGCGTCTCTCAGATGTATGTGAGTTTGTAGTTTACAGTCTCTCGCACACACATAGGCATATAAGTAAATGCATCTGTGTGTGACATCTCTCGGCTGCCTTATATATGTGTATACATGATTTGATTATTGACGTGAACATCGCTTAGCATCGCCTTAGTGATGGTATAGCTTAGGGATGCTAATATCCGTGACAATATATATTCAGTTCCCTAGGAACTGTAATCTAACAAAACGGAATAAGTTGTGGGAAATAACATGTGTGCAAGCAAAGCCTTTGTGGTGAGCATTTAGTCGGCTTTAAACTGAAATAGAATAAGCTTCAAATTACAAGACAGCGTATGGAGTAGACTGTCCTAGCGCGAGTCAGAATATATGCATTTACAAATGAACGAATCTCTAGGCATGCTATATGGTTGATGCATTCGCGAAGTTTGTTCGTTTGTATCCAGTAAATTCAACGAGTACGAAAGAGGTCATAGCCTCCCTAGACAAATACTTCAGGTATTACGGCAGACCCAAGAGGCTGATATCTGACCGCGGCTCTTGTTTCACCTCCCTCGAATTCGACGCGTATTTGTTAAAAAACAACATATGGCACGTGAAAGTAGCCACGATCTCCCGACTAGCAGACGGTCAAGTAGAAAGGGTGAACAGAATAATCAAAGCCATGTTGAGTAAAATCTCTGAGCCTATTAACCATGCCAACTGGTCAGTCAAGTTAGGTCAAGTAGGATATGGTCTTATGGTCTTAATAATACTCCACCACTGGCCACTCACTGAGTGTGTTGTTGTTCGGCGTGGAACAGAGAGGGGCGATAATCGATGAATTGACAGAACACCTAGAAGATAAAAACCATTTCAGCCCCGTTACCCTGAGGCTACTCGCGCATCTGCCTTAGCTGCTATAGAAAAGTCGCAAGAATACAACTCGAAATACCTTTTCGATCGTTCCAAGCCCCCTGAGACATACGGTGTCGGTGATTTTGTTATTGTACGTAATGTGGATACAGCCGCCTGTTCTAATAAAAAGATTATACCAAATATAGAGGCCCATACTTAATTCATAAGATGTTATCACATGACCAATACGTGATGAGAGACATAGAAAATTGGCAATTGGCTCAGGTAGCCTATGATAATATTATCGAAGCATCGCGCATTAAAATGTGGTATGCAGATGCATCTGAATGCCACTTAGGCAACACTCCATGTACTAATAATTTTCAGTATATTGTGTTTACATTAAATAAGAATACTTTAGCCCATAGTCACAAATAGAAATAAGTAGCTTGACTAAAACAAAATCTTTGAATAATCGTGGTCGAAGCTGTAATCCATCAGAAGTGAACATACTGACACTCGTCATTGGTAATAATAGTGTACCAGCCTTAAGGAAATTGTCACTGGATGGATTGCTGTCAGTGCCATATAACAGTCGAACCGATTACGCAAACAGAAGGTGTAATGTATAAAAATATAAATTTGGTAATGCTGCATTTTAGGCAAAAATCTAGCGATCAGCGAATTGTGTGCTCGCTTTGATTTTTCAAAGCCGGCGGAGCCCTCTGTGGGCCGAAAGTAGTAATTTTATCATAAGAAATATGTACAAACGTGTAAAGTGGGAACGCTATAGAAAGAAGGAAAATAAATTGGCATTAGAGAAAATATAGCGAATAGGGATGCAACATCGCCAAAAAACCTCGATGTTCTCACAAAAAACATCGATGTTAAAAAAAATCGGTATAAACATCGATGTTTTCCGATGTTTTCATTTTAAATCAAACAACCGATATAAAGTATTGCCAGAAGTTTATTTTTAACTTTGAAAGTACGGGCTTTTCCATACTAGCTCGCGTTACACGAAAATAGGGTTTGAATGGAAAAGCCCATTAGTGTAACGCAAATTTCGGTATAAAATTCTCAATATTTACAAGCCAATTGGTTTAAAAACAACACACATATTCTTAATAAAATAGGCAAGTTTATGTATACATATGTATTTTTAGGGATTTCGCCCAAGGAACTTTAAGATTAATTGCACTCATCAATATGATTCTGATGTACAGGTACAAATGTTACTTGTTTAATTACATAAAAAGTTTTGAGATCGAGTTTTTAAATCAAACAACCGATATAAAGTATTGCTAGAAGTTTTTTTTTAACTTTGAAAGTACGGGCTTTTCCATACTAGGTCGAGTTACACGAAACTAGGGTTTGAATGGAAAAGCCCATTAGTGTAACGCAAATTTCGGTATAAAATTCTCAATATTTACAAGCCAATGGGTTTAAAAACAACACACACATTCTTAATAAAATAGGCACGTTTATGTATACATATGTATTTTTAGGGATTTCGTCCAAGGAACTTTAAGATGAACTTTATTTGAAAATCATATTCTAGGGATCAAAATAAGAAACTTTGCCGAAGGAACCATACCTCTAAAACGAATTCAGAAAATGACAGAGCAATGGACAATTTTTTTGCCTCCCCACAAATCGACCCGCCCTAAAGTAAAGGCTTTACGCAGTTAATGAAAGAAGTTTGTCGGCTATACAAAGTACCATGTCGAGAGACTATGAAGTCTAGGATTGATGATAAATACGAAGCAGTGAGTAATTTTTTTTAAAGCGTATATAAACAATGCTGAAAACTATTGCATTACCTATGATATTTGGACAGAGGCAATGAGAATAAATCATTTGTAGGTGTTACAATACATTTTTTGGATAAGCTTAGATTCCTCAGTGCAACCATGGGAATTTTTGAACTGACAGAACGCCATACATCTGCATATATAAGATAAAATCTTGCAGATATTTTCGCAGAGTGGAACATTTCTATTGACAAAGTTTCGGCAATTATTACAGATAATGACCACACGGTGATGAAAGTCAATCGTGAACTGTTGGAGAAAACAAAATTATTCCTTGCTTTACTCATACGATTAATTTAGTCGTAACTAAGTCTATTGACGAATCAAGGGACTGTGCCGATTTGATAAATAAAGTTCGAGAAATTGTAAAGTTCATAAAAAAAGAGTGTTAGTGCAAGCATCGAAATAAGAAAACGACAAAAGGAGATGGGGTTAAAAGAAGGTCAAATCAAAAAATTGATACTCGATGTTCGCACACGTTGGAACTCGTGCTTTTATATGTTACAGCGGTTCATTGAATTGGCGCCCATTGTAGGAGCACTACTTTTGACTAGACCCCTAGCTCCAGCAATGATCTCAAGTCAAGAAGTATACTGCCTTGAAGAAATTGTACAATTACTTTGTCCATTTGAAAAATTATCAATAGAAGTTTCTGGAGACAGCTACGTGACGGTGAGCAAAGTCATTCCATTAGTAAATTGCGTCAATGAAGTCTTTGAAAATATTAAACCGAAGAATACAATAATTTTGAATTTCAAAGAAGAAAATAAAAAGAATTTACTAAAAAAATTTGCTGATGTGGAACATTCTGCGATTCTTGTGATTTCAACTGCTCTAGATCCTAGACTCAACTTTATGCATTTCAAAAATGCTTTGGCCAAAGCCAAAACTAATTAACTATTTAAATATATGTGCGGGAATACAGCGAACCTGTAGCTGATTGTGAAATATCTGATGGATGTGATAATGATGACTCCGAATTTGACATCAGGAAGTATCACAAACAATTGACTCGCAAGAATATGAAACATGACTCACCTTTTTCTTTCGAAAAATGCTGGTGAAACTTAAGTTCATATGTACCTTTCGTCTCCTGTTACACCAACAAAAGCAGATGGTATTGAAATTTGGGAGGATATGAAATCCGTGTTCCCAAAACTTGCGAAGATTGCAAGGATATACCTCTCCATCGTCGCCACATCTATGCCAAGTGAACGCCTGTTCTCAGAAGCTGCGGAAACCGTCACTCGGGACAGGAATAGGCTTTGGGAAGTAGATTGTCAAAGCTTATTTTCCTAAACTCGATCTCAAAACTTTTTATGTAATTAAACAAGTAACATTTGTACCTGTGCATCAGAATCATATTGATGAGTGCAATTAATCTTAAAGTTCCTTGGGCGAAATCCCTAAAAATACATATGTATACACCAACGTGCCTATTTTATTAAGAATGTGTGTGTTGTTTTTAAACCAATTGGCTTGTAAATATTGAGAATTTTATACCGAAATTTGCGTTACACTAATGGGCTTTTCCATTCAAACCCTATTTTCGTGTAACGCGAGCTAGTATGGAAAAGCCCGTACTTTCAAAGTTAAAAAGAAACTTCTGGCAATACTTTATATCGGTTGTTTGATTTAAAATGAAAACATCGGAAAAGATCGATGTTTATACCGATGTTTTTTAACATCGATGTTTTTTGTAAGAACATCGAGGTTTTTTGGCGATGTTGCATCCCTATTCGCTATATTTTCTCTAATGCCAATTTATTTTCCTTCTTTCTATAGCGTTCCCACTTTACACGTTTGTACATATTTCTTATGATAAAACTACTACTTTCGGCCCACAGGGTGCTCCGCCGGCTTTGAAAAATCAAAGCGAGCACACAATTCGCTGATCGCTCGATTTTTGCCTAAAAGGCAGCGTTACCAAATTTATATTTTTATACATTACACCTTCTGTTTACGTAATCGGTTCGACTGTTATATGGCACTGACAGCAATCCATCCAGTGACAATTTCCTTAAGGCTGGTACACTATTATTACCAATGACGAGTGTCAGTATGTTTACTTCTGATGGATTACAGCTTCCACCACAATTATTCAAAGATTTTGTTTTAGTCAAGCTACTTATTTCTATTTGTGACTATGGGCTAAAGTATTCTTATTTAATGTAAACACAATATACTGGAAATTATTAGTACATGGAGTTATACTATCATAGGCTACCTGAGTCAATTGCCAATTTTCTATGTCTCTCATCACGTATTGGTCATGTGGTAACATCTTATGAATTAAGTATGGGCCTCTATATTTGGTATAATCTTTTTATTAGAACAGGCGGATGTATCCACATTACGTACAATAACAAAAACACCGACACCGTATGTCTCAGGGGGCTTGGAACGATCGAAAAGTTATTTCGAGTTGTATTCTTGCGACTTTTCTATAGCAGCTAAGGCAGATGCGCGAGTAGCCTCAGGGTCACCGGGCGCGCTGAAATGGTTTTTATCTTCTAGGTGTTCTGTCAATTCATCGATTAACGCCCCTCTCTGTTCCACGCCGAACAACAACACACTCGGTGAGTGGCCAGTGGTGGAGTATATGGTATTATTAAGACCATATTCTACTTGATCTAACTTGACTGACCAGTTGGCATGGTTAATCGGCTCAGAGATCTTACTCAACATGGCTTTGATTATTCTGTTCACCCTTTCTACTTGACCGTCTGCTAGTCGGGAGATCGTGGCTACTTTCACGTGACATATGTTGTTTTTTAACAAATACGCGTCGAATTCGAGGGAGGTGAAACAAGAGCCGCCGTCAGATATAAGCCTCTTGGGTCTGCCGTAATACCTGAAGTATTTGTCTAGGGAGGCTGTGACCTCTTTCGTACTCGTTGAATTTACTGGATACAAACGATCAAACTTTGCGAATGCATCAACAATATAGCATGCCTAGAGATTCGTTCGTTTTTAAATGCATATATTCTGACTCGCGCTACGACAGTCTACTCCATACGCTGTCTTGTAATTTGAAGCTTATTCTATTTCAGTTTAAAGCCGACTAAATGCTCACCACAAAGGCTTTGCTTGCACACAAGTTTTTTCCCACTATGTATTTCCCACAACTTATTTCGTTTTGCTTAGATTGCAGTTCCCAGGGAACTGAATATATATGTATATAGTACACTTAGTTCGTAAATATTAGTGTAAGTAGGTATTTTAGCATATAGAGGATTTTTTATAAAAGAAACAACTTTTTAATAAAGAATTCAATTCAGTTTTTACCTCATCAACGGTTGTAAACTCACTATATGGCGATCCTGCCAGACCTGCTTGATAATATGCAGACTGATATTTAAGAAGCAATCTGCTAAACCTCTCAATCAGGAATATTTTATTCCCGTTACGACACTCACCACATACTATATGGCGATCCTGCCAGCTCGTGTATTACCAGCAGACTCTATTTTGAACCAGACTGCTAAACTCTTGCAAGGATCCTGTCAACTTAGAAAAAAAAGGAGACTGCTATTTTAGCAGCAGACTGTTAACTCTAAAGAAAACAGTAATATCAGCTGAATTCTAAGAGGCATTCAAGCGTAGTGATCATAAAATAATTTTGAATCAAATTGGCGAATTGTTGCGCACAATTGACTAATTTGGAGTAATCCTTCAAAGAAAATGTACTGGAAAAGAACCATACAACACATTGGCAGCGAAAACAAGTGAAAATTTGGGACATTTTGCGCACTACAGGAGATTCGATGGATCAAACTGGTTCATTATTATATTCACAAATACTTTAAAGTCCTCCCGAATCGGATGTAACGCAATGCACACATAACTTAAAACACGATGAACGTATTATTTTCGAAGCATTTCTACCTAATCATCAAGCGATTTTGAAAACACACTCAGGTGATACAACTGATGACTTCATTTAAGGTCTACATAATTTTGATAAGGATGCGAGTGGTTTGAGAAGTTTACATACTACAATTGAAAATTGGAAAAGGTTGGACAAATAGTGACGATTGACTGGCAGCAAGCATAACAAGTAAGGAAGGCTAAGTTCGGGTGTAACCGAACATTACATACTCAGCTGAGAGCTTTGGAGACAAAATAAGGGAAAATCACCATTTAGCAAAATGAACCTAGGGTAACCCTGGAATGTGTTTGTATGACATGTGTATCAAATGAAAGGTGTTAATGATTATTTAAAATGTAGTGGGCCTTAGTTCTATAGGCGCCTTTTCGAGATATAGCAATAAGGGTGGACCAGGGGTGACTCTAGAATGTGTTTGTACAATTTGGGTATCAAATTAAAAGTATTAATGAGCGTTTTAAAAGCGACATTTAGAAGAGGCCGACAACGCAGGCAACTAGGCCGTGAAAAAGCCAAAGATTACATCCTCGCATTGGAAACGCTGATCCGCCAGCACCCAACAATGTGTCAAGAAATGCACCTCGAACGGATCTATTATGACCTACGCGTTTAGTACCGCCTCTTCATTAAGCGCAGTGGAACGAAATTTCTAAACCTAGATAAATTAAACAGGGAGTTCCACAGGGTGGTGTCCTATCCCCGCTTCTGTTTAATTTTTACATATCAAAACTCCCTTCCCCACCAGAAGGAGTCACAATCATTTCCTATGCTGACGACTGCACGATTATGGATAAAGGACCTGCAGTTGATGAATTGGTTTCTAAAATAAAAAGCTATCTCCCCGAACTTTCCTGTTTCTTCACCTCGCGCAACTTGGCATTATCACCGACAAAACCTACGGCCACCCTGCTTACGACGTGTAAGGAACAGATGTCGCAAATATTGGACGTACGTATCTACGGTGTCACACTACCGATTGTCAGTAACCCAAAGATCCTAGAGGTAACGTTCGATAATACTCTAACCTTCAAAGCTCATGCCACCGAGATTGTTTCTCAAGTACAAAGTCGCAACAAAATCCTCAAGTCGCTGGCCGGCAGCACATGGGGAAAAAATAAAGAAACATTGCTAACCACGTACAAAGCAATTGACCGGCCGCTCATGAGCTACGGGTCGCCAGTCTTGTCGACTGGTCTTAAAAATACACACTGGAAAAGGCTACAGGCCTGTCAAAATTCTGCAATCAGAACTGCCACCGGATGTCTCATTATGACTCCTGAACACCATCAAAGAGCTCAATATTAAAGAGCACAACGAAATGCTGAACAAGCGGTTTTTGCTTAATTGTCACAAACCAGGACATCCTAGCAAACAACTGCTTGCTTTCGCACGGCCTCCGCGGTGATCAACGGAACATCTCCTAAAGCTCTATGACGCGATCCGGCACCTACCAACACAGCCGTTTGATCCAGGCAAGCATAAGCATACCCTTAGCCAAATCCACACAGAATCGGTAAACGCCTTTGTCAGGACGCAATATCCCACCCTGGAAGAAGAAGAAAGCAACTACCAAAGGACGATTGACTTTCATCACCGTGTGGTCATTATCTGTAATAATTGCCAAAACTTTGTCAATAGAAATGTTCCACTCTGCGAAAATATCTGCAAGCTTTTATCTTATATATGCAGATGTATGGCGTTCTGTCAGTTCAAAACTTCCCAGGGTTGCACTGAGGAATCTAAGCTTATCCAAAAAATGTATTGTAACACCTACAAATGATTTATTCTCATTCTCTGTCCAAATATCATAGGTAATGCGATAGTTTTCAGCATTGTTTATATACGCTTTAAAAAAAATTACTCACTGCTTCGTATTTATCATCAATCCTAGTCTTTATAGTCTCTCGACATGGTACTTTGTATAGCGGACAAACTTCTTTCATTAACTGCGTAAAGCCTTTACCTTAGGGCGGTTCGATTTGTGGGGAGGCAAAAAAATCGCCCATTGCTCTGTGAAAATCATATTCTTGGGATCAAAATAAGAAACTTTGCCGAAGGAACCATACCTCTAAAACGAATTCTGAAAATGAATTCGTTTTAGAGGTATGGTTCTTTCGGCAAAGTTTCTTATTTTGATCCCTAGAATACGATTTTCACAGAGCAATGAGCGATTTTTAAATCGACCCGCCCTACTTTACCTTCCACAGTGGAAAATGGTCTGTTGGCAATGATTATAAAATTTGTTATAGTACCGATAATTTTATTGGACTTTACTCCATCATGTGTGGTTATGCCTTTTATGTTGTTAATGAAGTCATCAACATTCGGCTGTGTAAACTTTACTATGAACAAGTGTGTGTGATGTACTCGTACCAGCAACCGAGTTTTAAGATACAAGTATAGATATACCGCTCTCAGAACTGCTCGAGGGATTGACATCTACGCAGTTGCTCGCATTTGAATGAGATTCGGGCTTATTTAAACCACTGCTATCAGGCGTTGCATCATCTACGTCTATAACGTCAGTAATAGCCACTTTCGCCCGCTTGCTTGGTAGCTCTGCATTTTGAAATTCAAGCGAATGTACTTTGTGCAGATGACCACGAATATTAGATGTATTGCCTGATGATTTTAGGTTCTTATTGCATAATTTACACACAGCCTCTTTTTCATAAATTTTGGAAAAATACTTCCAAATTTTAGTTTTCAAATTTAATAGAAGGCATTGCTTGCTTCCAAAAGCAAACTAAAGATTAACAAATATGCACATTTAACTTATGCACAGTTCATACATAACATACCAACATCGCAATGGATACGAACGAACCTAGGTGCTACCAACAGAAAATATTGTAGTTCCACAAAGTAAAGCTAAGTAATGATGCAAACCCATTTTTCCAAAGCGCGTTTTTTTTCTATAGTTAGGAGTGGACGATGTCGATGTTTCTAGATTTTTTATCCGATGTATTGTCTAGCAAAACATCGATGTTAAAACATCGATATTAATGGGAAAACATCGATGTATCGTTTGCATCCCTAATAGCGATCAAAGACGGAAGTAATTAATCTTGGATTTTTTAATTGGAAAATACCAGGAATTAAAATATATATATGTATATATAATTAGCGGATTTTGCCTTTTGGTATAGCGGAATATTTTCTACCAATTTTTTTTGCAAAAAGATTGCAGTAAAACCAACCGTAAGAAAATTTCCGCAATATTCGTATGTATGTTACCACGGCACATATTTATATAATATAAAAAAAACAAATATTCAGACACGTAATACCCCAGACATAGCAAACTGTGAACATTGAGCGGTAAATGGAAATCACTGACAAAACTGCTGAAGCCGCAATAGGTGCAAAGCAAACCGTGTGAACAGTAAGCGGTAGATGGAAACCAAATTAAAATAAACAAACTCAACTGTGGGAAGTGCATGATCAGCAGTTTTCACTTTCATCGCGGTAAGGCAAACGTAGTTTAGATTGTAAGCATTATTATTGTGTAAAGTCAGATATAAGTTTGCATTCAATAAAAGAGCACGTCTCCCGTGTAAAAAATATATTTTTTTGAGTTTCCAATTTTTTAAAGTTTAACTGGCGTCCGAGCAGGGGCCAGCGAACGAAAGTAGTATTTGCCCGAAAAACAAAAAGTACGGCTACGTGTGTGCGGCATACACTTTACAAGGACCTGGATAAAAGTAGCGGCTAGAACCCTCAGTACCGGAAAGGAAACAGGATAAATTCGAACCACTCATCAACCCCAAGGACATTCGCTGGACCAATGTTTTTTATGTAAGATTTAGCTATGTAAGAAAGCAAAAAGTAACAAAAAGTGAAATCGTTTTTATTATGTAAAAGAAATTGTGAGATAAAAAAAATTATTATCAAAGATACAACTGTGAAAAGAAAAAATTCAGATAAAAAAGTTTAAAAAAGAAGAATAATAATAAATCTTAGAGAAAAAAGAAACAAAAGCAAAAATAATAAGTGAAATTTCAAGAATTGACTTTGCAAATTTTTTAAAGGAAAAGATTTTTTTCAGAAAAAAGGAAACAAAAAAAGGAAAGAAAAGAAAAATTCGTATAAAAAATTTAAGAAGAGGAATAATAAGAAATATAAGAAAAAAGGAAACAAAAAGTGAAATTAAGAGAATTATCCTTGCAAGTTTTAGAAAGGTAAAATTTTTTTTAGAAAAAAAAGAGGATCAAAAGCGGTTTAGTAAAAATTAATTAAAAACAAGTAAGGAAGGTTAAGTTCGGGTGTAACCGAACATTACATACTCAGTTGAGAGCTATGGTGACAACATAAGGGAAAATAACCATGTAAGAAAATGAACCGAGGGAAACCCTGGACTGTGTATCAAATGAAAGGCGTTAAAGAGTATTTTATGAGGGAGTGGGCCATAGTTCTATAGGTGGATGCCATTTAGGGATATAGCCATAAAGGTGGATCAGGGTTGACTCTAGAATTCGTTTGTACGATATGGGTTTCAAATGAAAGGTGTTAATGAGTATTTTAAAAGGGAGTAATCCTTAGTTCCATAGGTGGACGCCATTTCGAGATATCGCCACAAAGGTGGACCAGGGGTGACCCTAGAATTTGTTTGTACAATATGGGTATCAAAAAAAAGGTGTTAATGAGCATTTTAAAAGGGAGTAGTCCTTAGTTCCATAGGTGCACGCCGTTTCGAGATATCGCCATAAGGTGACCAGGGGTGACCCTAGAATTTGTTTGTACAATATGGGCATCAAACGAAAGGCGTTAATGAGTATTTTAAAAGGGAGTGGGCCTTAGTTCTATAGGTGGACGCCGTTTCGAAATATCGCCCTAAAGGTGGACCAGGGGTGACTCTAGAATATGTTTGTACGATATGGGTATCAAATTAAAGGTATTAATAAGGGTTTTAAAAGGGAGTGGTGGTTGTTGTATAGGTGGTCGCCTTTTCGAGATATCGCCATAAAGGTGGACCAGGGGTGACTTTAGAATATGTTTTTACGATATGGGTATCAAATGAAAGGTGTTAATAAGTATTTTAAAAGGGCGTGGGGCTTAGTTCTATAGGTGGACGCCTTTTCGAGATATCGCCATAAAGGTGGACCAGGGGTGACTCTAGAATGAGTTTGTACGATATGGGTATCAAATTAAAGGTATTAATGAGAGTTTTAAAAGGGAGTGGTGTGAAGGCGTTTTCCAGATATAGACCAAAATGTGGACCAGGGTGACCCAGAACATCATCTGTTGGATACAGCTAATTTATTTATATATGTAATACCTGCCAAGATTTTAAGGGTTTTTTATTTCGCCCTGTAGAACTTTTTCATTTTCTTCTACTTAATATGGTAGGTGTCACAACCATTTTATAAAGTTTTTTCTAAAGTTATATTTCGCGTCAATAAAACAATCCAATTACCTTACCATGTTTCATGCTTTTTTTCGTATTTGGTATAGAATTATGGGATTTTTTCATTTTTCGTAATTTTCGATATCGAAAAAGTGGGCGTGGTCATAGTCGGATTTCGTTCATTTTTCATACCAAGATAAAGTGAGTTCAAGTAAGCACGTGAACTAAGTTCATTAAAGATATGTCGATTTTTGCCCAAGTTATCGTGTTAACGGCCATGCGGAAGGACAGACGGACGCCTGTGTATAAAAACTGGGCGTGGCATCAACCGATTTCGCCCATTTTCACAGAAAACAGTTAATGTCATAAAATCTATGCCCCTACCAAATTTCAAAAGGATTGGTTAATTTTTGTTCGACTCATGGCGTTAAAAGTATCCTAGACAAATTAAATGAAAAAGGGCGGAGCCACGCCCATTTTGAAATTTTCTTTTTTTTTTGTATTTTGTTGCACCATATCATTACTAGAGTTGAATGTTGACATAATTTACTTATATACTGTAAAGATATTAAATTTTTTGTTAAAATTTTACTTTAAAAAAATTTTTTTTTTAAAAGTGGGCGTGGTCCTTCTCCGATTTTGCTAATTTTTATTAGGCGTACATATAGTAATAGAAGTAACGTTCCTGCCAAATTTCATCAAGATATCTTCAACGACTGCCAAATTACAGCTTGCAAAACTTTTAAATTACCTTCTTTTAAAAGTGGGCGGTGCCACGCCCATTGTCCAAAATTTTACTAATTTTCTATTCTGCGTCATAAGTTCAACTCATCTACCAAGTTTCGTCGCTTTAGCTGTCTTTTGTAATGAATTATCGCACTTTTTCGGTTTTTCGAAATTTTCGATATCGAAAAAGTGGGCGTGGTTATAGTCCGATATCGTTCATTTTAAATAGCGATCTGAGATGTGTACTCAGGAACCTGCATACCAAATTTCATCAAGATACCTCAAAATTTACTCAAGTTATCGTGTTAACGGACGGACGGACGGACGGACGGACGGACGGACATGGCTCAATCAAATTTTTTTTCGATCCTGATTATTTTGATATATGGAAGTCTATATCTATCTCGATTCCTTTATATATGTACAACCAACCGTTATCCAATCAAACTTAATATACTCTGTGAGCTCTGCTCAACTGAGTATAATAATAAAAACTAAAAATTTTAGGAAATCTAATTGCTCTGTTGAGAAAAATGCCGGATACCGCGGAAGAATTGGTTAATCAATTGAATCAAATTAGGTTAGAATATGGGTCTTCCTAGCAGGGAAAACCCCCACAACAAGAAAACCCCTCTACCCTAAATTCCTCATTAGTAGATACAATGGTTAAAGAAGTCATGGAGAGAATTAAAACTCCACCAATAAATGATTTTCATCAACCCGACCATAATGTGATAGTGAACGTAAATAACATTAATGAATTAGACAAAATACCAGATATGGTCAAATGCCTACGCGAGTTCTCGGGACGTCCAGGAGAATTTAACTCCTGGCGGAAAAGCGTCGAAAGAATATTTAAGGTTTACGAAGGATTGAGGGATACACCAAAGTACTTTTCAATACTCCATACAGTTAGGCACAAAATTGTCGGCGACGCCGACACTGCGGTAGAATCGTATAGCACACCGCTCGATTGGGCACAAATTAGGAAATGCCTCATGATGCATTACTCAGATAAAAGAGACATTGGTACGCTCGAGTACCAAATGACAACTCTGACCCAAAGAAACGACAACATCCCGACGTTTTACCAAAAAGTTTACCAACATCTGCCCCTTATCTTAGACAAGATATCCTCCCTAGACTTAGGAGAGGAATCAATTAGAACCATGACAAATTCGTACAGAGATAAAGCCCTCGATACCTTCGTTCGTGGACTTAACGGAGACCTTCCTCGTCTACTTAGCATCCGCGAACCAACCACACTGCCACAGGCATTACACCTGTGTCAGAAACTTGACAATATGGCATTTCGTATGAATCATGCACATAGCATGAACAAAACAGTCAACTACGCACCACCCCGACCTCCTCGACAAAACGCAAGTTATAATAATAATAGACAATTTTATCCCGAAATGGCATATTCTACGACGCCTAGAACTAATTTTATACCAAGAACGCAAACCTTTAATCGACAACCGAATAGATATCAACCACAAACGTATCGTCAACAACAGCCATTTACGTCACCTAATAACTACAATTACCCTAAAAATAACCAAGGATTCCGTATGAATTAATCCGGTTATAACAATCAAGCGAACAATCCTAATACGAATAGGCCTAATTTACCCCCTAAACCACCTGTGCCTATGGAGGTAGATCATTCTATTCACTCAAGACAGGTAAATTACCAAAACAGGCCAAATGACAATCAAAGTAATTACGCACAGAAGCGTCCCCTCTCATCTCAACATATGCATCAACCCAACAAGATTCAAAGGAACTTCCATGTTGATACGGGATCAGCGAATCCAGGTGAGCAACAAGTATATGAAGATCCTGACCACATATACGGGGGGAACATAAACCCCAAACGTCAAACCAATTTCCAAAATCAGATGATAATGTAAAGAGACAAAATGGAATGGAGAATCGCGAACAGGAATGCTACAACCTCGACACCATTCATTTTTGAGATTAACCCCGTCTTCACTTCCTTATAACGAATTCGTATCTAGAAGTGGAGACGCACTAGACTTTTTGATAGACACCGGGTCTACGTTCTTTTAAAAGTGGGCGATGCCACGCCCATTGTCCCAAATTTTAGTAATTTTCTATTCTGCGTCATAAGTTCAACCCACCTACCAAGTTTCATCGCTTTATCCGTCTTAGGTAATGAATTATCGCACTTTTTCGGTTTTTCGAAATTTTCGATATCGAAAAAGTGGGTGCGGTTATAGTCCGATATCGTTCATTTTAAATAGTGATCTGAGATGAGTGCTCAGGAACATACTTACCAAATTTCATCGAGATACCTCGAAATTTACACAAGTTATCGTGTAACGGACGGACGGACATGGCTCAATCAATTTTTTTCGATCCTGATGATTTTGATATATGAAAGTCTATATCTATCTCGATTCCTTTATACCTGTACAACCAACCGTAAGCCAATCAAAGTTAATATACTCTGTGAGCTCTGCTCAACTGAGTATAACAAGATACGAGAATTTTCAAAAGTTAATACTACTTGCCAGGACAAGTCATATTTGTAAAAAAAAAAAATAGGAGTTTAGAAACAAATCTAAGCAAATTATATAGTAGGGAAATAGTAAAAGAAGACAGGAACAGCTCGGAAGTGACCGAAAGAGGACAAATCATCCATAAAAGTAGGATACGGAATTAACTACTACAATAAAATTCTCTTTTTATACCTTTCATGAAAATGAAATGGTATATTAATTTCGTCACGAAACCCAAAATTGTAAGTCTTTAAAGGAAAATAGATATACCCACCATTAAGTATACCGAAATAATCAGGTTGAAGAGCTGAGTTGATTTAGCCATGTCCGTCTGTCCGTCTGTCTGTTTGTATGCAAACTAGTCCCTCAATTTTTGAGATATCTTGATAAAATTTGGTGAGCGGGTGTATTTGGGTGTCCGATTAGACATTTGTCGGAACCGGCCGGATCGGACCCCTATAGCATATATCCTCCATACAACTGATTTGTCAGAAAAAGAGGATTTTTGTAATATCTTACCCAATTTAACAGATTGAAGCTTCAACCTTCACCATATACTTTCGTATATTGCACATATTGTTGCCTGAAAAAATTGATGAGATCGGTCGTATATATAGTATATATCCCCCACAACCGATTGTTCAGATAAGAAACTTTTCGTAATTACTGCCCTATTTTAAGAGCTAGAGGCTTCCAATTTCAAAGAATGCTTACGTATATAGAATATATTGTTGTCTGATAAAATCATAAAGATCGGTGGTATATATAGTATATATATCGTGGTATATATAGTATATATATAGTATATATATATATATTTTTGCAATTTTAGCCCCATTTTAACAGCTAGAAGCTTCAAATTTCACCGAATGCTTACGTATATGGCATATATTGTTATCTGGAAAAATCATAGAGATCGGTTGTATATATAGTATATATCTCATTCAACCGATTGTTCAGATAAGAAAATTTTCGCAATTTCTACCCCATTTTAACAGCTATAAGCTTCAAATTTCACCGATTGCTTACGTATATAGTATATATTGTTGTGTCAAAAAATCATAGAGATTGGTGATAAATATAATATTTATATGATGGTATATATAGTATATATATAGTATATATATTTTTTTTGCGATTTCTGCCCCATTTTAACAGCTAGAAGCTTCAAATTTCAATGCTTACGTGTATAGAATATATTGATGTCTGAAAAAATCATAGAGATCGGTGGTATATATATTATATACTTCATATAAACTGTCATTTTTGCCCCTTTCTTAAGGCTAGAAGCTTCAATATTCATCAAATTTCATCAAATAGTTACGTTTAGGTCATATATTTTTGAAATACGTGATTCGTAGTCATAGTTTTTACATGCAGACCACAAAAAACGTGAAGCTTTGCATCCTCACACAAAGTACCAACCTATTTTTATACCTTTCATGAACATGAAATTGTATATTAATTTCGTCACGAAACCCAAAATTGTAAGTCCTTAAAGGAAAATAGATAGACCCACCATTACTTAAGTATACCGAAATAATCAGGTTGAAGAGCTGAGTTGATTTAGCCATGTCCGTCTGTCCGTCTGTCTGTTTGTATGCAAACTAGTCCCTCAATTTTTGAGATATCTTGATAAAATTTGGTGAGCGGGTGTATTTGGGTGTCCGATTAGACATTTGTCGGAACCGGCCGGATCGGACCCCTATAGCATATATCCTCCATACAACTGATTTGTCAGAAAAAGAGGATCTTTGTAATATCTTACTCACTTTAACAGATTAAAGCTTCAAACTTCACCATATATTTTCGTATATTGCACATATTGTTGCCTGAAAAAATTGATAAGATCGGTGGTATATATAGTATATATCCCCCACAACCGATTGTTCAGATAAGAAACTTTTCGTAATTACTGCCCTATTTTAAGAGCTAGAGGCTTCAAATTTCAACGAATGCTTACGTATACAGCATATATTGTTGTCTGAAAAAATCTTAAAGATCGGTGGTATATATAGTATATATATGGTGGTATATATAGTATCCTAGCAGACCCGTCAGACAATGTTCTGGCTTTTTCCGTCTAACTCTGCCCCCCCCCCCCCCCCCCCCCCCCCCCTCATCCCACCGTCTTTTCGCTTCATCTCTCTCTATTTTCGTCTCACTCTATCTCTTTCTCAGTATCCTTCTCCTTCCCTATTTTCTCTTCTCTAAAGTTTTTCCCATTCTTCTTCATCCCTTATTGCCAAGCAAATCGAATAGGACGTATGTAAATACTTATGTGGGTATTATTAATTAATGTATTTATTTCGGGTTCGCATGCACATTTATTAGTTTTGCCAGGTTAATGCAACTAAATCGAATATCACAATGAAAATTACTTTAAAGCTCTCAGCAAACCCTTTCATTTGATATCCATATTACACACACATTCTTGGGGTATCCGGGTCCAGGTTTTGCCCATATCTTGAGACCCTAGTCACCCAGCGGTATAAAAACTACTCTGTACTAAAGCACTCATAACAGCTTTCATTTGTTATCCATATTCTATAAACACATTCTATGGGTACCCGCGTCCACGTTTTCGCTTATATCTCGAGACGCTAGTTATCCGCGGGTACGTAAAATACCCCGTATTGAAGTACTCATAAACAGCTTACATTCGATACCCATATTGTACAAACATATCCCAGGATTACCCAGGTCCACGTTTTGATCTCAAGACTCTATCCAGAACGGGATAAAAATTAGCCTATGTCTGTCTCCTGGTTCTAAGCTACCCCTCCACCAATTTTCAGCCAAATATGTTCATCCGTTCCTTCCTCTTCAATCACTCTTTATCTATTTAAAAAAGCGCATCAAAATCCGTTGCGTAGTTTTAAAGGTTTAAGCATTCAAAGGGACATGGGACAGCAAAAGCGACTTGGTTTTATAATAAAATTTTTTGAAGAATTTTAAGGAACTGTTTAATATTTTTAACGAAAGATTATTTTTCAATAGATGTATGCATTCTTAACCATTTATGTTGCATAAATATGTATGTACATACCTATGTCAATTTTTATGTTATTGGCGGCCACCGTGGTGTGATGGTAGCGTGCTCCGCCTACCACACCGTATGCCCTGGGTTCACACCCCGGGCAAAGGAACATCAAAATTTTAGAAATAAGGTTTTTCAATTAGAAGAAAATTTTTCTAAGCGGGGTCGCCCCTCGGCAGTGTTTGGCAAGCGCTCCCGGTGTATTTCTGCCATGAAAAGCTCTCAGTGAAAACTCATCTGCCTTGCAGATGCCGTTCGGAGTCGGCATAAAACATGTAGGTCCCGTCCGGCCGATTTGTAGGGAAAATCAATAGGAGCACGACGCAAATTGGAAGTGGAAGAGAAGCTCGGCCTTAGATCTCTTCGGGGGTTATCGCGCCTTACATTTATTTTTTTTATACCTATGTCAAGCTCATATGATATGAAAATACATACATATGTAAATCCATACATACCTATAAACTTACGCCCGAAGTTAAATAACGCAGCGAATGCTATATACGTACGTATGTATGTGTCGCATCAAGCTTCACTCAAAAGCAATTAGCGCGGACAGTTCACAGCGAACAAACACACATACGCATTTTTTGATAAAAATGTTACTTTTGTTTAAACAATTTGGCTGATATAAGAAAGGAATGAAGTATTTTTTTTTGATGCAGATCGAAGGTAAATATTTCAACGTTTTACTGAAAAGTAGAATTTTTTAAATCCATCCATCCGTTTATGAGTTATAGCTGTGTAAACAAAAATTTGATGATTTTTTACTACATTTTGGCAATTTGCCACGCCCCTAAAATATATACCTTTAAATTATATTAACTGTACCATCTCACGTAGCTAAGCTTTCAAATGCAAAAAACCGTTTTAAAATCGGAGCATTCTCTGTGAAGTTATGTGCATACATGGCATTTAGCGACGTTATTTTATAAGATTTATAGATAGATATATATAGTATATATATATATATATATTCGCCATTTTAGCCCATTTTTAACAGCCATAAGCTTCAAATTTCACAAAATGCTTACATATATAGCATATATTGTTGTCTGAAAAAATCATAGAGATCGGTTGTATGTATAGTATATATCTCATTCAACCGATTGTTCAGATAAGAATCTTTTCGCAATCTCTACCACATTTTAACAGCTAGAAGCTTCAAATTTCACCGAATGCTTACGTATATGGCATATATTATTGTCTGAAAAAATCATAGAGATCGGTTGTATATATAGTATATATCTCATTCAACCGATTGTTCAGATAAGAAATTTTCGCAATTTCTACCCCATTTTAACAGCTATAAGCTTCAAATTTCACCGATTGCTTACGTATATAGTATATATTGTTGTGTCAAAAAATCATAGAGATCGGTGATATATATAATATATATATGATGGTATATATAGTATATATATTTTTTTTTGCGATTTCGGCCCCATTTTAAGAGCTAGAAGCTTCAAGTTTCACCAAATGCTTACGTGTATAGCATATATTGTTGTCTGAAAAAATCATTGAGATCGGTGGTATATATAGTATATATCTCATACAACCGATTGTTCAGATAAGAAACGTTGCGCAATTTCTACTCCGTTTTAACAGCTAGAAGCTTCAAATTTCTCCAAATGCTTACGTATATAGCATATATTGTTGTCTGAGAAAATCATAGAGATCGGTGGTATATATATTATATACTTCATATAAACTGTCATTTTTGCCCCTTTTTTACGGCTAGAAGCTTCAAAATTCATCAAATTTCATCAAATGGTAACGCTTAGGTCATATATTTTTGAAATACGTGATTCGTAGTCATAGTTTTTACATGCAGACCACAAAAAACGTGAAGCTTTGCATCCTCACACAAAGTACCTACCTATTTTTATACCTTTCATGAAAATGAAATGGTATATTAATTTCGTCACGAAACCCAAAATTGTAAGTCCTTAAAAGAAAATAGATAGACCCACCATTAAGTATACCGAAATAATCAGGTTGAAGAGCTGAGTTGATTTAGCCATGTCCGTCTGTCCGTCTGTCCGTCTGTCCGTCTGTCGGTTTGTATGCAAACTAGTTCCTCAATTTTTGAGATATCTTGATAAAATTTGGTGAGGGGGTGTATTTGGGTGTCCGATTAGACATTTGTCGAAACCGGCCGGATCGGACCCCTATAGCATATATCCTCCATACAACCGATTTTTCAGAAAAAGAGAATTTTTGTAATATCTTACTCGATTTAACAGATTGAAGCTTCAAACTTCATCATATATTTTCGTATATTGCACATATTGTTGTCTGAAAAAATTGATGAGATCGGTCGCATATATAGTATATATCCCCCACAACCAATTTTTCAGATAACAAACTTTTCGTAATTACTGCCCTATTTTAAGAGCTAGAGGCTTCAAATTTCAACGAATGCTTACGTATATAGCATATATTGTTGTCTGAAAAAATCATAAAGATCGGTGGTATATATAGTATATATATGGTGGTATATATATATATTTTCGCAATTTTAGCCCAATTTTAACAGCTATAAGCTTCAAATTTCACCAAATGCTTACGTATATAGCATATATTGTTGTCTGAAAAAATCATAGAGAGCGGTTGTATATATAGTATATATCTCATTCAACCGATTGTTCAGATAAGAAACTTTTCGCAATTTCTACCCCAGTTTAACAACTATAAGCTTAAAATTTCACCGATTGCTTACGTATATAGTATATATTGTTGTGTCAATAATATAATATATATATGATGGTATATTTAGTATATATCTAATATATATATTTTTTTTGCGATTTCGGCCCCATTTTAACAACTAGAAGCTTCAAATTTCACCAAATGCTTACGTGTATAGCATATATTGATATCCGAAAAAATCATTGAGATCGGTGGTATACATAGTATATATCTCATACAACCGATTGTTCAGATAAGAAACATTACGCAATTTCTGCTCCGTTTTAACAGCTAGAAGCTTCAAATTTCACCAAATGCTTACGTATATAGCATATATTGTTGTCTGAAAAAATCATAGATATCGGTGGTATATATATTATATACCCCATATAAACTGTATTTTTTGCCCTTTTTTTACGGCCAGAAGCTTCAAAATTCATCAAATAGTTACGCTTACGTTATATATTTTTGAGATACGTGATTCGTAGTCATAGTTTTTACATGCAGACCACAAAAAACGTAAAGCTTTGCATCCTCACACAAAGTACCTACCTATTTTTTATTTTATATTTATCTTAAAAATCGGTTAGATATGTTCAAATTTCACCAAATGTTTACGTGTATAGCATATACTGTTGCCTGAAAAAATCATAGAGACCGGTGGTATATATAGTATATATCTCATACAACCGATTGTTGAGATAAGAAACTTTGCGCAATTTCTTCCCCATTTAAACAGCTAGAAGCTTCAAATTTCACCAAATGCTTACGTGTATAGGATACCAACTCCATTGCCGCTCGTAGCCATGCTTGAAGTTCGATCTTGTTGCCGGTTGTTTTCAATCCACGGTTCTCCAACTCCTTTTTCAGTTGCTGAAACCTTAATTCACTTAACTTTGCCGTGTCCAAGTTAAATTCCGTTTATTTGCAACCTTCTGCTAACGTTCGAATCACTAAAATGTTGAATAAATAACTCCAATATTCAATAATGCAAAATGGTTTTACTAGACTACTTTCACAATAACACTGCTACTTCTCAACATATAGCGTGCTTAAATCAAATTGATTACTGTTTACACAGCTTTAACTCATTTTATACTCTGCGATGTCTCGTTCGCATACTTCTAGGCGTTTCTATTTCTAGAATTTACTACTCGTTTACCAGCTATACATTTCTCAGCTATAACTACAGACGCACGATTATTATAGCTTCTCGCATAGCCATATGTGCGTGTATATGTGAGTGATACTTCCACATATGATTGCCTAGTTTTGGGAGTATCTCAGATATATGCATGTGTTTGTGCGTCTCTCCGCTGCTTGTATGGACATATGTATAGACATAATGATTGATTTGTTGATGTGCATACAAGTCATTCCTTACTATTGGCTTAGAGATGATAGTATCCCTTAGTGTTGCTTATATTCGTAACAATATGTAAATAATGGAATATACCAGTCGTCTACAAAAATTTTTGAAAAACACAATTGAGCAAATGATTTAAGTAATCGAATAGTGAATGAACTACTGATCGAGGCTGTTTACTATAGTGAACGTTTTTGTCAAACATTCGCCACTTGTATGAATTCACAATGACCCTTTCAGAAAATGTTTCAAAGTTTATAAATTTTAAATTTGGGGAATATTGCTTTTATTTTGAAATAAAATACCATCAATTGCCATAAGAACACACCAAGAATAGTAGGGTGCATGTACACTTATAATATTTCGCAGGTTAGGTACTAGCCCATTGTTGTTATTGTTGTAGCGATAAAGATTGTTATCGATGTTGATGCCTCCTTTCCAACAGAGCTCCAGTACTTTCCGGTAACAAGCACCATTAAGGTGCAAGCCCGACCATCCCGGAACGATTGAATATGATCATATTGAACCTTCTAGGTAATCCCGCCACCCAACCCCTAGTTCCATGTCAATCATACTTTGTAAAATCACTTTGCCAGCAAGGATATTCTCTATCGTTTTCGTTGTTTCGTTCACATTTCTTACGTAAATCCAAAGTGTTGGCGAGAGCACTTATTAAATAATATATTGCCAAATGAAATTTATATGAAAACTTATAATAGCATATCTCCACTTAGAGCTTTATTCGAGATTTATGCATCTGAGAGGATTTAACGTTAAATCTTACAAGTTTTATCATACAAAATTAAGTCTCGAAACGCAAAAGATTTTAATTAAATCTTCAATCATTTGTTCAATCATTACAAATATTTCAGGTATGTCAACCTACAATTCATATGTCATGTAATGAAAAAGTTCACAAAAGTTGAAAGTGTGCACGTGGCCCCACTTTATAAATTTTCAACACGAAAAAAAAAAGCCAAATCATGGTACAATAACCAGGTAAAAGCATAAGAGTTGCATTTTATATGTTTTTTCATTCGAAGCTGGTCATAAAATATCAAACTTTGTTTATGTTTCCATTTTTTGTTTATTTACTTTTGATGTGAAAATTTCTTACTACGCAGTGGTTTTTAAATGTTTTGCAAATTTTTGTAAAAAAAAGAATTTACTTGGGTATATTTAAAAATGGGAAAGTGTTGTTTGTGCAATATTAGAAGGGAGAAAGCGGGAGTGAAGTTTTTCATAGTCCCGCAAAATCCAAGGAAGAGGAAAAATTGGGAAAAAGCTTGTGGCGTTAAGTTTCCGCACAATGGCTTCATTTGCTCGCTCCATTTTCAAGTCTGTGACCTTGTTGTGGGAGCGCAGAGAGTAAATTTGATGCCCAACTCCACTCCGTCGGTATATTTACCGGTAGTCACACTGGTATGGATGCAGTACGACTCACCTGTTGTATATGTGTTCCTGCGGTGAAGATAGTGCGACTTGCACTGATATTTGCGGCCAAAGCTTTCCCTGATTTCACTTGACTTGAACTCCACTTCGTTTTACCCGCCACCCCTTTGATGATGAGATAGTAAGGAACCGTTGCAAGGTTTAAATTGCGCTAGCAAGCAAACGCTGCTTTTCGTATATTTATTTCGAACGTAGATACACCAAGATTCTAGTTTATTTACGATTAATGATACGTACATATGTAGAAAACTTTCACATGATTCAAAGATGAAGAATGTACGACACAAGCGTGTAAATTTTCACATTAACCACTTTGCTATATTTGGCTGAGCACAACGATTTCAGTAGAATATTTGTAAAGCTTTAAATCGATTAATTTATTGACGTTCTATTTTCCGTCCTACGCCGGTTTTTTATACAACTTATTTTGTAGAGCACAAAGGAAAAAAAATTACCAGCAAATTTTGTTCACTTTGATGATAATAAAATATATGTGTTGCCAAAAAAAGGTGGTGGTTTTTTTTTGACAGGTGGCGATCATGCCAGATCGCCCTCCTGTACTTGCGGCGAATTTGATTTGGTGGATTTTGCGCGGTGGAGGCTGCCACACGGCCATGAGGATTCCCAATAGGGAATTTAAGGGTAAATACAATGCATTGATTTTAGGGTATAATTCAATATAATACACTTCAATAATCGAATACAATACAAGAGACGGGGTATATATATAAATTCATAGATATTCGATATAATACAATTCAATAGTCGAATATAATACCAAGTACGGGTTATATATATATAAATTCATAGAGATACGTATAAAAAAGGAGAGAGATGGGACGGATGACAGCCTACACCGCGTAACCATCCTGGGCCGCCTAGGCGCACTAAGCGCCTAATGTGTGCTTCAGCTCCTGCAAGGCGCGTACTGCTTCCTGGATCAGGATTTTTCCCACCTTCGTTTTGTATGTGGCGGTGCGCAAGCCGGTCGCGGTGCACCGGATGGTACGCTCCCCGACGCTGCGTCTCGGGGTTGGATGCGCGGTAGGCGCGCGCCGAGGCGACCTCGCAGGCTGCTGTTGACGACGACGACGGTGATGTGTAGCGACGCGGCGGCGTGGTTGTGGATGAGACTCCTCTTCGGTGGGTGCTTGGCGGCCTCCGGTGCCGCCGTGTAGCATGGTGTGGTGGCAGCCCCCGCAGTCCCGGCATCGTTCAGTAGATGTGCATAGGTTGGTCCGATGCGATAATGCCAAACAGTTGCTACAGAATTGGTGTGCCTTGACCATAACCAACCGCTGATGCGTGGGCATTGCCTGAAAGACAAGGCACACCAAAAGCGCGTGATGCTGCAAACAGAGACGACATTTGCGGTAATCAGCCACCGCGGGGGTGATGCGACGTGTCGGGGCTGCGGGTACTACGACTCGCGATTCCAGCGAGCGACGTGGTGTGGGAACCGGGGGCGCTGACGATCCATCTGTGAAAGGAGAGGATATGAATGCACATTAGTGGTATATCTGAGAGGAATCGCCAGGTTAGAGACTGATTGTGAGAGATACGGGATGGTTCAGTTATGTTCTGAGATGGTGTCAATCTTTAGTCTTAGTGGACTGTAGTTAGGTCGGGAGATAATAGGGAACCAGGCGAGGTTGAGGTAGGTTGTCTTCCTTAATGACGACTAGATCGCCGATTTTAGGGGGAGGTTGAGCGGTTTGCCATCGATACCGCTTATGTAACTCCATGAAATAGTCATTCTTCCAGCGTTTGCTGAATTGGTGATGTAAAACTTTCAACCCTTCCCAACGGTTGATCATAGAGAGGTGTTCATAGTTCGGCTCGGGGATGGCGAGAAGGGGTACGCCTCGGAGAAAGTGTCCGGGTGTGAGGGCGGTGAGATCCGCTGGGTCCTGAGAAAGCGGGGAGATAGGACGAGAGTTGAGAAAGGCCTCGATACGAATTAATAGAGTCGAGAAGTCTTCAAAGGTGAAGCTGTGTGTTCCGGCGACCCTTTTAAGATGGGTTTTAAAGCTTTTGGCGGCAGATTCCCATAATCCGCCCATGTGGGGTGCGGGGGGGGGGGGGGGGGGTATAAATTTCCAATCGATGCCTTGTGGCGCATATTTTTGGAAAATATCTGTCGAGACTTCGTTGAGGAAGGTCACGAACTCTACTTCGGTGGCTCGCTTAGCACCAATGAATGTTGTGCCGTTGTCACTCATCATTTCTTTCGGGTAACCTGGTCGTATTGCTGCTTGAGATCGCCCTTTTTTGAGAGAGTACGTTCCATGCCGTGGAACTGTCGTAGGGCTGCAGTAAGGGATCGACCTAGGTCGATATCGTTCGGGAATGTTGATTTAAAGGGGAGCCGAACCATATATCGACCGTCATCCATGCGAGTGGTTGTGCTTTGATAAAAGTCTTCGCACATTTTATCTTCTGGGGTTTCCACTCGCACTCTGGGTATTTCTTCGATTTCCCAGAATTGTCTTAGCTATTCATTCAGCTGGACATTCGTAACTTCCCACGCTTGAGAGGAGTGTGATCCGACCTTTTCGGGGGTTTGGCCACTTATTATCCAGCCAAATATTGTGTTTTGTGCTAGCAGTGTGGGCGAGATCTTTTCTATGCCATTTAGCATGATTTGAGGGATTAGATCGCTGCCTAATACCAGATCAATTTGGGAGGGGTTCTGAGTGTTCTGGTCTGCTAGCTTGAGATGGGACCATTTACGCATTTGGTCGTTATTTAGCCTGAGTGTTGGGAGTTGCCTAGTGAGCCGAGGTAGCACTATTGCCTGGGCCTTTATTTTCACCTTGTGGTCATTCGAGACTAGGGTCAGTGAGCATAGCTTGTTGGAGGTTTGTACTACTCCGCCTCCCATTCCCGATATTTCAAATAGGGAGTGGGTATATGGGAGGCCTAGCTTGATTTGAGCTTTCGACGAGATGAAGCTACGCTCTGACCCTTGCTCCACTAAGGCTCTGAGCCTGAAGCAGTCCCCTCGGTGTTCTATGGACACTCTCGCTGTGGGGAGAACGATCTTGCTATCATTTGCTGCATGCAAAGATTGGATGCGGGCAGCGTTTGAAGTGGTGGGAAGTTCCTCGTTGGGATCTGTGTTGGCAACGTCCTGACTAGTTGCTACTTGAGCTGTTGTTTTCCGAGGGCCATTGGTTTTATTAGATACTCCGGCGTCGTGGAGGGTGGAGTTGTGGCGACCTTGGCAGTGGAGGCACGTTCTTGTGCTTGTGCAATCGTTTAAGAGGTGGGTTTGGGACAGGCAGTTTTCGCATAGATTGCTTTCTCTTACGCATTTTTTCCGTTCAGGGATTGCCAGCTTTTTGTAATGCAAGCAGCTTTGTAGCCTGTGGGAGTTCTGCTTGCACATTCTGCAGGCGTATACTTTTTGATGCTCGGCCACATGAGCATTTGTACGATTTTGGGAGTAGTTGTTGTTCTGCGGGGGGTTAGGGGTTTTAGCCTGCCTGAACTGGGGATTGTTTTGACCTGAGGGAGGCTTTGAGAAATTGGTGGAGGGTG
This sequence comes from Eurosta solidaginis, assembly GCF_040869045.1. NCBI lineage: Eukaryota > Metazoa > Arthropoda > Insecta > Diptera > Tephritidae > Eurosta > Eurosta solidaginis. The sequence goes on along the minus strand of NC_090320.1, from coordinate 165,871,986 downwards.
GATTATATCGGGATTTGGCTGGTCACCATTGATCCACCCTTTCCACTATCTCATAGCGAGTAGTCAGAAAATGATCCATTTGGGACCAGTTCGGTAGGTCTCGTCTGGAGCTTAAAGATTGCTCCCAAAGCGCAACTGTATTTTCCGGCAGTTTTGAGGTTACCAGATATATTAATATGGGGTCCCAACTGTCTGTCCAGACTTGTTGGGTTGCTAATATCTGGAGACAGTTATTAACGGAAGATTGCAGTCTTTGGATTTCATCACTGTTTTCCGATTGAATCGCTTTTAGATTCATGAGAATTCGGATTTGATTGTCTACCAGGACCCTTTTATTTTCGTAACGGGATTTCAGGGCTTCCCACGCCAGAGCAAAGTTGTCATCACTCAGTGGGAATTGCTTTACTATCTGGCCGGCTTTTCCTTGGGTCTTGTACCTGAGGTGGTACAGTTTTTGGGCGCTCGAGAGTTTGGGGTGATTGATATAGACCGCCGTGAACATGTCAGGGAAGGACGGCCATTGATCATAACTCCCGTAAAAGACTTCGGTGTCACAGGCGGGTACTTTGAGGTGCATCCCGGAATTTTCTTGGGGAGTGGTAGTTGTAGCGGTGACGGGATTGCTTAGTACCCTTAGCTGGAGCTAATCGCCTATTCTTGCCTTTGTGTCTTCATACACTATGAGGCAGGCGCGGTATTTATTGAAGGCTGAGGCCTTAAAGTCGTCGGGAAGGTCGTTGTCATCTGACTCTACGACGGCGTCATATGCGCTTTGTACCCTTTCCCAGAACACATCGATATTTTTGTCTTTTATTTTTAGGGATGCCTCGGTGTTATCTTCGATCTGGGTTGTGCCGAACCGAGCGCAGTAATCAGTAAAGAGATCCGTTTCGGATATAAATTTATTTTCGACCACCGTAGCCATTCTGAAGAGGGACTTGCTTAATTTTATTTTAGCTATTTTGGTTATTTAGAGATTGCCGAGTGTTTATTTATACGGGAAAACCAAAGGGATAAGTTTTCCTATTGGTCGAGAGTGTGGTAGGCTAGGACCAGTTAGACTCAATTGGGATTAGTCTGGGACTAGTTGGGATGACCTGCAGAATTTGCTGCTGGGTATTTCAAACTATGTGAATGTTGCTGAATTTTTTGCTGGGTATCGCAAATAATAATACAGATGTGGGGATATGTATTTAAATTATACCGCAAGGGACACAAGTATTAAAGGGCAATGAACTAACTTTGTGCAAGTGTGTGGGATTTGCCTCGAAATTTTTTAATGCACTGCTTTTATGTACAGGTGTATATTGGGGTGAGAATGTACATATATATAAAATGTATTTTTTGGCGGGAAAATATAATTCTGGCGGGAGAAATTTGTATTTGGCGGGAGCCATCAAAATTTATTCGTGGGGATATACCGAATATATGTATATTATTGAAAAACGCTGGTTCCGTCAATGGCGCCGAAGGAGCGAAGGAGCGTGGGGCAGTTGCGGGTGAGCAGTTTAATATGAGTTATAAGGGAGTAATTTGATGCGCTTGTAGGCGTATGAGTCGTGGCACAGTGGATGACGTACCCGACTCACACGTTTGGGGTTGCGGGTTCAAAGCCCACTGCAAGCAAGCATTTTTTAAATTTATTATCTTTTTTATTTTATAAATTACTATTTTAATGGACTGTATGTTATTTTACTTTGTTTATGGTGTATTTAAAAGACGGGACGATGCAAAGCATCGGTACACCTTATTTATGATATCTTTATTTATATGTATTTGTTTGTTATTTTTAAATTTGTTTAAAGAGAGGTCACTATGTACCTGTTACACCTTGTATTTATTCATTGGGCAAGCACTGGGGGCTCCAAGGTATTGGCTGCGGGATGAGCCACCTTGTTTTGCTTTGAAAAGCCTCTTGTATTTATTCATTGGGGGCGAGTACTGGGGGCTCTGAGGTTTCGCTCTAATGAGCCACCTCATCTTCTATTTGAAGAACCCTTAAAAAATGTGATATGGAGGCGAGCACTGGGCTCTGAGGTATTGGCACCCCATCTTCTACTCGAAGAACCTCAATTTTAAATTAAAAACTAAAACCATATCTTTAGAATATTTCACTAACAAGTTAAGAATTACAAGCACACTCAATGGCTAATAAAACAAATGAAAGAAAAAAAGTCATAGTTTAAGTCGCTTAAATATGCTCCCCCTCTAGACGGCTTAGTCGTCTAGTTGTAATTCCATAGGAGCCGGTCATCCGGTTTGAAGGACCATAGCTTAAAAAATGTTATATGGAGGCGAGCACTGGGCTCTGAGGTATTGGCACCCCATCTTCTACTCGAAGAACCTCAATTTTAAATTAAAAACTAAAACTATATCTTTAGAATATTTCACTAACAAGTTGAGAATTACAAGCACACTCAATGGCTAATGAAACAAACGAAAGAAAAAAGTCATAGTTTAAGTCGCTTAAACAACCGGCTTTGATGTAAGTATTCAGTTTCCCGATTGGTGCAAGATAAAAAATGAAATATAATTGTATGTATGAATTAGGAGTACTAATCAAGAATTTGTTAAAAACGAAAGTTGTCTCGTCTCGTCGTCCCAAACCGTAATTCCTACGGTGATCTACCAAAATTTCGGACCATACTTTCGCCGCTAAAAAGTTAACCTTTCATCTCTAACATAAAAGAAAAGTAAAATAATATATGCAAGTTATTTGATAAAGTCCCTTCTACATGTTTGGTTTTTTTGTTGTTTAAGTGACACCTTTGGAGCGAAATGCCAATACTTGGCACGGAAAAGCTGCAGCACATAAACGGATATACATGATGTTCTACAAATAAGCTATGAAACCCAGACACAGTAAGTTCCCGTAGTTTATTCATTTCTTTACATTTTAGTCTTTCTAATACCTCATATAAATTTAAATTATTAATGAAATATTCATCCTTATTGTAAACTCCATGTGAATAAATCAATCCCATGAATTTTTTATTTCCCATGAACAAAAAATTCGTATCGTTAATTTCACGTGAATCAATCCTTATATTCGAATTTCGAATATGCTATTGTGAACATCACTAGTGTTTTGTTTACAAATTTTGGCAGAAAAAATTGCTGTTGTGTAGTCAAACATTTTTATTTTTGCGTTAAATATTAAAATTGTAATGATTAGTGCTTTCTTGCGCCTTTGTTTAATTGAAGAAGAAACTAATACCAGTCAGCAATTGGCTGAACGAGTGTCCAGAAGGATATTACGCGTCAAGTGTAATCCCCTTGAATTACCCAATGCAAGGTAAACATGCAAATAATTATACTCGTAAACCAAATAAATAATCGCGTTTTAACTATTTATACATAGCTTTCACCAATTGTATAGAATAAATAAGCCGGCGTTCAAATATTTGTTGGATGTATTGCACAGTGGTCTGCCAGTGGGCACGTAAACGTTTTGCAATAGACACAGTCGTAAAGCTTTTAGCTGCTCTAAGATTTTTTGGTGAAGGAGCATACCAAAATGGAGTAGGGAGGCAAGTGGATGTTGGCTTATCGGAGTCAAGTTTTAGCCACGTCTTTTCTGAAGTATTGAATGTTTCTGAGGAGTGCCTTTGCAATCAGTGGATAAAATGGCTTACTTAAGACGAAATGCGTGAAATTGCTTTGGATTTTCATCAACAATTTAATATCCCAGGCATTATTGGCTGCATAGATGGCACACACGTTAGAATCATAGGCCCTAGGAATAATAAACACTTATATTATAACAGAAAGGGTTACTATAGTATGAATGTTTTGCTGGTAGATTGGTAAAATTTGTGTATACTTTTACGCATGTTAATAATTTTATCTGCAGGTATGTGATAACAAAATGGCAATAAGATACGTCGATGCTACACACGCTGGAGCCTGCCATGACTCATTAATTTGGAATACAAGTGAATTGAGGGTTTCAATGGAGCAGGATTACTTGCTAGGCACTAGAAATGTTTGGCTGCTAGGTAAAATTTTAATGAAATCTGTAAGTCCCAAAGTAAAATTTTGTTCATAGGTGACGCTGGATATCCACTGGAGCCTTGGTTGCTAAAACCCCACAAATCAGCGGAAGAGGGCTCCACAGAAAGCAAATTTAATGAGGTTCATGCACGTGGACGTAACATTGTGGAAAGGACCAATGGCGTCTTAAAAAATAGATGGAGGTGTGTACTAGGAGCCAGGGAGCTACATTATTCGCCTAAGAAAGCAGTTCAAATTACTAATGTATTTTTCGCGTTGCACAATATATGCTTAAAGTATCGGGCGATGACACACCTTTTATTTCAAATAGATCTTCACAACCGGATATTTCTGAACACGTGCAGTTTGAAGAATCTGAATCGCATTCATCATACCTCAATGAGGCTAAGCGTATTAAGCAAATATAGCCATTGCCTTATGTAAATTTATGACAAAATGTTTTTATAATTGAATGAAACTCTTCAAAGAAATGTCTGATTTATATTAGCTCAAAAGCGGCTTTATTGTTAATCTTGCTTTACCAATTTGAAAAAATAAAGTACATAAAATACATTTTTTTTTACAAAAACGTTCGAAACATTCTAATTAATGCCTAAGCTTTTCTTTGCAGCTAGTATTTTCAAATTCTGAACCTCGATTTGGCTGTTTATAAGTATGAGTTTATGGTCAACTTAAATTTTTCTTAGCCGTTCAATTTCCGAATTGTGGCGTTTTGTTTCCTTTAGTAAACTCTTTTGAATATTTTGAAAGTTTTCGAGGCCTCGGTTTAATTCCTTTAAGTGGCCTTCTATTTCAGTATAGTGATGACTCTGGATTTCCAAGCCCTTTCTGACGTTGTCATTCATTTCTTTTTGAACATCTAGTTCAATGTTTAATAGCTCCGAAGGGTTAATTTTTTTGCGATTTTGCTGGCTGGTTTTTTGTGCAGGCAAAGCACTTTCCCTTTGCGTGTCATCGGCAGTTTCGGTGCTATTTTCGTCCAAGCTATTGTCCGTGCAACTAAGTTCCACTTCAGAGTCCTCACTAGAGCTGTTGTCTTCATCACTACTGTTATTTTCACGTTGCTTACCAATTGATTTCGTTGCATTCAAACCAATAGGCTTGCCATCTTCGACACCTTCCGCAGCTGCTACTGACGCAGTTATATCCAAAATTGACTGTGCTAATACAGAAAAAACTGTTGCTTGCAAGGTCCTCCACCGGAATTTTTTCTATTTTTGGTATTTTCGACAGCCTGGTTTCGTACGTATCGTTTTTGATCAATTCAAACCTGTAAGCAATGGCTATATAAATTATGGCACATTCCATAGCCACATTGCATTGATAGTCACCTTTTTCCATTCGGAGATTGATTTTTATGGTGGGCCCATGTTATTGAGGGAATTGTTCAATTTCTTCCAAAAAGCCAGCGCTTTATCTTTTTTTTTTTTTTGGAAGCCCTTTCCTATTTCAGGATTTTCGGCCATAGTGCTTACCAAGAAAGTTTTGTTTATAGACCTAATGTGATATAAAATGATTCTTAACTAAGTTTAATAAGCAATAAACAATCCTTACATTTTGTCGAGTGTTGTTCCCCACTTTCAGTTTTGCGAGAGATCGGTTGTATATATAGTATATATCTCATTCAACCGATTGTTCAGATAAGAAACTTTTCGCAATTTCTACCCCATTTTAACAGCTATAAGCTTCAAATTTCACCATTTGTTTACGTATATAGTATATATTGTTGTGTCAAAAAATCATAGAGATCGGTGATATATTAATATATATATGATGGTATATATAGTATATATATTTTTTTTTTTGCGATTTCGCTCCCATTTTAACAGCTGGAAGCTTCAAATTTCACCAAATGCTTACGTGTATAGCATATATTGATCTCTGAAAAAATCATTGAGGTCGGTGGTATACATAGTATATATCTCATACAACCGATTGTTCAGATAAGAAACTTTGCGCAATTTCTGCCTCGTTTTAACAGCTAGAAGCTTCAAATTTCACCAAATGCTTACGTATATAGCATATATTGTTGTCTGAAAAATCATAGAGATCGGTGGTATGTATATATATTATATACTTCATATAAACTGTCATTTTTACTTTGCGCAATTTCTGCCTCGTTTTAACAGCTAGAAGCTTCAAATTTCACCAAATGCTTACGCATATAGCATATATTGTTGTCTGAAAAAATCATAGAGATCGGTGGTATATATATTATATACTTCATATAAACTCTCATTTTTGGCCCTTTTTTACGGCTAGAAGCCGTAAATAGTTACGTTTAGGTCATATATTTTTGAAATACGTGATTCGTAGTCATAGTTTTTACATGCAGACCACAAAAAACGTGAAGCTTTGCATCCTCACACAAAGTACCTACCTATTTTTATACCTTTCATGAAAATGAAATGGTATATTAATTTCGTCACGAAACCCAAAATTGTAAGTCCTTAAAGGAAAATAGATAGACCCAACATTAAATATACCGAAATAATCAGGTTGAAGAGCTGAGTTGATTTAGCCATGTCCGTCTGTCCGTCTGTCTGTTTGTATGCAAACTAGTCCCTCAATTTTTGAGATATCTTGATAAAAATTGGTGAGCGGGTGTATCTGGGTGTCCGATTAGACATTTGTCGGAACCGGCCGGATCGGACCACTACAGCATATATCCTCCATACAACCGATTTTTCAGAAAAAGAGGATTTTTGTCATATCTTATTCAATTTAACAGATTGAAGCTTCAAACTTCACCATATAATTTCGTATATTGCACATATTGTTGCCTGAAAAAATTGATGAGATCGGTCGTATATATAGTATATATCCCCCACAACCGATTGTTCAGATAAGAAACTTTTCGTAATTACTGCCCTATTTTAAGAGCTAGAGGCTTCAAATTTCAACGAATGCTTACCTATATAGCATATATTGTTGTCTGAAAAAATCATAAAGATCGGTGGTATATATAGTATATATATTTATTTATTTATTTATTTATTTATTTATTTATTTATTTATTTATCTCGTTTTAATCTAGAAAATGTGAACATTTTCATACAGATTAAAAGAAAAAAAATAGACACACAGTTATTTAATCGTAAAAACTAAAAGTTACCTAAAAGTTTACGTACATAAGTCATTTAATATCGATTTAAACATATGTTTTGTGGAGGAAAAATCCAGACCCACAGGATTTGATAGCATATTAAACTCTTTTAAAGCTCTTGAAATTGGAGCATTAGACTGGCCAGCAGAAATGGGCAGTCAATCGCTCCACTTATCAAGTCAAAAACAAAGGTGAGAGACAGAATAGAACGTCTGCTGTTTAACGATTTTAGGCTTATGAGCAAACAGCGACTACTGTAAGAAGGAATCGGGTCGTTGAAATGCAACGACCGTAGGGCAAAGCGAACAAAAACTTTTTGCACACGTTCAAGCCTGGTAATGTGACAATTATAGAATGGCCTCCAGATAAAGACGGCGTATTCTAATTTAGACCGCACAAGAGAGGTGTATAGCAATTTTAATGTGTAAGGATCGGTAAAATCAGAGCTAAATCGTTTGATGAAGGCAAGTGTTGAATATGCCTTCGCTATTATGTAATTCAAATGGGTTTGAAACAGAAATTTACAATCGAATACAACACCAAGATCAGTAATTTCACTTAAAGTGGATAATCGAAGACCATCGATTTTATACCATGTGGGTAACGGACAGCGAGACTTTGAGTAGCAAACATGTGAGCACTTTTTTATATTAAGATTCAACTTATTACGTTTACACCAGTCGGCAACATTGTCTATATCAGATTGTAGCCTTACCATTTCTTCATTGCTCGTAATTGTCGAAAAAATCTTAAGATCATCAGCGTACAAAAGAAAATTTGCGTAATTGAAACAGCTGGTTATATCATTGATGAAAATTACGAAGAGAAGCGGGCCCAGTATGCTACCCTGTGGAACCCCAGAAGTCGCAATGAAAGGATCAGATGATGCCCCATCAACCGTAACCACACATTTACGAGAGGAGAGATAGGATTCAAGCCATTTTAAAAGAGTGGAATGAAACCCTAGAGCTGTCAGTTTCAATAATAAAATTGTGTGGTTCACCTTGTCAAAAGCTTTTGAAAAGTCAGTGTAAACTGAATCAACTTGAAGGCGATTTTGAAACGCAGAAATGCAGTATTCCGAAAATACGGCGAGGTTTGAGACTGTTGAGCGACCTTTAACAAAACCGTGTTGTTGAGCGGAGATCAAGTGATTTACCGTAAAATAAATTTTATTTTTAACTATAGTCTCAAATAGTTTTGAGACTGAGGATATCTTTGAAATTGGCCGATAATTCGCAATATTGTTCTTATTACCACTTTTAAACACTGGAGTGATAGAACTGACTTTCCACGCATCAATAAACACTCCTCGTTCAAGTGATTTATTGAACAGAACTAAAAATGGGGAAGCAAGGGCAGAACATTTTTTAATAGGTATGAAGACAACCCATCCACATCGGTTTTAGTAGAAATCTTCAGTTGTCGGATTCCTTCTTCTATATCAGCGAGCGCTAGGGTTAGCGATCCAAAATTTATTGGGGAATTTATGTTCGTGTAACACACCTGATCAAAGTCAGTGCCAGCTTCAAAGTTTGACTTGAAGAAATCAGCAAAGAGATTAACAGCTTCAATAGTGGAGTGCGCTTTGGTCTCATTGAGATAGACAACAGAAGGTATACTCGAACACGATTTTCTGGAATTGACATATCTCCAAAATGATTTCGAGTTTTGCTTTATATCCGATTCGAACTTACGAGTATAATTACGCTTCAAGTCCCTGTTCATGGATTTAAATTTACTTGAATAAAACAGAAATTTGTCTTTATATATAACAGATTTGGACAATTTAAACTTCTTGAAATATTTGTTTCTTAAATTCTTAACTTTTAACAATCGTTTTGTATACCAAGTTATTTTATATCTGGGTTTCTTAAGGATTGGGATATGCTTAACGCAGATCTCACCTAACTTATATTTAAAGATTTCAAAGCAGTTGGCAACATCAACGTTGGAAAATATTGAATTCCAATCAATGGCATCAACTGCAAGGTTAACCATATCGGCATCCATTCGACTGAAGCAGAAATTAGTAACTTGTTCATCATAATGAACCGAATTAAACTCGTAGAATTCTACCTTTAAAACGAATGGTATATGATGAATACCAGGAGTAGATAAAGGATCAAGGCATTCAAATAAAGAAAAATTTACATTATCGTTGACAAAAATTAAGTCTAAAATGCGAGAAAGCCGATTTCGAAAACCATTTATCTGAGAAAGGCCGCAACTGGATAAGTTATCAACCAAGTAGGATTCAGATATACTATTTACGTTATTTGCATATAGCTCATTACTATCATCAATATAAGACCAAACAATATTTCCCAAATTGAAGTCACCCATGACACAGATACTATCATTATTATGACTAGATGCTACTGCTAAAATATTGTCCACATGTGCTCGGTATAGCATATCGTTGCTTGCCGGAGGTATATAAGAAGCGCAGATTAAAATGTTTGAAACGCTTTTTACTGCCACGCAGAGCTGATCCAATAATGTATCATCATTCTTTAATGTCAAGAGTGACGTGCGAAATTTCCGATTAACTGCTATAAGAACACCTCCGCCTCTACTGTGACCAGTTTTAATATAATCACGGTCCTTTCGAAACACATTGTATAAATTCGAATCGAAATATTCATTATCAAAGAAACTCTCGTTTAGCCACGTCTCAACGAGAACAAAAATATCATAGTCCAGGTGCGAGCTCAAGGCATAAAGCAGCTTAGATTTGGTTCTCAACCCAGAAACATTTTGATAATATATTTTTAATTTTTTGACAGGATTGTTATTAACGGAACTGGTTATCGTTGTTGTGTTGATACACCTTCTTGGTGAAAAAAACGAAACGGACGAATTTTCACAAATTCAGGCCATATAGCTGGATTAAGCACCTTATCAAATGAACATTCCGAAACACCCAACTTGAAATTGACTTTGGTTAAGCTATCTATGGGAATGTCTTTCTTTACCAATGTATGACATATCAATAAATTGGGTTCAATTTTAGCATGACTTGAAACATACGATAATATATCAGATTCCTTAATAGTAGGCGAAAATGACGAAATATGCAGAAACTTGAAAACTGGAACTACTTTTAACTCGCTGGTATTACAATTACCAATAACAATGGGCTTACTTAATTTCCTTCGAGTACTTTTTGCTTGAATTTCCCGCTGGGCTACTTGGCGCACTGTGGATGCTGGTACATTTACCGAAGCAACAGCAGATTTAGCAACAGATGCAAATGTAGGCGTAGCAGAGGCTTGCGACGCAGCATGAGGTGTCACTGCTAGCTTACGCTTAACATTTTTAGTGCCTGCAGCATTACGCACTTTAGATTGGGACGTTGACGTCATTACACTATCAATAGGTACATCATTGACAGAAGGGGAAGGCAAAATAGTAACGTCATCATTTGTGCTCATTTGAGGTTCTGACTCATTTGCAATTATGTTTTCCTTTATTTTTGAATTTATTGGCTTTACACTCTCAGCATTCGCAGCAATAATTTCAGCGGTTGTAGGCTGCTTTGGTAGGTTAATAGCTAATTTAGCAACAATGCTACTAAGATTTTTAACCTCAATAGTTAGTGTTGAGAGAGCGGAATCTTTAGCATCAACCTGAGAGCGCAAAGAGCGAACTTCGGCAATAAGATCATCAGATTTCAGCAGTAGATTTTTGTTGTCTTCGTGCAATGCATTGACACGTAACAGAATGTGTTCATTCTCTTGCCTTACTTTACTAAGCTCATTAGCAAGAAAAGCAATTTGATGCTTCGGATTATGCACATCTTCACTGACATCAGATATATTATTTGTTTTAAGCAGCAGAGTTGACAGAGGCTGCGAACGTATAGATGAGCGCCTCTCAGCTGAGCAGGCTTTGCAGAAAAAAGGCTTTCCTGAAGTGAGCAGAAAATCCAAGTCACTCTGAAGCAAACCTACACATTCAAGGTGAAAAAACTCTTTACATCCATTGCACTGGTATGGTAGTATATATAGTATATATATATATATATATATTTTCGCAATTTTACCCCATTTTAACAGCTAGAAGCTTCAAATTTCATCGAATGCTTACGTATATGGCATATATTGTTGTCTGAAAAAATCATAGAGATCGGTTGTATATATAGTATATATCTCATACAACCGACTATTCAGATAAGAAACTTTGCGCAATTTCTGCCCCGTTTTAACAGCTAGAAGCTTCAAATTTCACCAAATGCTTACGCATATAGCATATATTGTTGTCTGAATAAATCATTGAGATCGGTGATATATATAATATATATATGATGGTATATATAGTATATATATATTTTTTTTGCGATTTCTGCCCCATTTTAACAGCTAGAAGCTTCAAATTTCACCAAATGCTTACGTGTATAGCATATATTGATGTCTGAAAAAATCATTGAGATTGGTGGTATACATAGTATATATCTCATACAACCGATTGTTCAGATAAGAAACTTTGCGCAATTTCTGCCCCGTTTTAACAGCTAGAAGCTTCAAATTTCACCAAATGCTTACGCATATAGCATATATTGTTGTCTGAAAAAATCATAGAGATCGCTGGTATATATATTATATACTTCATATAAACTGTCATTTTTGGCCATTTTTTACGGCTAGAAGCTTCAAAATTCATCAAATTTCATCAAATAGTTACGTTTAGGTCATATATTTTTGAAATACGTAATTCGTAGTCATAGTTTTTATATGCAGACCACAAAAAACGTGAAGCTTTGCATCCTCACACAAAGTACCTACCTATTTTTTATTTTATATTTATGTTAAAAATTGTTTAGATATGTTCAAATTTCACCAAATGTTTACGTGTATAGCATATACTGTTGTCTGAAAAAATCATAGAGACCGGTGGTATATATATTATATATCTCATACAACCGATTGTTGAGATAAGAAACTTTGCGCAATTTCTTCCCCATTTTAACAGCTAGAAGCTTCAAATTTCATCAAATGCTTACGTGTATAGCATATATTGTTGTCTGAAAAAATCATTGAGATCGGTGGTATATATAGTATATATCTCATACAACCGATTGTTCAGGTAAGAAACTTTGCGCAGTTTCTGCCCCATTTTAGCAGCTAGAAGCTTCAAATTTCACCAAATGCTTACGTATATAGCATATATTGTTATCTGAAAAAATCATAGAGATCGGTTGTATATATATTATATACCCCATATAAACTGTTTTTTTTTGCCCCTTTTTTACGGCTAGAAGCTTCAAAATTCATCAAATTTCATCAAATAGTTACGTTTACGTCATATATTGTTGAAATACGTGATTCGTAGTCATAGTTTTACACGCAGACCACAAAAAACCTGAAACTTTGCATCCTCACACAAAGTACCTACCTATTTTTTATTTTATATTCATCTTAAAAATCGTTTAGGTATGTAGATCTGTTCATTATATATTTCTTATCTTATACATCCGATTATTCGGAGATTACGAACTGCATAAGATTATTTTTCAGCCCCATTCATGAAAGGTATGAAGTCTTCGGCACAGCCGAAGACAGTCCCGTCCTTACTTGTTTATTTTATATTTATCTTAAAAATCGTTTAGATATGTTCAAATTTCACCAAATGTTTACGTGTTTAGCATATACTGTTGCCTGAAAAAATCATTGAGACCGGTGGTATATATAGTATATCTCATACAACCGATTGTTGAGATAAGAGCCTTTGCGCAATTTCTTCCCCATTTTAACAGCTAGAAGTCTCAAATTTCACCAAATGCTTACGTGTATAGCATATATTGCTGTCTGAAAAAATCATTGAGATCGGCCGTATATATAGTATATATCTCATACAACCGATTGTTCAGATAAGAAACTTTGTGCAATTTCTGCCCCATTTTAACAGCTAGAAGCTTCAAATTTCACCAAATGCTTACGTATATAGCATATATTGTTGTCTGAAAAAATCATAGAGATCGGTGGTATATATATTATATACCCCATATAAACTGTATTTTTTGCCCCTTTTTTACGGCCAGAAGCTTCAAAATTCATCAAATTTCATCAAATAGTTACGTTTGGGTCATATATTTTTGAAATACGTGATTCGTAGTCATAGTTTTTACATGCAGACCACAAAAAACGTGAAGCTTTGCATCCTCACACAAAGTACCTACCTATTTTTATACCTTTCATGAAAATGAAATGGTATATTAATTTCGTCACGAAACCCAAAATTGTAAGTCCTTAAAGGAAAATAGATAGACAAAACATTAAGTATACCGAAATAATCAGGTTGAAGAGCTGAGTTGATTTAGCCATGTCCGTCTGTCCGTCTGTCCGTCTGTCTGTTTGTATGCAAACTAGTCCCTCAATTTTTGAGATATCTTGATAAAATTTGGGGTGCGGGTGTATTTGGGTGTCCGATTAGACATTTGTCGGAACCGGCCGGATTGGACCACTATAGCATATATCCTCCATACAACCGATTTTTCAGAAAAAGAGCATTTTTGTCATATCTTACTCAATTTAACAGATTGAAGCTTCAAACTTCACCATATAATTTCGTATATTGCACATATTGTTGCCTGAAAAAATTGATGAGATCGGTCGTATATATAGTATATATCCCCCACAACTGATTGTTCAGATAAGAAACTTTTCGTAATTACTGCCCTATTTTAAGAGCTAGAGGCTTCAAATTTCAATGAATGCTTACGTATATAGCATATTATGTTGTCTGAAAAAATCATAAAGATCGGTGGTATATATAGTATATATATGGTGGTATATATAGTATATATTTTCGTAATTTAAGCCCCATTTTAACAGCTAGAAGCTTCAAATTTCACCAAATGCTTACGTGTATAGCATATATTGTTGTCTGAAAAAATCATTGAGATTGGTGGTATATATAGTATATATCTCATACAACCGATTGTTCAGATAAGAAATTTTGCGCAGTTTCTGCCCCATTTTAGCAGATAGAAGCTTCAAATTTCACCAAATGCTTACGTATATAGCATATATAGTTATCTGAAAAAATCATAGAGATCGGTTGTATATATATTATATACCCCATATAAACTGTATTTTTTTGCCCCTTTTTTACAGCTAGAAGCTTCAAAATTCATCAAATTTCATCAAATACTTACGTTTACGTCATATATTGTTGAAATACGTGATTCGTAGTCATAGTTGTTGATTTAGCCATGTCCGTCTGTCCGTCTGTCTGTTTGTATGCAAACTAGTCCCTCAATTTTTGAGATATCTTAATAAAATTTGGTGAGCGGATGTACTTGGGTGTCCGATTAGACATTTGTCGGAACCGGCCGGATCGGACCACTATAGCATATATCCTCCATACAACCGATTTTTCAGAAAAAGAGGATTTTTGCCAATCTTACTCAATTTAACAGATTGAAGCTTCAAACTTCACCATATAATTTCGTATATTGCACATATTGTTGCCTGAAAAAATTGATGAGATCGGTCGTATATATAGTATATATCCCCCACAACCGATTGTTCAGATAAGAAACTTTTCGTAATTACTGCCCCATTTTAAAAGCTAGAGGCTTCAAATTTCAACGAATGCTTACGTATATAGCATATATTGTTGTCTTAAAAAATCATAAAGATCGGTGGTATATATAGTATATATATGGTGGTATATATAGTATATATATATAGTATATATATATTTTCGCACTTTTAGCCCCATTTTAACAGCTAGAAGCTTCAAATTTCACCGAATGTTTACGTATATGGCATATATTGTTGTCTGAAAAAATCATAGAGATCGGTTGTATATATAGTATATATCTCATTCAACCGATTGTTCAGATAAGAAACTTTTCGCAATTTCTACCTCATTTTAACAGCTATAAGCTTCAAATTTCACCGATTGCTTACGTATATAGTATATATTGCTGTGTCAAAAAATCATAGAGATCGGTGATATATATAATATATATATGATGGTATATATAGTATATATATATTTTTTTTTGCGATTTCTGCCCCATTTTAACAGCTAGAAGCTTCAAATTTCAGCAAATGCTTACGTGTAAAGCATATATTGATGTCTGAAAAAATCATTGAGATAGGTGGTATACATAGTATATATCTCATACAACCGATTGTTCAGATAAGTAACTTTGCGCAATTTCTGCCCCATTTTAACAGCTAGAAGCTTCAAACTTCACCAAATGCTTACGTGTATAGCATATATTGATGTCTGAAAAAATCACTGAGATCGGTGGTATACATAGTATATATCTCATACAACCGATTGCAACTTTGCACTATTTCTGCCCTGTTTTAACAGCTAGAAGCTTCAAACTTCATCAAATGCTTACGTATATAGCATATATTGTTGTCTGAAAAAATCATAGAGATCGGTGGTATATATATTATATACTTCATATGAACTGTCATTTTTGCCCCTTTTTTACGGCTGGAAGCTTCAAAATTCATCAAATTTCATCAAATAGTTACGTTTGGGTCATATATTTTTGAAATACGTGATTCGTAGTCATAGTTTTTACATGCAGACCACAAAAAACGTGAAGCTTTGCATCCTCACACAAAGTACCTACCTATTTTTATACCTTTCATGAAAATGAAATGGTATATTAATTTCGTCACGAAACCCAAAAGTGTAAGTCCTTAAAGGAAAATAGATAGACCCAACATTAAGTATACCGAAATAATCAGGTTGAAGAGCTGAGTTGATTTAGCCATGTCCGTCTGTCCGTCTGTCTGTTTGTATGCAAACTAGTCCCTCAATTTTTGAGATATCTTGATAAAATTTGGTAAGCGGGTGTATTTGGGTGTCCGATTAGACAGTTGTTGGAACCGGCCGGATCGGACCACTATAGCATATATCCTCCATACAACCGATTTTTCAGAAAAAGAGGATTTTTGTCATATCTTACTCAATTTAACAGATTGAAGCTACAAACTTCACCATATAATTTCGTATATTGCACATATTGTTGCCTGAAAAAATTGATGAGATCGGTCGTATATATAGTATATATCCCCCACAACCGATTGTTCAGATAAGAAACTTTTCGTAATTACTGCCCTATTTTAAGAGCTAGAGGCTTCAAATTTCAATGAATGCTTACGTATATAGCATATATTGTTGTCTGAAAAAATCGTAAAGATCGGTGGTATATATAGTATATATATGGTGGTATATATAGTATATATTTTCATAATTTAAGCCCCATTTTAACAGCTAGAAGCTTCAAATTTCACCAAATGCTTACGTGTATAGCATATATTGTTGTCTGAAAAAAATCATTGAGATTGGTAGTATATCTAGTATATATCTCATACAACCGATTGTTCAGATAAGAAACTTTGCGCAGTTTCTGTCCCATTTTAGCAGCTAGAAGCTTCAAGTTTCACCAAATGCTTACGTATATAGCATATATTGTTGTCTGAAAAAATCATAAAGATCGGTGGTATATATAGTATATATATATAGTATATATATATATATTTTCGCAGACCACAAAAAACGTGAAGCTTTGCTTTTCACACAAAGTACCTACCTATTTTTTTTCCTTTCATGAAAATGAAATGGTATATTAATTTCGTCACGAAACCCAAAATTGTAAGTCCTTAAAGGAAAATAGATAGACCCAACATTAAGTATACCGAAATAATCAGGTTGAAGAGCTGAGTTGATTTAGCCATGTCCGTCTGTCCGTCTGTCTGTTTGTATGCAAACTAGTCCCTCAATTTTTGAGATATCTTGATAAAATTTGGTGACCGGATGTATTTGGGTGTCCGATTAGACATTTGTCGGAACTGGCCGGATCGGACCACTATAACGTATATCCTCCATACAACCGATTTTTCAGAAAAAGAGGATTTTTGTCATATCTTACTCAATTTAACAGATTGAAGCTTCAAACTTCACCATATAATTTCGTATATTGCACATATTGTTGCCTAAAAAAATTGATGAGATCGGTCGTATATATAGTATATATCCCCCACAACCGATTGTTCAGATAAGACACTTTTCGTAATTACTGCCCTATTTAAAGAGCTAGAGGCTTCAAATTTCAACGAATGCTTACGTATATAGCATATATTGTTGTCTGAACAAATCATAAATATCGGTGGTATATATAGTATATATATTGTAGTATATATAGTGTATATATATATAGTATATATATATATACATTTTCGCAATTTTAGCCCCATTTTAACAGCTAGAAGCTTCAAATTTCACCGAATGCTTACGTATATGGCATATATTGTTGTCTGAAAAAATCATAGAGATCGGTTGTATATATAGTATATATCTCATTCAACCGATTGTTCAGATAAGAAACTTTTCGCAATTTCTACCCCATTTTAACAGCTATAAGCTTCAAATTTCACCGATTGCTTACGTATATAGTATATATTGCTGTGTCAAAAAATCATAGAGATCGGTGATATATATAATATATATATGATGGTATATATAGTATATATATAGTATATATATTTTTTTTTGCGATTTCTGCCCTATTTTAACAGCTAGAAGCTTCAAATTTCACCAAATGTTTACGTGCATAGCATATATTGATGTCTGAAAAAATCATTGAGATCGGTGGTATACATAGTATATATCTCATACAACCGATTGTTCAGATAAGAAACTTTGCGCAATTTCTGCTCCGTTTTAACAGCTAGAAGCTTCAAATTTCACCAAATGCTTACGCATATAGCATATATTGTTGTCTGAAAAAATCATAGAGATCGGTGGTATATATATTATATACTTCATATAAACTGTCATTTTTGGCCCTTTTTTACGGCTAGAAGCTTCAAAATTCATCAAATTTCATCAAATAGTTACGTTTAGGTCATATATTTTTTGAAATACGTGATTCGTAGTCATAGTTTTTACATGCAGACCACAAAAAACGTGAAGCTTTGCATCCTCACACAAAGTACCTACCTATTTTTTATTTTATATTTATCTTAAAAATTGTTTAGATATGTTCAAATTTCACCAAATGTTTACGTGTATAGCATATACTGTTGTCTGAAAAAATCATAGAGACCGGTGGTATATATAGTATATATCTTATACAACCGATTGTTGAGATAAGACACTTTGCGCAATTTCTTCCCCATTTTAACAGCTAAAGCTTCAAATTTCACCAAATGCTTACGTATATAGCATATATTGTTATCTGAAAAAATCATAGAGATCGGTTGTATAAATATTATATACCCCATATAAACTGTATTTTTTTGCCCCTTTTTTACGGCTAGAAGCTTCAAAATTCATCAAATTTCATCAAATAGTTACGTTTACGTCATATATTGTTGAAATACGTGATTCGTAGTCATAGTTTTTACACGCAGACCACAAACAACCTGAAACTTTGCATCCTCACACAAAGTACCTACCTATTTTTTTATTTTATATTATCTTAAAAATCGTTTAGGTATGTAGATCTGTTCATTATATATTTCTTATCTTATACATCCGATTATTCGGAGATTACGAACGGCATAAGATTATTGTTCAGGCCCATTCATGAAAGGTATGAAGTCTTCGGCACAGCCGAAGACAGTCCCGTCCTTACTTGTTTATTTTATATTTATCTTAAAAATCGTTTAGATATGTTCAAATTTCACCAAATGTTTTACGTGTGTAGCATATACTGTTGCCTGAAAAAATCATTGAGACCGGTGGTATATATAGCATATATCTCATACAACCGATTGTTCAGATAAGAAACTTTGCGCAACCTCTGCCCCATTTTAACAGCTAGAAGATTAAAATTTCACCAAATGCTTACGTATATAGCATATATTGTTGTCTGAAAAAATCATAGAGATCGGTGATATATATATTATATACCCCATATAAACTAAAATTTTTTGTCCCTTTTTTACGGCTAGAAGCTTCAAAATTCATCAAATTTCGTCAAATAGTTACGTTGACGTCATATATTGTTGAAATACGTGATTCGTAGTCATAGTTTTTTACACGCAGACCACAAAAAACCTGAAACTTTGCATCCTCACAAAAAGTACCTACCTATTTTTTATTTTATACTAGCAGACCTGGCAGACGTGGTTCTGCTCTAAATTTGGCCTATCTGCATACATTTTAATAAGCTTTTTCCGTCTAACTCTGCCCTACTCCTCTACACTTTTTCCTAATCTTTTTATTTACTCCTCCTTCCGTGTTTTTCGCTTCATCTCAATCCTCGTCTCATTCTATCTCTTTCTCAGTCTCCTTCTCTTTTTTCTCTTCTCTCAAGTTTTTCTCCTTCTTCTTCATCTCTTATTGCCAGTCCCAGACGGTGGTATGTATTTTGTTCCAGTCCTATTCCGAGTCTCATTCCCAATCCCACCCCGAGTCTCAGTCTCAGTCCCAGTCCTAGTCCTAATCCAAGTCCCAGTCCGTCTCTGGTATACTTCCCGGAAAAAAGCATCGTAAATACTAATATACGGAAATTTATATACGAAATGTTAGGCAAATCGAATAGGACGTATGTAAATAGATATGTGGGTATTATTAATTCTTGTCTTTATTTCGTATGCATATTTATCAGTTTTGCCAGATTGAATCGACTAAATCGAATATCACAATGAACTTTAGAGCTATCAGCAACAGCTTTCATTTGATATCCATAATACACACACATTCTAGGTGTATCCGGGTCCATGTTTTGGCCTATATCTCGAGACCGTTGTCACCCAGCGGTGTAAAACTTCAATTTGATACTCATAATGTAAAAAGACATCCTAGGTGTATCCGGGTCTACGTTTTGGGCTCCTGCACTATAGCACTCATCAACAGCTTTCATTTGATATCCATATTGTATAAACACATTCTAGGGTTAACCGGGTCCACGTTTTGGGCTACATCTCGAGACCCTAGCGTCCCAGTTGTATGAAAATTATCCTGAGTTATAGCACTCATCAACAGCTTTCATTTGATATCCATATTGTATAAACACATTCTAGGGGTACCCGGGTCCACGTTTTGGGCTATATCTCGAGACCCCAGCCTCCCAGTTGTATGAAAATTATCCCGCACTATAGCACTCATCAACAGATTTAATTTGATATCCATATTGTATAAACACATTCTAGGGGTACCCGGGTACACGTTTTGGGCTATATCTCAAGACCCTAGCTTCCCAGTTGTATGAAAATTATTCTGTACTATAGCACTTATCAACAGCTTTCATTTGATATCCATATTGTATAAACACATTCTATGGTACCCGGGTCCACGTTTTGGGCTATATCTCGAGACTCTAGCCTCCCAGTTGTATGAAAATTTTCTGTACTATAGCACTCATCAACAGCTTTCATTTGATATCCATATTGTATAAACACATTATAGGAGTACCCGGGTCCACGTTTTGGCCTATATATGGAGACCCTAGTCACACAGGGTATGAAAATTATCCTGTACTATAGTACCCATCAACAACTTTCATTTGATATCCATATTGTATAAACACATTCTAGGGGCACTCGGGTCCACGTTTTTATCTCAAGACCCTAGGCACTTAGCGAAAAAAAGGTAGACTTTGGCTGATTCTCAGACCTACCCAATATGCTCACAAAATTTCATGAGAATCGGTACAGCCGTTTCGGAGGAGTTAAGCCTCTAAAACCGTGACAGAAGAATTTTATATATTAGATTAAAATTATCCTGTACTATAGCACTCAGCAACAGTTTTCATTTGATATCCATATTGCATAAACACATTCTAGGGGTACCCGGGTCCATGTTTTGGGCTACATCTCGAGACCCTAGCGTCCCAGTTATATGAAAATTATCCTGAATTATAGCACTCATCAACAGCTTTCATTTGATATCCATATTGTATAAACACATTCTAGGGGTACCCGGGTCCACGTTTTGGCCTATATATCGAGACACTAGTCACACAGAGATATGAAAATTATCCTGTACTATAGCACTCATCAACAGTTTTCATTTGATATCCATATTGCATAAACACATTCTAGGGGTACCCGGGTCCACGGTTTGGGCTACATCTCGAGACCGTAGCGTCCCAGTTATATGAAAATTATCCTGAATTATAGCACTCATCAACAGCTTTCATTTGATATCCATATTGTATAAACACATTATAGGGGTACCCGGGTCCACGTTTTGGGCTATATCTCGAGACTCTAGCCTCCCAGTTGTATGAAAATTATCCTGTACTATAGCACTCATCAACAGCTTTCATTTGATATCACTTTTGTATAAACCCATTCTAGGGGTACCCGGGTCCACGTTTTGGCCTATATATCGAGACCCTAGTCACACGGGGATATGAAAATTATCCTCTACTATAGCACCCATCAACAGCTTTCATTTGATATCCATATTGCATAAACACTATCTAGGGGTACCCGGGTCAACGTTTTGATATCAAGACCCTAGGCACGTAGCGATAAAAAGGTAGACGTTGGCCGATTCTCAGACCTACCCAATATGCCCACAAAATTTCATGAGAATCGGTCCAGCCGTTTCGGAAGAGTTAAGCCTCTAAAACCGTGACAGAAGAATTTTATATATTAGATTTATCTTAAAAATCGTTTAGGTATGTAGATCTGTTCATTATATATTTATTATCTTATACATCCGATTATTCGGAGATTGCAAACGGCATAAGATTATTGTTCAGTCCCATTGATGAAAGGTATGAAGTCTTCGGCACAGCCGAAGACAGTTCCGTCCTTACTTGTTTCAGATTCTTCTTACCACTATGCCTCGCAGAGGTGCAGATATTAGACTATTCGAACTCCCAATTAATCGTAATAGAAAAAGGAACGGCTAGACTACAGCCAAGACAATTTAGGATAATACACGAAATAAACATCGACAAACATACAGAAATCCTGGAACGTATAGAAACTACGACACAAGCAGAAAAATTCTACAGAAATCCGAATTAACCTTTTATATCCCTGCTAATAGCCCAAGTAAAGGCCCATATTAATAATCTAAGGATAGAAAAAAGATCAAAAAGGTCACTAAATTTTTTGGGCAGTGCATGGAAATTGATGCGGGAAGTCCAGACCATGAGGACCATGAAATAGTTCTGAACAAGTAAATAACGTTTTAGAAAACAACAACAATCAAGTCCTCATTAATAAACTTACAGTAGAAAAAGTTAATGAAATCACAAATATTACAAACCATATTATGAAGCACATGCAAAACGACAAGATTAAAGAAATAGAGGCATTTTTAGAATTAAAATACAAGTTGGAAATTATGAAAGAGGAAGTCGTGAACATCGCTTACGCGATACATTGCGCAAAGGTTAATATAGTAAATTCATATATTTTTTCGACCGAAGAAATTGATATTGCTAAAAAAATCTTTGATAAGGATAATATCCCATTCGTAAATTTAGCAGAAGCTCTAGAATTTTCGGAAATTAAAATAGCGACCAATGGCAAGACAATCATCTATATTATAAGTTTACCAACAACAGAGAATCAAATTTGCCAAACTATCTATATCAGAGCAATTCAATTCGATCCTTAGCTGCGAAAAAACTATGTATGGAATAAAAAGAAATTGTAAACAATATAACGCACTACAAATATGCTCAAAAGACGATTTGCTAGATTTAAGTAATGATTATTGTATTAGTAATCTTTTAACGAGCCGTTTGCCAAACTGCACCGTCACAAGCAGTCAGCACATTTCCGACTTTGGGGAGCTATCACTTGGAGTTATATTCCTAAACGACTTCAGGGGCTATGTCCTAACAAACGAAGATTCTACAACTCTAAACGGAACCTTTGTCATTCACTTTAATAACGCTACAATCCAAATTAACGGGAAGAAATTTTTCAATGCGGAAAAATCAACAAACAAACCCCTACCTGCTATACTCCAACCAATATCATTATCAAACAGAAACAAAGAAATACTTTCTCTAGAAATGTTAAAACAGCTAAACATCAACAATACGAAAGAGATTAGCCTCACAGAATCGTCATATCGACTTAAATATGCCACAAACATCAGCCTTATGGTCATATTTGTAATCGCCACCATATTCTTAACCAAATTAGTCCTGTCAACCAGAGAAAACAAAGAAGCCCGGTCCATCGACTTAACGGAAGATGCAGTAAAAGGGCTTAATCAAATGTTTAACAAAACTCCAAACAAGGACGCTTGAATTTTAGGAGGGGGGGGGGGGTTTGTTACCGTTGCCATAATATATAATTTGTTACCATATTTATATAATATAAAAAAACAAATATTCAAACACATAATACCCCAGACATAGCAAACTGGCAAAATTGCTGAAGCCGCAACACGTGCAAAGCAAACCGTGTGAACAGTAAGCGGTAAATGGAAATCACTGACAAAACTGCTGAAGCCGCAACAGGTGCAAAGCAAACCGTGTGAACAGTAAGCGGTAGATGGAAACCAAATTAAAATAAACAAACTCAACTGTGGGAAGTGCATGATCAGCAGTTTTCACTTTCATCGCGGTAAGGCAAACGTAGGTTAGATTGTAAGCATTATTATTGTGTAAAGTCAGATATAAGTTTGCATTCAATAAAGGAGCACGCCTCCCGTGTAAAAAATATATTTTTTTAGAGTTTCCAATTTTTAGAAGTTTAACTTATATATGTGGATATGTATATGTATATATGTTTTGCAGTTTACAAAAATAATATAACTTTCGTAGAAGAAAGTTGTATTATTTTCTATATTTTTTATGAAAAATAAAAAAGCTGCCTACTCAACGATTCATGGATTATGCTGCTTTTATCTATCTTGTTGCCTGGTCCGCTTGTTGTTTGTGTTGATGATGCTGCTTGTAAAGCTGATTTAGATTCCAATACAATTTTTTTTTATCTGAGACAGGCACATAGAAAAGTGCTCCCCAAAATTTCCAAAAATTTTATTTCTCTTTAAATAAAGGTATCTACCAAAAAAGAATTTTTCGCAATTTTTATACTCAGTTGTGCAGAGCTCACAGAGTATATTAACTTTGATTGGATAACGGTTGGTTGTACAGGTATAAAGGAATCGAGATATATATAGACTTCCATATATCAAAATCATCAGGATCGAAAAAAAATTTGATTGAGCCATGTCCGTCCGTCCGTCCGTCCGTTAACACGATAACTTCAGGAAATTTTGAGGTATCTTGATGAAATTTGGTAAGTAGGTTCCTGAGCACTCATCTCAGATCGCTATTTAAAATGAACGATATCGGACTATAACCACGCCCACTTTTTCGATATCGAAAATTTCGAAAAACCGAAAAAGTGCGATAATTCATTACCAAAGACGGATAAAGCGATGAAACTTAGTAGGTGAGTTGAACTTATGACGCAGAATAGAAAATTAGTAAATCTTTGGATAATGGGCGTAGCACCGCCCACTTTTAAAAGAACGTAATTTAAAAGTTTTGCAAGCTGTAGTTTCGCAGTCGGAGATATCATGATGAAATTTGGCAGGAACGTTAATCCTAATAAAAATTAGCAAAATCGACCACGCCCACGTTTAAAAAAATTTTTTTTTAAAGTCAAATTTTAACAAAAAATTTAATATCTTTACAGTATATAAGTAAATTATGTCAAGATTGAACTCCAGTAATAGTATGGTGCAACAAAATACAAAAATAAAAGAAAATTTCAAAATGGGCGTTGCTCCGTCCTTTTTCATTTAATTTGTATAGGATAACTTTAATGCCATAAGTCGAACAAAAATTTACCAATCCTTGTAAATTTGGTAAGGGCTTAGATTCTAGGACGATAACTTATTTCTGTGAAAAAGAGCGAAATCGGTTGAAGCCACGCCCAGTTTTTATACACAGTCGACCGTCTGTCCTTCCGCTCGGCCATTAACACGATAACTTGAGCAAAAATCGATGTACCTTTACTAAACTCAGTTCACGTACTTATTTGAACTCACTTTGTATTGGTATAAAAAATGGTCGAAATCCGACTATGACCACGCCCACTTTTTCGATATCGAAAATTACGAAAAATGAAAAAAAAATGACATAATTCTATACCAAATACGAAAAAAGGGATGAAACATGGTAATTGGATTGGTTTATTGACGTAAAATATAAATTTAGAAAAAAATTTTGTAAAATGGCTGTGACACCTACCATATTAAGTAGAAGAAAATGAAAAAGTTCTGCAGGGCGAATCATCTCACTAATATCACTAAAGGACTTACTATTAAAACTACATCTTAGAGGCTTAAGCAACAGCTCGAAAGATCCAAACGTCTGTTTCTCAAAAAAGTAATAAACGTAGAAATAACACAAACAAACATAAACATAAAAGCCATTAGGAATAACATATACAACTCCGATCAACAGATAAAATGCTACATGAATTATGGAGATTACCGCGCGTTTATAGATAAACAAGAGTTACTGTACAAGAGAATAACTAAGGAGATAAAAGAAACACACAATAAAAAATTAAAAAACTTAATCATGAACAAATTTCCAAAACGGGCATCCATATGAACAACGATTGGTTTGTAAACAAAACGGACATTGTTTTTCCAGAGGAAGTCAGGTGGCTACTCTCTCTGGGTAGGAAGTTCACTATCCCAACGAATAAAACAAATTTTACACCAATACATGTCATAGCGGATATTGAACAAATAATACAGACCTTTGACCATGATAAAACGAAAGACTTAATTAGAAACAAGCTAAGTAATAGAATAATACAATTCAAACGAGGTAATAAGCATAACTCCAAAGAAAAGTTTATTTTGGAAACATTTAAAAAAACCAAATTATTTTTGAATGCACACAAAAATATTATTATAACTCAAAGATTTAATATCTGAGGAACTCAATATAAAAAATTTCTTTGAACTCAAAAAAAAATCAACAATATAAATATTTCCGACGACGACATACTGGTGTCGTTTGATGTAGTATCATTGTTAACTAATATACCTACGATGCTCGCGATCAAGATAATAATGAACAAATGGGATGAGATCTCCAGAAGAAACTCCATCACAATTGTTTTTGTTTATCCATCACAAAAAAACAATTTCTGGAATTACTGAACTTTTGTTTAAAAGATAATAATTATTTCCTGTGGGGCGATAGGCTTTACGCTCAAACCTATGGAATGCCGATGGGAAACCTACTCTCTCCTACTATAGCCGACTTGGTGATGGATGACCTATACATGACGCTATGGCAGAACTTAAAGAAAGGTCAAATATAAATATAAAATTCTTATGCAAATAGGTGGATGATATATTTGCTATCGTGAAGAGAAGAGACTTTAATCAAATCCTACATACCCTCAAGAAGTACCACAACAAACTCAATTTCACGGTGGAAGTTGAAAATAATGGCAGCATCCCCTTTCTAGACACACGTATCTTCAGTATGGACAATAAACTTGTGCTAGATTGGTATACCAAACCCACTTCATCTGGGCGTTTAATTAACTATCTTTCAGCCCAGCCCTCTAAATATAAAGTGAATACGGCAAAAAAACCTCATACATAAAGTGCTGAAACTTTGCCACCAAAAATTCTGGGATAAAAATTTGAAAAAAATCACTAAAATATTAATACAAAATAATTACCCCCACACACTCATACAAAATCTAATAAAACAGGAAATGGAACAGATTAAACACACAAAAATCAACAACACT
This sequence comes from Eurosta solidaginis, assembly GCF_040869045.1. Classification (NCBI taxonomy): domain Eukaryota; kingdom Metazoa; phylum Arthropoda; class Insecta; order Diptera; family Tephritidae; genus Eurosta; species Eurosta solidaginis. The sequence goes on along the minus strand of NC_090320.1, from coordinate 165,845,166 downwards.
ACAGAAAATACCGATGGCAGACCTAAACAATTTTACAGTGTAACATATATACCTAGGCTAACAGACAATTTTAACAAAAGCTTAATCAAAAGCAACAACAACGTATGTTTGGCATATAAATCTAACATAACCTTGTCAAGTATCTACACCAACACAAAAACCCCGATTCCAACGTCACAACAAAACAATGTAGTTTACGAAGTCGAATGCAAGGGAACAGAAAACCAAACATCAAGAAAACATACATAGGAACAACAAAACGTACACTAGGCGTAAGATTAAAATAACATGGTGCAGATATTAAAAACAACAAAAACAGCACAGCACTATCGCAACATACAACAGCCACTGGCCACATAGCTGACATAAACAATGCGAAAATCTTAGACAAAGAAAAACGAGGAAAAGTCAGATTGAAACTGGAAAGCTTGCCAATAATGCAAAACAGAAGCCGAACTGTAAACAGGAAAGAGGACACTGATGCAATTTCATCCGCTTATTTATTATATTTATGATATTTGTTGGTTTTTTCTACTTATGGATCAAAGTCCAATTTGACAAGTATACCTAAACAGAAAGGTATCTAAACCTTTTATATTTTGATTTGCATTTAATTTATTTATTAATGACAACTGTGCATTATTTAAATTATAATTATATATTTATACACATAAATTGTAAGTTTTTATTTTAATGTGATATTTACACAAAAAAAGTTTTTCAATTTAAGTTCTATTTTCTTGTTTCATGTTCAACGTTGTTGTTTGTGGTGTATTATACTATTATTTAATAAATGCAGTCTGCCCCTGAAGAAGCTAAGAAGATTAGCGAACGTAGGGCTTGAATAGTGGAGTCCTTTGACTTGCACTAAAGCAAATTTTTGTCATTGCAGCCTATTTCTATTAAATACATATACAACTAGTAAGGAAGGCTAAGTTCGGGTGTAACCGAACATTACATACTCAGTTGAGAGCTGTGGAGACAAAGTAAGGGAAAATCACCATGTTGTAAAAAGAACCTAGGGTAACCCTGGAATGTGTTTGTATGACATGTGTATCAAATGGAAGGTATTAAAGAGTATTTGAAGAGGAAGTGGGCCATAGTTCTATAGATGGACGCCATTTAGGGATATCGCTATAAAGGTGGACCAGGCCTGACTCTAGAATTTGTTTGTACGATATGGGTATCAAATGAAATGTGTTAATGATAATTTTAAAAGGGAGTGGGCCTAAGTTCTATAGGTGGACGCCTTTTCGAGATATCCCCATAAAGGTGGACCAGGGGTGACTCTAGAATTTATTTTGTACGATATGAAAGGTATTAATGAGTATTTTAAAAGGGCGTGGGCCTTAGTTCTATAGGTGGACGCCTTTTCGAGATATCGCCATAAAGGTGGACCAGGGGTGACTCTAGAATTTGTTTGTACGATATGGGTATCAAATAAAAGGTGTTAATGGGTATTTTAAAAGGGCGTCGGCCTTAGTTCTATAGGTGGACGCCTTTTCAAGATATCGCCATAAAGGTGGACCAGGGGTGACTCTAGAATTTGTTTGTACAATATGGGTATCAAATAAAAGGTGTTAATGGGTATTTTAAAAGGGCGTTGGCCTTAGTTCTATAGGTGGACGCCTTTTCAAGATATCGCCATAAAGGTGGACCAGGGGTGACTCTAGAATTTGTTTGTACGATATGAGTATCAAATGAAAGGTGTTAATGGGTATTTTAAGAGGGCGTTGGCCTTAGTTCTATAGGTGGACGCCTTTTCAAGATATCGCCATAAAGGTGGACCAGGGGTGACTCTAGAATTTGTTTGTACGATATGGGTATCAAATAAAAGGTGTTAATGAGTAGTTTAAAAGGGAGTGGGCCTTAGTTCTATAGGTGGACGCCTTTTCAGTATATCGTTATAAAAGTGGACCAGGTTTGACTCTAGAATGCGTTTGTACAATATGGGTATCAAACGAAAGGTGTTAATAAGTGTTTTAAAAGGGAGTGGGCCTTAGTTCTATGGGTGGACGCCTTTTCGGGATATCGCCATAAACGTGGGCCAGGGGTGACTCTAGAATGCGTTTGTACAACATGGGTATCAAATGAAAGGTGTTAATGAGTTTTTTAAAAGGGCGTTGGCCTTAGTTCTATAGGTGGACGCCTTTTCGAGATATCGCCATAAAGGTGGACCAGGGGTGACTCTAGAATTTGTTTGTACAATATGGGTATCAAATGAAAGGTGTTAATGAGTATTTTAAAAGGGCGTCGGCCTTAGTTCTATAGGTGGACGCCTTTTCGAGATATCGCCATAAAGGTGGACCAGGGGTGACTCTAGAATTTGTTTGTACGATATGGGTATCAAATAAAAGGTGTTAATGGGTATTTTAAAAGGGCGTCGGCCTTAGTTCTATAGGTGGACGCCTTTTCAAGATATCGCCATAAAGGTGGACCAGGGGTGACTCTAGAATTTGTTTGTACAATATGGGTATCAAATGAAAGGTGTTAATGAGTATTTTAAAAGGGCGTGGTCCTTAGTTCTATATGTGGACGCCTTTTCGAGATATCGCCATAAACGTGGACCACGGGTGACTCTAGAATGTGTTTGTACGATATGGGTATCAAATTAAAGGTATTAATGAGGGTTTTAAAAGGGAGTGGCCCTTAGTTGTATATGTGAAGGCGTTTTCGAGATATCGACCAAAATGTGGACCAGGGTGATCCAGAACATCATCTGTCGGGTACCGCTAATTTATTTATATATGGAATACCACGAACAGTATTCCTTCCAAGATTCCAAAGGCTTTTGCTTTCGCCCTGCAAAACTTTTTCATTTTCTTCTACTTAATATGGTAGGTGTCATACCCATTTTACCAAGTTTTTTTCTAAAGTTATATTTTGCGTCAATAGGCCAATATAATTACCATGTTTCATCCCGTTTTTCGTATTTGGTATATAATTATGGCATTTTTTTCATTTTTCGTAATTTTCGATATCGAAAAATTGGGCGTGGACATAGTCGGATTTCAGCCATTTTTTACACCAATACAAAGTGAGTTCAGATAAGTACGTGAACTGAGTTTAGTAAAGATATATCGATTTTTGCTCAAGTTATCGTGTTAACGGCCGAGCGGAAGGACAGACGGTCGACTGTGTATAAAAACTGGCGTGGCTTCAACCGATTTCGCCCTTTTTCACAGAAAACAGCTACCGTCCTAGAATCTAAGCCTCTACCAAATTTCACAAGGATTGGTAAATTTTTGTTCGACTTATGGCATTAAAAGTATCCTAGACAAATTAAATGAAAAAGGGCGGAGCCACTCCCATTTTGAAATTTTCTTTTATTTTTGTATTTTGTTGCAACATATCATTACTGGAGTTGAATGATGACATAATTTACTTATATACTGTAAAGATATTAACTTTTCTTTTAAAAATTGAATTTAAAAAAAAAAATTTTTTAAAAGTGGGCGTGGTCGTTCTCCGATTTTGCTAATTCTTATTAAGCAAACATATTGTAATAAGAGTAACGTTCCTGCCAAATTTCATCATGATATCTTCAACGACTGCGAAATTACAGCTTGCAAAACTTCTAAATTACCTTCTTTTACAAGTGGGCGGTGCCACGCCCATTGTCCAAAATTTTATTAGTTTTATATTCTGCGTCATAAGTTCAACTCGCCTACCAAGTTTCATCGCTTAATCCGTATTTGGTAATGAATTATCGCACTTTTTCAATTTTTCGAAATTTTCGATATCGAAAAAGTGGGCGTGGTTATTGTCCGATATCGTTCTTTTTAAATAGCGATCTGATATAAGTGCCCAGGAACCTACATACCAAATTTCATCAAGATAACTCAAAATTTACTCAAGTTATCGTGTTAACGGGCAGACGGACGGACGGACATGGCTCAATCGAATTTTTTTTCGATACTGATAATTTTGATATATGGAAGTCTATATCTATCTCGATTCCTTTACACCTGTACAACCAACCATTATCCAATCAAAGTTAATATACTCTGTGAGCTCTGCTCAACTGAGTATAAAAAGTGTTGACCAGCTTAATCAAATCTATGAAATAACAAGTAAGGAAAGCTAAGTTCGGGTGTAACCGAACATTACATACTCAGTTGAGAGCTGTGGAGACAAAGTAAGGGAAAATCACCATGTTGTAAAAGCAGCCTAGGGTAACCCTGGAATGTGTTTGTATGACATGTGTATCAAATGGAAGGTATTAAAAAGTATTTTAAGAGGAAGTGGGCCATAGTTCTATAGATGGGATATCGCCATAATGGTGGACCAGGCCTGACTCTAGAATTTGTTTGTACGATATGGGTATCAAATGGAAGGTGTTAATGAGTATTTTAAGAGGGCGTGGGCCTTAGTTCCTTATGTGGACGCCTTTTCGAGATATCGCGATAAAGGTGGACCAGGGGTGACTCTAGAATTTGTTTGTACTATATGGGTATCAAATGAAAGGTGTTAATGAGTATTTTAAGAGGGCGTGGGCCTTAGTTCTATATGTGGACGCCTTTTCGAGATATCGCGATAAAGGTGGACCAGGGGTGACTCTAGAATTTGTTTGTACTATATGGGTATCAAATGAAAGGTGTTAATGAGTATTTTAAGAGGACGTGGGCCTTAGTTCTATATGTGGACGCCTTTTCGAGATATCGCGATAAAGGTGGGCCAGGGGTGATTCTAGAATTTGTTTGTACGATATGGGTATCAAATGAAAGGTGTTAATGAGTATTTTAAAAGGGAGTGGGCCTTAGTTTTATAGGTGGACGCCTTTTCGAGATATCGCCATAAAGGTGGACCAGGGGTGACTCTAGAATTTGGTTGTACGATATGGGTATCCAATGAAAGGTGTTAATGAGTATTTTAAAAGGGAGTGGGCCTTAGTTCTATGAGTCGCCCTTTCGGGATATCGCCATAAACGTGGAGCAGGGGTGACTCTAAAATGCGTTTGTACAATATGGGTATCAAATGAAAGGTGTTAATTAGTATTTTAAAAGGGCGTGGGCCTTAGCTCTATAGGTGGACGCCTTTTCGAGATATCGCCATAAAGGTGGACCAGGGGTGACTCTAGAATTTGGTTGTACGATATGGGTATCCAATGAAAGGTGTTAATGAGTATTTTAAAAGGGAGTGGGCCTTAGTTCTATGAGTCGCCCTTTCGGGATATCGCCATAAACGTGGAGCAGGGGTGACTCTAAAATGCGTTTGTACAATATGGGTATCAAATGAAAGGTGTTAATTAGTATTTTAAAAGGGCGTGGGCCTTAGCTCTATAGGTGGACGCCTTTTCGAGATATCGCCATAAAGGTGGACCAGGGGTGACTCTAGAATTTGGTTGTACGATATGGGTATCCAATGAAAGGTGTTAATGAGTATTTTAAAAGGGAGTGGGCCTTAGTTCTATGAGTCGCCCTTTCGGGATATCGCCATAAACGTGGAGCAGGGGTGACTCTAAAATGCGTTTGTACAATATGGGTATCAAATGAAAGGTGTTAATTAGTATTTTAAAAGGGCGTGGGCCTTAGGTCTATAGGTGGACGCCTTTTCAAGATATCGCCCTAAAGGTGGACCAGGGGTGACTCTAGAATTTGTTTGTACGATATGGGTATCAAATGAAAGTTGTTAATGAGTAGTTTAAAAGGGAGTGGGCCTTAGTTCTATAGGTGGACGCCTTTTCAGTATATCGTTATAAAAGTGGACCAGGTTTGACTCTAGAATGCGTTTGTACAATATGGGTATCAAATGAAAGGTGTTAATTAGTATTTTAAAAGGGCGTGGGCCTTAGGTCTATAGGTGGACGCCTTTTCAAGATATCGCCCTAAAGGTGGACCAGGGGTGACTCTAGAATGCGTTTGTACAATATGGGTATCAAATGAAAGGTGTTAATTAGTATTTTAAAAGGGCGTGGACCTTAGTTCTATAGGTGGACGCCTTTTCGAGATATCCCCATAAAGGTGGACCAGGGGTGACTCTAGAATTTATTTTGTACGATATGAAAGGTATTAATGAGTATTTTAAAAGGGCGTGGGCCTTAGTTCTATAGGTGGACGCCTTTTCGAGATATCGCCATAAAGATGGACCAGGGGTGACTCTTGAGTTTGTTTGTACGATATGAGTATCAAATGAAAGGTGTTAATGGGTATTTTAAGAGGGCGTTGGCCTTAGTTCTATAGGTGGACGCCTTTTCAAGATATCGCCATAAAGGTGGACCAGGGGTGACTCTAGAATTTGTTTGTACGATATGGGTATCAAATAAAAGGTGTTAATGAGTAGTTTAAAAGGGAGTGGGCCTTAGTTCTATAGGTGGACGCCTTTTCAGTATATCGTTATAAAAGTGGACCAGGTTTGACTCTAGAATGCGTTTGTACAATATGGGTATCAAACGAAAGGTGTTAATAAGTGTTTTAAAAGGGAGTGAGCCTTAGTTCTATGAGTCGCCCTTTCGGGATATCGCCATAAACGTGGAGCAGGGGTGACTCTAAAATGCGTTTGTACAATATGGGTATCAAATGAAAGGTGTTAATTAGTATTTTAAAAGGGCGTGGACCTTAGTTCTATAGGTGGACGCCTTTTCGAGATATCGCCATAAAGGTGGACCAGGGGTGACTCTAGAATTTGGTTGTACGATATGGGTATCCAATGAAAGGTGTTAATGAGTATTTTAAAAGGGAGTGGGCCTTAGTTCTATAGGTGGACGCCTTTTCGAGATATTTCCATAAAGGTGGACCAGGGGTGACTCTAGAATTTGTTTGTACGATATGGGTATCAAGTGAAAGGTATTAATGAGAGCTTTAAAAGGGAGTGGTGGTAGTTATATATGTGAAGGCGTTTTCCAGATATCGACCAAAATGTGGACCAGGGTGACCCAGAACATCATCTGTTGGATACCGCTAATTTATTTATATATGTAATACCTGCCAAAATTTCAAGGGTTCTTTATTTCGCCCTGCAGAACTTTTTCATTTTCTTCTACTTAATATGGTAGGTGTCACAACCATTTTACAAAGTTTTTTCTAAAGTTATATTTCGCGTCAATAAACCAATCCAATTACCATGTTTCATCCCTCTTTTCGTATTTGGTATAGAATTATGGCATTTTTTTCATTTTTCGTAATTTTCGATATCGAAAAAGTGGGCGAGGTTACGGTCCGATTTCGTTAATTTTAAATAGCGATCTGAGATGAGTGCCCAGGAACCTACGTACCAAATTTCATCAAGATACCTCAAAATTTACTCAAGTTATCGTGTTAACGGCCATGCGGAAGGACAGACGGAAGACTGTGTATAAAAACTGGGCGTGGCATAAACCGATTTCGCCCATTTTCACAGAAAACAGTTAGCGTCATAAAATCTATGCCCCTACCAAATTTCAAAAGGATTGGTTAATTTTTGTTCGACTTATGGCGTTAAAAGTATCCTAGACAAATTAAATAAAAAAGGGCGGAGCCACACCCATTTTGAAATTTTATTTTATTTTTGTATTTTGTTGCACGATATCATTACTGGAGTTGAATGTTGACATAATTTACTTATATACTGTAAAGATATTAAATTTTTTGTTAAAATTTTACTTAAAAAAAATTTTTTTTTTAAAGTGGGCGTGGTCCTTTCCCGATTTTGCTAATTTTTATTAAGCGTACATATAGTAATAGGAGTAACGTTCCTGCCAAATTTCATAATGATATCTTCAACGACTGCCAAATTACAGCTTGCAAAAGTTTTAAATTACCTTCTTCTAAAAGTGGGCGGTGCCACGCCCATTGTCCAAAATTTTACTAATTTTCTATTCTGCCTCATAAGTTCAACTCATCTACCAAGTTTCGTCGCTTTAGCTGTCTTTTGTAATGAATTATCGCACTTTTTCGGTTTTTCGAAATTGTCGATATCGAAAAAGTGGGCGTGGTTATAGTCCGATATCGTTCATTTTAAATAGCGATCTGAGATGAGTGCTCAGGAACCTACATAGCAAATTTCATCAAGATACCTCAAAATTTACTCATGTTATCCTGTTAACGGACGGACGGACGGACGGACATGGCTCAATCAAATTTTTTTTCGATCCTGATTATTTTGATATATGGAAGTCTATATCTATCTCGATTCCTTTATATATGTACAACCAACCGTTATCCAATCAAACTTAATATACTCTGTGAGCTCTGGTCAACTGAGTATAAAAACAGGTTTTGTAAATATGAAGTCCCGATGCAACCAGTCTATTTTGATCACAGAACCTGGAACGTCAGACATGTAGGATAAGCCCTATCTATTAAATGATGTTAACTACTACTAATCATAGGTTTGATTTACTGAAATTTCAAAAGAATATATGGTTTTCACTGTGAGTTAAATGCGTTACAATATTTGACTAATTAGTTTAATCAAAATGTAAATTTTACTTAGATTTGTTTATATTTAACACTAACTAGTCGTATTATTGTAAAAAAAAGGTTAAAGAAATGAATATTTTACGACTATCATTTTATTAAATGATTGAAACTATAATCGCCGAAATGTCTGTAAAAAATCCCCATATTCAGATCTATTCATTTTTGTTTGGAGTGGCATCATTAACAAAAATGTTCATTTTGACAGCGCTCTCTCGACACAAAGAGTTGCAAATCCATTCATCCATGGTCAAGGTTCTACACGTGTAAGCAAAAGGCCGACGTCTGAACATATTTGAAAACATGATGATAGCCCCACGCCGAAACTGGTTTGTCTAAACCAAATTTGACAAGGTATGACGGAAAATCGTTCCAATATATATAAATTATCCACGCTGTAGGAAAATCAACAAAACAGAACGAAAATCTATAATAGTAACAAAGTTATATGTCATAAATATATTGCCATTTTTGTGAAAAGTGGGCGTAGTTGTTAGCGAGTTTTTCTCAGACCTAAATATGATACCAAGAACCACAGCCCGTTTACCTAATAATTCACTGCATACTTCCACAATAGGTATATATATTAAGTAGTCAAACGGTATTTAACTAGGTTCGCTTTAACGGTGGTTTTTCTGAATAATTTCATTTGCTAACCAGGAAGTTACAACTCCTGAAAATCAAATGATTGTTTCATTGGCGTGCCTTTCCTACGATCCGGAAACCAGGCTGCCTAGCGCAATACTCTATTTTCAAAAATAAAATTGGTGGCGTAGATATTTTCTTTAGGATTTGCATTTATGTTTAAAGCTACTTCCGGTTTATAACACAGCAGTTTTGGCCTATTGCTGAAATAATCAGAGCATATACGAGAGGTGTTCTCAAGTACTAGATAAGCGTTGTAATGTATTAAAATTCTATCAAATTTGATTGAATTGAATAATTTGTCGGGACGTTAAACACAGCTTTTTTAAAGCAATACAAAAAAATACAAGGCGCTATAACCTCCGAAGAAATTTTTGGCCTAGCTTCTCTTCCAATTTGCTTCGCGCTCCTTTTAATTTTTCCCACAAATTGGAGGGATAGAACCTACACTCAAAAAAAAAGTTATCATCAAGGCGCTGCCATCTAGGCATCAATGTGCAATTTTTGCGTATCTTTTTTTCGTCATCAATGATCTTATGTTATTGACATTTTCGAAATATTAGTTTGATACTTGTATTTGTCAAGTTAATAGACTACATAAAAATTTAATGCGTTTTATAATCAATCTAATATTAAATGTTATCATAATGAAACTATGAAATTTATACAGGTATCATTTTGATACATTTTAAGGGCGAAACAAATATTTTCCATGGGCAAATCAATAGTCAAGATACAAAATTGATACTTTTAATTATACTTTTTATAATATTTATCGTTGCATTGATAACACGAAAATGATACCGTTTATAATTTCATTTTTGCACATCGTGTATTAAATTAATAGTGATACTTTTTTTTTGAGTATAGGTACATGTATTATGCCGACTCCTAAGAAAATCTCTTCGGAAGTTATCGAGCCTTGTATTTATTTATTTATAATGTATATGAATTTCTTTTCAAAGGATGTAAAGTTTTTGGTATTGAAAAATATCCAAAAAAGACTTAAGGTGTTTTAACTTGCTCACACTGCGAGGAGTAGGTCCATCGGGACCCGTCTATTGGCTAGCAAAACAGTGGGGGGCGGTTCGCGACCTTTTCTCACAGTATCAGACCCCATTACATTTTATTTCAGAGTCCCTGTTTATTTATCACAAAAAATTTATTTGGTGCACTAATTTCTCACTAACGTACAAAAAAAATAAAACTCTGCTGTTAATAAAGGCGATACAATCTCATGGCTAAAAAATTCCTTCGCTTAAAAATGAGCTGCCTAGATGTCGGGGCGCTCGTGCTTCTATACCCTCCCTACCTTTACATTCAAATCTACACATGAAATTTTGTTAATGTCCCTATGTGAGGATCGCTTACCCTTTTAATCAATACATCTTATTTAAATCAAAAAAATTTGTATGTAGTGGTAACTTATACGTTCTAAATTTTACAGTATATGTTTAACCTAAACACAATTTCACACAGACAGCTTGCGATGTCATAAATCAGCTTTTCTATATCAAGGCCCTTATTGAGCTTAATTCCACACACAAAAATATAGGTTTTTAATTATTTAATCAGCGCAATATTGAATGCCTAATGGAATACCAAATCTAGTCGACTTAGATTGGTGCTTAGAACTTTATTGTTTTTTCTAACAACAAATGAAAGTTAGAGATTTATTATTTTCAATATTTAATAAAAAGCTGAAAAAGTAAATATCTGCAGTTGAACTCCTGCAGCATTGGCAGCACAAGATAAAACGGCTTTTGAATAAAACCAGTACCTTTACGCTCAGGTGTGATGTCTATACATAACTACACCTGCGTTTTATACAAATCGTTCACAAAGTCCAAAAAAAAGACAATTTTCCATTTGACTTTTTTTTTGTATGTAAAAAAAGAAATATGAAATTTTACCGTGTCGCAACTGATGAAGCTAATGGTTGTGTGTAAAAAGATGGAAAATTTAATTGTTTCATAAAAAAATTTTAATGATTTAATAAAGCTTCTGTGTGGAATTCCCATAACCTTAAAATTAAAAGGATTGAAACTTCCTCCTTTTTTTTAAAGATTATTTGCCCAGTTTTATGCTACTAATGTTGTTTTATAGGAGGCGTAAAAATAATTGTACAAACACTGTTATCGTGTGTTAACGCTATCAAAAAAATGTACACAATTAAAGCTTCACTTGCAACGCTGTTAAAGGTGCACCACGTAATCTATGTGCATGTAACACCACGGCCACCCACCTTCTCATACATAAATTTTTACAGAGATGACCAATGTAAAATCCATATTAAATTCGGGGAATAAATTATAATGCATGTGTGGTTGTTATTTCACATTAGCAGAGAGCAATAATGTTAGTGAATGTTTAAATCTAACTCTTTTTAAATATCTAACCAAAGAGTTCACATGAAACTTTTTGATCAAACTTAACTCACCTCTACAACAATGCTAACATAACGCACTCTCTGCGTAATGAAATACCAAACACAATCAAAGAGAAAAGTTTAATTTACTAAAGGTTGATTTACATTTTGAATTACTGCTACAGCCCACGATGAAAGCGCTTCCATGTATGTGTGTTGATCTGCATTTATTTTTGAGAAACCATGTGTGTATGTATATAAGTATGATGAGTGGTAAGAAATCGCGTAAGTAATATTAGGGTGTCTGAAATTTTGCAGCGACTAAATTTTTATTAACTTCTATTTTTTTTTTGTTTTACGACCGATATGATAATTAATCCTTCGTAAATATGTGTATTTTTTTTTGTATAGTGAATTAACCGCACCTTTTTAAACCTTTTTCTTTGGTTTCGTGTCGCCTATTTATTATATAAAACAACATTTAATAGCACTTACTATTTTCAGCTTCAAATATTAACATTTTTTTATTATAATGAGAAGGGCTTTAACTTCATTTGACACTCTTATTTTACATGCATATACCGTTCGTTCTTTTGCTATTCCCCTTTTTTTTTGTACATAAATTAGTATTTCCAGATTTCTTTCAATGCATTTTTGTGCAATATTTTTACTCACATAATTTTTACTTTACACCTTTTGTTTTGTATTGTCGTACTATATAAAATTATTTACTTATGTTCAAATTTAGTTCGATTCTCTATTTTCCTTTCTCGTTTTTTTTGTCGTAATGTATGTTTTTGAAAACTTTTCTAGTGTCCATGTGATAATTTCACCTAATTTAAATAATTTTTTCCTGTCGCATATATATATTTCTTTTGTATTGAATTCGCGAAACATATATTTATTAACAAACTCTTATTTCTGTTGTTTTTTTAAATAGCTCACATTAGGAACAATTTAATGGATTATTTTTTTTCTTATACAAAATTTCCCATCATTTTTTTATATAGGCATATCCTTGCGCTGAATGATGACCACTTTTTTCACTTCAACGTTTTCCAATAAATTTAAGATTATTTTTTCACCAAATGTTTTATTATTTTCGGCACTAAATATATTTTTTTGACGCTCTTCTACTCTGCTGCCATGTTTCCTTCCACGTGGTTTTTATCAATTGATTGCTTTGTTGGTCTCCTACATTACCTCAACCACCCCTTGAAAAACGTTGTAAATTGTGGTGAGAGAGTAAAACTGTACCCGATCGGTGTATCTCCCACTAAATATGCGATGATTACCAAGTTTATAATCAATTATGGTCCAAAGGCTTATGTTTTTTAAAGACGTCCGACTTAGGTGAAAAACGAATCCAAAAAAAGGATTGTCGGTCTGCAAAACTAAAGCCAAGCCGGTTTTCGTTCGGTTTTCTGGCATATCATATGACTTCCGCCAAATGGAAATACAATTGAACGAAACTCTACTCTATTACAATTTGAAACTAAGATGATCTTGCGTTAATACGCTGGAAATTAATTGTTTGAAAAATTGAAAATTCTGAAATCGCACATTACAAACTGGATAATTAACGATTTATTTTAAATCGGTGAATTAGCTTGAAAAAAGGCGATCAAACTTTGATATCTTTGGCATGAAATGTTCCCGCGATCTTCCCTTGCATATCTTCTAAGACGTAGTAGGAGTTACCCAACTTCTTGCGAACTCTCGCTTTTAAAAAGCTTTTCTTAATTTTGCATTGAAATTCTTCTCGAAATTAGTTTGTGCAAAATTACGACGGAATACTTCTTGTTCTTGTCGTACTAACTTGATTTCCCATTGGAGGTCGCAATATAACATTTGGAGCTTTGGTCGATTTGCATACTTTACAATTACCTACGTAGGTTTTAACATCTCGAGCTAATCCTGGCCAATAGAACTTGCGGCGTATAAGATCCAGTGTCTTATGAATCCCGCCGTGAGAAGAAATAATATGGTCGTGAGCACGCGACATGACATCTTTACGAAGTTCACTAGGGATCCACAGTTTCCAATCGCATTCTTCGGTGACAGGCGTACCATCTGAGTGCTCTGTGCGTATGTAAATAAATTTATATACAACCTTAATGTCCAGAAATTTCTCTTTGTTTTCAGAAATCTTTGATTTAAAGGCTTGGTATTCTTCACTAGAAAAGTAAAAAGAATCCAGATCGATTTCTGATTCAATCTCTAAAGAAAAAAGCTCTTCGCAAAGCATGTGCATCGGGAACTATATTTTCCTTTCCTTTTCTATGGCTAATGGAAAATTTATAGCTCTGCAGCTTAAGCGCCCACCTTGCCAAGTGGCCACTTAACTTTGGTTGCCTCATAAGCCACACGAGACTAGAGTGGTCTGTAATAATCTCAAATTCTTGCATTTCTATGTAACACCTAAAGCGTTCTATTGATTCTATTGCTGCCAAACACTCACGCTCCGTAAAGCTATAGTTCCTTTGAGCAGAGTTTAATTTCTTTGACATAAAGGCTATTGGGCGTTCAGTTCCTTCACTGTCTAGCTGTATTAACACGGCACCTATTCCGTAATCGCTGGCGTCGCAATGAACATAGAATTTTTTGAAAAAATCTGGGTTCTGTAAAACCCGAGCATTCATTAAAAGTTCTTTAATTTTCTCAAATGCTAATTGGGCAGCTTCAGTTCATTCAAACTTGCGTTTGGTAGACAAAACCTCAGTTATGGGATAAGCTATGTCCGAAAAGTTTTCTATGAATCTTCTGTACCATCCCGCTAAACCTAGAAAGCCTCTAACTTGTTTAATATTTCTCGGTATTGGCCAGTCCTTAATCGACTCAATTTTCTCTGGATCCGTCGCAATGCCACCATTACCAATAACATATCCCAGATATTTTATTTCTGTTACACAAAATTGGCTCTTACTGATGTTAATTGTCAAATTCGCTTTTCTAAATTGCCCAGCTATCCTAACAAAAATCGTTAATGCGATTCAAAGGTGTCTGATACGATACAAAGATCGTCTAAATATACAAATACACATGTTCGGAGGTCAGCTGGAATAATTTCGTCCATTAAAGGAGACATAGTTTGCGCAGCGTTACATAAACCGAAAGACATCACAACAAATTGATACAAAGGACGTCCAGGCACAGTAAAAGCTGTAATTTCTTTGGCTTCCTCTGCCAAAGGAATCTGCCAAAAGGCATCCTTTAAATCGATTTTAGTTATAATATTTGCCGCTGGCAATCTAGAGCATATGCCTTCAATTGACGGGAGTGGGTATGCATCCTTCCTTTTTACTTCTTTTATTTTTCTTGCATCTAGACACAGTCGAATTTTATTGGGTTTTATAACCATATGCATTGGCGAGCTCCAAGGACTTTGAGACTTTTCAATAACTCCTAACTTCAGCGTCCTATCTACCTCTTGATACATTAATTTCTCTACTGCTGGGGAACTGGATAAAAACGTTGCTTTATTGCCTTTGCATCTCCTACGTCACTCTCGTGTCGCAAGAGACTTGTCCTGCCGAGTCCTTGTTTTTCGAAATCAGGAAAAAGTAACTTAACTGCTCCTAGCTGCTGACGTTGACTCTCGGTCAGCGGATACAAAATAGATTTATAGTTTTCACTTATGTGTGGATTATCCCAATTTGAACTAATTTGACATTTGTCGTTGGAAGAAATACTACTAATTATGCTTGGAGCCAATTCAAACAAATTCCAAAAATCAACTCCAAAAATGAGGTTTTGGCTTATAGATGGAATTATACAAAGATTTATCCTTTTAATTTTTGCCTTGTATTCTATATTTATATCAAGATAACCAGTTATTGTTTCATATTTTCCATCTGTTGTCTTGACATTAGATTTAAATTTTCGGAACTCGGATAATTTTAACAAATCCTCTTTGGCTAAACTAGTCAGTTGTATAGGTTAACTGATATTCGCACCTGTATCTAGCAATCCGAACATCTCGCGGTCAAGAAGCTTTACTTTTGCATAATACCTAGCATTTTCTTCATTTAAAATAGACGATATTAACATCTTTTTCCTGTCTTTAATTGCTTTATTTATTTATTTTATTTTAATTGCTTTCCAAAAGCGCCTAAGTCGCAAGGTTGATCTTTTGTTTTTATTGAATATTTATTGGGTTCAGGATGATCCTGGAAAATTCTGTTTCTTGCCTCAATATAGTTACGTATTTGCTCATGTAATGGTTTGCGTGGGTAAATGAGTTTATCGACTTCTTTCGAATCGATATCTCGTTTTAAAATTTTATGGTTGTGGGAGTTTTCTACACCTAACGTTTGGTCGAATCCTAAATCACTATCGGAATTAATTTGAATTTTTTCACCGTTTAACTCAAATTTTTCGGGTTGTTGGCGTTCGCTTGTGGTCGAACGTCTTCTTCGGGGGGTTTTTTGGCCTGGACATGCAAGTTTCGCATTGGGGTTTGTATATATTTTTAGCACCACATCTGTAACAAAATATGTTACGTACCTTAGTGCACATATCTTCATTACAGTTCCAACAGATTAGTTGCCGGATGTGATCGGAGGGTACCTCCACTGCCGATACTTGTGCTTCCTCAAAATCCGAGCTGATTTCTTCCATTTTACCTGCCTCTAACGATGCAACATTGCGTATCGGAGCATATGTTGGGGGATTGGTCCGGGGTAGGGGTGTTCGTCGATATGTGGCTTCATTTAACAGATTTTCCCTCATTTGTACTAACTTTCGTAGATGTGCTACTGAAAGTACAGGGACATATAGAAGCTCATGTCGGATATCGGGACGCAAATTCCTAGTTAGCAAATCTACTAATTCGTGCTCTTCCATTCGTATGGGGAGTCGATATATCATGGACATTATTGAGTCATAAAAAGTTACAAAAGTTTCATTTGGAAGTTGCTTTCTGTTCCTTATTTCCTCATGTAGGTCGTATGTCGAACGGTAATCTTTGAATTCATACCTTAACGCAGTACAGAAATAATTCCGGTCGATTACCGGTACTTGTTTGTGATACCGCCAATACCAGGTTTTGGCTTTTCCAGCAAGCAAAATGTGTAGATTTTTGCAAACTGCATTAAAATTGTTATTTAAACTTTCCGCTGTCAGCGCATGGACACGATATATAAACTCGTTGCAAGTTAGTCCGTCAGCTGAACCGTCAAATTTTACATGCCAGTTTTGTATTATGGTAGTTATTTTATCCTGGCGAATGGATGGAACGTTAGCTGGCTGAAAACCTTGCTGATCCTGTCGTATTTGGTCATTATCCGGATACAGTGTTGTATTCGGGGTATTGGGATTTAGGTTGGCTCTCAATCGCTCAATAGCTGCATCGACGATTGGAGATATTTGGCTACTATCAACTAAGTTTGAATTAACGTTTTGCCGGGTATTATCGTTTACCCGAAAACGATTATTTCGATTTTCAGAATTAATATTTATCAAAGGTAAAGAGCGATTTTGATCATCGTTATTAGTTGGTTGTGATACGTTATTACTATTACTCTCGTTATACAGTCGGCGCTTAGAATTGTATCGAAAATTGTATCTGGGTAACGCTCCTCTTCGTCCTTGTGAAGTTTGAGTCCGATCGGAAAATGTCGGATTATTACTTTTACCGATCGTAATCTTTGGCAATTCGCGAAAATTACAAGCCCTTATAAAATATGGACATTGTTGTGAAGTGGATAACCAACTTCTGATACACTCTGTGTGATATATATGGTTACATAAAGTTTTACGCACTTCCTGATCTGATTTGAGGTCTTGTTGACAGATGGTACAAATATTACCTTCGGCCTCTGAGCTTTCTGGTACCAGTGAAAGATTTTCATTACTACGTACTACTGCCATAGTGCTTTGTTTTTCAAAATTTCGAAAAATAAGAAATATAACTCTTAAGGTGGTAACTTCATGATGGGAAAGTGAACATCGAACGGGAAGAAGTTATAGCTGGCATTTACTTGGGCTATTGCTGACAGATATTTTGTAGTGGTACATTATTTTAAGTAGAGGATGATTTTGGACTAAATAATGAACTACGTCGATAACTTGGTATTTCCAAGCAAATCACTTATACTTTGTACACTGTTCCTTTATAGATTTTTAGGGATTGTATTCTAAAGTTGATTAAAAAAGAAAAGAAAACAGTCAAGAAGAGCCAGACGCTCGATTCTACTGGGTCTTAAACACGCCCCATAGTCGATAATCCTGCGAGGATTCACAACATATTTCTTTCTAATATGAACGAAAAAATATTTTTGATCTAAATCTGATACTTATATAAAGATACATAAGAATGAACATGTAGGAATGATGGAAAGATTAAAAACGTATTACTAAAATGAAACCAGTACACTGTGGAGCAAAATGATGATTGCAGATGTTAAAGTTGCAAATTATTATGTATGTGTATACATATACAATGTATACATATATATTTTTCTTGGCTCTACCTTGCTTTTCTTGCCCCACGTTGGGCGCCATTTTGTATTGTTTTTGGTACTGAAAAATATCCAAAAAGGACTTAAGGTCTTTTAACTTGCTCACACTGCGAGGAGTAGGACCATCGGTACCCGTCTATTGGCTAGCAAAAAAGTGGTGGGTGGTTCGCGACCTTTCCTCACAGCACACCATTACATTTTATTTCAGATTACCTGTTTATTTATCACAAAAAATTTATTTGGTGCACTAATTTCCCACTAACGAACAAAAACAAAAAATAAAACTCTGCTGTTAATAAAAGCGATACAATCTCATGGCTAAAAAATTCCTTCCCCTAAAAATGAGCTGCTTAGATGCCGAGGCGCTCGTGCTTCTATACCCTCCCTACCTTGACATTCAAATCTGCACATGAAATTTTTTTAATGTCCCTATGTGAGGATCACTTACCCTTTTACTTAGTTACCACCACAATTAAATTTACTCGATCATATTGGATTTCACTTCATTCACATAATCAATACATTTTATTTAAATCAAAAAAATTTTATGTAGTGGTAACTTATACGTTCTAAATTTTACATGTATATGTTTAACCTAATCGCAATTTCACATAGACAGCTTGCGATGTCATAAATCAGCTTTTCTATATCAAGGCTCTTATTGAGCTTAATTCCACACACAAAAATATAGGTTTCTGATTATTTAATCAGCGCAATATTGAATGCCTAATGGAATACCAAATCTAGTCGACTTAGATTGGTGCTTAGAACTTTATTCCTTTTTCTAACAACAAATGAAAGTTAAAGATTTATTATTTTCAAAATTTAATAAAAAGCTGAAAAAGTAAATATCTGCAGTTGAACTCCTGCAGCATTGGCAGCACAAGATAAAACGGCTTTTGAATAAAACCAGTACGCTCAGGTGTGATGTCTATACATAACTACACCTGCGTTCTATTCAAATTGCTCACAAAGTCCAAAAAAAAGACAATTTTCCATTTAACTTTTTTTTGTATGTAAAAAAAGAAATATGAAATTTTACCGTGTCGCAACTGGTGAAGCTAATGGTTGTATGTAAAAAGTTGGAAAATTTAATTGTTTCATAAACAATTTTTTATGATTTAATAAAGCTTCTGTGTGGAATTCGCATAATCTTAAAATTAACAGGATTGAAACTTTCTCCTTTTTTTTAAAGATTATTTGCCCAGTTTTATGCTACTAATGTTGTTTTATAGGAGGCGTAAAAATAATTGTACAAACACTGTTATCATGTGTTAACGTTATCAAAAAAATGTACACAATTAAAGCTTCACTTGCAACGCTGTTAAAGGTGCACCACGTAATCTATGTGCATGTTCATGTAACACCACGGCCACCCACCTTCTCATACATAAATTTTTACAGAGATGACCAATGTAAAATCCATATTAAATTCGGGGAATAAATTATAATGCATGTGTGGTTGTTATTTCACATTAGCAGAGAGCAATAATGTTAGTGATTTCGCAACATTGGTACTTCAAACTTCGAACATTTTTTTTTCAAACTCTATCCAAAAAAAATTATAAAAGCTAACTCTTTTTAAATATCTAACCAAAGAGTTCACATGAAACTTTTTGATCAAACTTAACTCACCTCTACACATGGCGGAACGATACAAGGTGGCAGCATGGTGACATACCTACATACATAAATAGAAATCCCATGTACTTTTTTTTTGTAAATTCGATGGACAAATATCAAAATCGTACTGCGCCGGAAGTTGATGTATCAAATCAAATAAAAAAAGTTTATAATCAGCTGTTCTATCCTGCCACCTTGTATCGTTTCGCCATGCCTCTACAACAATGCTAACATAACGCACTCTCTGCATAATGAAATACCAAACACAATCAAAGAGAAAAGTTTAATTTACTAAAGGTTGACTTACATTTTGAAATAATGCTACAGCCCACGATGAAAGCGCTTCCATGTATACGTGTTGATCTGCATTTATTTTTGAGAAACCATGTATGTATGTATGTATATAAGTATGATGAGTGGTAAGAAACCGCGTAAATAATATTAGGGTGTCTGAAATTTTGCCGCAACTAAATTTTTATTAACTTCCTTTTTTTGTTTCACGACCGATATGATAATTAATCCTTCCTAAATATGTGTATTTTTTTTTGTATAGTGAATTAACCGCACCTTTTTAAACCTTTTTCTTTGGTTTCGTGTCGCCTATTTATTATATAAAACAACATTTAATAGCACTTACTATTTTCAGCTTCAAATATTAACATTTTTTTTATTATAATGAGAAGGGCTTTAACTTCATTTGATACTCTTATTTTACATGCATAGACCGTTCGTTCTTTTGCTATTCCCATTTTTTTTTTGTACATAAATTAATATTTCCAGATTTCTTTCAATGCATTTTTGTGCAATATTTGTACACACATAATTTTTACTTTACACCTTTTATTTTGTATTGTCGTACTATATAAAATATTTACTTTTGTTCAAATTTAGTTTGATTCTCTATTTTCCTTTCTCGTTTTTTTGTCGTAATGTATGTTTTTCAAAACTTTTCTAGTGTTCATGTGATAATTTCACCTAATTTAAATAATTTTTTCCTGTCACATATATATATTTATTTTGTATTGAAATCGCGAAATATATATTTATTAACAAACTCTTATTTCTGTTATTTTCTTTTTGTTTTTTGTTTTTAAAAATAGCTCACATTAGGTACAGTTTAATGGATTTTTTTTTTTCTTATACAAAATGTCCCATAATTTTTTTATATAGCCATATCCTTGCGCTGAATGATGAGTACTTTTTTTCACTCCAACGTTTTCCAATAAATTTAAGATTATTTTTTCACCAAATGTTTTATTATTTTCGGCACTAAATATATTTTTCTGACGCTTTTCTACTCTGCTGCCATGTTCCCGTCCGCGTGGTTTTTATCAATTGATTGCTTTGTTGGTCTCCTCATCACCTCAACCACCTCTTGAAAAACGTTGTAAATTGCGGTGAGAGAGTAAAACTGTACCCGATCGGCGTATCTTCCACTAAATATGCGATGATTACCAAGTTTATAATCAATTATGGTCCAAAGGCTTAAGTTTTTTAAAGACGTCCGACTTGGGTGAAAAACGAATCCATTGTCGGTCTGCAAAACTAAAGTCAAGCCGGCTTTCGTTCGGTTTTCTGGCATATCATATCACTTCCGCCATATGAAAATTCAACTGAACGAAACTCTACTCCATTACAATTTGAAACTAAGATGATCTTGCGTTAATACGCTGGAAATTAATTGTTTGAAAAATTGAAAATTCTGAAATCGCATATTACAAGGACTAATAATTTCAAAAGTGGACAATACAGCTCTATTAAAATATATCTCCGCTGAGATGTAGCCAGAGCTTATTTCCCAATTCGTGTCGAACTACTTAAATTTGTTCCTGCCAATTCACAGGACTGAACCTACATATTTTATGCCGACTCCGAACGGGAGATCTGAAAAAATTTTGCTGAGAAGCTTTTCATGGCAGAAATAAATTCGGGTTCTTTGCGAAAACACTGCCATTTAGAAGTATGGTTTCTTAAGTGTTTTGATGTAGCTCCTGCCGAGGATTGAACCCAGGACATACGGTATCGAGCAAGCACGTTGCCTTCACACCAAGATGGCAGCCGCAAAATTTGAACCTTTAAAACTGATTTACGATAAACAAAGCAATCATTAAGGTAGAAGAAACAAACGCGTAAGACATTTAGGCACGCCACTGGAATGTTTGGTTTATAATTCTGGGAGTTTCGGGGCTTAAAAGGGCACGGAGTAGTCACGATATCGTTGACTATGCTTGTCGGCATTTCTATTCATAATGCATAAAAGCAATCAACTTGTAAAGTTATTAAAAAGTGACAGAGTTGTAATGGAAGTTCGTTTTAGAGTAGAAAAAGAAGTCCAAAT
Source organism: Eurosta solidaginis (assembly GCF_040869045.1). Taxonomy (NCBI): domain Eukaryota; kingdom Metazoa; phylum Arthropoda; class Insecta; order Diptera; family Tephritidae; genus Eurosta; species Eurosta solidaginis. The sequence goes on along the minus strand of NC_090320.1, from coordinate 165,823,335 downwards.
GTTGGATGGGAGCTAAGAGCAAAAGAGCAAAAAGATAGGGGAAATGTGTAGAAGAGGCAAGCAATGGTATATACGACAGAAGAGGATGAGAAAGTGAATGGTAAGGAGGCGCAAGGGCAACGTTTTAAATGTAGTAACATGATTTTTGGATAGGACAACGTCTGCTTGCTACAATAGTTCTCCATACGAACGAAAGATTTGTGGTAAAGTTAATTGGATAAATAAAATTGTTACGTCAAAAATGGACAAGTATATACAGGAAGTTCAATAAGATGAACGGTGTAAAACCGCAATAGTCATATCGTTGGTAGATAACTCTCCACTACAGATATTTGCTTTAAGTTAACTTCGATAAAACTTATACTTGTGTGCACAATGAATAAATGAAAATTTTTGTTACAATAACTTTCACCTCTCGTGTAAATATTTCATAAAAGAAAAGCGCCTATATAATATTTTTGAAGCCAATAATGAATTACCTACAAGAGGTTTGACAGTTTCCACTCGCTTTCGTTAACCCATATTTACCTTTTTTTACATCCTTGCCTCCTTTCATGCGCTTCCTTGCCAATAAAGCTCTCATCATTGATTGCACCTTTATAACTTTTTTCACTTGTACTTCGTATAATCTACACAAAATTTTGTAAGTAAAATGTTAAAATATACACAAAATGGAAATCAATTTTCAGGTTTTACCTGGCCAAGAATTCGTCATTGTAGTATCTTAGGAATACTTTTGTTTTGCCAATGGCCCAGCCTTCCATTTTTAACCGAATCAGCAAAAGTCGACAGTTTTCCTTCGTAATGTCCACAGTTTCATCAAAATCGAAAGCTAGAAACTGATAACTGAATGAGAAATAAAATTGATTACTAAAGAAGGAATATCATTTGTACATATTACTAAGCTTATTCACATTATTGAGGCAAAAAAGAATTAAAATCGTTCTTACATAGAGGGCCAGTGCCTTTGTAAGAGAGCAAAGATTTACAGCTATAACTACAATTAATTTAAATAAGTTAATATAGGGTTAATGAATCAAATCGATAGTATAATAGCTGAGAGAAGTTTTACTTTACCGGCTTGAGGTCAGATTTTTGGGGAAATCCCCGAAAAATTTGATTTCTCCAGCAGCCACTATCGAATTGATCGGCGGTAGCGCTAGTAATTTTTTTTTGATATCCTACGTAAGTCGACCGAAAAAATGTTTATTAAACGCTGCTCATCACTCATCGATCTATCCGTCAGCCTGTTTGTCCGAGAGGTCATCATCACAGGTTTTTACCTAGGTTTTATTAATTTAGGTTGTATGTATGGTGTTATTCATGTTGATGGTCCTTTGCCGGGTACAGATCTAGTATGTTGCGCTAACAAGCACCATTAAAGTACTAGTCCGACCATCTCGGGAACGATTTGGTATGACCACATGAAACCTTCTAGGCCATCCCGCCATACCACCCCCTAGGTCAAAAAGGATATTGGGTTCGCCAGAGCCTCGGCTGTTAAAGAAACAGGACTCGCCATGTGCAGGTGAGGTTGACAATTGGGTTGGAGAAGCTATGTATTGCGCTGGCAAACCCTTGACGGGTTGCACTACCTAGCCCTAAACCGCTAGGTTTGTACATACATATGTATGTAGGTATCTAACAGTATCTTTGAGCAAAATTTTCACCAAGTTCCAGTAGTTTGATCAGGACCCTTCAAAATTTGGTGTAATTGGAAATTTCCGTTTTACCATGTGGCCAGTTCGGGAAAAAGACCATAACCCTATATTTTCCTAGCTCTTATTACCTTGGGTTGCATTTACGTATATATTTATGTATGATGTAACGGAATTTTTGAGCATAGCGCATGTATCAAGGACCGATGACAAAGCAATAATATGATGGTGAGATGACCACAGTGTTCAATGAAACTTTGCACACGTCTCAGGGACCGATGACAATGCAATAATTTGGTAGTAGTGTGACCTTGGCACAAAGGATATAAAGTCAATTGACCTTATGCCCACCCATGCCCACTGGCCATAACTTTAATTGAAACTGTGCACACGTGTCAAGAACTGAGGATAATGCAAAAATTGAAAGGTGGGGTAACATAAAGTCAACGGGCATAAGGTCAGTTTACCTTTTGACCTCTTCAAAGGGGTATAAAGGTCAATTTGCCTAATGGCCATTTGAATTTGTTTCGTTCGACCATGAGACCATTACGGGGAAAAGACCATAACCACATTTTTACCTACCTTTTTTTATCTTAGATTGTATGTACAGTGTTGTGCAAAACAAAAGCAACAAAGTCAATGCAGATATATAATGGACTGCATTTTTCACGCTAATAAATTTAAAGCAACAGTTTTTTTTCGAAATATGTATATAATAGTCACTGATGGGTTAACTGTATATATAAAACCGACTAACTTAAAGCAGTTACAAGTGAGCACAATGACAAAAATTTGTAGGTTGCCTAGCACGGAGCTATGCAAAACGAAAGCAACAAACCAATATTTTGGAAACGAACCTTTCTTCTTAGTAGGTTTGTATAGTTCTAAGGTTTGATTGGGCTCCGAGAAGTGATCTCAGCTGTCACTCCCCATTGATATTTCCCAGCGGGTAGTAGCGGTTTCGCGCCAAAAGAAGATTAAACTAGGCATATTCCGTTTTAAAAGTCCGTTGGGGTCTCAAAAGGATCCAAGGCTTGCTTTCTAGATGATAACTTATTAGTTTTGACTAATATTACGGACCATTGCTGTACTAAATGATTCTTGTATGGCGCATATTCCACTGCTCCTGCAAGTTTATTTCCTTTTAAACCTTATTTTATAATAAAATTGGGGAATGATATAATCTTTTTCTTATAGAATGGTCACCCAAAATCAAAAGAATTAGTTGGTATCATAATTTGGCTAGCCTCGTAAGAAATATTTTTTTTTTTCAGAAAGGATTAAGCGTTGATGTGAGAACCATATTGTAAGGTTAAGGTTACCGGCCAAAATTTGCATTATTTATTATTTTTAGGATTCGATTTTAGTAGGGCCATCATGAAATCAACAGTTGAGAAGAGAAAAAGCTTTTACTCGGAGACATGGCCTTTTTTATTTTAAACAATGCGCTGGTGTTAGAATCGACGCTATTAAGACAAGTGTTTTCATAATATTATAGTGTGCAAATTAAATATTTCCTCCGCGGATAACCAAATTTTGTTACGATCTAGCTCTTCTTCGCCCCGCTATGACACATCAATAAGGAGTGACAGCTGAGATCACTTCCAATCACACCTTTGGGTTGGAGCTGTACTAACCTACAAGTGTTTTAATATAAAGCCAACTAAAGGCTACCTAAAAAGCTTACAACACAGAAGCCAAACGCAACGATAGCCAGACATTAACTTATAAAACAATCAGCACCGCATCCTGAAGAACTAAATTAGAGCTTCGTTAGTCACGCGTACCCAGTACGCCAAGTCACATTCAAGCAGAGTTCCAACTTTGCTTGTCACGCGCGGAAACAAAAAAAGAAAAGCGCCTCTATTTCTTTTATACGCTCCACGTAGCGTCCTTACATATAAATTTAATTCATCAAAGGGTCGCGCGTTGTACCGCGTACAGCAGTAGAGCTGGAATGCTTTATTTCATCCCTCCGGTCCAATAATATTAACGCTGATATAGATCTAGATCCAGACGACGAATTAAATATAAGCGCTAGCGGCGAGCAACAAAGTGAAGCACAAAAATCGTCATATATATATATATATATATATATAACTATATAGAATATTTTAAATGTTTAATATATTTCATATTTTCGAATGTAAATTCCCTTCTCCGATTTTAAATTTATAGTAATTTTGTGCTAAATTATTTTTGCAATTGAAGTGATTTCGTTTTTGCTACCCATTTTGTTCTGAAAGCAAGTAAGCAATTTATTTCACATTTTTCGATCAAACGTTTTACTAATTTCTTTGCGCGAGCATTATCAAATAACTTTAGTTTAATATATTGTTCTTCATAATGTATCGTACTGCACAACGCGGCATAAGTATGAGTACACCTACACACATAAATAATAATAACGATTCCCTTATTAATTTGGATAATAATGAAGGAGAGTTACAAAATCCATGTACGAATCAGAATAGCGAAATATGCTCCACCTCAGTGAAGCTTCCTCAATTTTGGCGAACTGCCTGAAGCATGTTTCATCCATGCTGAGAGGCAGTTTAGCATAAAAAATATTATGCAGGAGACTACTAAATATGAGAATATCATAACTTCATTTCCGCAGGAAGTCATTTTGACAATTCTAGATTTTATTCAGAAACCACCCAAAAATAATAAATTCTCTGCTTTAAAGGAAATTTTTATAGAGTCAGTTAGATAAAACCACTTTCAATTTAGAACAAATTTTTTGTTTACATTTTTCTCATTCTTGTTTGTTCGGAACTGGACGATAAATTCAGATTTAGGGCTATATATTTTCATGTAAATTTAAAAATTTTCATACAAATTTTTTGTTTATCCGGCAGAAAGGTTTTAAAGTTAACTCAGAAAACGGTCTTAAATATGTTTTTTTATTTACCCATTTCCGCATCGTTTTTAAATCTATTCTATTTAAATATTAAGTTATCATCGCGTAGTTAAGATTTTTGTGTTTGCCTAAAAAAGAAGTAACGACCTTTTCAAAAGAATCCCACGCTGCTGCCTCCACTGGTGACAATAGTGCTTTGAAATGGTTATTGGTCATCATTTTCCTTATTTGCGGTCCCGCAAAAATCCCTTCCTTTATTTTTGCTTCTGAAATCTCTGGAAAGATTGTCTTCAAATGATGAAAAGCTTCGCGTTCTTTATCCAAACCCTTGACAAAGTTTTTGATAAGGCCGAGCTTGATGTGGAGAGGAGGTAGAATTCTTTTTTCCTTTTTTATAAGTGGGGAGTATTTTATGTTATCCATCCCAACTTGAAACTCGATTCGTTCAGGCCAATCCTTTATGATTTAGTGGTCTTGACGAGCTCGGCTATCCCATTTGCATAGAACGCAACAGTATTTTGTGTATCCACTTTATAGACCACATAGCATTCCACCGACTTTAAGATCGGCACATATTTTCCAATCATATTCTTTGTATTTGATTAATTTGAGCAATTTTTGCATTATCTCATACGTTTCCCTCGTATTTACTGCATGCGCGTTCGGGATAGATGGCTTTTGGTTGCCAATATGCAATAATATGGCCTTTAAACTTAATTTATTGCCGTCTATGAAAAATCGCCACTCTTTTGAATCATATGGTTCACCAAACTGTTTGAATAGACCAGCACTGTCTTTGCAGTAACAAACACTGTCCTCCTTCGTATAGTACTTGGAAAATTGTTCGTGACGAGTTATATAATATGTTACCTTAACATCGGATGAAACAAATTTAAATTGTTGCATACGAGAGGCGTGTTGTTCGGCCTTTCCTTTGACAATTCCAAATCCCTTATCCAACCATTGAATTGTGCTTGTGACAAAGAGTTCCTTTCGTTTTCCGAAATCCAGTACAACATGATGCCGCGTAATCAGATACTGTTGTTGACATTCATATGTCGCCTAAATAGATAGTTTCAGAAATTAGTCAGCTATGCATTAAAAGGGAGCAAATTCCTAATTTTTACAACGCACCTTTTTGTTCCGATTTCCGAATAAATCAATTCAACTCGATATGTGGTGCACACAGTAATCGGTGTCCATGGTTTTTCATTGTTTTTAGGCTCAATTCCAAAATACCTATAGTATGTAACTTTCAAAGGATTTGAAAACACATGTCGCATCCTTTTCACGACAAATTCACCGCAGATGAAACAGAACATATCTGGATCATTTGTACACTCAAACTCTCGCGCCCTTTTATTCATATTATATTTTTAAGTACAATATCCGGCGAGCTTTGCAGATATTATGAAGGAACAAGGCGCATGTACTATTATTTATACTTAGATCAAATAAAAATTCAAGCCTTCCTAGACAAAAAGGTTCCCTAGTTCTACAAAGAAAACACTACCTGCCTTAAAAATATGATCTTGCTTGAAATGTACCTGGGTTTGAGAAAACGACACTAACAGTTTTTGGTATCTAATAACCTTTCGAAAATCTACCTGCTAACTAACTGATATACGAATACTAACACATATGTACCAGTAGGGTACTTAAAGCTGGAGACATTGGTGCTTTATCGGTAACCGTATCGGTACCCTTATAACAGCTGATTCGACCAATCTTATGGGAACCAATGCAATCGAATATTGGTGCCGCCAAAGTCGAAACCGTATCGTAGCCAACCAATTGGTTTTTGGTTTACCATCGTAACGATAAACAGCTGATTACGTTAGGGATACGACTACAGCGATACGACATACGGCACCAATGACTTCCGCTTAAGTATTGTAACAAATTTTAGTGCAATTCCTCTTATCTGCAACCTTCTACTAACGTTCGAATCACTAAACTGTTGAATAAATAACTCCACGATTCAATAATGCAAAATGGCCTTTATTAAAGTACTTCCCAATAACACCTCTACTACTCGACAGATAGCGTGCTTAAATCAAACTGATTCGTTGCGCATCGGCTGCTGCTACTTTTATACATTTTGGTTGCCTCGTTGACATATTTCTAGGCGTTTCTATTTCTAGAATTTGCTACCAGCTATAACATAACTACAGATGCACGTTATAGCTTCTCATATGCGCGTGTATATGTGAGTGATACTTCCACAGATAATTGCCTACTTTTGGGAGCATCTCAGATAGGATATATGCATGTGTTGTGCGTCTCTCTCCGCTGCGTGTACGTACATATGTGTAGACATAATGATGGATTCGCCTGTTTTATTGTTGTTGTGGCTTCATTTACTTAGCATCAGAGTAGTGATGTTTCACTTAGTGTCACTAATATCCGTCACAGTATTAAATGGATATATGTACTTGAATGCTTATAACTTTTGTATTAGTCCATCGATTTTGTTGAATGAAAGCTTATTTTTTTTGTCATAAAACAGAGCTTAGAGAGAAAAAAATCTGCAAAAAATAAAAAGTTTTCGAAATCCTTCCTCGCAAAGTACAATTTTTTTATATTTTTATACTCAGTTGAGCAGAGCAAACAGAGTACATTAACTGTGATTGGATAACGGTTGGTTGTACAGGTATAAAGGAATCGAGATAGATATATACTTCCATATATCAAAATCATTAGTATCGAAAAAAAATTTGATTGATCCATGTCCGTCCGTCCGTCGGTCCGTCTGTCCGTTAACACGATAACTTGAGTAAATTTTGAGGTATCTTGATGAAATTTGGTGTGTAATGAACGAAATCGGACTATAACCACACCCACTTTTCGATATCGAAAACTTCGAAAAACCGAAAAAGTGCGATAATTCATTACCAAGGACGGATAAAGAGATGAAACTTGGTAAGTAAGTTGAACTTATGACGCATAATAGAAAAATAGTAAAATTTTGGACAATGGAGGTGGCACCGCCCACTTTTAAAAGAAGATAATTTAAAAGTTTTACAAGCTGTAATTTGGCAGCCGTTGTAGATATCATGATGAAATTTGGCTGGAAGGTTACTCCTATTACTATAGGTATGCCTAATAAAAATTAGCAAAATCGGAGAACGACCACGCTCACTTAAAAAAAAAAATGTTTAAGTCAAATTTAACAAAAAATTTAATAACTTTACAGCATATAAGTAAATTATGTCAACATTCAACTCCAGTAATGATATGGTGCAACAAAATACAAAAACAAAACAAAATTTCAAAATTGGCGTGGCTCCGCCCCTTTTCATTTAATTTGTCTAGGATACTTTTAATGCCATAAGTCGAACAAAAATTTACCAATCCTTGTGAAATTTGGTAGAGGCTTAGATTCTAGGACGATAACTGTTTTCTGTGTAAAAGGGCGAAATCGGTTGAAGCCACGCCCAGTTTTTATACACAGTCGACCGTCTGTCCTTCCGGTCAGCCGTTAACACGATAACCTGAGCAAAATCGATATATCTTTAATAAACTCAGTTCACGTACTTATCTGAACTCACTTTGTATTGTTATAAAAAATGGCCGAAATCCGACTATGACCACGCCCACTTTTTCGATATCCAAAATTACGAAAAATGAAAAAATTGGCATAATTGTATACTAAATACGAAAAAAGGGATGAAACATGGTAATTGGATTGGTTTGTTGACGCAAAATATAACTTTAGAGAAAAATTTTCTAAAATGGGTGTGACACTTACCATATTAAATAGAAGAAAATGAAAAAGTTCTGCGGGGCGAAATCAAAAGCCCTTGGAATCTTGGCAGGAATACTGTTCGTGGCATGACGTATATAATAAATTAGCGGTACCCGACAGATGATGTTCTGGGTCACCCTGATCCACATTTTGGTCGATATCTCGAAAACGCTTTCACATATACAACTCCCTTTTAAAACCATATTTAGTACCTTTAATTTGATACCCATATCGTACAAACACATTCTAGATTCACTCCTGGTCCACCCTTATTGCGATATCTCGAAAAGGCGTCCACCTATAAAACTAAGACCCACTACGTTTTAAATAACCATTAACACCTTTTATTTGATACCCATATCGTACAAACAAATTCTAGAGCCACCCCTAGTCCACCTTTATGGCGATATCTCGCAAAGGCGTCCACCTATAGAACTAAGGTCCACTCCCTTTTAAAATACTCATTAACATCTTTCATTTGATACCCATACCGTACAAACAAATTCTAGAGTCACCCCTGGTCCACCTTTATGGCGATATCTCGAAAAGGCGTCCACCTATACAACTAGTCCCATGCCCTTTTAAAATACTCATTAACACCTTTCAATTGATACCCATATCGTACAAACAAATTCTAGAGTCACCCCTGGTCCACCTTTATTGCGATATCTCGAAATGGCGTCCACCTATAGAACTAAGGCGCACTCCCTTTAAAAATACTCATTAACACCTTTCATTTGATACCCATATCATACAAACAAATTCTAGAGTCACCCCTGGTCCACCTTTATGGCGATATCTCGCAAAGGCGTCCACCTATAGAACTAAGGCCCACTCCCTTTTAAAACACTCATTAACACCTTTCATTTGATACCCACATCGTACAAACAAATTCTAGAGTCACCCCTGGTCCACCTTTATGGCGATATCTCGAAAATGCTTCCACCTATAGAACTAAGCCCACGCCCTTTTAAAATACTCATTAACACCTTTCAATTGATACCCATATCGTACAAACAAATTCTAGGGTCACCCCTGGTCCACCTTTATGGCGATATCCCGAAAAGGCGTCCACCTTTAGAACTAAGGCCCACTCCCTTTTAAAATACTCATTATCACCTATGGTTTGATACCCATATTTTACAAACGCATTCTAGAGTCAACCCTGGTCCACCTTTATAACGATATCTCGAAAAGGCGTCCACCTTTAGAACTAACGCACACTCCCTTTTAAAATACTCATTAACACCTTTCATTTGATACCCATATCGTACAAACAAATTCTAGAGTCATCCCTGGTCCACCTTTATGTCGATATCTCGAAAAGGCGTCCACCTATAGAGCTAAGGCCCACTCCCTTTTAAAATACTCATTATCACCTATGGTTTGATACCCATGTTTTAAAAACGCATTCTAGAGTCAATCCTGGTCCACCTTTACAACGATATCTCGAAAAGGCGTCCACCTATAGAACTAAGGCCAACTCTCTTTTAAAATACTCATTAACACCTTTCACTTGATACCCATATCGTACAAATAAATTCTAGAGTCATCCCTGGTCCACCTTTATGGCGATATCTCGAAAAGGCGTCCACCTATAGAGCTAAGGCCCACTCCCTTTTAAAATACTCATTATCACCTTTGGTTTGATACCCATATTTTACAAACGCATTCTATAGTCAACCCTGGTCCACCCTTATAACGATATCTCGAAAAGGCGTCCAACTAAGCCCACGCCCTTTTAAAATACTCATTAACAGCTTTCATTTGATACCCATATCGTACAAATAAATTCTAGAGTCACCCCTGGTCCACCTTTATGGCGATATCTGGAAAAGGCGTCCACCTATAGAACTAAGGTCAACTCCCTTTTAAAACACTCATTAACGCCTTTCACAAACTTTTCAATTGACACCCATATCGTACAAACAAATTCTAGAGTCACCCCTGGTCCACCTTTATGGCGATATCTCGAAAAGGCGTCCACCTATAGAACTAAGCCCACGCTCTTTTAAAATACTCACCTGGTCCACCTTTATGGCGATATCTCGAAAAGGCGTCCACCTATAGAACTAAGCCCACGCTCTTTTAAAATACTCATTAACACCTTTCATTTGATACCCATATCGTACAAACAAATTCTAGTGTCACGCCTGGTCCACATTTATGGCGATATCTCGAAAAGGCGTCCACCTATAGAACTAAGCCCACGCCCTTTTAAAATACTCATTAACACCTTTCAATTGATACCCATATCGTAGACACAAATTCTAGAGTTACCCCTGGTCCACCTTTATGGAGATATCTCGAAAAGGGGTCCACCTATAGAACCAAGGCCCACTCCCTTTTAAAATACTCATTAACACCTTTGATTTGATACCCATATCGTACAAACAATTTCTAGAATCACCCCTGGTCCACCTTTATGGCGATATCTCGAAAAGGCGTCCACCTATAGGACTAGGCCCACGCCCTTTTAAAATACTCATTAACACCTTTCATTTGATACCCATATCGTACAAACAAATTCTAGAGTCACGCCTGGTCCACATTTATGGCGATATCTCGAAAAGGCGTCCACCTATAGAACCAAGGCCCACTCCCTTTTAAAATACTCATTAACACCTTTGATTTGATACCCATATCGTACAAACAAATTCTAGAGTCACCCCTGGTCCACCTTTATGGAGATATCTCGAAAAGGCGTCCACCTATAGAACCAAGGCCCACTCCCTTTTAAAATACTCATTAACACCTTTGATTTGATACCCATATCGTACAAACAAATTCTAGAATCACCCCTGGTCCACCTTTATGGCGATATCTCGAAAAGGCGCCCACCTATAGGACTAAGACCACGCCCTTTTAAAATACTCATTAACACCTTTCATTTGATACCCATATCGTACAAACAAATTCTAGAATCACCCCTGGTCCACTTTTATGGCATTATCCCGAAAAGGCGTCCACCTATAGAACCAAGGCCCACTCCCTTTTAAAATACTCATTAACACCTTTGATTTGATACCCATATCGTACAAACAAATTCTAGAGTCACCCCTGGTCCACCTTTATGGAGATATCACGAAAAGGCGTCCACCTATAGAACCAAGGCCCACTCCCTTTTAAAATACTCATTAACACCTTTGATTTGATACCCATATCGTACAGACAAATACTAGAGTCATCCCTGGTCCACCTTTATGGCGATATCCCGAAAAGGCGTCCACCTATAGAACTAAGGCCCACTCCCTTTTAAAATACTCATTATCACCTATGGTTTGATACCCAAATTTTACAAACGCATTCTAGAGTCAACCCTGGTCCACCTTTATAACGATATCTCGAAAAGGCGTCCACCTTTAGAACTAAGGCACACTCCCTTTTAAAATACTCATTAACACCTTTCATTTGATACCCATATCGTACAAACAAATTCTAGAGTCATCCCTAGTCCACCTTTATGTCGATATCTCGAAAAGGCGTCCACCTATAGAGCTAAGGCCCACTCCCTTTTAAAATACCCATTATCACCTATGGTTTGATACCCATGTTTTACAAACGCATTCTAGAGTCAACCCTGGTCCACCTTTATAACGATATCTCGAAAAGGCGTCCACCTATAGAACTAAGGCCAACTATATTTCAAAATACTCATTAACACCTTTCACTTGATACCCATATCGTACAAATAAATTCTAGAGTCATCCCTGGTCCACCTTTATGGCGATATCTCGAAAAGGCGTCCACCTATAGAGCTAAGGCCCACTCCCTTTTAAAATACTCATTATCACCTTTGGTTTGATACCCATATTTTACAAACGCATTCTATAGTCAACCCTGGTCCACGTTTATAACGATATCTCGAAAAGGCGTCCACCTATAGAACTAAGCCCACCCCCTTTTAAAATACTCATTAACAGATTTCATTTGATACCCATATCGTACAAATAAATTCTGGAGTCACCCCTGGTCCACCTTTATGGCGATATCTGGAAAAGGCGTCCACCTATAGAACTAAGGCCAACTCCCTTTTAAAATACTCATTAACGCCTTTCACAAACTTTTCAATTGACACCCATATCGTACAAACAAATTCTAGAGTCACCCCTGGTCCACCTTTATGGCGATATCTCGAAAAGGTGTCCACCTATAGAACTAAGCCCACGCTCTTTTAAAATACTCATTAACACCTTTCATTTGATACCCATATCGTACAAACAAATTCTAGAGTCACGCCTGGTCCACATTTATGGCGATATCTCGAAAAGGCGTCCACCTATAGAACTAAGCCCACGCCCTTTTAAAATACTCATTAACACCTTTCAATTGATACCCATATCGTAGAAACAAATTCTAGAGTCACCCCTGGTCCACCTTTATGGAGATATCCCAAAAAGGCGTCCACCTATAGAACCAAGGCCCACTCCCTTTTAAAATACTCATTAACACCTTTGATTTGATACCCATATCGTACAAATAAATTCTAGAATCACCCCTGGTCCACCTTTATGGCGATATCTCGAAAAGGCGTCCACCTATAGGACTAAGCCCACGCCCTTTTAAAATACTCATTAACACCTTTCATTTGATACCCATATCGTACAAACAAATTCTAGAGTCACCCCTGGTCCACTTTTATGGCGTTATCCCGAAAAGGCGTCCACCTATAGAACCAAGGCCCACTCCCTTTTAAAATACTCATTAACACCTTTGATTTGATACCCATATCGTACAAACAAATTCTAGAGTCACCCCTGGTCCACCTTTATCGAGATATCTCGAAAAGGCGTCCACCTATAGAACCAAGGCCCACTCCCTTTTAAAATACTCATTAACACCTTTGATTTGATACCCATATCGTACAAACAAATATTAGAGTCACCCCTGGTCCACCTTTATGGCGATATCTAGAAAAGGCGTCCACCTATAGAACCAAGGCCCACTCCCTTTTAAAATACTCATTAACACCTTTGATTTGATACCCATATCGTACAAACAAATTCTAGAGTCACCCCTGGTCCACTTTTATGGCGATATCTCGAAAAGGCGTCCACCTATAAAATTAAGGCCCACTCCCTTTTAAAATACTCATTAACACCTTTGATTTGATACCCATATCGTACAAACAAATTCTAGAGTCACCCCTGGTCCACCTTTATGGAGATATCTCGAAAAGGCGTCCACCTATAGAACCAAGGCCCACTCCCTTTTAAAATACTCATTAACACCTTTCATTTGATACTCATATCGTACAAACAAATTCTAGAGTCACCCCTGGTCCACCTTTATGGAGATATCTCGAAAAGGCGTCCACCTATAGAACCAAGGCCCACTCCCTTTTAAAATACTCATTAACACCTTTCATTTGATACTCATATCGTACAAACAAATTCTAGAGTCACCCCTGGTCCACCTTTATGGCGATATCCCTAAATGGCGTCCACCTATAGAACTATGGCCCACTCGCTCTTAAAATACTCTTTAATACCTTCCATTTGATACACATGTCATACAAACACATTCCAGGGTTACCCTAGGTTCATTTTCCTATATGGTGATTTTCCCTTATTTTGTCTCCATAGCTCTCAGCTGAGTATGTAATGTTCGGTTACACCCGAACTTAGCCTTCCTTACTTGTTAGAAAAAAAATGAAAAAATCCGTAATGATTGTTCGTTATCTTTGAATCTGCAGGGCCTAACAAGAAGTGCACAGTTTATAGAAAATTTTATTACCTTTTAAAAGGTTCAAACTGTTTTGGAATCGCTTAGTTCTTTCTTGAGATATATATGATTAAGTGGACCCATTTTTTTTTTTTTAACGGTTATTCGTAAATATCTTAAAATGTTCCCATATAATTAAAAATAACCTTGATTTTCGTAATCAGGGGGTGATTTTTACATAGGTGTTTGATAATGGCGTCCCTGGTTACAGAAAAAAAATTGAATTTGTGATCCAGTGTAACCAATATACAAAGATATTGAAAGAATTTCCATCTGTGATATCCGAACCTGATTATATAAAGGCAGTTAAGCATGCTACGGTACACAGGCTTGTAACTGAAGGAAGCTTTTCTTATTCTAAGCCCAGGCGATTAGATCCTATAAAATTCAAAGTGGCAGAGGCCGAGTTCGATTTTTTGTTAAAATCTGGAGTTTGTAGGCCATCAAATTCATCCGTAGCATCTCATCTTCATCTAGTACACAAGAAGGACGTTAATTATTGGCGTCCTTGTGGTGATTTTTGTAGGCTGAAGGTAGCAACAGTACCCGATCGTTATCCTTTGCCTCATATCCATGATTTCAATATGAATCTTAACAACAAAAGCGTGTTTTGCAAAATTGATTTAGCAAAAGCGTATCATCAGATACCAATGGCCAAAGAAGACTTATATAAAACGGCATTAACAACACGTTACGTGTGCCCTTTGGATTGAGAAAATCGTCTCAAGTTTTTCAAAGGTTTATAAACGAAGTTGTAAGTGGGCTAGACTTTGTATTTGCATACGTTGATGATTTGCTTATCGCAAGTAGGGATGAAAAGAACATTTAAGGATCTGCGCATATTTTTCCAAGCGTTTATCGGAACACGGTTTAAGCTTTAAACCTAGCAAATGTATGTTTGGAGTTAGTAATATAGATTTTTTAGGGCACAACATTTCCCGTTCTAGTATTAGACCATCGGATGAAAAAGTGGCAGCAATTCGTATTTTTGAGCTTCCGAAATCTTTGAAACTGGCTCAAAGTTTATTGGAATGATAAACTATTATCATCGATATATTCCGAATCTTGCTGAATATACAAATACAATATATAATTTAATTAATAACACGAATAAGAAACGGGACAAAACTTTAATTTGGGACGACATATCAACTAAAGCATTTGAATGTATCAAAGAAAAATTTGCATCTACGATGTTATTGAATCCTTTTAATAAAGATGAAAAGCCTTCTTTGAATGTTGGTGCATCAAATACAGCGATTGGTGGTGTCATACATCAACATTTTAATGTCAAATCAGAGCCAATAGGCTTCTTTCCAAAAAGCTTTCACCATCAGAAACCAAATATAGTACATTTGACCGTGAGTTGTTAGCCATATATTTAAATATTAAGCATTTTCGCTACCTCTTAGAAGGACGACAGTTTACAGTTTATACCGATCACAGACCCTTAATTTTTTCTTTAAGTTCAAAAACGGAGCGTAGTCCGAGACAGACGAGGCATTTCGAATTTATTTCGCAGTTTTCAAACGATATACAGTACTTTAAGGGAAAAGGCAATATAGTAGCTGATACATTATTACGAACTTTTGAAATAGAGGCAATTAGGAACTTCGACCTAAACTTTAAAGTATTGCAAAATGACCAACAAAAAGATAGTGAATTGACCGAAATAATTGCTAGCGAAAGTTGCCATAATCTTAAACTAATTAAAGTTTCACTTTTAAATTTCAATATCTTGTGCGAAGATTCGGGTGAAAATCAAATCCCATTTATTCCAAACAGTTTACGAAAAACAGTATTTAATATGTTACATGGAATTGTAAATCCAGGTACAAAGGCTACCCGTAGATTGATTGTTAAGAAATATTATTGGCCAAATATGAACAAACAAATAAATTTATGGTCCAAAGCATGTATACATTTTCAAAAGGCAAAAGTTTATCGTCAAACAAAATTACCAGTAAGCAAAATTCCAATACCTAAGAGTATATTCGAACATATTAATTTAGACATTGTAGGCCCTTCACCTGTCTCTAGAGGACATCGATATATATTTACTGTTGTTGATAGGTTTACGCGTTGGCCGGAGGGATTTGCTTTAAGAGGCATCTCTGCAAATACTATTGCAAAGAAGTTTCTTCATGAATACATTTCACGTTTTGGAGTTCCTTTGGAAATAACCACTGATCAGGGAGCTCAGTTTACATCGAACTTGCTTTCGGAACTGACCAAATTACTTACAAATCATCATATAACGACGTCTCCTTACCATCACCAAGCTAATGGGATGATGAACGATTTCATAGGCAGTTAAAATCCTCTATAATGGCTAGAAGTGGTGCTAGAGATTGGTACGAAGAGTTACCGATAATACTTCTTGGTTTGCGATCGGCTTTCAAAAAAGATATTTCGGCTACACCAGCAGAAATGGTTTATGGTCAAAATTTACGTTTAGCTGGGGACCTTATAGTTTCAAGTTCAGAGAATATAAGTTCATCGGATGTTTTAAATAGTTTGCGCAAACATTTTGAAAATGTTCAATCGAATCTGCAACATCATCAAAATTCTACTGGATTTTCTGTTCCAAAGAATTTAAAAGATTGCCGATTAGTTTTTGTTCGTGTTGTAAATAAACATTCTTTAAAACATCCTTATGAAGGGCCTTATAGAGTTGTAGAAAAAGATGTTAAAAATTTTAAAGTAATTATAAATAATGACGTTAAATCCATTCCTATTGATCGTTTAAAACCAGCTTTAATTGAAACATCTTTTCCTAATACAAAATATAAAAAGAAAGTTACTTTTAACTTATTTAATATTAAATCTTTGGAAGGGGGAGTATTGTAGGGTTATGTTATTTTAATTTATGATGTTAATATTAGCTACATTCATATTCACCTTTATATAAATCTACTTTGAAGAAATTAAATGAATTGTTCTTGTTAGTTTTTTTATATTTCAATTTCGAAATTATAATAATCAAAAATTTTCATTCGATATAAAATTCTTTAAAGATACGCTAGCATATATTTGGGCGTTAAGTGATATAAAGATATTAGTGTTATAAATATATTTTATACGTTAATAAAATTATTTACCTAAAATAAATATTGGTTAATTCTTCTATTAAATACAAATAATATTAGTGAATTTATGTTAAGTGGACTAAAACCCACAATGGGTATCAAATGAAAGGTGTTAATGAGTATTTTAAAAGGGAGTGGGCCTTAGTTCTATAGGTGGACGCCTTTGCGAGATATCGCCATAAAGGTGGACCAGGGGTGACTGTAGAATGCTTTTGTACGATATGAGTATCAAATGAAAGGTGTTAATGACTACTTTAAAAGGGAGGGTGCCTTAGTTCTATAGGTGGACGCCTTTTCGAGATATCGCCATAAAGGTGGACCAGGGGTGACTGTAGAATGTGTTTGTACTATATGAGTATCAAATGAAAGGTGTTAATGACTATTTTAAAAGGGAGGGTGCCTTAGTTCTATAGGTGGACGCCTTTTCGAGATATCGCAATAAAGGTGGACCAGGGGTGACTGTAGAATGTGTTTGTACGATATGAGTATCAAATGAAAGGTGTTAATGACTATTTTAAAAGGGAGGGTGCCTTAGTTCTATAGGTGGACGCCTTTTCGAGATATCGCCATAAAGGTGTACCAGGGGTGCCTTAGTTCTATAGGTGGACGCCTTTTCGAGATATCGCCATAAAGGTGTACCAGGGGTGACTCTAGAATGTGTTTGTATGATATGGGTATCAAATGAAAGGTGTTAATGGGTATTTTAAAAGGGAGTGGGCCTTAGTTCTATAGGTGGGCGCCTTTTCGAGATATCGCCATAAATGTGGACCAGGGTGACCCAGAATATCATCTGCCGGGTATCGCTAATTTATTTATAATGTAATACCACGAACAGTGTTCCTGCCAAGAATCCAAGGGCTTTTGATTTCGCCCTGCAGAACTTTTTCATTTTCTTCTACTTAATATGGTAGGTGTCACACCAATTTTAGAAAGTTTTTTCTAAAGTTATATTTTGTGTCAATAAACCAATCCAATTACCATGCTTCATCCCTTTTTTCAATTTTGGTAAAGAATTATGGCATTTTTTTCATTTTTCGTAATTTTGGATATCGAAAAAGTGCGCGTGGTCATATTCGAACTTCGTCCATTTTTTACCAAGATAAAATGAGTTCAGATAAGTACGTGAACTAAGTTTAGTAAAGATATATCTATTTTTTCTCAAGTTATCGTGTTAACGGCCGAGCGGAAGGACAGACGGTAGACTGTGTATAAAACTGGGCGTGGCTTCAACCGCCTTCGCCCATTTTCAAAGAAAATAGTTATCGTCGTAGAATCTATGCAACTACCGAATTTCACAAGGGTTGGTTCGACTTATGGCATTAAAAGTATTCTAGACAAACTAAATGAAAAAGGGCGGAGCCACGCATATTTTGAAATTTTCTTTTGTTTTTGTATTTTGTTGCAACATATAATTACTGGAGTTTAATCTTGAAATTTTGAAATTTTCTTTTGTTTTTCTATTTTGTTGCAACATATAATTACTGGAGTTTAATCTTGACATAATTTACTTATATACTCTAAAGATATTAATTTTTTTGTTAAAATTTGACTTAAAATTTTTTTTTTCTTTTTATGTTGGGCGTGCTCGTCATTCGATTTTGCTAATTTTTATTTAGAACACATACAGTAATAGGAGTATCGATCCTGCCAAATTTCACCATGATATCTTCAACGACTGCCAAATTACAGCCAGAATAACTTATAAATTTCATTCTTTTGAAAGTGGGCTGTGCCACACCCATTGTCCAAAATTTTACTAATTTTCTATTCTGCGTCATATGGTCAACCCAACTACCAAGTGTCATCGCTTTATCTGTCTTTGGTAATGAATTATCGCACATTGACTGTTTTTCGAAATTTTCGATTTCGAAAAAGTGGGCGCGGTTTTAGTCCGATTTCGTTCATTTTAAACAGCGATCTGAGATGAGTGCGCAGGAACCTACATACCAAATTTCATCAAGATACCTCAAAATTTACTCAAGTTATCGTGTTAACGGGCAGACGGACGGACGGAAGGACGGACTAAATTAATTTCCTTTTTCGCCCAGATCATTTTGATATATAGAAGTCTATATCTCTCTCGATTAGTTTATGCCGTTACGGATTACTTTTATGCGAACAAAATTAATATACTCTGTGAGCTCTGCTCAACTGAGTATAAAAATTAACCCTCGAAATGCCGTGAAAATATACCCATATGCGTAGCAATTTCGCGTGTAGTTCTGAAGCTTCTGAGTGTGATATTGAGATGATTTTTGGGAGTATTGGCGGTTTTTTTGGGGTAATTTCTGGAATACCATGGGGATCCTTCCAGGGTCTTTTGGGGGTAAATTTTGGGTTATTTCGGGGGCTCCCTTGGGGTCTTCCCGGGTCATTTGGGGGCGTTAGGGGACTCCCTCGGGGCATTGGGAGACCTTCCGGGATGGTTTTGGGGAATCCCTCGGGGTAATTTGGGTGTCATTCCGTGATGGTTCTGGGGAGTCCCTCGGTGTTATTTGGGGTTCATTCCGAGATGGTTTTGGAAACTCCCTCGGGATCATTTGGCGGTCATTCCGGGATGGTTTTGGGCACTCCTCCGGCGTCCTTCCGGGGTCACTTTGGGGTCGTTCCGAGATGTTTTTGGGAACTCCCTCGGGGTCGTTTGGGGTTTATTCCGGGATAATTTTGGGGACTACCTCGGGGAGGTAAAATCAGTAGAGGCAATTAAAATAATCTATGACTGGTGCATCTTCTATGCACCGCTAGCGATGGCTTTGGTCGGAATTAATGAGGTTTATCTTCGGGTAAGGGTGGTTCAGCGTCGAATGGTAATTGAGGTGATGCATTGTTGCCGACATATGGATCAATTGTATCACATAAATATGTTTGTATGTACACATAAATTTTTTTTAAATAATAAATATAATAAACTATAGCTCCCGATTTGTAAACATAACGCTTTTTGACTTTTCGCAGAATGATTTGCTTTCCAAAAGTTGAAAATAATACGAAGAACGTATGAGGTTATGTGCTGGAGCCTATCAGCGGGGTCTCTTCTTTTTTGAATTGTCCAAATATACATCTTGATGATTTCCTAAAGGGTCCATAATAATTTCGCGAAGATTCCAGGATCCCGGAAGGGTTCTGTGCTGATCCCGAAATTATCCCAAAATGATCATGGAGAGTCCCCCAAATGACCCCAGATGACTGCCCAAAAACTTCCCGGAATGACCCCTAAATGACCCCGATCGAGTTTCCAAAAGGATCCCGGAATTACCGCAACATGATACCGAGAGGGTCCCCAAAACCATCCCGGAATGACAACCAAATGACCGCTAGGCAGTCCCCAGAACAATCCCGGAATGACCCTCAAATGACGCCGAGGAAGTCCCCAAAACCATCTCGGAAGGACTCCAAATGACCACGAGGGAGCCCCCAAAATCATTATGGAATGACCCCCAAATGACCCCGAGGGAGTCTCCAAAAACATCCAGAAATGACCCCCAAATGTCCCCGAGGGAGTCCCCAAAAACATCCCTGAATGACCCCCAAATGATCCCGAGGCAGTCCCCAAAACCATCCCGGAATGACCCGCAAATGATCACGAGGGAGTCCCTAAAACCATCCTGGAATGACCCTCAAACGACCCCGAGGGAGTACCCAGAACCTTACCGGAATGGCTCCAAATGACCCCGAGGGAGTCCCCAAAACCATCCCGGAAGGACTCCAAATGACCCCGGGAGGATCCCGAGGGAGTCCCAAAAATCATCCCGTTTGTAAAAATTACAGGGAAGATGGGTTTTGGGATCTTGCCCAGAACATCTTGTGCGGTGTAACCATCCCTTACACGGGACTAGTAATAGAACGATACGAGTACTGAGTGAGTAGTATCGATACTTTTACAAAAAATACTCAAGTATTTCCTACTCGATGCTTTTTTCCAAGTACTGAGTAAAGTATCGATACTTTACCTCGATAATTTTCTCCGATACTTTACCAAGTGCCTATGGTCTACATGTTCAAGATTAACAAAGTTCAGTAAATTCACCACTTAACTTGAGCAACTTAATTTGAGATTATCGACGATGCCGTAAAGGCTCCACGTTTCACTTAAACCTACTTTTTGATAATGGTGGAATGGGAGACCACTTCTGCCTGTGATGGTAAAAGAAAAGTATGAGTTTATCGTCCAAAATCACTATCTCCAAAAAAAAAAAATTATGAAAAGCTGCTAACTCCATACAATTTCAATACATATTAGATAGTCACGCAGTACAGCTTTTTCGTTCCACTGCGAAATTTTTGTGGATCAAGACAGCAGCTTTTACAGTATCGTCGACGATACATGGGGAGTACTCTCTCCTCATTTTGTAGGTGGTGTTTTTGGGACATAAGAAGACAGCCCAAACTGGTTCTGAGAGCAGCGTTTTGGTATTGTCCCTTTTTTCCATTTTTGAAAGAGGGCGTGGATATAATCAGATTTCGACCGTTTTCAATACTAAGTAATATAAAGTGGCTCACAGCTTATTTTGTGCAGCTATAGAACAAAACTGTTAGTCTAAGGTTGTAAGACCTACACATAATCTTCGACACTTTACAGCCCCGCGTTTGAACTCACGCCTTTCCCGCTTGGTCGATCATGTGCACATCTCGCCTTCGCTTAATCTCGCCCAGTCTAATTGGGACGTCTACGGAGCAAACTTCAAGGGATGCGCCCTTTTTAGCTAGTTCGTCCGCTTTTTCATTCCCATCTATTCCCATGTGCCCTGGGACCCAATATAGATGTATGCTTCGCCCTGTCCCGATTCTCTGAAGAGAATACTTACACTCTAACACGCATTTAGATGCTGTGCTATGCGAGATTATTGCCTTAAATGCCGCTTGACTGTCAATATAAAAGTTAACACGGTTGCAGCTTAAGCTATTCTCTTCCAGGGATTCTACTGCTTTGGTTACGGCTAATATTTCCGCTTGGAATACGCTACAGTAATCTGGCAGCCGGTAGAATCTGCTTATTTCCGGATCAGCACAGTATCCCGCAGACCCTACTCCATCCACTACTATGGAACCATCTGTGTACACATGTATCGCCTCGTCCGCCATTTGCGCACCCATGCGCCAACCGTCCACCTCTATTGTGGCCTTAAGATCTCCCTCGAAGCGCAGATAGGGAATCAGGTAGTATGTTCGTCTTGTGATTGATGACGCTATACTACTATGGCCATATGGTCGGCGCTCAAGCTGCCCCGAGGCACCGAGCCTGGTTGCGGTTGTTAATGCTTTGTTCTTTGCTACCAGGTCTACGGGTGGAATGTGCAGAATGGCATACAGTGCAACCGTCGGGGTTGTTTTCAGGGATCCCGTAATGCTAAGCAACGATAATCTGCATACCCCCTCTAATTTTTTGAGGTATGTTAATTTTTTGTGTGGCTTTCAACCAAACAAGAACTCCATAGTATAGAATAGGGCTTACAACCGCTGTAAAAAACCAATGAGAAAGAGAGGGCGATAAGCCCCACGTACACCCCAGCATAGAGTGCCGTTGAGGCCTTCTTGACCCTCTCCTCCACGTTGAGCTTCCATGACAGCTTACTGTCTAGGATGATTCCTAGATATTTTGTGCAAGGTTTCTCCTGTAAGGTCACCCCTCCTAACTTAGGCCTGGTCCAGTTTGGGACCTTGTACTTCTTTGTAAACAAGACCATATTCGTCTTCTCCGCATTGAGTTTCAACCCGACATTAGATGCCCAGGTATGAATATCCCGAAGCGCTCGATCAATCAAAGAACTAATCGTTGGGAGGCACTTTCCACTTATGACAATTGCAACGTCATCTGCGTTAGCCGTAAGTTTTACAGGTCCCTCATCGAATCACTTGAGCAGTTGGTTGATGCCCAGCGTCCACAACAGAGGCGATACCACCTCTCCCTGCGGCGTGCCCCTGTCCACTGATTTCGTGGCCTCGTACAATCCCCATTGTGATATAATCTTCCTGCAATTTAACATGCAGCCGATCCATCTGATTATGGCAGGATGTACTTTAATGTAATTAAGACCATCCATAATCGCCCATTTTGCAACATTATTAAAAGCCCCGGCAATCTCCAAGAAGACTCTTAGAGCATACTCATTATATTCCAGGGATTTCTCTATGCTTATTACCACCCTATGCAATGCGGTGTCTATCGACTTGCCTTTGGTGTACGCATGCCGTGTTGTGGAGAGCAGCTTTTCATCCACGTTGGGCTTTATGTATACATTAATCAGCCTCTCAAAGGTTTTGAGCAGAAATGATGTTAAGCTAATGGGTCTATAGTCTTTGGGATACACGTAACTGATCTTCCCCGCCTTTGGTAGGAAAGCTACACGAGCAGTGTGAAATGTGTGTCGAGAAGCACCTCAAGGGATTCCTCACTATTGCGTGACCATTCCCCGTTCTCTTTCTTTATTAGTCCCGAGGCTATGTTTCCCTTTGCTAGGACTTTTTTCAACCGTGCTACTTCGCTGGAGCACTCTATGTCCATACAGAAGCTTTTCCATGAGTTTCTCTTCGCCCTGGTAATTTCACGTTTGTAGATCCTCAGTAGATCCCTGTACTCGTCCCGACACGCTTCGTTTTCCGCGGTCTTTGCGAGCTTAAACATTTCTTTTACCTGTCTTCTTAGAAGACTCAGCTCATTGCTCCACCATGGCGGTTTTGCTTTTCCTCTGAATCTTCTTAGAGGGCAAGCTTTGTTATATGCAGTCATAAGCGTCCTTGTTAGGAATTCATTCGACTCCTCCAGTTCCTTTACATGGGCAACCTCTTTGGGTTGTCCTAGTTTTGTTTCTACATGTTTCTGGAATTTAGTCCAGTTCGTTGACCTAGGGTTTCTTAAGGTTCCTCCCTTCTCTACCCTCTTTAGGTGGATGCTGAAGCTGATATGCGCATGGTCGGAGAAGGATGATCTATCAAGAACCATCCAATCATACCTTGATATATCACGCTCGGAGCTCAATGTAATGTCCAGAACATTGCTGGTTGTTGGACCAATATTTGTAAAATGATGGAAACTCATTTTAAGAAATTGTAAGTACTTTCCTAGTCACCAAAACGCAAAAAATGCATGCCTAACATTAACTCCAACTTGGCTTCGGGTCCTCATACGTCTGTATCTTCAACTACGCGGACTGATCTGAACATGCCAGCTAAAGTTTCCATGACTAATGTTACTCAGAAATCCCTCAACGATCGGCCGAGCTTTCTAGCGATGCTACGGAGATTTGTGACGGTGTTAACACCGTTCTAACTAGCAGTGGTGCCTCTGTAGCGATCGCCACCTCAACGCCACCGTTAATTTCTTCAGCCTCCCCAATTTTACCTTCGCCCCCACCTGTTTCTCCACCTCCTACAACTGCAGTAGCTGATAGTTTGGCGGCTCCTGGGGTAAAATTGTTGCGGCTGCCAGCAACCAAAAGTCAGTGAGTGGTTCGAACAACAAGGCAAGGTCACCAGTGCGTTAACTGCCCCTTCTCTTACAGTAGCTCCATCTTCTGGTGTGCTACCTGATACTACTTCGCTGGTGACTGCTGTGCCACATCGTACATGCATCTCCAACGGAACATGACGTTGATAATTATGTTTGCTCTAAGCTTGGTGTCGCGCACACCAGTAACATCAATGTTTATAAATTTAACTTTAAGTATGAGAGAGACATTTCCTCGGTTAATAATTATCTGCTTCTGATGCATTTTTCGACAAGGTGCTTGATCCTTCTTTTTGGCCGGTACATACGGTGGTACATTTATTTACCAGAAAGCCGAGGGCTGAACCTGTTATATCAAATAATCCAAATACAAAAAACGTAATGACGAACACAGAAACAACAACACAAAGGTTATTATTGATTCGTCCCATCTCATCATTAATTACCAAAATGTTCGTGGCCTACGATGAAAACCCGTCCCTTTTTTCCTTAGTAGCTTCAGTTTTACGCCACAAGTAATCGCCTTTACGGAGACCTGGCTAAAGCCTGAAAATTTCAATTCTGAGGTATTCTCAAATAAATATGTTGTTTATCGGCGTGACCGCATCTCCAGGGCGGGAGGTGTTCTTATTGCTGTTGATTTGAACCTTTCATCTGAGCTTATTTCGCTGAGCGATGTCTCTGGTATCGAATTCATAGCAGTTAGACTTTGGCTTGGTGTCTTTCGCGTAACTGTTTGCTGTTCTTATATACCACCCCGCTCGGATATGCATGTGCATACTACACCTTTTCAACCCAATAATGAGAAAACGTAAATTTGTAATGAGAATAAGTAAATTAAAATGAGAAAAGGTAAACTGATAACGAGAAACCGTAAATTTATAATGGGAAAATTTAAATTTATAATGATAAAAGTAAACTGATAACGAGAAACTATAATCTAGTAATGAGAAAATATAAATTTATATTGAGAATATATAAATTTTTAATGAGAAAACGTAAGCTTGTAATGAGATGGATTTTATAACTTTAGTTATTTAAACTTTATGCATGTAATTGGATTCCCACCCTTATTCAAAAGTGGCAGCGGTTGGGCAACACCTTGGAAGACCTGGTAATTGTGTGTGATAACGCGCCTTGTCACTCAAGCATCGAGTCAGCGATAGCCCAGCACTCCAACAATATGTCACAAGTGCTTCGATTGGGTCCATACTCACCTTTGTTGAACCCCTTAGAAATACTATGGTCCAAACTTAACGCAGAAGTAAAGACGACTCTGCGCATACCTGTTGTGACTGGAGCAGGGATAGGCGAACAGCGGCTCCAGTATTTAGAAAACGCCATTGATGACGCCAAAACGATTTCGACGGGAGGCGATTGTGCAAGAGTTGCACAGCATACAACAACATTTCATGTAGATGCACTCGCACTACAAGACATGACAGTGGGTTAATAAAGGAAAAAGATAGATTTTGAAAAATTATTAGAGTTCTCATTATTAACTTACATATTCTCATTTTGAATTTGTGTTTTCTCATTACTAATTTACATTTTCTCATTACCAGTTTACATTTTCTTATTCCTAATTTACGCTTTCTCATTACAATTTACGTATTCTCTTTAAAAAATTATATTTTCTCAATATAAAATTACATTTTCTCAATATAATTTACGTTTTCTCCTTACAAATTTACGTTTTCTCATTAATGGTTTGGTTCTCATTACAAACTTACGTTTTCTCATTACAAATTTACACATTCTCAACATAAATTTATATTTTCTCATTACAACTTTAAAATTTCTCATTATAATTTACCTTTTCTCATTTTAATTTACGTATTCTCATTATAAACTTACGGTTTCTCATTATGGGGTTGAAAAGGTGTAGTCATAGCTTGGCCATTCGCGACTTGTATTCTAAGTTGGGAAGTAATGATCGACTTGTGGTTGTTGGGTATTTTAATTTGCCAACAGCAACTTGGGTTAATATTAGTGATTCAAACTTTTTATTTATTTATTTATTTGAATTAGTCTACGAACATGAAAAATATTCTTACAGACTATGAGTAAATAAAATTTAGCAAATTAATAGATTATATTAAATTTAAAGTATAAAGAAAATATGATTTCGAGACCGAAAAATCAATATCGATAGAATTAGAGATTATATTGAATTCATTAACAGCCTTTGACAAAGGGGGCGTTCCGAAGATAGTTTGTCTTAAAGTTTTCGCAATAAAAAATATTTGAAAATCGCAGTGTCCTTTTCGGGACATTAAGATAAATGCGCTCCAGAAGGTAAATACAGTCAACAGTTCCTTGTATAATGCCAAACACAAAAGTTAACGGGAGGACAGACCTTCGTTTTTCTAAAGATTTAAGTTTTATTAACAATGATCGAGACCTGTAGGAGGGAAGTGGTTCCGTGAAGCGAAGGCAAAGCAAAGCATATTTAAGAAACACTTTTTGAACACGTTCTATCCTGTCTATTCTAAATTTATGAAATGGACGCCATATAATGGCTGCATACTCCAGATAGGGACGTACAAAAGTGGTGTAAAGCAACTTTAATGTATAGGGATTTGAGAAATCAGAACTATTTCTTCTAAGAAAACCTAACATAGCATATGTCTTCGATACTATAAAATCAATGTGGATGTTGAAAGAGATATTGGCATCAAAAATAACACCAAGATTCTTTATTTCACTGGATATCTGCAGAGTATGAGCTAAAATAATGTAAGATAATAAGATAATGCTAAAAGATAATTAGATTTTGAAAAAGAAACATGAAAACATTTGCTGATATTAAGCGAAAGGTGCGACTTCAGGCACCACAAGTATTGCTCTATCTTAGCGAAAAAAAAGATATTTGATCAAATTCAACGCCATTCGTAAGAGAAAGACTTCTTCTTTAAGATGCTATGTGTGCTTTAAAAAAAAAATCTGTCGTTTATATATAACCTCAAAAATAGGTAAAAACGGTGTTTTTTGCACACTTAGGTTAGGATATCTCAAAATCCTGACGTGATAGAGCAATTCTGCGTCCAGATTTGAATTCAGCGCATCAAAAACCTTTAGGAAATATGGTCTGGTTTATGGTCAAACTTCTTGTCGGCCTGTGTTATTAAGGTCTAATTTAATTATAGCCACGTCAGTTAGATTGGTGACTCTTGAAAATATCTCCAAGTAATCGGCATATAGCAAGAAGTAACTGAACTTAAAGCATGAGGAAATATCATTTATAAACAACACAAAGAGCAATGGACCAAGAATGCTACCTTGTGGGACACCCGATATCGCAACATACGAATAAGAGGAGGCATTATCAACTATAAGCACGCATGGTGTATGACGTAAGTACGACTTAAGCCAATTCAAAAATCCAGAATGAAAGCCAAGACACTCAAGCTTCGCAAACAGAGTCCTGTGAGACACTTTGTCAAAGGCTTTCGAAAAATCCGTGTAGACACAGTCTACCTGACGTATGATAGAAAAGCCGATAGATAATACTCACTAAACACTGCCAAATTTGAAACAGTAGAGCGCCCCGGAATAAAACCATGCTGGTTTGGAACAATTAAACTTTTGCCTGAAAAATACATTTTGTCCTTATTAACACGTTCAAGTAGCTTTGAAACAGCGGATAGTTTGGTCTATAATTGCTTACATTGTTTTCGCTACCACTTTTAAAAACCGGGGTTATGGATGCCAATTTCCAAGCATCTATAAAGGCACCCGTGGATAGCGATCTGTTAAAGATAGTTAGTAAAGGGAATATCAGAGCTGGACAATTCCTTAATAACACTGCAGATATTCCATCTACGTCAGTACGTGAGGAAGGCTTCAATTTCGAAATACCATTAGCAACACCTTCATATGTGAGAAGAAGCGACCCAAAACCTGACGATAAATTTGCATCAGAAGAAAAATTTAGACCAAGGTCTGACTCAGAATAATTGTTATCAAAATTAGACTTGAAGAAGTCGTGAACAAATTGGCCATATCTACAGCATTATGAGCTGATTTGTCACTAAGAAAAACGGTTGATGGTATTATAGAACAGGACTTTTTCGACTTCAAAAAGTTCCAAAAGGTCTTGAGATTAGAGTTGATGCTATGTTCGATATTAAGAATATAATTTCTATGCAAAAACTTATCCAGACAATTAAACTCTTTCAGCAAACGCTTTTAGGTATTATAATGGCATTGAGTGTTGGTTGCCTTATACTTCTTGTAAAATCTATTGCGAATTTTTTAAAACTTCTTTGCTTTTTATCACAGGAATATTGGTAGAACAAATAGCCAACAAAATTTCTTTGAATTTGTAAAAACTGGCAGAAACATCTAAACCATCCAAAGAGTCACCCCAGTTAACATCTTAACAAATAATATTTAGATGATCAAAATCACAACGAGCATAATTAAAAGCCATTTCCTTTTCCGGAGAAATCTGTGCTAGTGATAAACCTTAATTTTCAAAACCAGAGACACATGATGCAACCCTGGTACCGATATTGGATCAAGACATTCAGATAGATCATGATGCAAACCATCATCAACAAAAATTAAATCTAAAATTCTATCGAACTTGTTAACATAATTGTTAATCTGACATAAATTTAAGCTAAGTAGATTATCAATAACATAAGTCTCATGAAAAGCAAATAGATTATT
The DNA here is from genome assembly GCF_040869045.1 of Eurosta solidaginis. Lineage (NCBI taxonomy): Eukaryota > Metazoa > Arthropoda > Insecta > Diptera > Tephritidae > Eurosta > Eurosta solidaginis. The sequence continues at coordinate 165,794,132 of NC_090320.1, read as the reverse complement.
AGGAACAAGACCATTAAATGAATAGCTATTTGACCAGCTAACGCAACCAAGATTAAAATCACCAAAAACGCAAATCTAGTTCTCACCCAGTCTATTGTGTACAAACGTTATAATGTTATCAGCATGCGCGATATAGAGGCTGTCAGCACTATTCGGTGGAATATACGAACAAATAGTGGGTCAACATTATCCAAATTGATTAAAGACGAACAGTATTTTCGTTGGACTGCAATGAGGAAACCACCACCCCTCGACCGACCAGTTCTGCCAGCGTCCCCATCTTTACGAAATACAGCAAAAAGCTTGTTATCGAAAAATTCAGCATCAAAGAAGTCGGCAGTGAGCCACGTTTCCACAATCACAAAAACGTCATATTTCAGTTGCGATCTAAGCGACAAGACAACGTCAGACTTTGTTCTAAGTCCGGAAATATTTTGAAAGTATATGCTGAGACTGTTATTAGCGATCGTATTGGAATCACCAATTGCATTAACAATGTTATTTGTTTGTTTTATTCCGCTTGCGAAGAAATGGAAAGGGGCGAATATTTACACCAGCTGGCCATAGATAACACCTAGATAGATAACACCTACAATTGAACACGATTTTCTCAAATGCCTGTTGGATTCATCCCTTCTTCAAATTAATAATGTACCCTATAATAGAAATAAGTTGCTGGATTTAGTATTTGTTGATGGTTCGGTGGGTCCTTACTAAAATTCCACCATTATCCTTACCTGAAGACCCTCTACATCTTACGCTTGACATAGCACTCGATATAATTTAACCTCGCATGATCCAATCAATTTCTCCACCCAGCTCCAGATGCTTCTAAAAAACTGATTTTATTACGCTCAACGAAGCCATCAATCCCATGACTGGTGTGATCTCTACGACTGCATTGATGTCGATTCAGCAATTTCTATATTTTGTAGTACACTTGACGGCTTCTTTACGGCGATTTAAGTCAACTTTATAAGTAAGATAAAGTGACCTTAAAATTTTTAATACAAACACACATACATATCTACACTCATCTACAAAATTCATCATCACTCAGATTTTTGCAGTTTTTACTAAGTCTTGCTTTGACCTTCATTATTTTCGATATTTTATAAAAATATGTATTAGTTATTATATAACAACAACAATCCAAATATACACTTAAGACTTTTTAGAAAATTCGGGAAAATTCCGGGAATTTTCATGCAAGTTTTTAGCTTTCAGTAAGAATTTTCAGAATTTTTCTCTCAGAATTCTTACTGAAAAGCTGCATGGAAATTCGCGGAATTTTTCTGAATTTTCTAAAAAGTTTTAAGTTTCTATTTGGATATTCAGGCGGCTTTCCGGTTAAATAATTATAAGATGAAAATAACAAGTGTTCATTTTGTTTTGGGAAAATCCTCATTTTTTGATCTTGATGAGAAAGTTTATGTTTCATGAAAAATTTACGCTTATTGTGAACCCTAAACAACCTGTTGGAAAAGATATCCTATTATTCCGTTTTTCGGGTCGTGTATTGAAAGCTCTTATAAAGGTTTTGAAACATTATAAATGTGTCACTTATGCTAATTCACGACTATTTTTATTAGTTATCTTAGCTGAGAAATACTAAAAGTTTATCCAAATTTAAGAAACTCTCCACATTGTTCATAAAGTACGAGCCCTCGACTTTCAAAGAATTTCTGCTGCATTAACCGAATTTCGGACCGGAGGAAGACAGGTTCCATCAACTACTAAGAGCTGCCCAAAGAACTATAGGTTGACTTAATTTTACATATTTTTTTATCTTTATGTAGAATTATGTATATTATAAGTCAGAGCGTGCCACAATTCCCAAAATAATGGAGATTTCATGGCCTGAAATAGTAACACATTAACGCGATGTAGGGACTGAAATTCGCGAAGGCCTATATAAATAATTTTTTTTGTGACATTTTAAAAATATTTGTCCTTCTTTTGTTTTTTCAAAAGGAATTTTTGTCTAGAAAAAAGACACACTTATGCTGCTACAATCGCGAAAATTTTATAGGCTGTCTTGCTTTGATTTCGCATCAAAAACGGCTCTGGGACGTTAGCACCCCATTTCTGGAATTTTATAACAAAACATATGCCAAATAATTGGTCACTAATTGGTCATAATTGGTAAGCAGGTTTCAGTAATTGGTCAGCATTAGAAAAAATTTTATGGAAATTTTAAAATTTTCATGTCGGGTGTGGGATGTTAGCACCCCATCGGTGGATTTTCGATTCGAAAGGTATGCCAAATAATTGGTCAATTATTGGTCATAATTGGTCAGCAGGTTTCGTTAATTGGTCGGCCATAGGAACTTTTTAATTAATTTTTGAAGTTTTCTTTGTTATCGGATGTTACCCTGTTATCGGATTGATTATGTACCCGGACACTTCCGAGCGTATTGCCGAATAAGCGATGGAAAATGGGAATTACATGACGATTTATGCAACAAACCAGTATCAATCTTAAATGACCAGAAGTAAGCTCCAAGTGGAGCAATTTTTATAAAAGATAATACTGAAAATTAATAAATCTTTAGATAGTTATTTCTATGTAAACCACTGCCACTTAGCGTTAACATAAGAATTATGTGATAATAAAATTATAAAGAATTAAAATTAAAACTTTTGTGCATTAATTACATTCGCCTCGATGTAGATGCAATAGGAAGTAGATGGCGCAGTTTGAGTATGTATCAAAGAAATGCATTACATATAATTTACCTCTAAGTAAACTCTATTCCTAAACAGAGCTTTTTAAGTTTTTTTCGGAATCTTTATAAACATTTTGAAATTATTACATATGTATGTACAACAAAACCATAGTGCAAAAGCGAAAATTCACGCAATGTAATTCCAATTTCTAGTTGGCTTTTATTGTACAGATTCCAATTTTGTTTGGTCCCATAGCAATTTTCCAAACATGAAAATCTTTTATTTTTCAAAATAATAAAACTTTAGCACCACTAGTGAGAGCTCATTTAATGTTAGCCAAAAACATACATCCAATGTAGATCCATTTCTATTCAACTCTTTCGACGAAGATTATACCCACACATATACATGGATACATACAATTATTTGGCAAGAAAAGCTGTTTTTTCGCACATAATAATGAACGCTATAATTAGCATCAAACTTACGCAAATTACTACAAATATAATGTTTTATACTTGTGTCGCGAGATCGATTGTCTAAATTCCGTTATTGTGCTTGTAGCAGAAAAACTAAGAGACTAATGTAACTACCTGTGTGCATGAGTAGCTTACGAATAATACTTCTACAGCTGGGCATGCCGCACATTGTGAAACCGTATAATAAGGACATCCCATCTTGTGCACTATTCAATTCCTTAATCAGGCAAACTAATATAAATCACTGTTGTTTAAATTTTGTTATGATTGCACACTAGCTGAAATTGAATTTGAGCCTGAAATAAATCTGATCTATAAGATGAAAATATAACAGCACTACGTGGTAGACAAGTTTGGAATATTTTGGTTATTTTAAAATTAAAATAATAAAACCGTACTTTTGTTTTGGGAAAATTGTGAATTAGTGCGGTAAAGACATTTACAAGTTTTCTTTGCTTCAAATGAGTAGGTTATGTTTTTGTTATGTTATTACCTACTTAGTATCACTACTGTAGCAACAACGTTAGTACTCGTACATATCTATGCATCTATAAGGAAAATAATTACTAATAATAACCGATTTTAAACATATTCCTTATTATATTTTGTGTTTATATTTTATTTACCAAGCTATGTATATGTGAAATCTTTTTGCCGTAAAGCTAGAATCTTGTATCTATAATAAATATTTTATTTGTTCTTTTACGAAAAACATGTACATATTTTGAACTGAATTTGAACCTAAGATTCGGTTTTGAACATGGAAGCGGCAGGTAGTCTGAGCATGCTAGCCTTAGGTGAATTATGTATGTGCAAGAGATTACTTACTTACTTACTTAATTGGCGCTTAACCGTCTAAACGGTTATGGCCGTCCAACAAGGCACGCCAGTCGCTCCTTCGCTCCGCCAACCGGCGCCAATTGGTCACACCAAGGGAGTTTAAATCGTTTTCCACCTGGTCCTTCCAACGGAGTGGGGGACGCCCTCTACCTCTGCTTCCATAGGCGGGTTCCGATAGAAACACTTTCTTGGCCGGAGCATCATCTTTCATTCGCATAACATGGCCTAGCCAGCGCAGCCGCTGCGTTTTAGTTCGCTTGACTATGTTGATGTCTGCGTATAGCTCGTACAGCTCATCATTAAATCTTCTTCGGTACTCGCCATCGCCAATGCGTAGAGGTCCATAAATCTTTCGAAGAACTTTTCTCTCGAACACTCCCAAAGCCGCTTCATCTGCTGTTGTCATGGTCCATGCTTCTGCCCCATATAGCAGGACGGGTACGATAAGTGACTTGTAGAGTATGATTTTCGTTCGCCGAGAGAGGACTTTACTTTTCAATTGCCTACCTAATCCAAAGTAGCATTTATTGGCAAGATTGATTCTTCGCTGGATTTCAGTGCTGATGTTGTTGCTAGTGTTGATGCTGGTTCCCAAATAAACGAAGTCTTTTACTATTTAAAAATTATGGCTGCCAACTGTAGGGTGGTTACCAAGCCGCATATGCGCTGAATTTTTGCTCGATGACAGCAGGTACTTCGTTTTGTCCTCATTCACCATCAAACCCATCTTTACCGCTTCTTTTTCCAGTTTGGAGTAAGCAGAACTAACAGCGCGGGTGTTTAGGCCGATGATATTAATGTCATCAGCATATGCCAGTAATTGCACGCTTTTTAAGTTCTGCAGCTAGTATGATTTTCTCCAGCATCAAATTAAAGAAATCGCACGATAGGGGGTCACCCTGTCTGAAACCTCGTTTAGTTTCGAACGGCTCGGAGAGGTTATTCCCAATTCTGACTGAGCTGATGGTGTTGCTCAACGTCATTTTGCACAGCCGTATACGTTTTGCGGAGAAACCAAATTCAGACATAGCGGCATATAGGCAGCTCCTTTTCGTGCTGTCGAAGGCGGCTTTAAAGTCGACGAAGAGGTGATGTGTGTCGATTCTCTTTTCACGGTTTTTTTCCAAGATTTGGCGCATTGTGAAAATCTGGTCGATGGTAGATTTACCAGGTCTGAAGCCGCACTGATAAGGTCCAATCAGCCGGTTCACGGTGGGCTTCAATCTTTCGCACAATACACTAAAGAACTAAACAATACGCCCACTTTACGCAAATAAGTATAACAAAGAACATCATAATATAATGGTACTTAGTGAATTCAGTTAATAGACGAAGATCAATTTTCTTTGTTTGGTTATGATGTTAGTTTCCGTTTAGCAACAAACTGCGAATACACTTACTAAAAAATATGTATGTAGCTGCATTTCAGATTAGAGATAAACCAGTAAAGGAAACGGGCAGTGATTTTTTATATCGTTTATAAAATTAGGTACCAATCACCCAGAATAGATAAACCATATTAAAGAAGAAAAATGTCCTTTCTATGAAATAATTTTTTAATAATGGACATTCGCAATATTGTTCCATTCCATCCCAGTAATTAAAAAATGGATTTATGCATGGAAGCTAACCCTAGTTATTAGCTGCATTTTTTTTACATCTATATACATATACGCTTAAATCTTACATGGACTGCTAAGCGTTAAACTTTATCTACTCTTCTGAAATTGTTGCGCAGAAAATTATTACTCCTAAATTTCAATACGCATTATATTCAGTTGTAACTGAAATATGTGTCTATGTTTCACCTCTATGTATTAACTCTACAAATGGTGTGTGCCCACTGTTCACCGCAACCGATTCAGCTATAGGTTATACACTATTGCCAACAGAGGTGTGTGCTCCGCTTTTCGGTACAACATGTTCTGTAGTTAGTTGCCGCTAGATGGGTCTCCTAACCATTACCTAAGTGAGGATGAGCGTTTTTTTAACCGCAAACATAGACGTATATCCGTGTAAAAAACATGGCTATTATTACTCAGTTTATTAGTTTATTCTCTGTAATCGGGGTTGATAGAGTTAAATAATCATTTACATAAAAATCAACCCTTTCTTTAAGGGATGGCAAAATTAAGAGAGATGAATATGAATAAATAATTATTACCTAATCAACATTTCTTAACACTTTAATATATAAAATATGTATAAATATACAAAATAAAGGGAATCAGGGTTTTTCATAAAACTTTGTACTTTCTAATCATATTAATGTATTAATGCTAACTGGGTTATATTGGTTTAATTGCAAACAGTTAGATTTTATATTGTTGCCAGCATTGCTGTTTTCTGTGTAATTCGCTAAATTTGGGGAGTTTCGAAAGCGCGTGGGTAATTTTCGAGTACGCTCTTCTTTATAACCTATGAAGACACGGAGTTCCATGAAAGGTCTTAAATATATTTTTTACTTCACTATTTCGGTTGCGTCGTGTTTCGTTGGCTACAGTACACAGTACAGTAGTTTGCAGCATTTATTAAAGCTCACGGCTGGAACTAATTTTTTTATTCCGACCCCATGAAGACATGGCCAGTATTGGCGTGATTGCGTTAAATTATGGGTAAAAGTCTAGTTGAGTCGACTGATAATACGCTACCAAAAATATCGAGAGAGGTGTCAAAAGACGCGTATTGACCTCGACAACAATAATCCGAAGGCGAAAAAGAAAAATTGTATCGCTGTCCGGAGATATTTGCAGTTGAAGTTGGCGATTTTCAAGTGGTTGTTGTAATGTTGTAGTACCCACAAAAAAATTGTGAACATAAGCGTTTTGCGCGGATATAGTTTTGGTCTCTAAACCGGTGTTGGACCCACCGAGGGTAATTTTTTATACGCAGAAACGTGTTCTGGACAAAAATACTATGGATACCACCCCCGGTTTCGGAGGGACCCGCGGGCCATTTTTCGGTTTACCGTTAATATCTTTTGATCGAGTTAAAATTTTTACTTTCCCACTTCGGATTATTATTGTCGAGGTCAATACGCGTCTTTTAACACCTCTCTCGATATTTTGGGACGCGTCTTAGCAGTCGTCCCCTCAACTAGACTATTACCAAATTATGAAACCTATATGTCTTATTTTACAATGTTCTTATATGCTATAAGCCTTAGTCGCTTTTATGGCTTATACAAAAATGTTTAAAGTAAACAACAATAATACATGTCAAAATACAAAATATGGGTAGCCGGAAAGTCTTCTTTTGTCTTACAATCTCAGAAAGGAAACAAAGAGCACAAAATGGGTGTGAAATATTGTTCAATTATATTTAGTATGACACCCACCCAATTTTCATTGGAAAGTAAAGACCAGTGTCCAAAATTTTATGAGTAGGAACACTTTGAAATACATAAATACGATATAATTGTGATGACATGAAATCACAAACAAACCAAAAAAATAAAATAAACTTCTTATTATTTCCCGAAATTTTACATTATCACTTGCGAGGTATTCATTTAAAAAATTAGAAATCCATAATTTCGCGCTTACGATACAATGGCTAACATAGCTTGCTATAGTCAAAATGAAATTAGCTTCAATTTATTTTACAGCTTCAAAGTAATTTACAGTCGTCACAAGTTCGAAGTTAACTTATTTTGCCTATCACTAAGCAACAAAAATATTTATTTGACGAAATTTTGATATTTTGGGGAATTGAAAATTGTTTTTTTGGGTAATTTGAGAACGGCAACACTGGGTTGCATCTAGTTACATGCCAACATTCGTATAAGCTCAAATTCCCAGTAAGAAAATACTCCGCACAAACGTATGGGTTAAAGCTGACATCTATTAAAACTTAATTAAAGTTACTCCATGTCTCACCAAACTTTTACCAAATATAAATTATAATATTATGTTGGTTTTATTGGTCTGTAAATAATTAATTTGTCATATTCAAAACGGGTTTTATGTTTTCGTATAAATGTAGCCGATAACGAAAAATATAAAAAATTTATGGAAGAGTTTCTAATTAATAAAACCTTTTGAAAAATCATAACCAATGGTGACTTACTATTTGGCATATATATTTTTTCAAACATGTAACTGTACAGAGTGTCTGGACAAGTAACTTGGTACATCGATCAAGTTTAAACCTTAATAAAATTCTTCTATGGATGATCAATTTGTGAAACGTCAATTCTCTAACCAAATTAAACAACATTTCATATTGTATTCTCTGTTTAGCTGCTTTTTTTTATTGTTAAGTGATTTTGTAACATTTTTAACAATACTTGTACTTGCTTTATGTCTACATATGATTGTTTATTTTTGAGATTAAGCTAAAGGTATTTAATTTGGTGCTGTAAGCAGGTTTGTGTTGTATACGTCTATAACATATGATTGTTATATTTAATTTGGAAGGAAAATAATATATTTTAAATAAAAAAATACTTAAATAATAAAATTATTAATTAAAAAAATTTGTTAAAAGAATTAAATAAAAAAACAAAAAATTAAATTGACGGATTCGAACCTGCGAACGAATTAATTTAGGCGCGAGTCGTATTATCTCTGCTATTCATTCTTTTCTGCAAATATAAGCAATGTTGTATTTAAGCTTTATGCCTTCTGCGCGCATTTTTCGACTGTGATGCAACGTAAGATAAAAATAATTATTAAGAAAGCATTATGGAATAACAAAGTTTTTAGTGCAACCGGGAAAAGTTGTTGAAAAAGCTAACGCATTTTCTTTATGGTTAGGGATAAATAATTGGCCTACTACTGAGAAATTATAAAGAATAAGCGAACATTTAACTGGCATAATTTTTTTTGGAAATTCCATGTGTACAGGGTGTCTAGACAGAAAAATTTTATTTAACTTGAAAATTTCTAAATCGCCATAAAAAATTGTCTATGGCTGACCAATTAGTGGGGCCTACCGACCATTTATAACCAATCAGTGACAAATTAATTAGCATAATTTATGGCTGACCAATTAACGAAACCTGCTGACCAATTAATTGGCATAATTTGTTTTGGACAATTTATGTATACAGGGTGTCTAGACAGGAAAAATATGTTTCCCTTGGAAAATTTTAAATGGCCATAGAAAATTTCCTATGGCTAACCAATTAGTGGGGCCCACTGATTAATTATGACCAATCAGTGACCAATTATTTGGCATACTTTTCGATTTGGAAATCCGGCGATGGGTGCTAACATCCGATAACAGAGTAACATCCGATAACCCGATAACAAAGAAAAGTTTAAAAATTAATTAAAAAGTTCCTATGGCTGATCGTTTAACGCAACCTGCTGACCAATTATGGCCAATTAGTGGCCAATTAATTGGCATAATCTTTTTTTGGAAAATTTATGTATACAGGATGTTTAGACAGGAAAATTGTTTTTCCCTTGGAAAACTTTAAATGGCCAACTTCTGGAAAACTTCTATGGCTGACTAATTAAGAAAACCTGCTGACCAATTACTGACCAATTAATTGGCGTAATTTTTTTTGGAAAATTTATGTATGCAGGGTGTTTAGACAGGAAAATAGTGTTTCCCTTGGAAAATTTAAATGGCCATAAAAAATTTTCTATGGCTGGCCAATTAGTCGGACCCACTGACCAATTATGACCAATTAGGGACCAATTATTTGGCATACTTTTCGATTTGAAAATCCACCGATGGCGTGCTAACATCCGATAACACGATAACATCCGATAACAAAGAAAACTTTAAAAATTAATTAAAAAGTTCCTATGGCCGACCAATTAACGAAACCTGCTGTCCAATTATGACCAATTAGTGACCAATTAATTGGCATGATTTTTTTTGGAAAATTTATGTATACAGGGTGTCTAGACAGGAAAATTGATTTTCCTTTGAGAAATTTAAATGGCCATAAAAAATTGTCTATGGCTGACCAATTAGTGGCAGCCACTGACCAATTATGACCAATTAGTGACCAATTATTTGGCATACTTTTCGATTCGAAAATCCACCAATGGGGTGCTAACAGCCGATAACAGGGTAACATCCGATAACAAAGAAAACTTTAAAAATTAATTAAAAGGTTCCTATGGCTGACCAATTAACGAAACCTGCTGACCAATTATGACCAATTAATTGGAATCATTTTTTTGGAAAATTTATGTGACAGGGTGTCTAGGCAGGAAAATTGTTTTTCTTGGAAAATTGTAAATTGAAATAAAAAATTGTCTATGACTGACCAATTAGTGGGACGCACTGACCAATTAGTGGGACGCACTGACCAATTATGACCAATTATTTGGCATACTTTTCGATTTCAAAATCCACCGATGGGGTGCTAACATCCGATAACAAAGAAAACTTTAAAAATTAATTAAAAAGTTCCTATGGCTGACCAATTAACGAAACCTGCTGACCAATTATGACCAATTAGTGACCAGTTAATTGGCATAATTTTTTTTGGAAAATTTATGTATACAGGGTGTCTAGATAGGAAAATTGTTTTTGCCTTGGAAAACTTTGAATGGCCATAAAAATTTTCTATGGCTGACCAATTAGTGGGACCCCCTGACCAATTATGACCAAATAGTGATAAATTATTTGGCATGCTTTTCCATTTCAAAATCCACCGATGGGGTGCTAACACCCGATAACAGGGTAACATCCGATAACAAAGAAAACTTTAAAAATTAATTAAAAAGTTCTTATGGCTGACCAATTAACGAAACCTGGTGACCAATTATGACCAATTAGTGACCAATTAATTGGCATAATTTTTTTTTGGAAAATTTATGTATACAGGGCGTTTAAACAGGAAAATTTTTTTTCCCTTGGAAAACTTTAAATGGCCATAAAAAATTGTCTATGGCTGACCAATTAGTGGGACCCACTGACCAATTATGACCAATTAGTGACCAACTATTTGGCATACATTTCGAATCGAAAATCCACCGATGGGGTGCTAACATCCCACACCCGACCATGAAAATTTTAAAATTTCCATAAAATTTTTTCTAATGCTGACCAATTACTGAAACCTGCTGACCAATTAGTGACCAATTATTTGGCATATGTTTTGTTATAAAATTCCAGAAATGGGGTGCTAACATCCCAGAGCCCATAGTGTATAACCTATAGCTGAATCGATTGCCTTTTCGGTCATAGCCATGCATAATACATAGTGTGGGGAGAAAATGGATAGACACATTTTAGTTTCAACTGAATGTAATGCATACTGACATGTAGCAGTACTAATTTTTTGCGCAATAATTTCATAAGTGTAGATAAAGTTGCACAGTTAGCAATCCATATAACGCTTAAGTGCATATGTATATACATGTGAAAAAAAAAACAACTAATATCACTTCTGAAATGTGCTAAAGCATTATCAATACTTTAAATATGAGCAAGTCATTCTACGCCCACAAAAGCTCTTTTCATACCTAAATTTCTTCCGGTTGAGGGAAGTCATGGGAAACTCCAGGAAACGCTGTTAGACTAAACGTCATCCTGCTCTGAAACGGCAACATATTTAGTTATATTTGCTTTCTAGAAATTCTCGATACTCAGAGTGGTCGTCGAATTTTCTACATTAAACTGCCCCTCCTTTTGTCGTAAAAAACCCCTAAGGGTTTTGAACGGCAGAATGTTTATTTTATTAAGCCAAAGTCCAACGATCTTTACGGCTGTCTTCAATCGTGATGTGGGCGTTGGCAAGGCCGTAGATAGAAGATCCGGGCCCGGGACTAAACAATTTACGGCCCCCCTATAAAAAATCCACTAATACATTTGATTAATTTGAATTCTTGAGGTCTCATTCATGCATCATTATTGATGGATTACATCAAAAAAATTTCTTGGCACATCAACTAAATGATGTTTGGATTAAGAGCTGAAAATAAAATTAACACAGAATATTTACTATTTATACTGTTAAAATTCTCTTTTAAAAGCCACATATTGTTTCAAATAATCTTTCTAGTTATGTTCTTGGTAACATTTTAGAAAATTTCTTATAAATATAATGATCAGAATATAGAAGGTTCGGATATCAAGTGGCTTTTCTTGCTTTTTTCGCTGCAACGTTTTTTATAATAATATCAAAATTTAATTGTCTTGCCAAAACGGATTCAACACAAAGCGTGGCAAGTCCTGAAACTCGCTCTTGAGATGAACACGATATATGAAACATTTCATCCTTGCAAGGATGCTGAAAGGACGCCCTGCACTAGCTGCAGTGACAGGTATAGTGCAAAAGATACGTAAAACAACACAAATGTTTGGGAAAATTGTTGAAAGATTTTGAACATAGATGGCATTTAGCAATTCCAGACCTTTATCAAAATTTGCTTCGTAAATCTGTTTCAAGTGAATTATTTCGCATTCTAAGCTTTGAGAAACGTCCGACAAAATTTCGACAAATTTTGCTGCGCTCGCCCGAACCGTAGTTTCATCCATGTCTTCAAATTGCCACAAAAAGGAAAACGTCTCGTTCAAATTTCTCATAGCTGCAAATCGTTCAGTAATGCCAGTGATTACCGTATCAACGATCACCAATAATGTATTGTTTTTAAAATCTGACTCTGGATCATCGTAATCATCTCATTTCCATTATCTTCAAAACGTGTTTTGGGTTTTCTTTTTCGAATGTCCGGAGACTTTGGCGAGATGCTTAATTGAATAGCAACTGTTTTGTGTCCGTTTAAAATTGTCTCCCATTGGTTCCTGATCAACTTCAAATCAGCTTATAAGGCATCTAGATGTCGCGGTGCCCCCATAAAATCAGAAAACAAAAATTCAGAAACACATTTTTTCAGAAAACGTTAGCCAGAAAGACAAAATTCAGAGGTCAAAACCCAGAAGTCAAATTTCAGAAGTGAAAATTCAGAAGTCAAATTTCAGAAGGCAAAATTCAGAAGTCAAAATTCAGAAAGTAATCTGACGACAGAAAAACCATTACATTTTTCTCAAAATTCAGAAACCTTTATTTATTTGGAAGGAATTATGTACATATGTATGTATAAAGAAAATGTAGTAAAATCTAAAATATTATATTGTGTGCAATAGCAAGCATGTAATTAATTAAATCTTTTCGCGTTTATCTTTTTCAAATGAATTTACAATATTAAAAAACCAAAGCTTTATATTTTATCGTGCGCATGTTCGTTTTTTATTTTATTTATGAAATTAAATATGATAGGGTATGTCCCTAACGCACTTCGAATGACGTTGCGCCACCTTTAGATATAATTATTTGTACGGACTTCACCCAATGGTGATATTATACATATTCTATAATTCGATTGGATATGACGCCTTCTTTCGACGTTGCTGTGTTCCAGGCTGAAAAAAGAAGTCAAAATTCAGAAAGTAATCAGACAGCAAAAAAAAAAACCATTAAATTTTGCGCAAAATTTGACTTCTTAATTTTGACTTCTGAAATTTGAATTCTGAATATTGATTTCTGAATTTTTGTTTACGGATTTTTATACTCAGTTGAGCAGAGCTCACAGAGTATATTAACTTTGATTGGATAACGGTTGGTTGTACAGGTATAAAGGAATCTAGATAGATATAGACTTCCATATATCAAAATCATCAGTATCGAAAAAAAATTCGATTTAGCCATGTCCGTCCGTCCGTCCGTCCGTCCGCCCGTCTGTCCGTTAACACAACTTGAGTAAATTTTGAGGTATCTCGATGAAATTTGGTATGTAGGTTCCTCGGCACTCATCTCAGATCGCTATTTAAAATGAACGATATCGGACAATAACCACGCCCACTTTTTCGGTATCGAAAATTTCGAAAAATCGAAAAAGTGCGATAATTCATTACCAAATACGGATTAAGCGATGAAACTTGGTAGGTGAGTTGAACTTATGACGCAGAATAGAAAACTAGTAAAATTTTGGACAATGGGCGTGGCACCGCCCACTTTTAAAAGAAGGTAATTTAGAAGTTTTGCAAGCTGTAATTTGGCATTCGTTGAAGATATCATGATGAAATTTGGCAGGAGCGTTACTCTTATTACTATATGTCTGCTTAATAAAAATTTGCAAAATCGGAGAACGACCACGCCCATTTTTAAAAACATTTTTTTTTTAATTCAAATTTTAAAAGAAAAGTTAATATCTTTACAGTATATAAGTAAATTATGTCAACATTCAACTCCAGTAATGATAATGTGCAACAAAATACAAAAATAAAACAAAATTTCAAAATGGGCTTGGCTCCGCCCTTTTTCATTTAATTTGTCTAGGATACTCTTAATGCCATAAGCCGAACAAAAATTTACCAATCCTTGTGAAATTTAGTAGAGGCTTATATTCTAGGACGGTAACTATTTTCTGTGAAAAAGGGCGAAATGGGTTGAAGCCACGCCCAGTTTTTATACACAGTCGACCGTCTCTCCTTCCGCTCGGCCGTTAACACGATAACTTGAGCAAAAATCGATATATCTTTACTAAACTCAGTTCACGTACTTATCTGAACTCACTTTGTATTGGTGTAAAAAATGGCCGAAATCCGACTATGACCACGCCCACTTTTTCGATATCGAAAATTACGAAAAATGAAAAAAATGCGATAATTATATACCAAATACGAAAAAAGGAATGAAACATGGTAATTGTGTTGGTCTATTGACGCAAAATATAACTTTAGAAATAAACTTGGTAAAATGGGTGTGACACCTACCATATTAAGTAGAAGAAAATGAAAAAGTTTTGCAGGGCGAATCCAAAAGCCCTTGGAATATTGGAAGGAATACAGTTCGTGGTATTACATATATAAATAAAATAGCGGTACCCGACAGATGATGTTCTGGATCACCCTGGTGCACATTTTAGTCGATATCGCGAAAACGCCTTCACATATACAACTAGGGGCCACTCCCTTTTAAACCCTCATTAATACCTTTAATTTGATACCCATATCGTACAAACACATTCTAGAGTCACCCTTGGTCCACTTTTATGGCGATATCTCGAAAAGGCGTCCACATATAGAACTAAGGCCCACTCCTTTTTAAAATACTCATTAACACCTTTCATTTGATACCCATATCGTACAAAAAAATTCTAGAGTCACCCCTGGTGCACCTTTATGGCGATATTTCGAAAAGGCGTCCACCTATAGAACTAAGGCCCACGCCCTTTTAAAATACTCATTAACACCTTTCATTTGATACCCATATTGTACAAACGCATTCTAGAGTCACCCCTGGTCCACTTTTATAACGATATTCCGAAAAGGCGTCCACCTATAGAACTAAGGCCCAATCACTTTTAAAACACTTATTAACACCTTTCGTTTGATACCCATATTGTACAAACGCATTCTAGAGTCAACCCTGGTCCACTTTTATAACGATATTCCGAAAAGGCGTCCACATATAGAACTAAGGCCCACTCCCTTTTAAAATACTCATTAACACCTTTCATTTTATACCCATATAGTACAAACAAATTCTAGAGTCACCCCTGGTCCACGTTTATGGCGATATCTCGAAAAGGCGTCCACACATAGAACTAAGGCCCACTCCTTTTTAAAATACTCATTAACACCTTTCATTAGATACCCATATAGTGCAAACAAATTCTAGAGTCACCCCTGGTCCACCTTTATGGCGATATTTCGAAAATGCGTCCACCTATAGAACTAAGGCCTACGCCCTTTTAAAACACTTATTAACACTTTCGTTTGATACCCATATTGTACAAACGCATTCTAGAGTCAACCCTGGTCCACTTTTATAACGATATTCCGAAAAGGCGTCCACATATAGAACTAAGGCCCACTACCTTTTAAAATACTCATTAACACCTTTCATTTGATACCCATATGTTATAAACAAATTCTAGAGTCGCCCCTAGTCCACCTTTATGGCGATATTTCGAAAAGGCGTCCATCTATAGAACTAAGGCCCACGTCCTTTTAAAATAATCATTAACACCTTTCATTTGATACCCATATCGTACAAACAAATTCTAGAAAAAAACTTGGTAAAATGGGTGTGACACCTACCATAATAAGTAGAAGGAAATGAAAAAGTTTTGCCGGGCGAAATCAAAAGCCCTTGGAATCTTGGAAAGAATACAGTTCGTGGTATTACATATATAAATAAAATAGCGGTACCCGACAGATGATGTTCTGGATCAGCCTGGTGCACATTTTGGCCGATATCGCGAAAATGCCTTCACATATATAACTAAGGGCCACTCCCTTTTAAAACCATCATTAATACCTTTAATTTGATACCCATATCGTACAAGCACATTCTAGAGTCACCCCTGGTCCACGTTTATGGCGATATCTCGAAAAGGCGTCCACATATAGAACTAAGGCCCACTCCTTTTTAAAATACTCATTAACACCTTTCATTTGATACCCATATCGTACAAAAAAATTCTAGAGTCACCCCTGGTCCACCCTTATGGAGATATTTCGAAAAGGCGTCCACCTATAGAACTAAGGCCCACGCCCTTTTAAAGTACTCATTAACACCTTTCATTTGATACCCATATTGTACAAACGCATTCTAGAGTCACCCCTGGTCCACTTTTATAACGATATTCCGAAAAGGCGTCCACCTATAGAACTAAGGCCCACTCCCTTTTAAAACACTTATTAACACCTTTCGTTTGATACCCATATTGTACAAACGCATTCTAGAGTCAACCCTGGTCCACTTTTATAACGATATTCCGAAAAGGCGTCCACATATAGAACTAAGGCCCACTCCCTTTTAAAATATTCATTAACACCTTTCATTTGATACCCATATCGTACAAACAAATTCTAGAGTCACCCCTGGTCCACTTTTATAACGATATTCCGAAAAGGCGTCCACCTATAGAACTAAGGCCCACTCCCTTTTAAAACACTTATTAACACCTTTCGTTTGATACCCATATCGTACAAACAAATTCTAGAGTCACCCCTGGTCCACCTTTATGGCGATATTTCGAAAAGGCGTCCACATATAGAACTAAGGCCCACTCCCTTTTAAAATATTCATTAACACCTTTCATTTGATACCCATATCGTACAAACAAATTCTAGAGTCACCCCTGGTCCACTTTTATAACGATATTCCGAAAAGGCGTCCACCTATAGAACTAAGGCCCACTCCCTTTTAAAACACTTATTAACACCTTTCGTTTGATACCCATATCGTACAAACAAATTCTAGAGTCAACCCTGGTCCACTTTTATAACGATATTCCGAAAAGGCGTCCACCTATAGAACTAAGGCCCACTCCCTTTTAAAACACTTATTAACACCTTTCGTTTGATACCCATATCGTACAAACAAATTCTAGAGTCACCCCTGGTCCACTTTTATAACGATATTCCGAAAAGGCGTCCACCTATAGAACTAAGGCCCACTCCCTTTTAAAACACTTATTAACACCTTTCGTTTGATACCCATATCGTACAAACAAATTCTAGAGTCAACCCTGGTCCACTTTTATAACGATATTCCGAAAAGGCGTCCACATATAGAACTAAGGCCCACTCCCTTTTAAAATATTCATTAACACCTTTCATTTGATACCCATATCGTACAAACAAATTCTAGAGTCGCCCCTGGTCCACCTTTATGGCGATATTTCGAAAAGGCGTCCACCTATAGAACTAAGGCCCACGTCCTTTTAAAATACTCATTAACACATTTCATTTGATACCCATATTGTACAAACGCATTCTAGAGTCAACCCTGGTCCACTTTTATAACGATATTCCGAAAAGGCATCCACCTATAGAACTAAGGCCCACGCCCTTTTAAAATACTCAGTAACACCTTTCATTTGATACTCATATAGTACAAACAAATTCTAGAGTCACCCCTGTTCCATCTTTATGGCGATATTTCGAAAAGGCGTCCACCTATAGAACTAAGGCCTACGCCCTTTTAAAATACTCATTAACACCTTTCATTTGATACCCATATCGTACAAACAAATTCTAGAGTCACCCCTGGTCCACGTTTATGGCGATATCTCGAAAAGGCGTCCACCTATAGAACTAAGGCCCACGCCCTTTTAAAATACGCATTAACACCTTTCATTTGATACCCATATTGTACAAACGCATTCTAGAGTCACCCCTGGTCCACTTTTATAACGATATTCCGAAAAGGCGTCCACCTATAGAACTAAGGCCCACTCCCTTTTAAAACACTTATTAACACCTTTCGTTTGATACCCATATCGTACAAATAAATTCTAGAGTCAACCCTGGTCCACTTTTATAACGATATTCCGAAAAGGCGTCCACATATAGAACTAAGGCCCACTCCCTTTTAAAATATTCATTAACACCTTTCATTTGATACCCATATCGTACAAACAAATTCTAGAGTCGCCCCTGGTCCACCTTTATGGCGATATTTCGAAAAGGCGTCCACCTATAGAACTAAGGCCCACGTCCTTTTAAAATACTCATTAACACATTTCATTTGATACCCATATTGTACAAACGCATTCTAGAGTCAACCCTGGTCCACTTTTATAACGATATTCCGAAAAGGCATCCACCTATAGAACTAAGGCCCACGCCCTTTTAAAATACTCAGTAACACCTTTCATTTGATACTCATATAGTACAAACAAATTCTAGAGTCACCCCTGTTCCATCTTTATGGCGATATTTCGAAAAGGCGTCCACCTATAGAACTAAGGCCTACGCCCTTTTAAAATACTCATTAACACCTTTCATTTGATACCCATATCGTACAAACAAATTCTAGAGTCACCCCTGGTCCACGTTTATGGCGATATCTCGAAAAGGCGTCCACCTATAGAACTAAGGCCCACGCCCTTTTAAAATACGCATTAACACCTTTCATTTGATACCCATATTGTACAAACGCATTCTAGAGTCACCCCTGGTCCACTTTTATAACGATATTCCGAAAAGGCGTCCACCTATAGAACTAAGGCCCACTCCCTTTTAAAACACTTATTAACACCTTTCGTTTGATACCCATATCATACAAACAAATTCTATAGTCAGGCCTGGTCCACCTTTATGGCGATATCCCTAAATGGCGTCCATCTATAGAACTATGGCCCACTTCCTCTTAAAATACTCTTTAATACCTTCCATTTGATACACATGTCATACAAACACATTCCAGGGTTACCCTAGGTTCTTTTTACAACATGGTGATTTTCCCTTACTTTGTCTCCACAGCTCTCAACTGAGTATGTAATGTTCGGTTACACCCGAACTTAGCCTTCCTTACTTGTTGACTTCTGAATTTTGACTTTCTGAAAAAAGGGTTCTAACTAATGTTTTCTGAAAAAATGTTTTTCCGATTTTTTGTTTTCTGAATTTATGAGGGGAACCAGATGTCGGACCTCAACATCTATGGTGGTGTCTCTAACTTGGAGTACGACGTTTCCTTCATTAACGGTAGTCAGTATAGCAAGATATATTCGAGCTTGTTGATGTACCTGGGAATGCCGGTAATATCTCCGTATACTTGTGCAGTCAAATTAAGCTTAAGTAATGCGTTTAGTGCTTGTGTTAATCCTGGAACACGGTTTGCGAATGGTCTAATTGCCTCATTCTAGCCGACCACCTAGTGTCTCAAAGACTGGGAAGAGAGCTCGGAGCCGTTATCGTACCCTTGTGCACGGCAATCTTTTAATGGAATTTCATGTAGAGTATGGCAAATTAAATCAGCGATTTCCTGACCAGTTTTTGGGTTAAAATCCACGAAAGCCAAAACCGTTCTTGAATTGTAAAATTTGTTGCTTTCGAATGGAATGGAGGTAGCGCAAAATGTAGTCTGTTCAACGTGACCAGCAACGGGCATAGCATCAACGATATTAGCAAAATTCTTGGCTTTCTTGCGTTGATCTAATATAGTTTCCCTCACGTGTTTTGCACAAATTTCTATAAACTCATTCTGAATGTCTGGGGAAAGATAGTGAACTTTTAACCGTTTGTGCTGCTGTTGTGAAATCCTAACTTTCTACGAATGATCTCTAAGTATCGGATCATAATGGCTTATGAGTTCTAAGATGCCCAAAAAATGTTCATTGTTTCGTTCACCAAGATATATACTTTCACCTCTGAAAGCTAGGCCTCTTTCACCCAAAAATAAAATAGCGTCCAATATTCTATATAAAATTTCTTTCCAGTTTTGAGTTTCACGGTATCAATTGTAGCCTCTTTTTGAATTAGATTTTGAAAAGATCGCTATTGAATATAACATTTAATGTGATCTTGAGTATTTTCGTGTGATGGTATTTCAAATATCCGTACAACAAATTTTAGGTCGATTTAAAATATTGGTGCTTAACAGACGACATGGTAGGCAATAAAAAGCATTGCTACTGGCACTCCACGCCAACCAGTCACGCTCTACTTTCTCTCCATTTGGCAATATCCTATTTAACAATGAGGTAGGAAATGCCTCGTTATGACGATCACTTGGAAAAATAAAAGGACACTTTTGATGACCTCGACGAATTATTTCATTGACTTCTTCAGATCGAAAAAACTCATATTCACGGTACCGATGTCGAAGTCATTTAAATAATCTTGACTTTAATACAGAGTTGGTGGTATTGTTGGAAGAATTTTTGAAGATGAACCTTCATCAGTGTCACCACGAAACTTTACGATTTCGGATTCATCTAAACATACATTTTTGTATGATGTTTTTATTGTCTCCTCGCTTTTCGAAGGCCCAGGCAAATGAAATATTTATTCTTAAATTTTGAGGTAAAGGACTTTTCAAATTATTTTTCACACTTCACTATAATATAAAAACGAAATGCAGATGTTCGTTGCTTTTGAAATTCGGCTTAAAAATTGCACATGGAACAGCTAAAGACCCTCCTGAATTAAACAAGATGTCTTAGTACCTCTAAATCGCGGGCCCTCTCAGAAACCCCGGGCGCAATCCCCCCATTCCCCCTCCCCTATCGTCAGACCTATTGGGGCGTATATCTATTGCAAATTATTTATGTGTCCTTTTTGATCCGAAAAGGAGTTTTAATATGCATATTTCATCTATTGCCAACAAGGCGTTGGGTGTACTTGGATTTGTTAATAGGTGGGCTAAAGAGTTTGATGACCCGTACCTCACTAAGACTCTCTACAAATCGCTGACCCGTCCAATACCCTAGTATTGATCATACGTTTGGTGTCCTGTCGCTCAATATCATATAAAGCGTATTGAATCTGTACAAAAGCAATTTCTGATATTTGTATTACGTGTTCTTAATTGGGACTGAAATCTTCACCTACCACCATACAGAAGTAGGCTTCTTCTTATTAACTTAGCCGGTTGAATTTTGCTGTCCCTCCTAGAGTATCCAGACACTATGTACCTTTTCATTTACCCCTTTGTCGTCGCAATTTGCTAGAAAAACATCTCTGCTTATCTGGTGCTCGCGCTACATTGACTTGTATAGCTGTATTAGTCTTGAATGTACTTTTGCCACTTTACGTAATGCAATACTCGCCTATCTAACCTGAGAGCTTTTGAACTGTATACAAGTTAACACAGTCTAATGCTCTGTAAATTGTTTAGACTACATTGTTGCATTCATTTCCGCAATTTAGCCAAATATTAATGACAAAACGATACCCGATGCTTCCACCTGTGGAGTAAATTCTTACTTACTTAATTGTCGCTTAACCGTCTAAACGGTTATGGCCGTCCAACGAGGTGCGCCAGTCGCTCCTTCGCTCCGCCAACCGGCGCAAATTGGTCACACAAAGGGAGTTTAAATCGTTTTCCACTTGGTCCTTCCAACGGAGTGGGGGCCGCCCTCTACCTCTGCTTCCATAGGCGGGTTCCGATAGAAACACTTTCTTGGACGGAGCATCATCATTCATTCACATAACATGGCCTAGCCAGCGCAGCCGCTGCGTTTTAATTCGCTGGACTATGTTGATGTCTGCGTATAGCTCGTACAGCTCATCATTAAATCTTCTTCGATACTCGCCATCGCCAACGCGTAGAGGTCCATAAATCTTTCGAAGAACTTTTCTCTCGAACACTCCCAAAGCCGCTTCATCTGCTGTTGTCATGGTCCATGCTTCTGCCCCATATAGCAGGACGGGTACGATAAGTGACTTGTAGAGTATGATTTTCGTTCGCCGAGAGAGGACTTTACTTTTCAATTGCCTACCTAATCCAAAGTAGCATTTATTGGCAAGATTGATTCTTTGCTGGATTTCAGTGCTGATGTTGTTGCTAGTGTTGATGCTGGTTCCCAAATAAACGAAGTCTTTTACTATTTCGAAATTATGGCTGACAGCAGTAGCGTGGTTACCAAGCCGCATATGCGCTGACTCTTTGCTCGATGACAGCAGGTACTTCGTTTTGTCCTCATTCACCATCAAACCCATCTTTACCGCTTCTTTTACCAGTTTGGAGTAAGCAGAACTAACAGCGCGGGTGTTTAGGCCGATGATATTAATGTCATCAGCATATGCCAGTAATTGCACGCTTTTTAAGTTCTGCAGCTAGTATAATTTTCTCCAGCATCAAATTAAAGAAATCGCACGATAGGGGGTCACCCTGTCTGAAACCTCGTTTAGTTTCGAACGGCTCGGAGAGGTTCTTCCCAATTCTGACTGAGCTGATGGTGTTGCTCAACGTCATTTTGCACAGCCGTATAAGTTTTGCGGAGAAACCAAATTCAGACATAGCGGCATATAGGCAGCTCCTTTTCGTGCTGTCGAAGGCGGCTTTAAAGTCGACGAAGAGGTGATGTGTGTCGATTCTCTTTTCACGGGTTTTTTCTAAGATTTGACGCATTGTGAAAATCTGGTTGATGGTAGATTTACCAGGTCTGAAGCCGTACTGATAAGGTCCAATCAGCCGGTTCACGGTGGGCTTCAATCTTTCGCACAATACACTAAAGAACTAAACAATACGCCCACTTTACGCAAATAAGTATAACAAAGAACATCATAATATAATGGTACTTAGTGAATTCAGTTAATAGACGAAGATCAATTTTCTTTGTTTGGTTATGATGTTAGTTTCCGTTTAGCAACAAACTGCGAATACACTTACTAAAAAATATGTATGTAGCTGCATTTCAGATTAGAGATAAACCAGTAAAGGAAACGGGGCAGTGATTTTTTATATCGTTTATAAAATTAGGTACCAATCACCCAGAATAGATAAACCATATTAAAGAAGAAAAATGTCCTTTCTATGAAATAATTATTTAATAATGGACATTCGCAATATTGTTCCATTCCATCCCAGTAATTAAAAAATGGATTTATGCATGGAAGTTTTCTCGCCAAAACAAAGTTAACTCATTGCTAACCCTAGTTATTAGCTGCATTTTTTTTACATCTATATACATATACGCTTAAATCTTATATGGACTGCTAAGCGTTAAACTTTATCTATTCTTCTGAAATTGCTGCGCAGAAAATTATTACTCCTAAATTTCAATACGCAATATACTCAGTTGTAACTGAAATATGTGTCTATGTTTCACCTCTATGTATTAACTATACAAATGGTGTGTGTCCACTGTTCACCGCAACCGATTCAGCTATAGGTTATACACTATTGCCAACAGAGGTGTGTGCTCCGCTTTTCGGTACAACATGTTCTGTAGTTAGTTGCCGCTAGATGTGTCTCCTAACCATTACCTAAGTGAGGATAAGCGTTCTTTAACCGCAAGCATAGACGCATATCCGTGTAAAAAACATGGCTATTATTACTCAGTTTATTAGTTTATTCTCTGTAATCGGGGTTGATAGAGTTAAATAATCATTTACATAAAAATCAACCCTTTCTTTAAGGGATGGCAAAATTAAGATAGATGAATATGAATAAATAATTATTACCTAATCAACATTTCTTAACACTTTAATATATAAAATATGTATAAATATACAAAATAAAGGGAATCAGGTTTTTTCATAAAACTTTGTACTTTCTAATCATATTAATGTATTAATGCTAACTGGGTTATATTGGTTTAATTGCAAACAGTTAGATTTTATATTGTGCGTGGGTAATTTTCGAGTACGCTCTTCTTTATAACCTATGAAGACACGGAGTTCCATGAAAGGTCTTAAATACATTTTTACTTCACTATTTCGGTTGCGTCGTGTTTCGTTGGCTACAGTTGCAGTAGTTTGCAGCATTTATTAAAGCTCACGGCTGGAACTAATTTTTTTATTCCGATCCCATGAAGACATGGCCAGTATTGGCGTGATTGCGTTAAATTATGGGTAAAAGTCTAGTTGAGTCGACTGCTAATACGCTACCAAAAATATCGAGAGAGGTGTCAAAAGACGCGTATTGACCTCGACAAAAATAATCCGAAGGCGAAAAAAAAAAATTGTATCGCTGTCCGGAGATATTTGCAGTTGAAGTTGGCGATTTTCAAGTGGTTGTTGTAATGTTGTAGTACCCACAAAAAAATTGTGAACATAAGCGTTTTGCGCGGATATAGTTTTGGTCTCTAAACCGGTGTTGGACCCACCGAGGGTAATTTTTTATACGCAGAAACGTGTTCTGGACAAAAATACTATGGATACCACCCCCGGTTTCGGAGGGACCCGCGGGTCATTTTTCGGTTTACCGTTAATATCTTTTGATCGAGTTAAAATTTTTATTTTCCCACTTCGGATTATTATTGTCGAGGTCAATACGCGTCTTTTAACACCTCTCTCGATATTTTGGGACGCGTCTTCGCAGTCGTTCCCTCAACTAGACTATTACCAAATTATGAAACCTATATGTCTTGTTTTACAATGTTCTTATATGCTATAAGCCTTAGTCGGTTTTATGGCTTATACAAAAATGTTTAAAGTAAACAACAATAATACATGTCAAAATACAAAATATGGGTAACCGGAAAGTCTTCCTTTGTCTAGCAATCTCAGAAAGGAAACAAAGAGCAGAAAATGGGTGTGAAATATTGTTCAATTATATTTAGTATGACACCCACCCAATTTTCATTGGAAAGTAAAGACCTGTGTCCAAAATTTTATGAGTAGGAACACTTTGAAATTCATAAATACGATATAATTGTGATGACATGAAATCACAAACAAACCAAAAAAATAAAATAAACTTCTTATTATTTCCCGAAATTTTACATTATCACTTGCGAGGTATTCATTTAAAAAATTAGAAATCCATAATTTCGCGCTTACGATACAATGGCTAACATAGCTTGCTATAGTCAAAATGAAATTAGCTTCAATTTATTTTACAGCTTCAAAGTAATTTACAGTCGTCACAAGTTCGAAGTTAACTTATTTTGCCTATCACTAAGCAACAAAAATATTTATTTGACGAAATTTTGATATTTTGGGGAATTGAAAATTGTTTTTTTGGGTAATTTGAGAACGGCAACACTGGGTTGCATCTAGTTACATGCCAACATTCGTATAAGCTCAAATTCCCAGTAAGAAAATACTCCGCACAAACGTATGGGTTAAAGCTGACATCTATTAAAACTTAATTAAAGTTACTCCATGTCTCACCAAACTTTTACCAAATATAAATTATAATATTATGTTGGTTTTATTGGTCTGTAAATAATTAATTTGTCATATTCAAAACGGGTTTTATGTTTTCGTATAAATGTAGCCGATAACGAAAAATATAAAAAATTTATGGAAGAGTTTCTAATTAATAAAACCTTTTGAAAAATCATAACCAATGGTGACTTACTATTTGGCATATATATTTTTTCAAACATGTAACTGTACAGAGTGTCTGGACAAGTAACTTGGTACATCGATCAAGTTTAAACCTTAATAAAATTCTTCTATGGATGATCAATTTGTGAAACGTCAATTCTCTAACCAAATTAAACAACATTTCATATTGTATTCTCTGTTTAGCTGCTTTTTTTTATTGTTAAGTGATTTTGTAACATTTTTAACAATACTTGTACTTGCTTTATGTCTACATATGATTGTTTATTTTTGAGATTAAGCTAAAGGTATTTAATTTGGTGCT
Source organism: Eurosta solidaginis (assembly GCF_040869045.1). NCBI lineage: Eukaryota > Metazoa > Arthropoda > Insecta > Diptera > Tephritidae > Eurosta > Eurosta solidaginis. Next base: position 165,768,173 of record NC_090320.1, on the reverse strand, counting down.
GTAAGCAGGTTTGTGTTGTATACGTCTATAACATATGATTGTTATATTTAATTTGGAAGGAAAATAATATATTTTAAATAAAAAAATACTTAAATAATAAAATTATTAATTAAAAAAATTTGTTAAAAGAATTAAATAAAAAAACAAAAAATTAAATTGACGGATTCGAACCTGCGAACGAATTAATTTAGGCGCGAGTCGTATTATCTCTGCTATTCATTCTTTTCTGCAAATATAAGCAATGTTGTATTTAAGCTTTATGCCTTCTGCGCGCATTTTTCGACTGTGATGCAACGTAAGATAAAAATAATTATTAAGAAAGCATTATGGAATAACAAAGTTTTTAGTGCAACCGGGAAAAGTTGTTGAAAAAGCTAACGCATTTTCTTTATGGTTAGGGATAAATAATTGGCCTACTACTGAGAAATTATAAAGAATAAGCGAACATTTAACTGGCATACTTTTTTTTGGAAATTCCATGTGTACAGGGTGTCTAGACAGAAAAATTTTATTTAACTTGAAAATTTCTAAATCGCCATAAAAAATTGTCTATGGCTGACCAATTAGTGGGGCCTACCGACCATTTATAACCAATCAGTGACAAATTAATTAGCATAATTTATGGCTGACCAATTAACGAAACCTGCTGACCAATTAATTGGCATAATTTGTTTTGGACAATTTATGTATACAGGGTGTCTAGACAGGAAAAATATGTTTCCCTTGGAAAATTTTAAATGGCCATAGAAAATTTCCTATGGCTAACCAATTAGTGGGGCCCACTGATTAATTATGACCAATCAGTGACCAATTATTTGGCATACTTTTCGATTTGGAAATCCGGCGATGGGTGCTAACATCCGATAACAGAGTAACATCCGATAACCCGATAACAAAGAAAAGTTTAAAAATTAATTAAAAAGTTCCTATGGCTGATCGTTTAACGCAACCTGCTGACCAATTATGGCCAATTAGTGGCCAATTAATTGGCATAATCTTTTTTTGGAAAATTTATGTATACAGGATGTTTAGACAGGAAAATTGTTTTTCCCTTGGAAAACTTTAAATGGCCAACTTCTGGAAAACTTCTATGGCTGACTAATTAAGAAAACCTGCTGACCAATTACTGACCAATTAATTGGCGTAATTTTTTTTGGAAAATTTATGTATGCAGGGTGTTTAGACAGGAAAATAGTGTTTCCCTTGGAAAATTTAAATGGCCATAAAAAATTTTCTATGGCTGGCCAATTAGTCGGACCCACTGACCAATTATGACCAATTAGGGACCAATTATTTGGCATACTTTTCGATTTGAAAATCCACCGATGGCGTGCTAACATCCGATAACACGATAACATCCGATAACAAAGAAAACTTTAAAAATTAATTAAAAAGTTCCTATGGCCGACCAATTAACGAAACCTGCTGTCCAATTATGACCAATTAGTGACCAATTAATTGGCATGATTTTTTTTGGAAAATTTATGTATACAGGGTGTCTAGACAGGAAAATTGATTTTCCTTTGAGAAATTTAAATGGCCATAAAAAATTGTCTATGGCTGACCAATTAGTGGCAGCCACTGACCAATTATGACCAATTAGTGACCAATTATTTGGCATACTTTTCGATTCGAAAATCCACCAATGGGGTGCTAACAGCCGATAACAGGGTAACATCCGATAACAAAGAAAACTTTAAAAATTAATTAAAAGGTTCCTATGGCTGACCAATTAACGAAACCTGCTGACCAATTATGACCAATTAATTGGAATCATTTTTTTGGAAAATTTATGTGACAGGGTGTCTAGGCAGGAAAATTGTTTTTCTTGGAAAATTTTAAATTGCCATAAAAAATTGTCTATGACTGACCAATTAGTGGGACGCACTGACCAATTAGTGGGACGCACTGACCAATTATGACCAATTATTTGGCATACTTTTCGATTTCAAAATCCACCGATGGGGTGCTAACATCCGATAACAAAGAAAACTTTAAAAATTAATTAAAAAGTTCCTATGGCTGACCAATTAACGAAACCTGCTGACCAATTATGACCAATTAGTGACCAGTTAATTGGCATAATTTTTTTTGGAAAATTTATGTATACAGGGTGTCTAGATAGGAAAATTGTTTTTGCCTTGGAAAACTTTGAATGGCCATAAAAATTTTCTATGGCTGACCAATTAGTGGGACCCCCTGACCAATTATGACCAAATAGTGATCAATTATTTGGCATGCTTTTCCATTTCAAAATCCACCGATGGGGTGCTAACACCCGATAACAGGGTAACATCCGATAACAAAGAAAACTTTAAAAATTAATTAAAAAGTTCTTATGGCTGACCAATTAACGAAACCTGGTGACCAATTATGACCAATTAGTGACCAATTAATTGGCATAATTTTTTTTTGGAAAATTTATGTATACAGGGCGTTTAAACAGGAAAATTTTTTTTCCCTTGGAAAACTTTAAATGGCCATAAAAAATTGTCTATGGCTGACCAATTAGTGGGACCCACTGACCAATTATGACCAATTAGTGACCAACTATTTGGCATACATTTCGAATCGAAAATCCACCGATGGGGTGCTAACATCCCACACCCGACCATGAAAATTTTAAAATTTCCATAAAATTTTTTCTAATGCTGACCAATTACTGAAACCTGCTGACCAATTAGTGACCAATTATTTGGCATATGTTTTGTTATAAAATTCCAGAAATGGGGTGCTAACATCCCAGAGCCCATAGTGTATAACCTATAGCTGAATCGATTGCCTTTTCGGTCATAGCCATGCATAATACATAGTGTGGGGAGAAAATGGATAGACACATTTTAGTTTCAACTGAATGTAATGCATACTGACATGTAGCAGTACTAATTTTTTGCGCAATAATTTCATAAGTGTAGATAAAGTTGCACAGTTAGCAATCCATATAACGCTTAAGTGCATATGTATATACATGTGAAAAAAAAAACAACTAATATCACTTCTGAAATGTGCTAAAGCATTATCAATACTTTAAATATGAGCAAGTCATTCTACGCCCACAAAAGCTCTTTTCATACCTAAATTTCTTCCGGTTGAGGGAAGCCATGGGAAACTCCAGGAAACGCTGTTAGACTAAACGTCATCCTGCTCTGAAACGGCAACATATTTAGTTATATTTGCTTTCTAGAAATTCTCGATACTCAGAGTGGTCGTCGAATTTTCTACATTAAACTGCCCCTCCTTTTGTCGTAAAAAACCCCTAAGGGTTTTGAACGGCAGAATGTTTATTTTATTAAGCCAAAGTCCAACGATCTTTACGGCTGTCTTCAATCGTGATGTGGGCGTTGGCAAGGCCGTAGATAGAAGATCCGGGCCCGGGACTAAACAATTTACGGCCCCCCTATAAAAAATCCACTAATACATTTGATTAATTTGAATTCTTGAGGTCTCATTCATGCATCATTATTGATGGATTACATCAAAAAAATTTCTTGGCACATCAACTAAATGATGTTTGGATTAAGAGCTGAAAATAAAATTAACACAGAATATTTACTATTTATACTATTAAAATTCTCTTTTAAAAGCCACATATTGTTTCAAATAATCTTTCTAGTTATGTTCTTGGTAACATTTTAGAAAATTTCTTATAAATATAATGATCAGAATATAGAAGGTTCGGATATCAAGTGGCTTTTCTTGCTTTTTTCGCTGCAACGTTTTTTATAATAATATCAAAATTTAATTGTCTTGCCAAAACGGATTCAACACAAAGCGTGGCAAGTCCTGAAACTCGCTCTTGAGATGAACACGATATATGAAACATTTCATCCTTGCAAGGATGCTGAAAGGACGCCCTGCACTAGCTGCAGTGACAGGTATAGTGCAAAAGATACGTAAAACAACACAAATGTTTGGGAAAATTGTTGAAAGATTTTGAACATAGATGGCATTTAGCAATTCCAGACTTTTATCAAAATTTGCTTCGTAAATCTGTTTCAAGTGAATTATTTCGCATTCTAAGCTTTGAGAAACGTCCGACAAAATTTCGACAAATTTTGCTGCGCTCGCCCGAACCGTAGTTTCATCCATGTCTTCAAATTGCCACAAAAAGGAAAACGTCTCGTTCAAATTTCTCATAGCTGCAAATCGTTCAGTAATGCCAGTGATTACCGTATCAACGATCACCAATAATGTATTGTTTTTAAAATCTGACTCTGGATCATCGTAATCATCTCATTTCCATTATCTTCAAAACGTGTTTTGGGTTTTCTTTTTCGAATGTCCGGAGACTTTGGCGAGATGCTTAATTGAATAGCAACTGTTTTGTGTCCGTTTAAAATTGTCTCCCATTGGTTCCTGATCAACTTCAAATCAGCTTATAAGGCATCTAGATGTCGCGGTGCCCCCATAAAATCAGAAAACAAAAATTCAGAAACACATTTTTTCAGAAAACGTTAGCCAGAAAGACAAAATTCAGAGGTCAAAACCCAGAAGTCAAATTTCAGAAGTGAAAATTCAGAAGTCAAATTTCAGAAGGCAAAATTCAGAAGTCAAAATTCAGAAAGTAATCTGACGACAGAAAAAACATTACATTTTTCTCAAAATTCAGAAACCTTTATTTATTTGGAAGGAATTATGTACATATGTATGTATAAAGAAAATGTAGTAAAATCTAAAATATTATATTGTGTGCAATAGCAAGCATGTAATTAATTAAATCTTTTCGCGTTTATCTTTTTCAAATGAATTTACAATATTAAAAAACCAAAGCTTTATATTTTATCGTGCGCATGTTCGTTTTTTATTTTATTTATGAAATTAAATATGATAGGGTATGTCCCTAACGCACTTCGAATGACGTTGCGCCACCTTTAGATATAATTATTTGTACGGACTTCACCCAATGGTGATATTATACATATTCTATAATTCGATTGGATATGACGCCTTCTTTCGACGTTGCTGTGTTCCAGGCTGAAAAAAGAAGTCAAAATTCAGAAAGTAATCAGACAGCAAAAAAAAAACCATTAAATTTTGCGCAAAATTTGACTTCTTAATTTTGACTTCTGAAATTTGAATTCTGAATATTGATTTCTGAATTTTTGTTTACGGATTTTTATACTCAGTTGAGCAGAGCTCACAGAGTATATTAACTTTGATTGGATAACGGTTGGTTGTACAGGTATAAAGGAATCTAGATAGATATAGACTTCCATATATCAAAATCATCAGTATCGAAAAAAAATTCGATTTAGCCATGTCCGTCCGTCCGTCCGTCCGCCCGTCTGTCCATTAACACCATAACTTGAGTAAATTTTGAGGTATCTCGATGAAATTTGGTATGTAGGTTCCTCGGCACTCATCTCAGATCGCTATTTAAAATGAACGATATCGGACAATAACCACGCCCACTTTTTCGGTATCGAAAATTTCGAAAAATCGAAAAAGTGCGATAATTCATTACCAAATACGGATTAAGCGATGAAACTTGGTAGGTGAGTTGAACTTATGACGCAGAATAGAAAACTAGTAAAATTTTGGACAATGGGCGTGGCACCGCCCACTTTTAAAAGAAGGTAATTTAGAAGTTTTGCAAGCTGTAATTTGGCATTCGTTGAAGATATCATGATGAAATTTGGCAGGAGCGTTACTCTTATTACTATATGTCTGCTTAATAAAAATTTGCAAAATCGGAGAACGACCACGCCCATTTTTAAAAACATTTTTTTTTTAATTCAAATTTTAAAAGAAAAGTTAATATCTTTACAGTATATAAGTAAATTATGTCAACATTCAACTCCAGTAATGATAATGTGCAACAAAATACAAAAATAAAACAAAATTTCAAAATGGGCTTGGCTCCGCCCTTTTTCATTTAATTTGTCTAGGATACTCTTAATGCCATAAGCCGAACAAAAATTTACCAATCCTTGTGAAATTTAGTAGAGGCTTATATTCTAGGACGGTAACTATTTTCTGTGAAAAAGGGCGAAATGGGTTGAAGCCACGCCCAGTTTTTATACACAGTCGACCGTCTCTCCTTCCGCTCGGCCGTTAACACGATAACTTGAGCAAAAATCGATATATCTTTACTAAACTCAGTTCACGTACTTATCTGAACTCACTTTGTATTGGTGTAAAAAATGGCCGAAATCCGACTATGACCACGCCCACTTTTTCGATATCGAAAATTACGAAAAATGAAAAAAATGCGATAATTATATACCAAATACGAAAAAAGGAATGAAACATGGTAATTGTGTTGGTCTATTGACGCAAAATATAACTTTAGAAATAAACTTGGTAAAATGGGTGTGACACCTACCATATTAAGTAGAAGAAAATGAAAAAGTTTTGCAGGGCGAATCCAAAAGCCCTTGGAATATTGGAAGGAATACAGTTCGTGGTATTACATATATAAATAAAATAGCGGTACCCGACAGATGATGTTCTGGATCACCCTGGTGCACATTTTAGTCGATATCGCGAAAACGCCTTCACATATACAACTAGGGGCCACTCCCTTTTAAACCCTCATTAATACCTTTAATTTGATACCCATATCGTACAAACACATTCTAGAGTCACCCTTGGTCCACTTTTATGGCGATATCTCGAAAAGGCGTCCACATATAGAACTAAGGCCCACTCCTTTTTAAAATACTCATTAACACCTTTCATTTGATACCCATATCGTACAAAAAAATTCTAGAGTCACCCCTGGTGCACCTCTATGGCGATATTTCGAAAAGGCGTCCACCTATAGAACTAAGGCCCACGCCCTTTTAAAATACTCATTAACACCTTTCATTTGATACCCATATTGTACAAACGCATTCTAGAGTCACCCCTGGTCCACTTTTATAACGATATTCCGAAAAGGCGTCCACCTATAGAACTAAGGCCCAATCACTTTTAAAACACTTATTAACACCTTTCGTTTGATACCCATATTGTACAAACGCATTCTAGAGTCAACCCTGGTCCACTTTTATAACGATATTCCGAAAAGGCGTCCACATATAGAACTAAGGCCCACTCCCTTTTAAAATACTCATTAACACCTTTCATTTTATACCCATATAGTACAAACAAATTCTAGAGTCACCCCTGGTCCACGTTTATGGCGATATCTCGAAAAGGCGTCCACACATAGAACTAAGGCCCACTCCTTTTTAAAATACTCATTAACACCTTTCATTAGATACCCATATAGTGCAAACAAATTCTAGAGTCACCCCTGGTCCACCTTTATGGCGATATTTCGAAAATGCGTCCACCTATAGAACTAAGGCCTACGCCCTTTTAAAACACTTATTAACACCTTTCGTTTGATACCCATATTGTACAAACGCATTCTAGAGTCAACCCTGGTCCACTTTTATAACGATATTCCGAAAAGGCGTCCACATATAGAACTAAGGCCCACTACCTTTTAAAATACTCATTAACACCTTTCATTTGATACCCATATGTTATAAACAAATTCTAGAGTCGCCCCTAGTCCACCTTTATGGCGATATTTCGAAAAGGCGTCCATCTATAGAACTAAGGCCCACGTCCTTTTAAAATAATCATTAACACCTTTCATTTGATACCCATATCGTACAAACAAATTCTAGAAAAAAACTTGGTAAAATGGGTGTGACACCTACCATAATAAGTAGAAGGAAATGAAAAAGTTTTGCCGGGCGAAATCAAAAGCCCTTGGAATCTTGGAAAGAATACAGTTCGTGGTATTACATATATAAATAAAATAGCGGTACCCGACAGATGATGTTCTGGATCACCCTGGTGCACATTTTGGCCGATATCGCGAAAATGCCTTCACATATATAACTAAGGGCCACTCCCTTTTAAAACCATCATTAATACCTTTAATTTGATACCCATATCGTACAAGCACATTCTAGAGTCACCCCTGGTCCACGTTTATGGCGATATCTCGAAAAGGCGTCCACATATAGAACTAAGGCCCACTCCTTTTTAAAATACTCATTAACACCTTTCATTTGATACCCATATCGTACAAAAAAATTCTAGAGTCACCCCTGGTCCACCCTTATGGAGATATTTCGAAAAGGCGTCCACCTATAGAACTAAGGCCCACGCCCTTTTAAAGTACTCATTAACACCTTTCATTTGATACCCATATTGTACAAACGCATTCTAGAGTCACCCCTTTTAAAACACTTATTAACACCTTTCGTTTGATACCCATATTGTACAAACGCATTCTAGAGTCAACCCTGGTCCACTTTTATAACGATATTCCGAAAAGGCGTCCACATATAGAACTAAGGCCCACTCCCTTTTAAAATATTCATTAACACCTTTCATTTGATACCCATATCGTACAAACAAATTCTAGAGTCACCCCTGGTCCACTTTTATAACGATATTCCGAAAAGGCGTCCACCTATAGAACTAAGGCCCACTCCCTTTTAAAACACTTATTAACACCTTTCGTTTGATACCCATATCGTACAAACAAATTCTAGAGTCACCCCTGGTCCACCTTTATGGCGATATTTCGAAAAGGCGTCCACATATAGAACTAAGGCCCACTCCCTTTTAAAATATTCATTAACACCTTTCATTTGATACCCATATCGTACAAACAAATTCTAGAGTCACCCCTGGTCCACTTTTATAACGATATTCCGAAAAGGCGTCCACCTATAGAACTAAGGCCCACTCCCTTTTAAAACACTTATTAACACCTTTCGTTTGATACCCATATCGTACAAACAAATTCTAGAGTCAACCCTGGTCCACTTTTATAACGATATTCCGAAAAGGTGTCCACCTATAGAACTAAGGCCCACTCCCTTTTAAAACACTTATTAACACCTTTCGTTTGATACCCATATCGTACAAACAAATTCTAGAGTCACCCCTGGTCCACTTTTATAACGATATTCCGAAAAGGCGTCCACCTATAGAACTAAGGCCCACTCCCTTTTAAAACACTTATTAACACCTTTCGTTTGATACCCATATCGTACAAACAAATTCTAGAGTCAACCCTGGTCCACTTTTATAACGATATTCCGAAAAGGCGTCCACATATAGAACTAAGGCCCACTCCCTTTTAAAATATTCATTAACACCTTTCATTTGATACCCATATCGTACAAACAAATTCTAGAGTCGCCCCTGGTCCACCTTTATGGCGATATTTCGAAAAGGCGTCCACCTATAGAACTAAGGCCCACGTCCTTTTAAAATACTCATTAACACATTTCATTTGATACCCATATTGTACAAACGCATTCTAGAGTCAACCCTGGTCCACTTTTATAACGATATTCCGAAAAGGCATCCACCTATAGAACTAAGGCCCACGCCCTTTTAAAATACTCAGTAACACCTTTCATTTGATACTCATATAGTACAAACAAATTCTAGAGTCACCCCTGTTCCATCTTTATGGCGATATTTCGAAAAGGCGTCCACCTATAGAACTAAGGCCTACGCCCTTTTAAAATACTCATTAACACCTTTCATTTGATACCCATATCGTACAAACAAATTCTAGAGTCACCCCTGGTCCACGTTTATGGCGATATCTCGAAAAGGCGTCCACCTATAGAACTAAGGCCCACGCCCTTTTAAAATACGCATTAACACCTTTCATTTGATACCCATATTGTACAAACGCATTCTAGAGTCACCCCTGGTCCACTTTTATAACGATATTCCGAAAAGGCGTCCACCTATAGAACTAAGGCCCACTCCCTTTTAAAACACTTATTAACACCTTTCGTTTGATACCCATATCGTACAAACAAATTCTAGAGTCAACCCTGGTCCACTTTTATAACGATATTCCGAAAAGGCGTCCACATATAGAACTAAGGCCCACTCCCTTTTAAAATATTCATTAACACCTTTCATTTGATACCCATATCGTACAAACAAATTCTAGAGTCGCCCCTGGTCCACCTTTATGGCGATATTTCGAAAAGGCGTCCACCTATAGAACTAAGGCCCACGTCCTTTTAAAATACTCATTAACACATTTCATTTGATACCCATATTGTACAAACGCATTCTAGAGTCAACCCTGGTCCACTTTTATAACGATATTCCGAAAAGGCATCCACCTATAGAACTAAGGCCCACGCCCTTTTAAAATACTCAGTAACACCTTTCATTTGATACTCATATAGTACAAACAAATTCTAGAGTCACCCCTGTTCCATCTTTATGGCGATATTTCGAAAAGGCGTCCACCTATAGAACTAAGGCCTACGCCCTTTTAAAATACTCATTAACACCTTTCATTTGATACCCATATCGTACAAACAAATTCTAGAGTCACCCCTGGTCCACGTTTATGGCGATATCTCGAAAAGGCGTCCACCTATAGAACTAAGGCCCACGCCCTTTTAAAATACGCATTAACACCTTTCATTTGATACCCATATTGTACAAACGCATTCTAGAGTCACCCCTGGTCCACTTTTATAACGATATTTCGAAAAGGCGTCCACCTATAGAACTAAGGCCCACTCCCTTTTAAAACACTTATTAACACCTTTCGTTTGATACCCATATCGTACAAACAAATTCTAGAGTCACCCCTGGTCCACCTTTATGGCGATATTTCGAAAAGGCGTCCACATATAGAACTAAGGCCCACTCCCTTTTAAAATATTCATTAACACCTTTCATTTGATACCCATATCGTACAAACAAATTCTAGAGTCACCCCTGGTCCACTTTTATAACGATATTCCGAAAAGGCGTCCACCTATAGAACTAAGGCCCACTCCCTTTTAAAACACTTATTAACACCTTTCGTTTGATACCCATATCGTACAAACAAATTCTAGAGTCAACCCTGGTCCACTTTTATAACGATATTCCGAAAAGGTGTCCACCTATAGAACTAAGGCCCACTCCCTTTTAAAACACTTATTAACACCTTTCGTTTGATACCCATATCGTACAAACAAATTCTAGAGTCACCCCTGGTCCACTTTTATAACGATATTCCGAAAAGGCGTCCACCTATAGAACTAAGGCCCACTCCCTTTTAAAACACTTATTAACACCTTTCGTTTGATACCCATATCGTACAAACAAATTCTAGAGTCAACCCTGGTCCACTTTTATAACGATATTCCGAAAAGGCGTCCACATATAGAACTAAGGCCCACTCCCTTTTAAAATATTCATTAACACCTTTCATTTGATACCCATATCGTACAAACAAATTCTAGAGTCGCCCCTGGTCCACCTTTATGGCGATATTTCGAAAAGGCGTCCACCTATAGAACTAAGGCCCACGTCCTTTTAAAATACTCATTAACACATTTCATTTGATACCCATATTGTACAAACGCATTCTAGAGTCAACCCTGGTCCACTTTTATAACGATATTCCGAAAAGGCATCCACCTATAGAACTAAGGCCCACGCCCTTTTAAAATACTCAGTAACACCTTTCATTTGATACTCATATAGTACAAACAAATTCTAGAGTCACCCCTGTTCCATCTTTATGGCGATATTTCGAAAAGGCGTCCACCTATAGAACTAAGGCCTACGCCCTTTTAAAATACTCATTAACACCTTTCATTTGATACCCATATCGTACAAACAAATTCTAGAGTCACCCCTGGTCCACGTTTATGGCGATATCTCGAAAAGGCGTCCACCTATAGAACTAAGGCCCACGCCCTTTTAAAATACGCATTAACACCTTTCATTTGATACCCATATTGTACAAACGCATTCTAGAGTCACCCCTGGTCCACTTTTATAACGATATTCCGAAAAGGCGTCCACCTATAGAACTAAGGCCCACTCCCTTTTAAAACACTTATTAACACCTTTCGTTTGATACCCATATCGTACAAACAAATTCTAGAGTCAACCCTGGTCCACTTTTATAACGATATTCCGAAAAGGCGTCCACATATAGAACTAAGGCCCACTCCCTTTTAAAATATTCATTAACACCTTTCATTTGATACCCATATCGTACAAACAAATTCTAGAGTCGCCCCTGGTCCACCTTTATGGCGATATTTCGAAAAGGCGTCCACCTATAGAACTAAGGCCCACGTCCTTTTAAAATACTCATTAACACATTTCATTTGATACCCATATTGTACAAACGCATTCTAGAGTCAACCCTGGTCCACTTTTATAACGATATTCCGAAAAGGCATCCACCTATAGAACTAAGGCCCACGCCCTTTTAAAATACTCAGTAACACCTTTCATTTGATACTCATATAGTACAAACAAATTCTAGAGTCACCCCTGTTCCATCTTTATGGCGATATTTCGAAAAGGCGTCCACCTATAGAACTAAGGCCTACGCCCTTTTAAAATACTCATTAACACCTTTCATTTGATACCCATATCGTACAAACAAATTCTAGAGTCACCCCTGGTCCACGTTTATGGCGATATCTCGAAAAGGCGTCCACCTATAGAACTAAGGCCCACGCCCTTTTAAAATACGCATTAACACCTTTCATTTGATACCCATATTGTACAAACGCATTCTAGAGTCACCCCTGGTCCACTTTTATAACGATATTCCGAAAAGGCGTCCACCTATAGAACTAAGGCCCACTCCCTTTTAAAACACTTATTAACACCTTTCGTTTGATACCCATATCATACAAACAAATTCTATAGTCAGGCCTGGTCCACCTTTATGGCGATATCCCTAAATGGCGTCCATCTATAGAACTATGGCCCACTTCCTCTTAAAATACTCTTTAATACCTTCCATTTGATACACATGTCATACAAACACATTCCAGGGTTACCCTAGGTTCTTTTTACAACATGGTGATTTTCCCTTACTTTGTCTCCACAGCTCTCAACTGAGTATGTAATGTTCGGTTACACCCGAACTTAGCCTTCCTTACTTGTTGACTTCTGAATTTTGACTTTCTGAAAAAAGGGTTCTAACTAATGTTTTCTGAAAAAATGTTTTTCCGATTTTTTGTTTTCTGAATTTATGAGGGGAACCAGATGTCGGACCTCAACATCTATGGTGGTGTCTCTAACTTGGAGTACGACGTTTCCTTCATTAACGGTAGTCAGTATAGCAAGATATATTCGAGCTTGTTGATGTACCTGGGAATGCCGGTAATATCTCCGTATACTTGTGCAGTCAAATTAAGCTTAAGTAATGCGTTTAGTGCTTGTGTTAATCCTGGAACACGGTTTGCGAATGGTCTAATTGCCTCATTCTAGCCGACCACCTAGTGTCTCAAAGACTGGGAAGAGAGCTCGGAGCCGTTATCGTACCCTTGTGCACGGCAATCTTTTAATGGAATTTCATGTAGAGTATGGCAAATTAAATCAGCGATTTCCTGACCAGTTTTTGGGTTAAAATCCACGAAAGCCAAAACCGTTCTTGAATTGTAAAATTTGTTGCTTTCGAATGGAATGGAGGTAGCGCAAAATGTAGTCTGTTCAACGTGACCAGCAACGGGCATAGCATCAACGATATTAGCAAAATTCTTGGCTTTCTTGCGTTGATCTAATATAGTTTCCCTCACGTGTTTTGCACAAATTTCTATAAACTCATTCTGAATGTCTGGGGAAAGATAGTGAACTTTTAACCGTTTGTGCTGCTGTTGTGAAATCCTAACTTTCTACGAATGATCTCTAAGTATCGGATCATAATGGCTTATGAGTTCTAAGATGCCCAAAAAATGTTCATTGTTTCGTTCACCAAGATATATACTTTCACCTCTGAAAGCTAGGCCTCTTTCACCCAAAAATAAAATAGCGTCCAATATTCTATATAAAATTTCTTTCCAGTTTTGAGTTTCAGGGTATCAATTGTAGCCTCTTTTTGAATTAGATTTTGAAAAGATCGCTATTGAATATAACATTTAATGTGATCTTGAGTATTTTTGTGTGATGGTATTTCAAATATCCGTACAACAAATTTTAGGTCGATTTAAAATATTGGTGCTTAACAGACGACATGGTAGGCAATAAAAAGCATTGCTACTGGCACTCCACGCCAACCAGTCACGCTCTACTTTCTCTCCATTTGGCAATATCCTATTTAACAATGAGGTAGGAAATGCCTCGTTATGACGATCACTTGGAAAAATAAAAGGACACTTTTGATGACCTCGACGAATTATTTCATTGACTTCTTCAGATCGAAAAAACTCATATTCACGGTACCGATGTCGAAGTCGTTTAAATAATCTTGACTTTAATACAGAGTTGGTGGTATTGTTGGAAGAATTTTTGAAGATGAACCTTCATCAGTGTCACCACGAAACTTTACGATTTCGGATTCATCTAAACATACATTTTTGTATGATGTGTTTATTCGATGATGTATTATTTCGAAGGCCCAGGCAAATGAAATATTTATTCTTAAATTTTGAGGTAAAGGACTTTTCAAATTATTTTTCACACTTCACTATAATATAAAAACGAAATGCAGATGTTCGTTGCTTTTGAAATTCGGCTTAAAAATTGCACATGGAACAGCTAAAGACCCTCCTGAATTAAACAAGATGTCTTAGTACCTCTAAATCGCGGGCCCTCTCAGAAACCCCGGGCGCAATCACCCCATTCCCCCTCCCCTATCGTCAGACCTATTGGGGCGTATATCTATTGCAAATTATTTATGTGTCCTTTTTTATCCGAAAATGAGTTTTAATATGCACATTTCATCTATTGCCAACAAGGCGTTGGATGTACTTGGATTTGTTAATAGGTGGGCTAAAGAGCTTGATGACCCGTACCTCACTAAGACTCTCTACAAATCGCTGACCCATCCAATACCCTAGTATTGATCATACGTTTGGTGTCCTGTCCCTCAATATCATATAAAGCGTATTGAATCTGTACAAAAGCAATTTCTGATATTTGCATTACGTGGTCTTAATTGCGACTGAAATCTTCACCTACCACCATACAGAAGTAGGCTTCTTCTTATTAAATTAGCCGATTGAATTTGCTGTCCCTCCTAGAGTATCCAGACACTATGTACCTTTTCATTTACCCCTTTGTCGTCGCAATTTGCTAGAAAAACATCTCTGCTTATCTGGTGCTCGCGCTACATTGACTTGTATAGCTGTATTAGTCTTGAATGTACTTTTGCCACTTTACGTAATGCAATACTCGCCTATCTAACCTGAGCTGTATACAAGTTAACACATTCTAATGCTCTGTAAATTGTTTAGACTTCATTGTTGCATTCATTTCCGCAATTTAGCCAAATATTAATGACAAAACGATACCCGATGCTTTCACCTGTGGAGTCAAGTCTTACTTACTTAATTGTCGCTTAACCGTCTAAACGGTTATGGTCGTCCAACAAGGTGCGCCAGTCGCTCCTTCGCTCCGCCAACCGGCGCAAATTGGTCACACAAAGGGAGTTTAAATCGTTTTCCACTTGGTCCTTCCAACGGAGTGGGGGCCGCCCTCTACCTCTGCTTCCATAGGCGGGTTCCGATAGAAACACTTTCTTGGACGGAGCATCATCATTCATTCACATAACATGGCCTAGCCAGCGCAGCCGCTGCGTTTTAATTCGCTGGACTATGTTGATGTCTGCGTATAGCTCGTACAGCTCATCATTAAATCTTCTTCGATACTCGCCATCGCCAACGCGTAGAGGTCCATAAATCTTTCGAACACTCGAACACTCCCAAAGCCGCTTCATCTGCTGTTGTCATCGTCCATGCTTCTTCCCCATATAGCAGGACGGGTACGACGCATTTATTGGCAAGATTGATTCTTCGCTGGATTTCAGTGCTGATGTTGTTGCTAGTGTTGATGCTGGTTCCCAAATAAACGAAGTCTTTTACTATTTCAAAATTGTGGCTGCCAACAGTAGCGTGGTTGCCAAGGCGCGTATGCGCTGACTCTTTGCTGGGTGACAGCAGGTACTTCGTTTTGACCTCATTCACCATCAAACCCATCTTTACCGCTTCTTTTTCCAGTTTGGAGTAAGCAGAACTAACAGCGCGGGTGTTTAGGCCGATGATATCAATGTCATCAGCATATGCCAGTTATTGCACGCTTTTATAGTATATTGTTCCAGTGCGGTTAAGTTCTGTAGCTAGTATAATTTTCTCCAGCACCAAATTAAAGAAATCGCACGATAGGGGGTCACCCTGTCTGAAACCCCGTTTAGTTTCGAACGGCTCGGAGAGGTCCTTTCCAATTCTGACTGAGCTGATGGTGTTGCTCAACGTCATTTTGCACAGCCGTATAAGTTTTGCGGGTGAACCAAATTCAGACATAGCGGCATATAGGCAGCTCCTTTTCGTGCTGTCGAAGGCGGCTTTAAAGTCGACGAAGAGGTTTTTTCCAAGATTTGGCGCATTGTGAAAATCTGGTCGATGGTAGATTTACCAGGTCTGAAGCCGCACTGATAAGGTCTAATCAGCCGGTTCACGGTGGGCTTCAATCTTTCGCACAATACACTTGAAAGGACCTTATATGCGACTGGGCAAAGAACACTTAGATTCCAACCGTCGGGCATGCACTCGTCCGCCTATATTTTGCTAAGAAGCTGCTGCATGCGCCTTACCCACTCCTCGCCGCCGTGCATAAATAGCTCCGCAGGCAATCCATCAGCGCCCACGGCCTTGTTGTTTTTCAATCTGGTTATTGCTATTCTAACTTCGTCATAATCGGTCGGGGGGACATATGAATTGCTGCTTCCATTTAGGAGAGCAGAGAAGTATTCCCTCCATAATCTAAGCACTCTCTGGACATCAGTTACAAGGCCGCCGTTTTCATCCCTACAGGAGTTTGCCCCGGTCTTAAAACCTTCCGTCTGTCGCCGTATTATTTGGTAGAATTTTCGGGCATTATTCCTGGTGGCTAGCAGCTCAAGCTCCTCGCACTCACGCCTTTCTTCTTCTGCTTTTTTCTTCCTGAAAAGGCGTCTCGCTTCCCTTTTCAACTCACGATAGCGTTCACACACTCCTCTTGTCGCGCTCGCTTTTAACATAGCCCTGTAGGCAGCGTCTTTTCTTGCGGTTGCAACGCGGCATTCTTCATCGTACCAGTTGTTTTTTCGTGGCCGCCGGTAACCAATTTTTTCCTCGGCGGCAGTACGAAGTGCTTTGGAGATATGCTCCCACTACTCCTGTATTCCTTCAGGATGAGTTGTGCTCTCAGAGAGCAGGTGTGAGAGTCGAGTTGCGAAATCATTGGCAGTCTGTTGTGATTGAAACTTTTCGACGTCTAGCTTTCCTAGCGTTTTTTGTTCCTTGGTTTTAGCCGCGTTGAGGCGGGTGCGTATTTTGGCTGCAACGAGATAATGGTCCGAGTCGATGTTAAGTCCTCGGATCGTGCGCACATCTAAAACACTGGAGGCATGCCGTCCGTCTATCACCACATGATCGATCTGATTGCGAGTTTTTCGATCAGGAGACAGCCATGTAGCTTGATGTATCTTTTTATGCATGAACCTCGTGCTGGATATGACCATGTTTCGAGCACCGGCAAAGTCAATCAGCCTCAGTCCGTTAGGAGAAGTTTCATTGTGTAGGCTGAACTTTCCGACTGTAGGGCCAAAAACACCTTCTTTGCCCACCCTGGCGTTAAAGTCGTCAAGCACGACTTTTATATCATGACGGGGCAGCGCTCGTATGTGCATTTTAATTGTTCATAAAAAGTGTCTTTTACCTCATCGTCTTTCTCCTCTGTCGGCGGATGGGCGCAGATGAATGATATATTAAAAAATTTTGCTTTTATTCGGATAGCAGCGAGACGTTCGTCCACAGTCTCTCTCCCACCACGAATCCGACGCCGAAACTGCGCTTATTCGTATGGCCACTCCAACAGATGTCATAATTTTTGATCTTCTTTCTTCCTTGCTTCGTCCAACGCATTTCTTGGATGGCGGTGATGTTAGATTTTGCTTTGACGATAACGTCAACCAGCCGGGCATCTGGACCAATCCCATTCAGGGAGCGGACGTTCCAGGTGCATGCCCTCAATTCATTGTCCTTTAAACGTTTTCCATGGTCGTCATCAACAGAGAGTGTATTTATCCGAGGCTTGTTGTTATATTTCATTGGTTTCTCATTGGTTCTCGGTATTCTCGGTTTTACGTGGCTTACTTGCACGTTTATATAGCGAGCCGCTTGCTCCAAGACAGACGCCCGCTTGCAGCCGCACCTAGAGGTGTACAGACGCTGCCGATGAGATCTCCCCCGGCTAGCCCTTAAACCGATTATGTCAGAGTGGCCTAGGCAGGTTGTCGCCTTCTCACATTAGCTCACCGCTAAACGGATGTTTAGCGGCTACCCAGAGGATACTTGGCCGCAAGCGACCGGCAGTAGTGAGCTGCTTGAACCGCATGCAAAAGAATCGCTCTGGCCATTCCCAGGTGAATGGCGGTCAGAAGCTTTCCCCACTTTCGTGGACTTCTACACACGGCTCCACCCTCCAAGTCAGTGGAGTCAATTCATAATAAACAATTCAAACCATGTGAATCGCTGAGCCGTCATACCTGCCGGCAAATACCAATACCACCGATATCAGCGAATTGCGGCTGCAGCGGAGAACACCATAAGCTGCAAAAATTTTTAAAGATAAAGATTTTGCATGCGGGACCTTCAGTGGAAAGCAGCGGAGCTTCACAAAATTCTAGTACGTCACTTCCACCACAACACAAATTTTAACACGATTTTTAACATAATTTAAGCACAGAAATACACTGATTGTAGTTTTAGAGCGTAAAAATGTAAATTCTGGACATATTACCTGAATTAAATGTGTACAAATAATTATTAAATAACAAATACAGACAGTGGTAGTTAACAAATTCTGCTGTGGTAAGTGGTGAATGTGACCTACTAGAAGTTTTGTGAAGCTTGCTTTTCGATTTTTCGTCCCTGCAACATCTTTATTTTCGATAATCTTTGGTCTCTATGTTAATATTGTCTCTGTAAGCTGCAAGCGCAACAGCAGCGACGACGACGACGATGACGGTGATGGCTATAGCTCAGGGTAGAAATAAGTTAAGGTAGATTAATTAGTTCTAAATTAGACTCAATAAAGCCCACAAGTGCATTAAAATAGTTGGCGCCCAACCGCGGTTTGAACCTACAACCGCCGAACCTCAATCACTTGGAGAAGCTTAAGTCAACTGAATCAATTCAATAATTTGAAGGAGTTATCAACTAGAGAGATCAACTGAATCAATTCAATAATTTGGAGGGGTTATCATACGCAATTATGGATAGTTTAATTATAATACTTATTGCGTAAGTAGAGTGTTCAACATTTTTTTTAAGTGATTCGTGAAAAATTAATAAATAGTGGCAGTATTGCACTCTGAAAAATAGAGTAACGTATTGAGTTCTGTTGCTAGTAGATTATTAACTGAAATATTTGAAGCTAATTTACAGTCTTACAGTTTTGCAATGCTTTGATGAGCGATAGTGAGGGTAACCTGGAGGGTTTATTAGAAAGGATTAGTAGCTTGCAGATTTCGGGGAATAAGGATACAAGTGTAATGGACGCAAAACAATAACTGAATTAGTACAGACTGCGGTAACTGGCGCACTGTAACAGCAACAGGAGTCCTTTGAACGCAAACTTACCCGACTGATAGAGCAAATTACCACCCTAACCACAGTGAAAAAGCCACATACATACGAGCCTGTGAAATCATTTCAGGCATTAAATGCGAAGAACTTCTAGACCTGGTGAAGTCACTACCAGAGTTTGACGGTCAAGTCAGCACCTATGTTTCCTGGCGTCAGGCCGCCCACACAGCTTATGAGGTATTTCGAAACCATCAGGGCAGTTCTAGGCACTATAAGGCCGTAGAAATAAGTTAAAGGGCTCCGCTGATGCCGTTTTAGCATCTTTTAATACTGTGCTGAATTTTGAGGCGATCATTGTTAGACTAGATTTTACCTATTCGGGCAAACGTCCAATATATCTCATAGAACAGGAACTGTCTACGCTCGGACAGGGCAACCTTTCAGTACTGAAATATTTCGACGAAGTGGAGAAGAAACTAACTCTTCGCACAAATAAAACCATAATGACCCATGAGGGTCCCATTGCTGAATCAATCTGCACAAAGTATAGAGCAGACGCGCTTAGGGTATTAATTTCGGGTCTGAAAAGATCATTGTGTGACATTCTCTTCGCTTCTCGACCTGATGACTTACCGGGCGATCTGGCCCTGGCACAAGAAGTCGAGTCAAATAGAGAACGATATGCGTTCGCTACAAGCTTCGCTGCGTCTGCTGAAGATCCAAACAGATTTAAGAAGATCAGTGATAACAACTTAGATCAGAGATTGCGAACCCCCCAAAAAAATCCACATTTTTTCAATAGACAACCGAAAAAGAACAGCAACGAAAATGGTCAACAAGATCAACCAATACCGATGGAAATAGATCAATCAGAATCACGGCTTCGCCAGAATTCAAATTGGCGTCAATCACAAAAAGTAAATCAGTATCAACAACAATACCCAAACAATTCTAAACAGAGCCCTAACGAACAACAACAAATTGGAAAGCGACAGGCAGAATCAGGTGGGAATATTGTACCAAAAACCCAGAGAATAAATAATTTAAGCCAGAATAACCAAGAGACGGCTTACAATCAGGATGCGGAAGAAGAAATAGAAAATCTCGAAGAGGAAGAACTCAATTTTTTAGGGGTAAGTCCCTGCTTCCGTGGATCGAACGAGGAGTAGGGCAACAAGGAAAAAAAATAAAGCTATTAGTGGACACAGGGGCGTCGAAACACTATATTAAACCTTTGCCGAGTTTAAAAAAGTCACCCCAGCATCCACACCTTTTCTAGTTAAGTCATTGCACGGAAAGAGTCATGTGAATAAGAAGTATAAAATCAAGTTATTTGGTTTATGGGCAGATTTTTTCATATTGCCTAATATGGCAACGTTCGATGGTATTATTGGACTGGATCTATTAAACCAGGTAAATGCTCAAATAGATCTGAGTAGTGGAGTAATACGATACGATTTGGGAAACGAAAAGCTGTTATTCCACGATTGCGTGAATGTAAATTTCATTGATATGAGAAGTGAGGAAATTCCTTCTTGTGTACGAAATCATTTCCTTAAGATGATAGAAAGTAGACGGGGCCTTCGCGGGCCCAAACGAGTCCCTTCCCTTCAATACAAATATAGTTGATACCATAAGAACAAAAAAGGAAGAGCCGGTATATTCTAGGCTCTACCCATACCCTATGAGTGTGGTCGAATTCGTCAACGGGGAAGTGACCGATTTGCTGGCTAACGGCATCATCCGCCCTTCCAGATCACCTTACAATAACCCGATTTGGGTTGTTGACAAAAAAGGGATAGGGACTTGAGGAAACTAAATGAAGTCATAATTGAGGACAAGTATCCGATGCCTAATGCAATGGTGATATTGTCAAACCTAAAGGGAGCACAATACTTTACCGCACTTCATCTGAAATCTGGATTCCATCAGTTTGAGTTGATAGAGAGGGACAGAGAAAAAACTGTCTTCTCTGTAAACAACGGCAAATACGAATTCTGTCGCCTTCTCTTTGAGAGCGATCGATGATGTTCTTAGGGAGAAAATTGGCAAGACCTGCCAAGTTTACGTCGACGATGTAATTAACTACTCAAAAACTGCAGAAGACCATTTAAGGGACGTTGAATGGGTTCTGCTTAGGCATTGTTTTTCAAAACTGAGGTGGATTACTTGGGCTTTGTTGTATCAAGAGGGGCCGTAAAAGCAAACCCTAATAAGGTCCACGGCATAAAATGCTATGAGCAACCAACCACTCTTCGAGGGCTCCGCTCCTTTTTAGGATTAGCGAGCTACTATAGATATTATATTAAAGATTTTGTTAGCATAGCAAAACCACTAACCGATATAATTAAGGGGGAACATCGCAAAGTAATTGCCACACAGTCTAAAAAAATTAAAATTCAGTTAACACCAGAAGGTGTAGAAGCATTCACTTAACTTAGAGAAATTTTGGTATCAGAAGACGTCACATTAACATATTCAGATTTCACAAGACCCTTTGACTTGACGACTGGACACAGCGGACCGAGAATATACCCGCGGTAGGTATGCCTGTCGTAAGAGGCGACCAAAATACCAGATTCAAGGGGCTGTGTAGCGCAACCATTCAGGTTGCCAGCGCAATATATAGCTTCTCCAAACCCAATTGTCAACCTCACCTATCCGCGACGAATCCTGTTTCACTAACAGACGAGGCTCTGGCGACCCCAAGCTCCTCATGGAACTTGGGGGTGGGGAGGGAGGGAATGGCCTGAAGGTTTAATGTGGCCACATAAATCCTTCTCGAGATGGTCGGGCTAGCACCTTAATGGTGCGGAGCGTACCGGATCTGTATCCGGCAAAGGACCATCACATCGATAACACTCCCCAAAGCCTTCGGGGAGCAACCTTATCGCTACAACAACAACAACAACTTGACGACTGGTGCATATTCCAGAGGTTTGGGAGCTGTACTTTCACAAGAAAGGAAACCTTTTACCACGATCTCAAGAACTCTCAGAGATAGAGAAGAACCTTTGGCAACAAATGAAAGAGAGCTCTTGGCAATCGTGTGGGCCCTCAACACCTTGACAAATTACTGGTACGGTGTAAACCAGTTGAACATTTTCACTGACCACCAGCCTTTGATATTTCAGTATCAGATAAAAATCCTAACGCGAAGATCAAGCGATGGAAATCTCTAATAGAAAGCTTCAATGCAAAAATTTTTGCAAGCCAGGGAAGGGAACCATGTTGCCGACGCATTGTCGAGACAATACATGAATATGGTGGAGGTTCAAATGGAAGCTTTGACTGCGCCACCGTACATAGCGAAGAGTCCCTGACCTATACCATTGAAACAGTGGATAAGCCTGTTAATTGCTTTAGAAATCAAATTGTATTTCAGGAGTGCGAAAGTCCGTCAAAGCAGACCTATATCCTGTTCGGTTCGAAGACTAGATATATTGTTTCATTTCGTGATGCAGATTCGCTAATAGACACACTACAAGAAGTAATTAATGATAGTGTGGTTAACGCAATACACTGTAGCCGACCAGTTCTGGCGAAGATTCAGCACCGACTGGTGGAGCTTCATCCCAACGTGAAGTTCCGCCACACTGAAAAGATGGTTGCTGATGTCTTTAGTGAAAGTGACCAACATGAGATTGTTGTTGCTGAACACAACCGAGCACATAGGGCTCCGCAAGAAAACGTGAAACAGATCCTGGCCGATGGATAAAAAAGCAAGAGAGGTGGTGGCAAACTGCCGAATCTGTTCAAAGTCCAAATACGACCGCCATCCAAAAAAGCATGTCATTGCGGCAACGCCGATACCATCTCAAATTGGACAAATATTAAACATAGATATTTTCTCTACTGATCAAAAATATTTTTTAACTTGCATCGACAAGTTTTCATAGTACTTCTTGCTCTAGCAGCAACTGAATTTACCCAATCTACTGTATATCATACGCTCAAAGATCCCGCTTTTAGATCAATGTCAATTTTCAACCAATGATGCCTGTAACCATTACCTTATTCTACACGTTTCATTTTTAATTTGAAATGGACTACCAATACAAAACAAACTTTGTTAAACCTTTTTCATCTAGGAAATCCTCGCCTTTTAGAGAGGTTATAATTTTATATAATAGGATTTTTGCATCTAGAAAAATAGATAGTAGATATATAGGGCCCTGTAGTGACCTACGGAATAGAAAATACCAGTAAGAAAAATAATTTTATTGATGACCTGCGGAATAGAAAGTATCAATAGGAAAAATAATTCTATTAATAACCCTGCAGAATAGAAAATGTCACTACGAAAAATTATTTTAGTAATACCCTATAAGGTAGAAAAAATCGATGGAAATAATAATTTTACTCTAATACCCTATAAAGTAGAAAATATTGATAATAAAAATAATGACACTTTAATCCCATCTAGAATAGGAAATGAGGATAAGCAAAAATTTCCCAGTAACATAGAGAATAGCAATATCATAAATAATAAGAAAATAATAATACACAAAAATAGACTTAAATTAATAGAATAAGTAAATTTTCAACCTACAAACATAAAATACAAAATATAGAATTAATTTATACTTAACTAAATAAAAATAGCATGCTCATTCATTCTCCAAATGCATAAGCATTCTGAAAAAAAGGGAGATGTAGAGTACACAGCCAATAATGCCAAATATTTAAATCAGTTAATATGCTACCCTGTAACAAAAAGAGTTTAAATTTTCATCAACACAAAAAAAGGCATCTGACAATTGTTGCTGACATAGCCATTCACACGATTTAATACAGGTGTGTGTACAACGCTGACAATATCTGAATAAAGAAGCATTCGCTCATTGATGTTGAAACCTCTCAAAACCGATTATTCATTTTTAATCTTTTATACCACCTTTGCCTCCTAGAAGGCTAAATAATGAATTCTACCCAGAATTGGCATACATGCCCCAACCCAGGTTGTACGCAACCAACCCATACGAACCACCACAGATGAGTGGTCAAGGCCAACGTTCACAACCAACTAATCGTTATGGTCAGCAACCAAACTATCCACCACCAAGGCCCTTTCAGAAGCCTCAGCCACGTCCTGAACCCATGGATATTGACCAGTCGCTAAGAACACGCAACATAAACTATATGAATAGGCCACGCCGTAGTGACCCAACTAACAAAAGACCTCCTACTGGAAACCCTTCAGCACCAGTTCCCCAAACAAAATCGAAAGGAACTTCCGTATAGATGCCGACCAACCTGAGGAATATTCACCTGCCATGACAAATGACGATCAGATAAATGCAGATTATTACAACGACGAAACTTATACCACTCCTGACAATTGCGAGGAATAACACAAGGACAATTACTTAGACACAACAGACCTACATTTTTTAGGATGAACCACTCTTCGCTGCCTTACTTCCAGTGCAAACTGAAGAGTGGAGAAACTGTAAAATTTTTAATAGATACAGGATCTACAAAAAACTATATACAGCCCTCCCTTGTTCCCAATCCAATCAGAAACGACAAAATTTTTTTTGCAAAATCAATAGCGGGAGACAACGAAATCAAAGAACACACCTATCTCAATCTTTTTAACGCCGATAACAAATTGAAGTTTTACCTTCTCCCCACATTAAGATCCTTCAATTGTACTCTTGGAAACGACAGCCCGAAGGAACTCGAAGCTGTCATCCACGTCAAGGATGACTTTATGGAAATAAAAGGAAACACAAGAATTAGGATACAACAGTTAGCTTCGGGATCAATTAACAAAATTGACCTTAAAGAAGAAAACATGTCACCAAGTCAGAAAAGTAAAATCAATTATCTAGTAGAAAACTTTTCTAGTCTCTTCGCCGAACCCAACGATAAAAACGGAAAAGTTGTACTTATGTGCACACCCTACTGCACACTCCACACCAAAACCAAAAAACACGAACTTTTAGTCCTAAGTTAACTTTATTTATTTAGTTTTAGTTCTTGTAGTATAGTTAATATATTAATTTATTTAGTAATCCTGCGTTTGTAGTTTTAGTTGATTTTATTTAATATTTTTGTCAGCACACACTTGTTCGGTTTAGTTCAACATTTATAATTGTGTGTATAACATTTTTTATGTCAGTGATGTGGGCCGCAGTTGCATTTGACATGCGCGTTGCCACCTGTACGCGCCTGTCAAATACAACTTAAGGGCCAACCACATAGCATACCTTATTATATTTTGGTGTAAGGCTTATGTTCCTTATATCACCCTTCCTTTTCAAAAGAAGAATTTGGCAAATTAAACACGTGTGCCATATTCTTCTTTTGTATTCTATTAATTGGTTCGGATGAACGAAAATATTAGGGTGTACATTCCTTTTTGAAATTCGTTCATCCGGAGCAATTTTATGACTATTTAGAATATGTTAATAAAAATTTTGGTGTTTTTGAATTTTTGTTTGTACAATATTTACATTTTAT
The DNA here is from genome assembly GCF_040869045.1 of Eurosta solidaginis. Taxonomy (NCBI): domain Eukaryota; kingdom Metazoa; phylum Arthropoda; class Insecta; order Diptera; family Tephritidae; genus Eurosta; species Eurosta solidaginis. The sequence continues at coordinate 165,742,179 of NC_090320.1, read as the reverse complement.
ATATTCAACTTAAGGGCTGTTTTTGTTGTTTATAAAATATTAATTTGTTTTTTTTTTCGCTTGTACTATACTATGAATAATTTCGAATTACATTTTTTCGTTTTGATATACAAAATTTTGTGTTCTATATATATATTCTTGTTTTGTTTTTATATATATTTTTTCGTTGCCTTCGTGGCTATTTAAAAATGACGAGTATGAAATTACTTCTAAAAATTTTGGATTTTGTTCAATTAAAGTATTACGGTAATATTAATTTACTTTACTAAGACGGTTTTTATGTACCACTATTTCTTTGCTTTTAACTTCATCGAAAATAGTTACATTGGGTTCGTTAATTTTGGTTATTGTAAACGGACCTTGATAAATATTTTCGTGTTTATGATGTGGTTCTTTCTGTAAAAGTACTTTATCTCCGATTTTTGCAACTAAAGGACGTGCCGTTTTATCATACAGGTTTTTAGTTTGTAATTTATTTTTATTAATTAGATTTTGTGCCATTTTGTGCGTTTTCTGCATCCTAAACTTAACTTCTTTGGCATAGTTTTCGACATTATAGATCGGGTCAATTTTTTCTTTTGTTAATTCATTAGGCAAAGTTGCCTTTTTCCCAAAGACCAACTCGTAAGGCGAAAATTGGTTGTCGAAAACTCTGCTACTCGTAGTATTGTGTAGGAAAGTAAAGTATTTTAAATAAACATCCCAATCAGCAAAAGTGTCTTTTAGATATGCACGTAAGTATTCATTAAAAACTCTATGATTACGTTCAATCGTGCCAACAGTTTCATGATGGTATGCAGTTGAAAAATTATGTTGAATATTTAAAAGCTTTGTTAATTCTTCGAATAATTCATTTTTAAATTCAGTACCTAAATCTGATTTTATGTCATTCATTGTGCCGTAAGTTAAAATGAATTCTTCAAAAATTGCTGAAGCGATTGTTTTTGCCAATTTGTCTGGTACAGCGACTGTTTCCAGGTATTTAGTCATGTCGCAAATCATGGTAAGTGCGAACTTGTTACCATATTTGGACTCAAGTAGGGGCCCTATCGTGTCAATTACTAGTATATCGAATGGTTTACAAGGAGTTGGTGTTAAAACAAGTTTTTCTTTTGTTTTAGGTTTAACCTTGTTTAAAAGGCAATCTTTACAATTTTTGATATATTTCGATATATCACGAGTCATGTTCTTCCAATAAAATTTTGTTCGCAATTTTGCGTAAAGTCTTTTCATTCCGCAATGTCCACCAGAAATGGGATCACTATGGTAAATTTTCATAAGTTTTAATTTTGTATCTTCATCTGTTACTGTCTCCACTAGATCTTTTAAAATAATTTCTAATGATTTTAAAATTTTATTTCCAATATTTTTGAAATTTGTAATAGTATAATGTTCGAACATAATATCGTTTTTAGGCCATTCAATTTGCTTAATCTTGTGTTTGCCGGCTTCTGATTCAACCCTCGAAAGTAATTTCTCTAAAGTCATTATTTCATTAACAAGCTCAAAACTAAGTAACTCGAGTTTCTTATGTTTAATATGCGCAAAAATTCTTAAATTTGTTGTTTTATTATTTTTATCGTACGTAATTGCGGATCTTATTCGTGGGACTTTTTCGAAAAATTAAATGAAAATTTGCCGTAGACAAGTAAAGTAATTTCTTTTTCGTCGTTTTTGTCTGTTTTCCTATGTAAATTTTTGTCGTTTGCCTTTTTTGTCATGGCTCTTGCCTGTACTGCCAAAATTTGTTTGTTAGCTTCTTTAATCTCATCGATTGTTATACGCGATAGTGCATCAGCACAAACGTTTGATTTACCTTTTATATATATAATAGTAAAGTTATATTCAGACAGTTCCAGTCTTATTCTTGAAAGTTTTGAAGATGGGTATTTCAAATTGAATAAGTATACTAGAGGTCTATGGTCTGATTTTACAATGAAATGGGTGCCATAAACGTATGGTCGAAATTGCTTGATTGCAAAGTAAATAGCTAAAAGCTTTTTTCTGTTCGGCTTTATTAAATGCTTTAGAAGCGAAACAAATTGGTAAATCACTACCTTGTTGTGCTTGACTCAAAATAGCGCCACATCCAGTTGTGGAGGCATCAACTGTAATAATGAATTGTTTAGTAAAATCTGGATATTGAAGTAATTTTGGTGAAAGTAACGCTGCTTTCACAGATAAAAATGCTCTTTCGCACTCAACATCCCATACAAATTCAACTCTTTTTCTGCTTAATCGGTTTAGAGGCGCTGCTAGAGATGCAAAATTGGGTATAAACCGTCTGTAATAGTTTGCAAACGCGACGGTACCGCGTCTTTGTCAGTCGTTTTTGTATACTTTTTAATTGCGTTTATTTTAGAGTCGTCTGGCAACAAACTTTTGGCTGAACATTTGTGACCTAAAAATGTAACTTCTGCTCGTAAAAAGTTGCATTTATTTGGGTTAAGTTTGAGATTAAAAGACCTACAAGTATCGAAAACTTTTGAAAGATTTTTAATATGGTGTGCTTCGCTACAACCTATGACGATAATAACGTCGACGTATAAAAATGCGACGTTGGGTGGTGTACCCGAAAAAGTTATTGTCATCATTGAAAATGAATTTGGTGCTATATTTAAGCCGAATGGAAGCAGTTTCCATCTAAATGCGCCACGGTCAGTGCTGAAAGACGTAATGTCACGAGAGTCAGGATGCAAGGGGATTTGATGAAATCCTGAAAAAGGTCTAATGTGGAAAAATACTTTGCTCTACCGAGATTGTCTAAAATATCGTCAACTCTAGCTAGTGGGAATTTATCAGCAATGAGTTTTTTGTTTACTGCGCGAAAATCTACGCACATACGATATGCTTTTTGACCATTTGTATCTTTCTTTGGGACTACAATCAAAGGACTATTGTAATTCGAATAACTGGGTTCAATCAAATCGTTGTCTAACAATTTATTTACTTGCCGATTTATTTCTTCGCGTTGAGAGTATGGCAATATATAGTTTTTAACATATACCGGTTCGTTGTCTGTCCGTCTTAATTTTTGCTCGTAGAAGTTATTTAAAGTCATTTTGTCCGTGTCAAGAGCGAAAATGTCGGCATAATCTATGCAAAGGTCAAGTAATTTACTATGAGCATGTTGAGGTATTTGATTTTTTAAAACTGAAGTCAGTTTTTTCGTACGTTTTTCTTCTGTTTCTGTCTTGTTAATTGTATAAACATTGTAGTTTGAAAGTTTTTCTGTCCGAATACTTTTTCTTTTCACATACTTTATATCATCCGTGGTATTTATAACTTTAACTATTGGGTTACTGGAATTAACAATGCACCTAACTGTGAAAACACCTTTTTCAATTTCCTGGGAGTCCACGAAAAGTGGTTCGGGTGAATCTCCTAAATCAAAAAGTCTGAATATTTCGCATCTTGGAGGAATGATACAACTCTCGCCTTCTGTTCCGTGTAGGATTGGTATCGCGACTTTTTCATTACCTACCCAAAAGGAAATACTATTTCTTTCATAGTTAATAATGCATTTGTTAATTTTCAGAAAATCTTTACCCAGTATGCCACCGGATGGAATATTAAAGTCTTCATTTACTACATGTAAAGTATGTCTAATAGAAAAGTTAGAAAAATTTAAATTTACTGTAATTTTACCTAAAGTGGAAACTGAATTGGAAGTGACACCGGTAATGTTAATAATGTCGTTCGTATTTAAGGAAATATTTCTATCTAAACATGATATCTTTATTAAAGAAATGTCCGCTTGAGTGTCTACTAGGAAAGAACAAAATTTTTGTGACTCGTTAAGTTGTAATTCAATGAAATAAGAGTAATTTAAATTTAAACAATAGATGGCTATCGGTGAGGGAAGTTGGCTTACTCGCTTAATTCGTCCTCCCTAAGTGTTCGCTCCTGAGGGTCGCTGGCGTTTAAAGCGCGAACGTTTGCGTTTCTACCTCTACCGTTGGATGATATAGAATTGTTACCTCTATTGTTGCTGCTGTTTGTATTTGAATTGGTATTTGGACGCGTATTATTATTGTTATTAGCCGTGTTTTTTAACACGCGCGTATACGTTTCGTTTGCGCGTGTTAAAAAACGCCTATCTTCGCTTAGATAATGCTTAGGAGACCCATCTAGCGGCTGTGGTAAAACAACTAGCTACAGCAACAGGGTGTACCGAAAAGCGGAGACGCAACGCTCTGATGGCCATAGCGTATAACATATAGCTGAATCAGTTGCGATGAATTGTGGACACACATATAATACATAGAATTAGTGTACAGGGTGAAACAAAGACACATATTTCAGTTACATCTGAGTATAATGCGTATTGAAATTTAGTAGGACAAAATTTATGCGCAGCAATTTCAGAGGTGTATTTATAGTTTGTCTCTTAGCAGTCAATATAAAGTTTAAGCGTAAACGGATATACGCGTGTTAAAAAACACGGCTATTATTCTGATATCTATTTCCGTTATAATTCCTATATCTTTGATTATTGTTGCCGTTATAGTTGTTATTGTATGAAAATGAATTATTGTTTCTATAACCAGTATAGCCGCGGTTTGGGTAAAAACCTCAATAACTACTACGTGAATTTCTGAATGTATTGTTACCACGTGATCGAAAAGCTAGAACCTGACGTTCAGTTACTTCGTTGTTTTGTTCTACAATTAATTTTGCTACCACGTCTTTCGGATCTGTAAATACCGTTGAGGCTAAAATGGTTTTTACTAAATTGGATTTTGCATTTAATCGACACACGTTAACAGTTTGTTCGACTGCCATTTCATGAGCTTTCGCTTGAGTGATCCCTTCAATAATAAGAGACCGCTCAAGTGAGTCAGCTAAATCTTCAACTTTTTTCGCAAAATCTGTATAATTATTCCGTTAACGTGCAACGCTGCGATTCTCCCTGCTACAACTTTCAAGTTGTCTGGTTTGATCCTATTACTTAGAGCTGTTTTAATTTCATTAACTGAAGTTACTTGTTTCGGTATTGCTTCACGAGCTTTACCCTCTAATTTTGATTTCAAGAACGCTATAAAATTATCAGGTAAATCTGCAGTAGCGAATTGTTCAAGTAATGCGATTTTATCTATAAAATAATCAAGTGCTAGAGGATCACCACTGTAGTTTTTTCTAATAGAATTAGCACATGAGCTAATGAAAATTCTCTTTTCCTCAAGTGTTGCAATGATTTGATCGGAATCTGGTTCTGAATTGGAAATTTTGTGAACTCTCTTCCTATCTCTAAAGTTGTACGTATGTAGCAATTCAGTTGAAACTACTATGAAATTAATGAAGCACTTATTTGGATATAGGAATTTATAATTGAAGCCGAAATGTTGACGAAAAAAAGGAATTGATTTACAATGAATTGTCGCTAACGAAATATTTAAAAGTTTATTGGCAGAAATAATTGCACTGAAATCGTTTGGTTTTTCACGGAACCACCGCTTTATAAAAAATCTTAATTGGTTTTCCGCAAACCATCGTTTATATCACAAAATTCAATTGGTTTTTCGCCACCGCTTATACCAAAAATTCATCAAATTTATAGCGTACCTGGAGACTGCTTATCTAGTTCACTCAGTCTTATATGGTGATATTTTGTGGGAAAATGTACGTATTAAAAAAAACTTGAGTAGAATGAAAATTTGAAAAATAGAAATTCGGGCATGTGAAACTTTAAATTGAAGATTTGTGAAATGATTTGAAAATTTGAAAAATGGAAGCTTGAAAGTATGAGAATTTGTAAAATGAGATGAAAAGTTTTTAAATTAGAATTTTGAAAACATGAAAAATTTAAAGAAAATGTAAATTTGTAAAATGAATTCAAACTTGAGAAAAAAATTAAATGTAGATTTGCAAATGTTAAGATGTATAAAAGGGTTCGAAAAAATTTTAAAATTATTGAAAACTGAGGTAGTTAAATTTAGACGCACGCACCGTTTTAGTAAAAAAATCCAAGTGTTTTATATAAACGGAGGCACCGTTGTTATCAAAAAATCCAAAATGTTTTACATAAACGGACGCACCGCTGTAATCAAAAAAGATTTATCATATTTAATCTGAACACACCGCACTTAATAAAAATTGTAAATTTTTGTATACAGATATGTAAAACAAGTAAGGAAGGTTAAGTTCGGGTGTAACCGAACATTACATACTCAGTTGAGAGCTAAGGTGACAACATAAGGGAAAATGAACCGAGGGAAACCCTGGAATGCGTTTGTATGACATGCGTATCAAATGAAAGGCATTAAAGAGTATTTTATGAGGCAGTGGGCCATAGTTCTATAGGTGGACGCCATTTAGGGATATAGCCATAAAGGTGGATCAGGGTTGACTCTAGAATGCGTTTGTACGATATGGGTATCAAATGAAAGGCCTTAATGAGTATTTTAAAAGGGAGTAATCCTTAGTTCCATAGGTGGAGGCTGTTTCGAGATATCGCCATAAAGGTGGACCAGGGGTGACCCTAGAATTTGTTTGTACAATATGGCCATCAAACGAAAGGTGTTAATGAGTATTTTAAAAGGGAGTGGGCCTTAGTTCTATAGGTGGACGCCGTTTCGAAATATTGCCACAAAGGTGGACCAGGGGTGACTAAAGAATGTGTTTGTACGATATGGGTATCAAATTAAAGGTATTAATGAGGGTTTTAAAAGGGAGTGGTGGTTGTTGTATAGGTGGTCGCATTTTCGAGATATCGCCATAAAGGTGGACCAGGGGTGACACTAGAATTTGTTTGTACAATATGGGTATCAAAAGAAAGATGTTAATGAGTATTTTAAAAGGGAGTAATCCTTAGTTCCATAGGTGGACGCCGTTTCGAGATATCGCCATAAAGGTGGAACAGGGGTGACCCTAGAATTTGTTTGTACAATATGGGTATCAAAAGAAAGGTGTTAATGAGTATTTTAAAAGGGAGTGGGCCTTAGTTCTATAGGTGGATGCCGTTTCGAAATATCGCCATAAAAGTGGACCAGGGGTGACTCTAGAATGTGTTTGTACGATATGGGTATCAAATTAAAGGTATAAATGAGGGTTTTAAAAGGGAGTGGTGGTTGTTGTATAGGTGGTCGCCTTTTCGAGATATCGCCATAAAGGTGGACCAGGGGTGACTCTAGAATGCGTTTGTACGATATGGGTATCAAAAGAAAGGTGTTAATGAGTATTTTAAAAGGGAGTAATCCTTAGTTCCATAGGTGGACGCCGTTTCGAGATATCGCCTTAAAGGTGGACCAGGAGTGACCCTAGAATTTGTTTGTACAATATGGCCATCAAACGAAAGGTGTTAATGAGTATTTTAAAAGGGAGTGGGCCTTAGTTCTATAGGTGGACGCCGTTTCGAAATATTGCCACAAAGGTGGACCAGGGGTGACTAAAGAATTTGTTTGTACGATATGGGTATCAAATTAAAGGTATTAATGAGGGTTTTAAAAGGGAGTGGTGGTTGTTGTATAGGTGGTCGCATTTTCGAGATATCGCCATAAAGGTGGACCAGGGGTGACACTAGAATTTGTTTGTACAATATGGGTATCAAAAGAAAGGTGTTAATGAGTATTTTAAAAGGGAGTAATCCTTAGTTCCATAGGTGGACGCCGTTTCGAGATATCGCCATAAAGGTGGGCCAGGGGTGACTCTAGAATTCGTTTGTGCAATATGGGTATCAAACGAAAGGAGTTAATGAGTATTTTAAGAGGGAGTGGGCCTTTCTTGACCAGGGGTGGCTCTAGACTTTGTTTGTACGATGTGGGTATCAAATGAATGGTGTTAATGAGTATTTTTAAAAGGGAGTGGGCCTTCGTTCTATAGGTGTTCGCCTTTTCGAAATATCGCCATAAAGGTGGACCAGGGGTGACCCTAGAATGAGTTTGTACGATATGGGTATCAAATTAAAAGTATTAATGAGAGTTTTAAAAGGGAGTGGTGGTAGTTGTATATGTGAAGGCGTTTTCCAGATATCGACCAAAATGTGGACCAGGGTGACCCAGAACATCATCTGTTGGATACCGCTAATTTATTTATATATGTAATACCTGCCAAGATTTTAAGGGTTTTTTGTTTCGCCCTGCAGAACTTTTCATTTTCTTCTACTTAATATGGTAGGTGTCGCATCCATTTTATAAAGTTTTTTCTAAAGTTATATTTCGCGTCAATAAAACAATCCAATTACCTTACCATATTTCATCCCTTTTTTCGTATTTGGTATAGAATTATGGCATTTTTTTCATTTTTCGTAATTTTCGATATCGAAAAAGTGGGCGTGGTCATAGTCGGATTTCGTTCATTTTTCATACCAAGATAAAGTGAGTTCAGATAAGTACGTGAACTGAGTTTAGTAAAGATATATCAATTTTTGCTCAAGTTATCGTGTTAACGGCCATGCGGAAGGACAGACGGACGACTGTGTATAAAAACTGGGCGTGACATCAACCGATTTCGCCCATTTTCACAGAATACAGTTAGCGCGATAAAATCTATGCCCCTACCAAATTTCAAAAGGATTGGTTAATTTTTGTTCGACTTATGGCGTTAAAAGTATCCTAGACAAATTAAATGAAAAAGGGCGGAGCCACGCCCTTTTTTCAATTTTCTTTTATTTTTGTATTTTTTTGCACCATATCATTACTGGAGTTGAATCTTGACATAATTTACTTATATACTGTAAATATATTAAATTTTTTGTTAAAATTATACTTAAAAAAAAATTTTTTTTAAAAGTGGGCGTGGTCCTTCTGCGATTTTGCTAATTTTTATTAAGCGTACATATAGTAATAAGAGTAACGCTCCTGCCAAATTTCATCATGATATCTTCAACAACTGCCAAATTACAGCTTGCAAAAGTTTTAAATTACCTTTTTTTAAAAGTGGGCGGTGCCACGACCATTGTCCAAAATTTTACTAATTTTCTATTTTGCGTCATAAGTTCAACTCATCTACCAAGTTTTGTCGTTTTATCGGTCTTTTGTAATGAATTATCGCACTTTTTCGGTTTTTCGAAATTTTCGATATCGAAAAAGTGGGCGTGGTTATAGTCCGATATCGTTCATTTTAAATAGCGATCTGAGATGAGTGCTCAGGAACCTACATACCAAATTTCATCAAGATACCTCAAAATTTACTCAAGTTAACGTGTTAACGGACGGACGGACGGACATGGCTCAATCAAATTTTTTTTCGATCCTGATTATTTTGATATATGGAAGTCTATATCTATCTCGATTCCTTTATATATGTACAACCAACCGTTATCCAATCAAACTTAATATACTCTGTGAGCTCTGCTCAACTGAGTATAAAAAACCCTTAGGAAAAATTTTATTAATACATACCTACATACATATATCATATACTTATTTTTCTGCTTCACTCCTGCTATGATGATGGCTGCCGCTGATGTTAATGCTGGCCTTCGCTGCCGACGGTGGTTGCTGCTGCTGGGCTTTGTTGTTGATGGTGTTCGTTGCTGCTGCCGTTCGCTGCCGCTGGCGGTGGTACAGTTTATGATGCCGTTATTTGAGTGGCGTGGGTTAATAAATTATAATAAAATGAATTATGTTATCTTTCGATCTTTTTATTTGAAAATTTTGTAGTTCGTAGAATTTAGTTCTTTATAATATTTCCGTAGTGTTAGTTTTTAGATAATTTGTTGAATTAGGAAATAGTATTTTGTAGATTTTTGTTATTTCGCATTTTGATGTAATTTTATTACATTTGTTAAGTTAATTTTGTCATGTTCGGATCACACGCACTCAACTCACCTGTACCACCACCAAAGACCCTCACGGTCGCCATGTAAGGTTCCATTTCGGAACCTCCGGAAAAGTTGTACTTATGTGCACACCCTACTGCACACTCCACACCAAAACCAAAAAACACGAACTTTTGGTCTTAAGTTAACTTTATTTCTTTAGTTTTAGTTGTTGTTGTTGTTGTAGCAATGCTCGCCCCACCCAATAGGCGCGACCGATCACAAATTGTCATCAATATCCTCTAACGGGAGTCCAAGGAAACTTGCCGTTTCAACAGGGGTGGACCATAAGGAAAGGGGTGTTAGAGGCGTTGGTTCCATATTACAATTAAAGAGATGGTTGGTGTCATGTGGGGACACATTGCAAGCAGGGCATACATTTTGTATGTCGGGGTTGATTCTGGATAGGTAAGAGTTTAACCTGTTACAGTATCCAGAACGAAGTTGAGCAAGAGTGACACGCGTTTCCCTGGGGAGTATGCGTTCCTCTTCTGCGAGTTCTGGATATTTTTCTTCAAGTACTGGATTCACCGGGCAATTCCCGACATAAAGGTCCGACGCCTGTCTATGGAGTTCACCAAGGACCTGCTTGTGTTTTTCCGCTTCATACGGCTGGGTTCTCAGGTGCCGTTTTTCCTCAAAATGCTTACGGAGATGACTCCTTAGGCCCCTAGGCGGTGCTCGTTCGTCAATCAGATGTCTGTTGGGATGCCCAGGTTTCTGGGTATTCAACAGAAACTGTTTAGTCAGCATCTCATTTCTCTCCCTGATGGGGAGTATTCTCGCCTCATTATGCAGATGGTGTTCTGGGGACATAAGAAGACAGCCCGTGGCGATTCTGAGAGCAGTATTTTGGCAGGCCTGTAGTTTCTTCCAGTGGGTGGTTTTTAGGCTTGGCGACCATATGGGTGACGCGTAGCACGTAATCGGCTGGCTAATTGCTTTGTATGTGGTCAAGAGCGTTTCTTTATCTTTTCCCCAGGGACTGCCAGCAAGGGATTTGAGGATTTTATTACGGCTCTGAATTCTTGGAACAATTGCGGTTGCGTGCGCACCAAAATGTAGATCCTGATCAAACGTCACACCCAAGATTTTGGGGTGTAGGACAGTCGGTAGCGTAGTGCCATCGACGTGGATGTTCAATATGGTCATTTAACAAAAACTAAATGACCCCCATTTAGTTTTAGTTCTTGTAGTATAGTTAATAAATTAATTTATTTATTAATCCTGCGTTTGTAGTTTTAGTTGATTTTATTTAATATTTTTGTCCGCACACACTTGTTCGGTTTAGTTCAACATTTATAATTGTGTGTATAACATTTTTTATGTCAGTGATTTGGGCCGCAGTTGCATTTGACATGCGCGTTGCCACCTGTACGCGCCTGTCAAATACAACTTAAGGGCCAACCACATAGCATACCTTATTATATTTTGGTGTAAGGCTTATATTCCTTATTCAATCAATAATGGCAAATACAAGTTCACGTGATTGCCATTCGGACTCAAAAACGCTCCGTCAATATTCCAGCGAGCCCTAGATGACATTCTTCATCATCACATCGGCAAACTATGCAACTCTGAAGAAGAGTATGCTCTCCAATTACAGCAAATTTTTAAAACTCTAGAAGACTCTAACATGAAGATCCAACCGGATAAATGCCATTTTTTCAAGGACTCTGTAGAGTTCCCAGGATTCATTATTTCCTCAAGAGGAATTACAAAAAACCCCACAAAGGTTGAAGTAATAGCAAAAATACCTTACCCAAAAACCGTTAAGCAACTTCGCTCATTCTTAGGCCTTTCCGGCTACTACCGTCGCTTCATTAAAGATTACGCCATGTTGGCGTATATCCAAAAGCAAATCAGCTAAAATAAATATCGAACTAAATGAAGAAGGAAAAGATGCTTTCAATAAAATTAAAAAATCCCTTATGTCTGACGATGTTATACCCGCATACCCCGACTTCAGCAAAGATTTGCATTTAACAACCGATGCCTCTGATTATGCGATTGGTTCAGTCCTTTCTCAGGATAAAAAACCCATCGCATTCATTTCAAGAACACTCAACAAAACAGAAGAAGCCTATGCTACAAACGAGAAAGAGTTTTTAGCTATAATATGGAATTCCAGGAACTATCTTTACGCTCAGCAAAAGTAAAAATATTTACACATCATCAACCCCTTACTCAGGCTCTTAGCAATAAAAACAACAACTCTAAAATGAAACACTGGAAATCCATTTTAGAGGAATATAATCATGAACTCCACTTCAAACTTGGCACAACTAACGTTGTAGGTGACGCCCTTTCAAGAATGTCACCTGAACCAATTAATTCCTTATCCTCAACTCAACATAGTGACGAGAGTTCATCGGATAATTTAATTCCTCACGTCGAAATCCCAATAAATGTTTTCAAAAATCTGCTATTTCTGAAAGTGGCTGAAACGGGAGCGTAACGTTTGCCTGTTTTAGAAAATTCTACCTCGCAAAATCCTGAAAAATGTTAAAAATCATGCATAGGTAAAATCCTGTTCTCTAAAATATTGCTTTTCCAAATCCTGGTTTTCCAAAATTCTGCTTTTGCTAAATCCGGTTTGACAAATTCTGCTTTTAGTGTACTTAACCTTTGATAAACTTTCTGAACAACGAAATGAACCAACATACGCAGCGAAAGTATTCAAACTCATACACAGCGATTTTAGAAATCAAATAAAGAACTTTATTCGTAATATGTTTTTATATATGTATGTGTGTATGTATGTAAATCTTTTAGTCTAGTAAATTGAAATATTTTTTGCAAATCTTTCCAAATATCTTGGTTGATTTAATTCATTCCTTTTTTTAATAACTCTTCGTAGTTGCTTGTTTTTTTTTTTTTAATTATGTTTCTTTTGTTTCTTATTATTTCTCCATTTTCCCTTCTTTGTATTTGAGTTTTCGCATAAATAAGCTCCTTTTGTAAATTTTATACGAGTTTATAAAATTGTGAGGTACTTTCACCTACAATGACTTTTAGTCTACGATGTATAACGGTATTTCTAGTTCCAGCAATTCTTCAATGAACATGTGTATGTGGAATAATAAAATAAAAAATAATGTGTACACAGTGTTGTATTTAAATGTAATATAAAAAATGTTAAAGTGGACATGTCATTACTTTGAAAAGTGCGCACTTTTCAAAGTAATGACATGACCACTTTAACATTGTTTATATTACATTGAAATACAGAATTTTCTAAGTCGGGATTCTGAGAAGCAGAATTTTAAAAAATCAGGATTTTAAAAAAGCAGGATTTTAAAAAATCAGGATTTTAAGAAAACAGGATTTTAAAAAGCAGGAATTTGCTTTCGGGATTTTGCAAAACAGGATTTCGTTACCAACCCGCTGAAACTTCAACGTACCAATTTAAAATAGTATTTCCCACATACCACAGGCACATTTTAGAGGATTCCGACTATAACCCAGAAATTTTGATAGACCGCCTTAAAAGATACCTCAACCCCTCCGTAGTTAACTGTATTAAGACAGAAGAACGAATTATTGGAAAAATTCAGGAAATATATCCAATCCACTTTAGCAACTATAAGATCAGGTTTACACAACTTCCAGTCCAGGACGTGACAGACGAACAAGAACAGGAAGATATTATAATCAAAACCCACAAAAGAGCTCACAGAAATTGTCGAGAAAATAAAATTCAAATTATCGAAAATTTCTACTTCCCTTCTATGACTACAAAAATTAAAAGAATAATTCAACAATGTTCAACATGTAAAGAAAATAAATATGATAGACATTTTAGTAAACCAAAATTAGGAGAAACTCCCATACCTCAATTCCCAGGACAAATTTTGCACATCGACATTTACATGACCCACCGAAACATAGTCCTAACAGCAATCGACAAATTTTCGAAATACGCTCAAACCAAAATACTTAAATCCAGAGCAATAGAACACGTTAAGGAACCTCTCCGTGAAATACTTTTTAATTTGGCGTACCCGAATATGTCATAATAGATAACGAAACATCCCTAAAGTCAGCTTCCATAAGATTTTTAATGGATGACACTTTAAACATATAAGTTTTCAAAACACCGCCTTATACAAGTTCTGTTAACGGTCAAGTGGAACGATTCCACTCGACCCACTCAGAAATAATGCGTTGCTTAAAAGCAGAACGCACCTTCTCTTCATTCGCCGAACTTCTCGACAACTCTGTCAACAAATATAATTATACAAATCACTCAAGAAAAAAAAGAAACCAATAGAGGTGTTTTTCGGGAGAAGAGTCTCCACTGACCCAAGCCAATTCGGAAGAGCGAGGGAAGAAAACATCTCCGAGTTAAGAAATAAACAGCTTAAAGATCTTTCTTATCATAATAAAACCCGTCATCCCATAAATATTTATCACCCAGGAGAAACCGTATATGTGAAAATCAATAAACGTTTAGGTACGAAAATTTCCCCCAAGTAGTAAAGGAAGACAGAAACTCAACCATTTTAACAGAAACAGGAAAAGTAGTCCATAAAAGCGATATTACAAATTAAAAATGTATCCTTTCATTTTCAGACTCCTGTCAATTTACTGTGCCACTGCGACAGTAGACATTTACAACTAGTGACGATTAGTGACGGACTATTAAAAATACAGAACGGTGCCTTTAGGCTTATACATATAATTGACCTCAGCAAGTACGAACAATTTTTGACAGACATGTACAAATTTATTTCATCGGACATACCTAATTCCTAATCCTGTATTCCACCTTTATACATGAGCTAACCCAATCCCTCCAGATATTAGACACGATCAAACCAATTGAAAACAAACAAAAGAAATCTATAAACATCTTGGGAACGACATGGAAATGCATTGCCGGAAGCCCAGATCATGAAGATCTTGAAGTAATAACAAATAATCTAAAAGAAATTAACAATAATAATAATAAACAAGTAATTATAAATGAACTTTTTAATGAGAAAATTAATAATATTACAAATATAGTAAATAATCTCTTTAATAACACAAGGAAAGATATTTATGTAGAAAACGAAAAAATATCCAACTTGCAAAATAGAATAAGAACAATTAAGGAAGAATTGACCAATATTAAATACGCCATACAGTGGGCGAAAAAAGACATATTGAATACACTATTGTTAAATAAAATTGAAACTGAAATTGCTATGAAAAAAATCGAAGATGAGAAAATACCGTTTAAATATGCGGAAGAAGCACTAGAGATAGCCAATATAAATGTTATTAGTCAAAATATGACAATTTTTTACTTGGTAAAAATACAACTAGTTATTAAAGAAAATTTTCAAAAAAATTATTTTAAGACCTGTTGTAAAAGCAGACAACACTATAATTGATATAGAATATGAAAAAATATTAAGAAGAAAAAAAGAAATTTACGGAATAAAAAAACTTTGTGAAAGCTATAAGTAAATAGAAACTTCTAGACAGAATCATTTAGTTGACATAAGTAATAAAACTTGTATGCCTAGGATAATAAGTAGTCTTAATTCAACTTGCACTAAAAGCAACGGCCACCACATTCCCCAAATCGAAGATATAAAAACCGGTATATCAACTTATCAACTTTCATAATTCAACGCTGAAAATAAATAGTCAAACGTACATTAGCTATGACATAATACCATTTCCCGCTATCCCAGCAGTCCTGCAACCTGCACCAATCGAAAAGAATCGAATTGAGTTACTTTCCCTCAAGGCTCTGAGTTACACATAGAGAATATACACAGAATAAATCTTCTTAAAGTTCACTTTCACTTGAAGCAATTGTGACTACTTTAATCATCATAATAATTTTTTGCAAATTCTGGAATAAGTCCAAAAACAAGATAGTAATTTCATGCACCAAGCAGCACTCTAGGTGAGATCAAAGATATTTCAAACGAACAGCCGACATACATAAATTCTAATAACTTACCTTACTTTTGACAACGCTCGAGACGAACGTTTTTAAGAGGGGAATTGTTAACATGGCATATGTTAACAATTGCTATAACAATAAATGATTAATAAGCAATAATAAATGCAGGTAAAGCGGATATGCAACTCTTGTTGCACAATATTTGACACAAAAGCTCAAGATGGAATGTCAGCAAAATTAGTTTAAATTTATGTAGAGCGGAAGTTCAATACTTTCCCAAAAAATTGCCAGACGCGATGTCAGCAAATTAAAGCTCCACTTCATTAAGACAGGAAGCCCAACACGCGCAACTAAAGTTAGCTAATTCGGGGAATAGCAAAAAGCAGCAGCGACGCCAGCGGAGTCGGGCAATTAATTAAGTTTAGTTGTAAGTTAACAATTTTTGTAAAGTTAGTTCTACTTTTGATGTGACTCAATAAAGGTCGTAAAGATCCTAAAAATATCTTATTAAAAGAATCCTTAACTTATACATTAAATATCAATACGGCTGGTCTTCTCTCCCTGATTAGGATTCAACGATATCTATCGTGCCTAAAAATGCATTGCTATCTAATGTATACAATAGAAATAGGAATATTTACACATGTGTACAAACACACCCAAACATATATGTTTATGCACTTCACGTTTGCATATGCGATAAATGCACACACTGATCGTTGAAAGAAAAGTAATAATCAGTCCCTTTTTAACATACACACATACATGCTTAATTGGAATAGGAACATAGTTGTAAGAAATTGTATTTAAACCTTTTTTTTTTAAATAAAATTAGAATTAAAAGTATTTTTAAGAGGAAATATCGTCCACTCCTTCTTCAATATTTTTCTTGCTTCCCCCCAAGGGGCAAGAATAAATAATTGTACATTTGGTCCATACCAGCCTCAAAAAGAGCTCAGCAAAGAAAAAGATCATTACCCCCAAAGTTTTTTATGCAAGTCGAGACAGTAAGTCTACTCGCATTATTAAATAAAGTAAGCCGTATTAGTAGGAAAACTATACGCAAAAATTAATTGTTGTAATTTGTAATTGAAAGGAATAACATCCGATATAAGTCGAGGCACAGCAAGGTCAACCAGGCGACCAAATCAATTACCTCCAAGGGAATTTATCAGCAATGAGTTTTTTGTTTACTGCGCGAAAATCTACGCACATACGATATGCTTTTTGACCATTTGTATCTTTCTTTGGGACTACAATCAAAGGACTATTGTAATTAGAATAACTGGGTTCAATCAAATCGTTGTCTAACAATTTATTTACTTGGCGATTTATTTCTTCGCGTTGAGAGTATGGCAATATATAGGTTTTAACATATACCGGTTCGTTGTCTGTCAGTCGTAATTTTTGCTCGTAGAAGTTATTTAAAGTCATTTGGTCCGTGTCAAGAGCGAAAATGTCGGCATAATCTATGCAAAGGTCAAGTAATTTACTATGACCATGTTAAGGTATTTGATTTTTTAAAATTGAAGTCAGTTTTTTCGTACGTTTGTCTTCTGTTTCTGTCTTGTTAATTGTATAAACATTGTAGTTTGAAAGTTTTTCTGTCCGAATACTTTTTCTTTTCACATACTTTATATCATCCGTGGTATTTATAACTTTAATTATTGGGTTACTGGAATTAACAATGCACCTAGCTGTGAAAACTCCTTTTTCAATTTCCTGGGAGTCCACGAAAAGTGTTTCGGGTGAATCTCCTAAATCAAAAAGTCTGAATATTTCGCATCTTGGAGGAATGATACAACTGTCGCCTTCTGTTCCGTGTAGGATTGGTATCGCGACTTTTTCATTACCTACCCAAAATGAAATACTATTTCTTTCATAGTTAATAATGCATTTGTTAATTTTCAGAAAATCTTTACCCAGTATGCCATCGGATGGAATATTAAAGTCTTCATTTACTACATGTAAAGTATGTTTAATAGAAAAGTTAGAAAAATTTAAATTTACTGTAATTTTACCTAAAGTGGAAACTGAATTGGAAGTGACACCGGTAATGTTAATAATGTCGTTCGTATTTAAGGAAATATTTCTGTCTAAACATTATATCTTTATTAAAGAAATGTCCGCTTGAGTGTCTACTAGGAAAGAAAAAAATTTTTGTGACTCGTTAAGTTGTAATTCAATGAAATCAGAGTAATTTAAATTTAAACAATAGATGGCTACCGGTGAGGGAAGTTCGCTTACTCGCTTAATTCGTCCTCCCTCAGTGTTCGCTCCTGAGGAGCGCTGGCGTTTAAAGCGCGAACGTTTGCGTTTCTACCTCTACCGTTGGATGATCTAGAATTGTTACCTCTATTGTTACTGCTGTTTGTATTTGAATTGGTATTTGGACGCGTATTATTATTGTTATTATTCTGATATCTATTTCCGTTATAATTCCTATATCTTTGGTTATTGTTGCCGTTATAGTTGTTATTGTATGAAAATGCATTATTGTTTCTATAACCAGTATAGCCGCGGTTTGGGTAAAAACCTCGATAACTACCACGTGAATTTCTGAATGTGTTGTTACCACGTGATCGAAAAGCTAGAACCTGACGTTCAGTTACTTCGTTGTTTTGTCCTACAATTAATTTTGCTACCACGTCTTTCGGATCTGTAAATACCGTTGAGGCTAAAATGGTTTTTAATAAATTGGATTTTGCATTTAATCGACACACGTTAACAGTTTGTTCGACTGCCATTTCATGAGCTTTCGCTTGAGTGATCCCTTAAATAATAAGAGACCGCTCAAGTGAGTCAGCTAAATCTTCAACTTTTTTCGCAAAATCTGTATAATTATTTCCGTTAACGTGCAACGCTGCAATTCTCCCTGCTACAACTTTCGAGTTGTCTGGTTTGATCCTATTGCGTAGAGCTGTTTTAATTTCATTAACTAAAGTTACTTGTGTCGGTATTGCTTCACGAGCTTTACCCTCTAATTTTGATTTCAAGAACGCTATAAAAGTATCAGGTAAATCTGCAGTAGCGAATTGTTCAAGTAATGCGATTATATCTATAAAAGAATCAAGTGCTAGAGGATCACTACTGTAGTTTTCTCTAATAGAACTAGCACATGAGCTAATGAAAATTCTCTTTTCCTCAAGTGTTGCCATGATTTGATCGGAATCTGGTTCTGAATTGGAAATTTTGTGAACTCTCTTCCTATCTCTAAAGTTGTACGTATGTAGCAATTGAGTTGAAACTACTATGAAATTAATGAAGCACTTATTTGGATATAGGAATTTATAATTGAAGCCGAAATGTTGACGAAAAAAAGGAATTGATTTACAATGAATTGTCGCTAACGAAATATTTAAAAGTTTATTGGCAGAATTAATTGCACTGAAATCGTTTGGTTTTTCACGGAACCACCGCTTTATAAAAAATCTTAATTGGTTTTCCGCAAACCATCGTTTATATAACAAAATTCAATTGGTTTTTCGCCACCGCTTATACCAAAAATTCATCAAATTTATAGCGTACCTGGAGACTGCTTATCTAGTTCACTCAGTCTTATATGGTGATATTTTGTGGGAAAATGTACGTATTAAAAAAAACTTGAGTAGAATGAAAATTTGAAAAATGGAAATTCGGGCATTTGAAACTTTAAATTGAAGATTTGTGAAATGATTTGAAAATTTGAAAAATGGAAGCTTGAAAGTATGAGAATTTGTAAAATGAGTTGAAAAATTTTTAAATTAGAATTTTGAAAACATGAAAAATTTAAAGAAAATGTAAATTTGTAAAATGAATTCAAACTTGAGAAAAAAATTAAATGTAGATTTGCAAATGTTAAGGTGTATAAAAGGGTTCGAAAAAAATTTAAAATTATTGAAAACTGAGGTAGTTAAATTTAGACGCACGCACCGTTTTAGTAAAAAAATCCAAGTGTTTTATATAAACGGAGGCACCGTTGTTATCAAAAAATCCAAAATGTTTTACATAAACGGACGCACCGCTGTAATCAAAAAAGATTTATCATATTTAATGTGAACACACCGCACTTAATAAAAATTGTAAATTTTTGTATACGGATATGTAAAAAAACCCTTAGGAAAAATTTTATTAATACATACCTACATACATATATCATATACTTATTTTTCTGCTTCACTCCTGCTATGATGATGGCTGCCGCTGATGTTAATGCTGGCCTTCGCTGCCGACGGTGGTTGCTGCTGCTGGGCTTTGTTGTTGATGGTGTTCGTTGCTGCTGCCGTTCGCTGCCGCTGGCGGTGGTACAGTTTATGATGCCGTTATTTGAGTGGCGTGGGTTAATAAATAATAATAAAATGAATTATGTTATCTTTCGATCTTTTTATTTGAAAATTTTGTAGTTCGTAGAATTTAGTTCTTTATGTTATTTCCGTAGTGTTAGTTTTTAGATAATTTGTTGAATTAGGAAATAGTATTTTGTAGATTTTTGTTATTTCGCATTTTGTTGTAATTTTATTACATTTGTTAAGTTAGTTTTGTCATGTTCGGATCACACGCACTCAACTCACCTGTACCACCACCAAAGACCCTCACGGTCGCCATGTAAGGTTCCATTTCGGAACCTCCGGAAAAGTTGTACTTATGTGCACACCCTACTGCACACTCCACACCAAAACCAAAAAACACGAACTTTTTGTCTTAAGTTAACTTTATTTATTTAGTTTTAGTTCTTGTACTATAGTTAATAAATTAATTTATTTAGTAATCCTGCGTTTGTAGTTTTAGTTGATTTTATTTAATATTTTTGTCCGCACACACTTGTTCGGTTTAGTTCAACATTTATAATTGTGTGTATAACATTTTTTATGTCAGTGATGTGGGCCGCAGTTGCATTTGACATGCGCGTTGCCACCTGTACGCGCCTGTCAAATACAACTTAAGGGCCAACCACATAGCATACCTTATTATATTTTGGTGTAAGGCTTATATTCCTTATTCAATCAATAATGGCAAATACAAGTTCACGAGATTGCCATTCGGACTCAAAAACGCTCCGTCAAAATTCCAGCGATCCGTAGATGACATTCTTCATCATCACATCGGCAAACTATGCAACTCTGAAGAAGAGTATGCTCTCCACTTACAGCAAATTTTTAAAACTCTAGAATTCTCTAACATGAAGATCCAACCGGATAAATGCCATTTTTTCAAGGACTCTGTAGAGTTCCCAGGATTCATTATTTCCTCAAGAGGAATTACAAAAAACCCCACAAAGGTTGAAGTAATAGCAAAAATACCTTACCCAAAAACCGTTAAGCAACTTCGCTCATTCTTAGGCCATTCCGGCTACTACCGTCGCTTCATTAAAGATTACACCATGTTGGCGTATATCCAAAAGCAAATCAGCTAAAATAAATATCGAACTAAATGAAAAAGGAAACGATGCTTTCAATAAAATTAAAAAATCCCTTATGTCTGACGATGTTATACCCGCATACCCCGACTTCAGCAAAGATTTGCATTTAACAACCGATGCCTCTAATTATGCGATTGATGCAGTCCTTTCTCAGGATAAAAAACCCATCGCATTCATTTCAAGAACACTCAACAAAACAGAAGAAGCCTATGCTACAAACGAGAAAGAGTTTTTAGCTATAATATGGGCCCTAAACAATTCCAGGAACTATCTTTACGCTCAGCAAAAGTAAAAATATTTACAGATCATCAACCCCTTACTCAGGCTCTTAGCAATAAAAACAACAACTCTAAAATGAAACACTGTAAATCCATTTTATAGGAATATAATAATGAACTCCACTTCAAACCTGGCACAACTAACGTTTTAGATGACGCCCTTTCAAGAATGCCACCTGAACCAATTAATTCCTTATCCTCAACTCAACATAGTGACGAGAGTTCATCGGATAATTTAATTCCTCACGTCGAAATCCCAATAAATGTTTTCAAAAATCAGCTATTTCAGAAAGTGGCTGAAACGGGAGCGTAACGTTTGCCTGTTTTAGAAAATTCTACCTCGCAAAATCCTGAAAAATGTTAAAAAATCCTGCATAGGTAAAATCCTGGTTCTCTAAAATATTGCTTTTCCAAAATCCTGGTTTTCCAAAATTCTGCTTTTGCTAAATCCGGCTTGACAAATTCTGCTTTTAGTGTACTTACCCTTTAGATAAACTTTCTGAACAACGAAATGAACCGACATACGCAGCGAAAGTATTCAAACTCATACACAGCGATTTTAGAAATCAAATAAACAACTTTATTCGTAATATGTTTTTATATATGTATGTGTGTATGCATGTAATCTTTTAGTCTAGTAAATTGAAATATTTTTTGCAACTCTTTCCAAATAACTTGGTTGATTTAATTCATTCCTTTTTTTAATAACTCTTCGTAGTTACTTGTTTTGTTTTTTTTTTTTTAATTAGGGTAGAGCGAGGAGAATTTGACATAAAATTGAATTTTTGTTATTTTCGACAAAAGCTTATCATATTATTAAAATATTTACATTGGTTACTGTTCCTTAGATATTTAAGTTCAAAATCATTTATAATCGAAACACGAACACTTAATGTTTTTATTGGTATAAAGCGAAATAGAGAAAATGACAAAAGCGTCAAATCATCCCACTTTTAAGGAGGATTTGTCACTGTCTTAGGAGGATTTCACAATATGCAGGAGGATTTATCATGTTACTAATTCCAAAGAAACTTCAAAGATTTATTTTTTATTTTGTTTAGACATTTATTTCATTTATTATTTTAGTTCATTTGTTTACATGAGTATTAAAAAAAGGTACATGAAGACAATGCAAATAAAATTTTAGCGGACGTCAAGACCTGAAAAATTCACTTTAAATTGTATATTTCCTTTTCGTGTAGAGGTCCCAGGCAATTGTATAGGATCTGGAAGTTTGGCTACCAAATCGGTTGGTAGTGCTAATTTGATATCTTCAACTACAGGTTCGCAAAAAGTAGATGTATTGTTTTGCCTTCTAAAATATTTGATTGTGTACGCCAAATTACTCGCCCTTGCAACAACTATTACCAATCCAACATAATAGAAATTCCTATCATTTCCAAATTTATTGAGGACATAATCATCGCAAACGGCCTCCACATTCTCGGTAAATTTAATTTTTTTCCAATTCTTCACTCATGGACTCATCGCTTTCCTGCCATATCAACGAATTGTCGGAGTCTCTGACGCTATAGTTATCACTGTCATTACTGGAAGAATCAAGTATTACACGTTTTACGATCTTTGCTTTTTTAATTTTTTCTGCTACTTGTTTTTTGGTCTTTTGCAATGAGAGATCTATTAATCGAGTTTTTTCCGCGGTTGCAGTGTAAATTCTTGATTTTCCTGCCGGACGACCTTTGAACTTTTTTCGAGGTTTTAGTTTTGGCAGCGGTGTGCTATGAGGCGTTTTATCCACTGAAGTGATTAAAACATTAGGACTTAAAGGAATCTCAGCCAAGCTGTTTTCAGTCGGAAAGTTTAAAGAGCAAATCGGTCCTTCATTATGTTCTTTGTTCCCTTCAAATTCTTCTACTTCACAAAACTCGCTTTCATCAAATATATCGGAGTTGAAAGAGTAAATTCCTGTAGACGAAAATCCCTTTGTAATGTTCTCTGGGGAAAATGCTCTGAGAAAAGGGGTAGATGACAGCGACGGAATATCGTATATTGTGATTCCTTGTGTTTTTTCTGGGTTATTTACAATGTTATTGCTAATGAGGCCTTGCATTGTTTCTTAAATGGCCCAAATGCCCCTACATCTAATGGCTGCAATCGATGAAACGTGTGCGGTGGAAAAGAGAGAATGCGGTGGAAAAGAGAGAATAAAATAGCTTCAAGTGAACAGTGAGACGCATGATTGTCCAGAAGAAGAAGAATGAGATTTCCTTTGGATTATTTCGTAAAATTTCCCAAAGGTTTCAAAACATCAAGGAAAATTACTGCATTCATCCAACCACTGTCTGCAAAAAGTTAGAGGGATCCCGACAATGCTCCTTTCATGAATAAAGGGTTCACTCGTTTGCGGGGGTATACATATACCGGAGGCACATGATTTCCTGCTGCATTGACGATGGCAACCATTGTTACAAGAGTTCCTCTCTCTCCTGAAGCAGTTTGTGAAACAGTTCTATTGCCTATTTCAGCAATGATCTGACATTTTTTTTAATTAAGTCCAAATATCCTTTTAAAAAAATATGCGAACTTACTTTAACAGAATCCATTACTGTTATGATACCAGTCTCGTCGAGGCTGTATATATCTTCAGGCTTAAACGAGTGTTTTAAGAGAAGACTTTCAAGTTTTCCGAAGAAGTCTTAGACTACAGGGTTGGTAAAAGCTCGAAGGCGAGCTAAACTTATATTTTCTGGTTTGCGTAAACTAATAGTTGGATTTTGTATCATAAAACCCCATAACCAAACTTTTCCTGCAGCTTGATCCTTATCCCAAGAAGATGGGTTTCTTATATTGCTCCTTTTTACATATTCGTAAACAAATCGTTTTGCCATATCAAAAGTTAATCCGTGATGCAAATTTGAGCAGCTTTTAAAGTATTCCGCCAGCTCTCTTTCCTGAAAGTTTGATAGGACTTGCCCTACAGAATATTTAGTGCTAGCCTTGCCTTGTAACTCGTTAGGTAGCCGGTTATCAGAAAGAAGCTTGAGCCGATAAATTATGTTTGTCCTGTTTACATTATATTTTCGAGAAGCACTCGTTGGCGTTTCAATTTTATTTTTTATGTCGTGCAGCGCTTGCTGAAGACCTTCTTCATTAATTACCCTCTCGGGATGTTTCCTTTTGTATATATTAGGCATATTACCCTAAATATTATAACAATAAAAGCACAACAACCAAAAAAAAAACTATAACAGAGCACTAGGAAGATAAAAGGAGGATTTGACAATTTGATAAATCCTCCTACTGGGCAAATGTCAAATCCTCCTTTAACGATCAATAAGTATTTGTTATCAAACTTACCGAATATGCTTAATATTATTACACAACTGATCTTTTAATTGGTTTTGTATGAAAAATAATATTGTAAATCTCAGAGAGTTAAAATAATACCAATTCACTGTAACGCTGGACGCAGAGGAACTAAACAAGCAAAATCAGCAACAAAACGCCACAAAACCGAAAAACACGTGCAGCACCAAGCAGACCAGAAAAATGACTGACATATTGATGTATATTGCTGAATAGTCAACAGGCTTAAAATAAGGATTTTGATATTCTGTGTATCTATAAAGGTTTTCGTTATATTTGAAAATGACAAATCCTCCTTTTGTCAAATCATCCTCGCTCTACCCTATGTTTCTTTTCTTTCTTATTATTTCTCCATTTTCCCTTCTTTGTATTTGAGTGGAATAATAAAATAAAAAATAATGTGTACACAGTGTTGTATTTAAATGTAATATAAACAAGTAAGGAAGGTTAAGTTCGGGTGTAACCGAACATTACATACTCAGTTGAGAGCTATGGTGACAACATAAAGGAAAATAACCATGTACGAAAATGAACCGAGGGAAACCCTAGAATGTGTTTGTATGACATGCGTATCAAATGAAAGGCATTAAAGAGTATTTTATGAGGGAGTGGGCCATAGTTCTATAGGTGGACGCCATTTAGGGATATAGCCTTAAAGGTGGATCAGGGTTGACTCTAGAATGCGTTTGTACGATATGGGTATCAAATGAAAGGTGTTAATGAGTATTTTAAAAGGGAGTAATCCTTAGTTCCATAGGTGGACGCCGTTTCGAGATATCGCCATAAAGGTGGACCAGGGGTGACCCTAGAATTTGTTTGTACAATATGGGCATCAAACGAATGGTGTTAATGAGTATTTTAAAGGAGAGTGGGCCTTAGTTCTATAGGTGGATGCCATTTCGAAATATCGCCATAAAAGTGGACCAGGGGTGACTCTAGAATGTGTTTGTACGATATGGGTATCAAATTAAAGGTATTAATGATGGTTTTAAAAGGGAGTGGTGGTTGTTGTATAGGTGGTCGCCTTTTCGAGATATCGCCATAAAGGTGGACCAGGGGTGACTCTAGAATGCGTTTGTACGATATGGGTATCAAATGAAAGGTGTTAATGAGTATTTTAAAAGGGAGTAATCCTTAGTTCCATAGGTGGACGCCGTTTCGAGATATCGCCATAAAGGTGGACCAGGGGTGACCCTAGAATATGTTTGTACGATATGGGTATCAAAAGAAAGGTGTTAATGAGTATTTTAAAAGGGGGTAATCCTTAGTTTCATAGGTGGACGCCTTTTCGAGATATCGCCATAAAGGTGGAGCAGGGGTGACTCTAGAATTTGTTTGTACAATATGGGCATCAAACGAATGGTGTTAATGAGTATTTTAAAGGAGAGTGGGCCTTAGTTCTATAGGTGGATGCCATTTCGAAATATCGCCATAAAAGTGGACCAGGGGTGACTCTAGAATGTGTTTGTACGATATGGGTATCAAATTAAAGGTATTAATGATGGGTTTAAAAGGGAGTGGTGGTTGTTGTATAGGTGGTCGCCTTTTCGAGATATCGCCATAAAGGTGGACCAGGGGTGACTCTAGAATGCGTTTGTACGATATGGGTATCAAATGAAAGGTGTTAATGAGTATTTTAAAAGGGAGTAATCCTTAGTTCCATAGGTGGACGCCGTTTCGAGATATCGCCATAAAGGTGGACCAGGGGTGACTCTAGAATGTGTTTGTACGATATGGGTATCAAATTAAAGGTATTAATGAGGGTTTTAAAAGGGAGTGGTGGTTGTTGTATAGCTGGTCGCATTTTCGAGATATAGCCATAAAGGTGGACCAGGGGTGACCCTAGAATTTGTTTGTACAATATGGTTATCAAACGAAAGGAGTTAATGAGTATTTTAAAAGGGAGTGGGCCTTAGTTCTATAGGTGGACGCCTTTTCGAGGTATCGCAATAAAGGTGGACCAGGGGTGACTCTAGACTTTGTTTGTGCGATATGGGTATCAAATGAAAGGTGTTAATAAGTATTTTTAAAAGGGAGTGGGCCTTCGTTCTATAGGTGTTCGCCTTTTCGAGATATCGCCATAAAGGTGGACCAGGGGTGACTTTAGAATATGTTTGTACGATATGGGTATCAAATGAAAGGTGTTAATGAGTATTTTAAAAGGGCATGGGGCTTAGTTCTATAGGTGGACGCCTTTTCGAGATATCGCCATAAAGGTGGAGCAGGGGTGACTCTAGAATGAGTTTGTACAATATGGGTATCAAATTAAAGGCATTAATGAGAGTTTTAAAAGGGAGTGGTGGTAGTTGTATATGTGAAGGCGTTTTCCAGATATCGATGAAAATGTGGACCAGGGTGACCCAGAACATTATCTGTTGGATACCGCTAATTTATTTATATATGTAATACCTGCCAAGATTTTAAGGGTTTTTTATTTCGCCCTGCAGAATCGAAAAAGTGGGCGTGTTCATAGTCGGATTTCGTTCATTTTTCATACCAAGATAAAGTGAGTTCAAGTAAGCACGTGAACTAAGTTCATTAAAGATATGTCGATTTTTTGCTCAAGTTATCGTGTTAACGGCCATGCGGAAGGACAGACGGACGACTGTGTATAAAAAGTGGGCGTGGCATCAACCGATTCCGCCCATTTTCACAGAAAACAGTTAACGTCATAAAATCTATGCCCCTACCAAATTTCAAAAGGATTGGTTAATTTTTGTTCGACTTATGGCGTTAAAAGTATCCTAGACAAATTAAATGAAAAAGGGCGGAGCCAAGCCCATTTTGAAATTTTCTTTTATTTTTGTATTTTGTTGCACCACATCATTACTGGAGTTGAATGTTGACATAATTTACTTATATACTGTAAAGATATTAAATTTTTTGTTAAAATTTTACTTTAAAAAAATTTTTTTTTGAAAAGTGGGCGTGGTCCTTCTACGATTTCGCTAATTTCTATTAAGCGTACATATAGTAATAGGAGTAACGCTCCTGCCAAATTTCATCATGATATCTTCAACGACTGCCAAATTACAGCTTGCAAAATTTTCAATTGCCTTCTTTTAAAAGTGGGCGGTGCCACACCCATTGTCCAAAATTTTACTAATTTTCTATTCTGCGTCATAATTTCAACTCATCTACCAAGTTTCGTCGCTTTATCTGTCTTTTGTAATGAATTATCGCACTTTTTCGGTTTTTCGAAATTTTCGATAACGAAAAAGTGGGCGTGGTTATAGTCCGATATCGTTCATTTTAAATAGCGATCTGAGATGAGTGCTCAGGAACCTACATACCAAATTTCATCAAGATACCTCAAAATTTACTCAAGTTATCATGTTAACGGACGGACGGACGGATGGACGGACATGGCTCAATCAAATTTTTTTTCGATCCTGATTATTTTGATATATGAAAGTCTATATCTATCTCGATTCCTTTATATATGTACAACCAACCGTTATACAATCAAACTTAATATACTCTCTGAGCTCTGCTCAACTAAGTATAAAAATGTTTAACATTGTTTATATTATATTTAAATACAGAATTTTCTAAATCGGGATTCTGAGAAGCAGAATTTTAAAAAAGCAGGAATTTGCTTTCGGGATTTTGCAAAACAGGATTTCGTTACCAACCCGCTGAAACTTCAACGTACCAATTTAAAATAGTATTTCCCACATACCACAGGCACATTTTAGAGGATTCCGACTATAACCCAGAAATTTTGATAGACCGCCTTAAAAGATACCTCAACCCCTCCGTAGTTAACTGTATTAAGACAGAAGAACGAATTATTGGAAAAATTCAGGAAATATATCCAATCCACTTTAGCAACTATAAGATCAGGTTTACACAACTTCCAGTCCAGGACGTGACAGACGAACAAGAACAGGAAGATATTATAATCAAAACCCACAAAAGAGCTCACAGAAATTGTCGAGAAAATAAAATTCAAATTATCGAAAATTTCTACTTCCCTTCTATGACTACAAAAATTAAAAGAATAATTCAACAATGTTCAACATGTAAAGAAAATAAATATGATAGACATTTTAGTAAACCAAAATTAGGAGAAACTCCCATACCTCAATTCCCAGGACAAATTTTGCACATCGACATTTACATGACCCACCGAAACATAGTCCTAACAGCAATCGACAAATTTTCGAAATACGCTCAAACCAAAATACTTAAATCCAGAGCAATAGAACACGTTAAGGAACCTCTCCGTGAAATACTTTTTCAATTTGGCGTACCCGAATATGTCATAATAGATAACGAAACATCCCTAAAGTCAGCTTCCATAAGATTTTTAATGGATGACACTTTAAACATATAAGTTTTCAAAACACCGCCTTATACAAGTTCTGTTAACGGTCAAGTGGAACGATTCCACTCGACCCTCTCAGAAATAATGCGTTGCTTAAAAGCAGAACGCACCTTCTCTTCATTCGCCGAACTTCTCGACAACTCTGTCAACAAATATAATTATACAATTCACTCAAGAAAAAAAAGAAACCAATAGAGGTGTTTTTCGGGAGAAGAGTCTCCACTGACCCAAGCCAATTCGGAAGAGCGAGGGAAGAAAACATCTCCGAGTTAAGAAATAAACAGCTTAAAGATCTTTCTTATCATAATAAAACCCGGCATCCCATAAATATTTATCACCCAGGAGAAACCGTATATGTGAAAATCAATAAACGTTTAGGTACGAAAATTTCCCCCAAGTAGTAAAGGAAGACAGAAACTCAAACATTTTAACAGAAACAGGAAAAGTAGTCCATAAAAGCGATATTACAAATTAAAAATTTACCCTTTCATTTTCAGACTCCTGTCAATTTACTGTGCCACTGCGACAGTAGACATTTACAACTAGTGACGATTAGTGACGGACTATTAAAAATACAGAACGGTGCCTTTAGGCTTATACATATAATTGACCTCAGCAAGTACGAACAATTTTTGACAGACATGTACAAATTTATTTCATCGGACATACCTAATTCCTAATCCTGTATTCCACCTTTATACATGAGCTAACGCAATCCCTCCAGATATTAGACACGATCAAACCAATTGAAAACAAACAAAAGAAATCTATAAGCATGTTGGGAACGACATGGAAATGTATTGCCGGAAGCCCAGATCATGAAGATCTTGAAGTAATAACAAATAATCTAAAAGAAATTAACAATAATAATAATAAACAAGTAATTATAAATGAACTTTTTAATGAGAAAATTAATAATATTACAAATATAGTAAATAATCTCTTTAATAACACAAGGAAAGATATTTATGTAGAAAACGAAACAATATCCAACTTGAAAAATAGAATAAGAATAATTAAGGAAGAATTGACCAATATTAAATACGTCATACAGTGGGCGAAAAAAGACATATTGAATACACTATTGTTAAATAAAATTGAAACTGAAATTGCTATGAAAAAACTCGAAGATGAGAAAATACCGTTTAAATATGCGGAAGAAGCCATAGAGATAGCCAATATAAATGTTATTAGTCAAAATATGACAATTTTTTACTTGGTAAAAATACCACTAGTTATTAAAGAAAATTTTCAAAAAATTATTTTAAGACCTGTTGTAAAAGCAGACAACACTATAATTGATATAGAATATGAAAAAATATTAAGAGGAAAAAAAGAAATTTACGGAATAAAAAAACTTTGTGAAAGCTATAAGAAAATAGAAATTTCTAGACAGAATCATTTAGTTGACATAAGTAATAAAACTTGTATGCCTAGGATAATAAGTAGTCTTAATTCAACTTGCACTAAAAGCAACGGCCACCACATTCCCCAAATCGAAGAAATAAAAACCGGTATATTACTCCTTAATGGCTTTAAAGACTGATGTTCACAGATGGCGAGCTTAAGAATATATTAGCAACACAACTTATCAACTTTCGTAATTCAACGCTGAAAATAAATAGTCAAACCGTACATTAGCTATGACATACTACCATTTCCCGCTATCCCAGCAGTCCTGCAACCTGCACCAATCGAAAAGAATCGAATTGAGTTACTTTCCCTCAAGGCTCTGAAAGAGTTACACATAGAGAATATACACAGAATAAATCTTCTTAAAGTTCACTTTCACTTGAAGCAATTGTGACTACTTTAATCATCATAATAATTTTTTGCAAATTCTGGAAGAATTCAAAAAACAAGATAGTAATTTCATGCACCAAGCAGCACTCTAGGTGAGATCAAAGATATTTCAAACGAACAGCCCACATACATAAATTCTAATAACTTACCTTACTTTTGACAACGCTCGGACGAACGTTTTTAAGAGGGGAAATGTTAACATGGCATATGTTAGCAATTGCTATAACAATAAATGATTAATAAGCAATAATAAATGCAGGTAAAGCGGATATGCAACGCTTGTTGCACAATATTTGACACAAAAGCTCAAGATGCAATGCCAGCAAAATTAGTTTAAATTTATGTAGAGCGGAAGTTCAATTAGCAAATTAAAGCTCCAATTCATTAAGACAGGAAGCCCAACACGCGCAACTAAAGTTAGCTAATTCGGGGAATAGCAAAAAGCAGCAGCGACGCCAGCGGAGTCGGCCAATTAATTAAGTTTACTTGTAAGTTAATAGTTTTTGTAAAGTTAGTTCTACTTTTGATGTGACTCAATAAAGGTCGTAAAGATCCTAAAAATATCTTAATAAAAGAATCCTTAACTTATACATTAAATATCAATACGGCTGGTCTTCTCTTCCTGATTAGGATTCAACGATATCTATCGTGCCTAAAAATGCATTGCTATCTAATGTATACAATAAAAATAGGAATATTTACACATGTGTACAAACACACCCAAACATATATATATATATGCACTTCACGTTTGCATATGCGATAAATGCACACTGATCGTTGAAAGAAAAGTAATGATCAGTCCCTTTTTAACATACACACATACATGCATAATTGGAATAGGAACATAGTTGTAAGAAATTGTATTTAAACCTTTTTTTTAAATAAAATTAGAATTAAACGTATTCTCAAGAGGAAATATCGTCCACTCCTTCTACAATATTTTTCTTGCTTCCCCCCAAGGGGCAAGAATAAATAATTGTACATTTGGTCCATACGAGCCTCAAAAAGAGCTCAGCAAAGAAAAAGAGCATTACCACCAAAGTTTTTTATGCAAGTCGAGACAGTAAGTCTACTCGCATTATTAAATAAAGTAACCGTATTAGTAGGAAAACTATGCGCAACAATTAATTGTTGTAATTTGTAATTGAAAGGAATAACATCCGCTATAAGTCGAGGCACAGCAAGGTCAACCAGGCGACCAAATCAATTACCTCCAAGGATTCCTTTGGAGAATAACAAATTCAGCAAATATAAAAATTCAACATGGGAATAAATAGAGGGAAACTCATTGAGTGTCAGTTGGACATCAGTGAAAAAGTGCTGCAAATATATATTTTAGCAGAAACTACTGTTACGCGATCAAAGGCACAAGAGATCGTAAAAGCATTTGAAAGCAGCAAAAAGAATTTGACGCCAACCACGAGAAACTTATGGCGGATGGCATAGGTGAAAAAGATTACTTTAAAAAGGATACCTACAGCGACACCAAGGGTAAATTGAAGAAGTAATACAAGGCTACAAAAATGCTCTTTCGGATGAAGTTACCTTTAAAAAAAGGGAAAAGCATATAGGATCTCAACAAAAGTCCGTAGAAGAAGCCAAAACTGTGGACAACAGTGATCCAAAGATAGTGATTTTCATGAGGAAAATCGAAAATTTAAGAAGAAAGTTGACTGATATGAGTTTCGAAAGCTCGATCAGTAAAAACCAAATGAAATATTTGGAAAATTTATATAGTGACATCCGGGATGCATATACAAATGGGTTCGCACAGTATTATAATAATTTCATTGAAGAATCCTATGAAAATGTATCTGCTGAATTCTACGAAACCCTTGAGCATTCATAAAGATGTTCAGTGAAAGATGAACCCAAAATAGCTTACCGTCCTAATCTGGAATTAGAAAAATTAAACATTCCAACATTTTATGGCGAAATAAAAGAATGGGCTAATTTTTACAATGTGTTCCAAGATATGGTTCACAAAAATGAGCAATTATCAAGCTCAGAAAAAATGTTACGCCTTCGCCTTTGTTTAAAAGGCGAGGCTGCACGGTTGATACAACATCTGCAAATATCAACTGAAAACTATCAGGCGGCATCGAGTATGCGTAAACAAAGATACGACAATAAACGTATTCTATTCACAACACAGTGGGATAGAATAACGGATCAACCGATTATAAATAGTGACAATGCTGAAAGCGTAAGACAATTACTTGATACCACAAATGAGTGTCTTAATGCAACAGAGTCATTAGGAATAACAACTGCAGATGCTGATCCATTCATTGCTCGAGTCATAGTTCGCAAATTGGATAAGGAAGGACTCAAATTGTATGAGCAAACTGTTAAGAAGACCAGAGAAGTTCAAAAATTATCTGACATCAGAGATTTTCTCGATCAGCACTTCCAGACGTTAAAAGCCGAAGCCGAAAAGGAGCAAGGTTATAAAAACCGAAAGCAGCCAATGTTCAAGTCAAATCACACGTTGACCAACTCGCGGCAGCCTTTTAAGCAGTGCACTTACTGCAAAATACCAGCATAAGCATATCAATTGATGAAAAATATAAATATGCCAAAGACAGTAAAATCTGCTACAGGTGCCTAAGTCACAAATTCAGCGAAACCTGTAACAGCAATGCCAGATGTAAAATATGCAACAAAACTAATCATCACGAGCTTTTGCATTTCGAAAATACACCAAAAAGATCGGCAATGTCCACAAAAGCAGGATCAACTACAGTGATTCTGGCCACAGCTCAAGTAAGAGCACAAGCTGCAAATGGTGGTGATGTACTACTAAGGGCTCTGATTGATCAAGGGTCACAAATAACTTCAATTTCCAAAAAAGCAGCACAGATACTAGGCGTGCACATCTTCGGAACCATATTTGGCAGTGCGCGCATTATTTGAAATTACAAACAAGTGCTCAAATGAACAGAATTGGCTGAAACAAATCATAAAGGAAGAATTTTATATGGGTGATCTCATGACTGGTGGAGATTCCATTAATCAGTGTATTATGATTCCAAAAGAAATCAGCAAACATCTTCAGTCATTCGGGTTCCATTTAAGGAAATGGCTATCAAATTGCGACAGCATTACTGAAAATATCACCAAGCTTGAAGAAAATGAAATAATACAAATCAAGGAGAATGAAGTAGTCAAAACTTTAGGGCTATATTGGAATCCAAAAGAAGATCAGTTCCAGTTCAGGATTAATTTGGAAGACTCGAAGAAAATTACAAAAAGATGAGTTCTGTCACAAATTGCTCAAATATTTAATCCATTGGGCTGGCTATCGCTGATTACTGTGGTTGCTAAATTGTAAATGCAAAAACTTTGGGTTGAAAAGATTGGATGGGACGAACAACTTCCAGATGAACTACAAAATGAATGGAACCCGTTTATTTCAACTATATGTATGCTAGAAGAAGTGCGTATCCCACGCTGGATAGAAACTGTTAAGCAACCAGAAGTAGAAATTCACGGTTTCGGTGATGCTTCAGAAAAGGCGTATGCTGCAGTAATATATACCAAAGTTGGTGATTCTGTAAAGCTATTAACTGCCAAAACAAAAGTTAATCCTCTTAAAAATCGGAAAAATTTACCTAAGTTGGAACTCTCTGCTGCTCATTTACTCGGAAAATTAATGAACAAAGTTTGCACAATCATTTCAATAAATCATAAAGCTTATGCATGGAGCGACTCAACTATTACATTGGGCTGGATTAGCAACTAAAAAAACAAAGATAAATTCATACGGAGTCGCGTAGAAGAAATTCAAAAGCTTGTGCCACAAGTAAAATAGGGATACGAAAGATAATCCAGTAGATGTGGCCTCAAGAGGTATTCCATCTCCTAAATTATTAAATATGGATAGTTGGTGGAACGTACCAAGATGGCTTTCAGCTTCAAAAGAACAAAAGCCATCAACATCAAACGAGATTTACACGGCAGCGGTATTATTTACATCGAAAAGTCAAGACACATTTATATATAATTTGTTGAACCGATATTCAAGTTGGCTAAAACTGCGAAGGTAGTAGCATATATTTTACGTTTCAGTACAAAGCACACTAATCGTAAATCTTCACACATAACAGCTGAGGAACTTCAAACAGCAACACTGACGATCATTCGACAAGCACAAAGGCAAAATTATAAAGAAGAGATAAACAAGCTTTTGAATGGAAAGCCACTTAATAACTTCAGCAAAATATCAAACCTCAGTCTATTCTTAGATAAAAATGGTATAATTAGAGTTGAAGGAAGGATTACCAATTCGGAGCTACCGTATAATGCCAAGCACCCGGTAATTTTACCAAAATCTAATTTGACGGCATTAATTATTAAAGATGCTCACCATGCGACAATACACGATAGTAATCGATTGACAGACGCAGTTATCGGGCGAAAATACCGGATAATTGGACTAAAAAATGAAGTGAAATATTTTATACGTAACTGTGGCAAATGCATACGATATGAACAAGTTACTGCGACACAAGTAATGGGTGATCTTCCGTTAGCCAGTGTATCACCATCAACTTCATTTACTTTCACTGGAGTAGACTATGCTGGACCTTTTTCAATGAAGTGCTCTAAAGGTCGAGGACAAAAATCCTTCAAAGGATGTGTCGCTGTGTTTGTTTGTCTCTCAACCAAAGCC
Organism: Eurosta solidaginis; assembly: GCF_040869045.1. Taxonomy (NCBI): domain Eukaryota; kingdom Metazoa; phylum Arthropoda; class Insecta; order Diptera; family Tephritidae; genus Eurosta; species Eurosta solidaginis. The sequence goes on along the minus strand of NC_090320.1, from coordinate 165,706,700 downwards.
ATTCACCTAGAAGCAGTCAGTGACTTATCAACAGACGCACTTTTGGCAGCACTAAGAAGATTTTTCGGTAGGCGAGGAAAATCACAACACATTTATTCCGACAATGGACTTAATTTTGTGGGTGCAAGCAGATGGCTCGACGGTGATTTCAAAAAGGCGATAAAACAAAATTCGGAAATTGCACCAATTTTAGCCAATGAACAAATTACTTGGCACTTTATCCCCCGGCTGGGCCACATTTTGGCGGAATGTGGGAGGCTGGTGTGAAAGGCATGAAATTTCATTTAAAGAGGGCAATCGGTGATACGAAGTTAACGTTTGAGGAAATGTCAACAGTTCTGGCACAAACTGAGGCATCACTAGACTCTCGTCCATTATATGCCATAAATGACGAAAACGGAGTGGACGTTTTAACTCCAGGGCATTTTCTTATCGGTAGACCACTGATATCAATACCAACTACAAAATCAGATATCATATAATAACGCTAAACAAATGGAAAATCGTTCAGATAATTCAACGGGATTTTTGGAATCGGTGGAAAAGTGAATATCCTCATACTCTTCAACAGAGAAACAAGTGGAAAGTACCTCAAGAAAATTTAAAAGAAGGAGACTTAGTAATTTTAAAAGTTGAAAATACTCAACCAGCTAAATGGCCACTTGCAAGAAAAATGGAGTGTCATTCAGGAGTTGATGGCAAAGTTCGTGTAGTCACGCTCAAACTACAAAATAGTGTACTTAAACGACCGATCCATAAATTATGTCCACTGCATATTTCAACAAGCAATAATGAAGAGAAACAAACAGATGAAGCGAAATCACGAGTACTGACGACATTTCGGACAACTAAACCTCTAAAATTTAGATCAAATAAAAACATATCCGCGCTTATATTCATGCTTCTGATATTCATTTCATCAAAAAATATAGTCAAAACAGCCGATGATCAAAAATTAAATAATGGAGCAGTTAGACAACTTCCAGTGAATACAGCAATATATTTAGATTCACTGGGAAAAATGGACGTCATAACTTCTAATTGGAATCTTTTGATATACTATGATCTTCATTCTTACTTTGAGCAGATGAACTGATGCCAAGCTGTCTACATCGAAAACCATTGCAACTTATTATCGGAGTTCGAAGAAGCGTGTTATATCTATGTCACTAGGAAGGCGTTATGAAAAGATAAAAAATAACAGCGAAGAGCACCTTTCGAATGGATTGGCTCTATTTATAACATGCTATTTGGATTAATGGATGCTGACAGTGAAGAAGAAATGGAGTATAATCTTAAAAAATTTCTGAAAACCCAGGGTAACATCAAAGAAAGACTGAAAGTGCAAGTTTCATTAATAAATTCTACTGCAATATAATTAAAAACAAGTAAGGAAGGCTAAGTTCGGGTGTAACCGAAAATTACATACTCAGTTGAGAGCTGTGGAGACAAAGTAAGGGAAAATCACCATGTTGTAAAAAGAACCTAGGGTAACCCTGGAATGTGTTTGTATGATATGTGTATCAAAGGAAAGGTATTAAAGAGTATTTTAAGAGGAAGTGGGCCATAGTTTTATAGATGGACGCCATTTAGGGATATCGCCATAAAGGTGGACCAGGCCTGACTCTAGAATTTGTTTGTACGATATGGGTATCAAATGAAATGTGTTAATGATAATTTTAAAAGGGAGTGGGCCTAAGTTCTACAGGTGGACGCTTTTTGAAATATCGCCATAAAGGTGGACCAAGGGTGACTCTAGAATTTATTTTGTACGATATGGTATCATTTTAAAAGGGCGTGGGCTTAGGTTCTATAGCTGGACGCCTTTTCGAGATATCGCCATAAAGATGGACCAGGGCTGACTCTAGAATTTGTTTGTACGATATGAGCATCAAATGAAAGGTGTTAATGAGTATTTTAAGAGGGCGTTGGCCTTAGTTCTATATGTGGACGCCTTTTCGAGATATCGCCATAAAGGTGGACCAGGGGTGACTCTAGAATTTGTTTGTACTATATGGGTATCAAATGAAAGGTGTTAATGAGTATTTTAAAAGGGAGTGGGCCTTAGTTCTATAGGTGGACGCCTGTTTGGTATATCATTATAAAAGTGGACCAGGTTTGACTCTAGAATGCGTTTGTACAATATGGGTATCAAACGAAAGGTGTTAATAAGTATTTTAAAAGGGAGTGGGCCTTAGTTCTATGGGTGGACGCCTTTCCGCGATATCGCCATAAACGTGGGCCAGGGGTGACTCTAGAATGCGTTTGTACAACATGGGTATCAAATGAAAGGTGTTAATGAGTATTTTAAAAGGGCGTGGGCCTTAGTTCTATAGGTGGACGCCTTTTAGAGATATCGCCATAAAGATGGACCAGGGGTGACTCTAGAATTTGTTTGTACAATATGGGTATCAAATGAAAGGTGTTAATGAGTATTTTAAAAGGGCGTCGGCCTTAGTTCTATAGGTGGACGCGTTTTCAAGATATCGCCATAAAGGTGGACCAGGGGTGACTCTAGAATTTGTTTGTACGATATGGGTATCAAATGAAAGGTCTTAATGAGTACTTTAAAAGGGAGTGGGCCTTAGTTCTATAGGTGGACGCCTTTTCGGTATATCGTTATAAAAGTGGACCAGGTTTGACTCTAGAATGCATTTGTACAATATGGGTATCAAACGAAAGGTATTAATAAGTGTTTTAAAAGGGAGTGGGCCTTAGTTCGATGGGTGGACGCCTTTTCGGGATATCGCCATAAACGTGGACCAGGGGTGACTCTAGAATGCGTTTGTACAATATGGGTATCAAATGAAAGGTGTTAAGGCGTATTTTAAAAGGGCGTGGGCCTTAGTTCTATATGTGGACGCCTTTTCGAGATATCGCCATAAACGTGGACCACGGGTGACTCTAGAATGTGTTTGTACGATATGGGTATCAAATTAAAGGTATTAATGAGGGTTTTAAAAGGGAGTGGCCCTTAGTTGTATATGTGAAGGCGTTTTCGAGATATCGACCAAAATGTGGACCAGGGTATCCAGAACATCATCTGTCGGGTACCGCTAATTTATTTATATATGTAATACCACGAACAGTATTCCTTCCAAGATTCCAAAGGCTTTTGATTTCGCCCTGCAAAACTGTTTCATTTTCTTCTACTTAATATGGTATGTGTCACACCCATTCTACCATGTTTTTTTCTAAAGTTATATTTTGCGTCAATAGACCAATACAATTACCATGTTTCATCCCTTTTTTCGTATTTGGTATATAATTATGGCATTTTTTCATTTTTCGTAATTTTCGATATCGAAAAAGTGGGCGTGGTCATAGTCGGATTTCGGCCATTTTTTACACCAATACAAAGTGAGTTCAGATAAGTACGTGAACTGAGTTTAGTAAAGATATATCGATTTTTGCTCAAGTTATCGTGTTAACGGCCGAGCGGAATGACAGACGGTGGACTGTGTATAAAAACTGGGCGTGGCTTCAACCGATTTCGCCCCTTTTCACAGAAAACAGCTATCGTCCTAGAATCTAAACCTCTACCAAATTTCACAAGGATTGGTAAATTTTTGTTCGACTTATGGCATTAAAAGTATCCTAGACAAATTAAATGAAAAAGGGCGGAGCCACGCCCATTTTGAAATTTTCTTTTATATTTGTATTTTGTGGCAACATATCATTACTGGAGTTGAATGATGACATAATATACTTATATACTGTAAAGATATTAACTTTTCTTTTAAAAATTGAATTTAAAAAAAAATTTTTTTAAAAAGTGGGCGTGGTCGTTCTCCGATTTTGCTAATTTTTATTAAGCAGACATATAGTAATAAGAGTAACGTTCCTGCCAAATTTCATCATGATACCTTCAACGACTGCGAAATTACAGCTTGCAAAACTTCTAAATTACCTTCTTTTAAAAGTAGGCGGTGCCACGCCCATTGTCCAAAATTTTACTAATTTTATATTCTGCGTCATAATTTCAACTAACCTACCAAGTTTCATCGCTTAATCCGTATTTGGTAATGAATTATCGCACTTTTTCGATTTTTCGAAATTTTCGATATCGAAAAAGTGGGCGTGGTTATTTTCCGATATCGTTCATTTTAAATAGCGATCTGAGATGAGTGCCCAAGAATCTACATACCAAATTTCATTAAGATAACTCAAAATTTACTCAAGTTATCGTGTTAACGGATAGACGGACGGACGGACGGACATGGCTCAATCGAATTTTTTTTCGATACTGATAATTTTGATATATGGAAGTCTATATCTATCTCGATTCCTTTACACCTGTACAACCAACCGTTATCCAATCAAAGTTAATATACTCTGTGAGCTCTGCTCAACTGAGTATAAAAATGTGATTTAAGTGAATTTGCAGTTCATGAAAATAAACACCCAAATTAATAGATTTCAGTCAGAAATAATAAAAAATATCAACAAGGATAAAATGGCCATCCAGTTTCACATGCTGGTGACTGAAGTCACCATTTTATTAAACGAATGCAAGAATATTCAAAAATCCATAATTTAGCTGTTAATAGATCTGAATCATGGACGAATTAATCCAGCACTTATAACTACTACACAATTAAACAAGGAGTTAACACTCATAAGGGAGAAGCTACCATCAAAACTACAAATACCTGGCCAACCATAAAACACTCAACTGCGTGAGTATTGACAGCACATGGACTTGCCCTCTACAAAAAACTGGTAATTAAAGCAGAAATACCACTTATGCAAGGTGAAGTCTCAGATATATACAAGCTTAAACACATTCCATTTGAGCATAAAGAAAATGTCATACAAATTAAACTTAAAATTAATTTTTTGGTCTACAACTTTCTGTTGCACTCATACTTTTTAATATCACAATCTTAACTAAATAAATGCTCCAGAAGTTTAAACAATTATCTAACACACGATCCAGTAGCCACAGCCATTCACGAAATTTCTGAGGACAAGATCATTACCCTACAAACCAGCAATATAAGTAACAACAAGGAATTGGAGAAACTTAGAAAGGATGTTGAAAAAATAACAAATAACGAGTTAGAGATAAATAATTTAAATTTAAAAAATCATAGCGGGCACATGTCTTTAATATTAATCGTTTTACTAGCAATATGCATTTTAATATTCTATGTCATACACAAATGTAAATCAAAAGATAAAATTACTATACAACTTTCTGGCCGCCCGCAAAATGTTCATGCATGAACATCTATAAATCTTATAAAATAAAGTCGCTAAATGCCATGTATGCACATAACTTCACACAGAATACTCCGATTTTAAAACGGTTTTTTGCATTTGAAAGCTTAGCTACGTGAGATGGTACAGTCAATATAATTTGAAGATATATATTATAGGGGCGTGGCAAATTGCCAAAATGTAGCAAAAAATCATAAAATTTTTGTTTACACAGCTATAACTCATAAACGGATGGATGGATTTCAAAAAATCTACTTTTCAGTAAAACTTTGAAATAGTTACCTTCGATCTGCATCAAAAAAAATACTTAATTCCTTTCTTATATCAGCCAAATTGTGTAAACAAAAGTAACATTTTTATCAAAAAATGCGTATGTGTGTTTGTTCGCTGTGATCTGTCCGCGCTAATTGCTTTTGAGTGAGGCTTGATGCGACACATACATACGTACATATATAGCATTTGCTGCGTTATTTAACTTCGGGCGTAGGTTTATACGTATGTATGGATGTACATATGTATGTATTTTCATATCATATCAGCTTGACATAGGTATGTACATACATATTTATGCAACATAAATGGTTAAGAATGCATACATCTATTGCAAAATAATCTTTCGTTAAAAATATTAAACATTTCCTTAAAATTCTTCAAAAAAGTTTTATTTTATGGTATTTTTGCATGTATCACTATCACTACATATTATAAAACAAAGTCGCTTTTGCTGTCCCATGTCCCTTTGAATGCTTAAACCTTTAAAACTACGCAACGGATTTTGATGCGCTTTTTTAAATAGATAAAGAGTGATTGAAGAGGAAGGAACGGATGAACATATTTAGCTGAAAGTTGGTGGAGGGGTAGCCTAGAACCAGGAGACAAACATCGGCTAATTTTTATCCCGTCCTGGATAGGGTCTTGAGATCAAAACGTGGACCTGGGTAATCCTGTGTTATGTTTTTACAATATGGGTATCGAATGTAAGCTGTTTATGAGTACTTTGATACGGGGTATTTTTCGTACCCGCAACTAGGGCCTCGAGATATAAGCGAAACGTGGACGCGGGTACCCCTAGAATGTGTTTATAGAATATGGATAACGAATGAAAGCTGTTGATAAGTGCTTTAGTACAGAGTAATTTTTATACCGCTGGGTGACTAGGGTCTCAAGATATGGGCAAAAACTGGACCAGGATACCCCTAGAATGTGTGTGTAATAGGGGTATCAAATGAAAGGGTTTGCTGAGAGCTTTAAAGTAATTTTCATTGTGATATTCGATTTAGTGGCATTGACCTGGCATAACTGATAGGAGTTAGACGGAAAAAGCTTATTAAAATGTATGGAGATATACCATATTTAAGGCAGAACAACGTTCGTTATCAGCAGCCTGAACATTAAATTACAAATATACAAACCACATATGCGTACATATGTACATATGTATGTATATACATTTGTACGCACATATGTAAAGCGCATTTTATTATCACAAATATATACACACACTCATGCATGAATATAAATATTGTTACGAATGTTAGCAACACTAAGGGGTACTGCCATCTCTATGCCGATCCTAACCAGTGATTTGTATGCACATCAATAATTCAATCATTATGTCCCAGGTTGGGCGTGAGCTTAGCACCTGCTAAGCGACCATATATGTATACGATAAGCGAGAGCACAATGGTTTCTTCGTCAAAATCAACGACAGCTCTTTTAGTTTGATTTCGATGGTCGTGCAGTGAGGAAGTGTTGCACGCGCGCTTAAAACAGAGTTACAAAGAGTATGTGTGACACGTGTTCACCGTTCAAGCATTTAAATCAAACTAAATAAATAATTGATTTTGCTTTCGTGCTTGCTACGCGTTCGTGTTTACTAACACATTCTCAATTTGGTAACCGTGTGAATGTAGTGGTGCCCACCGCTGATTATGTCTAAACACATGTCCATACGAGTAGCGGAGAAGCAACGCATGCATATATCTTATCTAAGGTGCTCACAAGAGAGGGCAATTATTAGTACTCGCTCGCATATGAGAAGCTATAAACATAGTTGTGGCTGGTGATTTTGTAGCTGATAACTAACTAGTAAGTTCTGGAATGGAAAAGCCTAGAAGTATGCAACGAGAAATCAAAAAGTATAAAAGGCTGCGACAGTAAAGGCACGAGAATTCAGTTTCATTTAAGCTGTCAGTTTGGTTATTAAGCAAGCTAGTTGCGGTGTGATGGTAGCGTGCTCCACCTACCACACCGTATGCCCTGGGTTCGTACCCCGGGCAAAGCAACATCAAAATTTTAGAAATAAGTTTTTTCAATTAGAAGAAAATTTTTCTAAGCGGGGTCGCCCCTCGGCAATGTTTGGCAAGCGCTCTGGGTGTATTTCTGCCATGAAAAGCTCTCAGTGAAAACTCATCTGCCTTGCAGATGCCGTTCGGAGTCGGCATAACACATGTAGGTACCGTCCGGCCAATTTGTAGGGAAAATCAAGAGGAGCACGACGCAAATTGGAAGAGAAGTTCGGCCTTAGATCTCTTCGGAGGTTATCCGCGCCTTACATTTTTTTTTTTTTTTAGTTGCAAAGTATAATACTGTTTACACACAGAAACTTAATGACCTCATTTCACCTTCTAATGAAATCGTAAATTTTTTGCTATCGCACAGAAGTAACTGCTCGATTAGTATGAAGAATGAAATGTCAAGCGAATAAAATGACAATGCTATATGACAGACAATCATGGCGGAACGATACAAGGTGGCAGCATGGTGGCATACCTACATACATAAATAAGAATTCCATGTACTTTGTTTTTGTAAATTCGATGGACAAATGTCAAAATCGTACTGCGCCGGAAGTTGATGTATCAAATCAAATAAAAAAAGGTTATAATCAGCTGTTCGATGCGGCCACCTTGTATCGTTCCGCCATGCAGACAATGGCATTTACTTTGACATATGACATTCTTAAGCACTGAACACACTAAAAACTAAGAAACTGAACGCTCCCAACAGAGTTGCATTGTGCTTTTGGCTTAATTAGGCATTCGATTAGCTACTAATGAAATAATTATAGATTCCAATTTTGTAGGGAAAATTGAGCTAAATAAGCGTCTTAATGTAGAAAACTGCCTTTATTATTCAATAAGCCATCTGTGTGAAAACCGTATAAGTGTTATTGTGAAGTACTTTAATAAAGGCCATTTTTCAATTATTCAATATTGGAGTTATTTACTCAACAGTTTAGCGATACGAACGTTAGCAGAAGCTTGCAAATAAGGGAAATTGCAGCAAATTTGTTAGAATTGGTGTCAGAAGAGGAATTGTTGAATAAATTCCAGAGGAAAACGAGGGCATGGCAAAGTTCAGTGAATTGAAGATCCAGCAACTGAAGAAGGAGTTGGACAGCCGTGGATTGAATACAACCGGCAATAAACTCGAACTTCAGGCACGACTACGAGAGGCAATGTAATTAGAGGGAATTACCGTTGAAGAGTATGTCTTTCATCTTGATGGCGAGGAGACAACAAAAATTTAAGAGAAAAACGAAACATCGCAGACAGTTACCAGCACAGACTTGAACATGATATTGGCTGCAATATCTGCACAAAAATCGACAGTAGCATCAATGTCGTAGCAATTGGCATCCCAACTGGAAGCGCAAGAGGCACGTGTAACAGAAATGTCATCACAAATATCCACAAATATGTCATCACAACTGGAAGAGCAAAAGACATATATGACATCTCAGTTGGCTGAGCAGTTGAAAGCACAGAAGGCCCGCATAACCTGGCAGCTGGAGGCGCAGGAGATAAGGGTAACATCGAAGCTGGAGGCCCAGGATACAAAACTGTTACAGTTTGAGGAAGAGATCGAGGCCGAAGTGGATGCTTTGAGAGGACGTATCGAGCATTTGCAACTGAATCGCCCAGCAGTTTCAACGAGTAATCCCAAGGTAAAAACACCATCCTTTGACGGTTCTGTTCCTTTCCAGGTCTTCAAGCTACAGTTTGAGAAGACCGCGGCAGTGAACAACTGGAATGCGGAAGATAAAGTTGCTGCACTGTTCGTGGCATTGAAAGGGCCTACAGCGGAAATCTTACAGACGATTCCAGAGTACGAACGGAACAGTTATGAAGCATTGATGGCTGCTGTAGAACGACGTTATGGAAGCGAGCATAGAAAGCATATATTCCAAATTGAGTTGCAAAACCGTTACCAAAAAGAAAATGAGACATTGCAAGAGTTTGCTTCAGATATTGAAAGATTGGCACATCTTGCAAATGCGGACGCACCCGTGGAATACACTGAAAGGGTAAAAATCCAGAGCTTCATAAATGGCATACGACATGCGGAAACGAAGCGGGCTACATAAGCGAATGCAAAACTAACATTTGCTGAAACGGTATCGCATGCACTGGCTCAGGAAATAGCCTCACTTTTGAGTAAGCCAGCGTGCAAAGCTCATCGCGTGGAAGTGGAAAGGCCAGACTGGGTAAACGCAATTTTGGAAGCATTGAAGGGTACGCAGCAGAAGAATAATAATGCAGTCAAATGCTTTAAGTGTGGGAAGCCAGGGCATATTGCGCGTTATTGCAACACCAACCCTAACAGTTCCAACAATACCCACATTCGTAACGCAGAGCAGAAGACAAGAGAACTCAATCGTTAAACCAAATCGAGTCAGCCGCAAGGGGCGACAACTGGCTCCCGCAATTGAATGCCCCATAATCTCTATCTCACAGACTGCAAGAAGATCGAGCAATCTTACTGTTGGAGGACATGTGGATGGAAAGGAACGTTTACTGACTGTAGATACGGGTGCATCTCATTCCATCATTCGTGCGGATTTAGTCAACAAAAGATAAGACCATTGCTTGGAGCAAGATTACGTACAGCTACGGGAGAGGACACCCAGGTAATTGGAGAAGTAGAATGTAAAGTAGCAATTGGGAACGTCACGGTACTACACAATTTTATAGTGGCAGATATTGTTGAAGAAATCATAATTGGAGTGGACTTCTTAATCAACCAAGGCATCAAAATCGATATGCAAAGCAAGACGATGCGATATAAGAACATGGATGTGCCACTTAATTTCGGCTACGCAAGAGGCTACAGCAGTAAACGAGTACTGGTGGAAGAGAGTCAGCAAATACCACCAAAATCCGAAGCAGTCATCTGGGCAAAGGTTGATGGAGATTGTGGGACAAACAAATTGTTGGTTGTAGAAGCAGCAAACAAATCAGCACTGAACATACTTGTAGGAAAAACCCTGGCTATGACAAAACAAGATGGACGTATTCCGGTAAGAGTACGCAATGAGATCAAATCACCATTCAATTTGACCAAAGGAGCTATTTTGGGAAGATGCCAAGAGGCTGAAGTAGTTATTAAATGTGAACAGCTCAAGGACACGTTTAATCTAGTAATACTGATCTTTCAAATGACATCACGGTATGGACGCAGGGACTAGAAGAATCCTATCAGAGTAAGGCAAAACAACTGCTCCGAAAGTAAGCGAACATATTTGACCAGATGGTTCCAAACCTGGCCGCACCAATGTTATGAAACATCAAATTGACACTGGAGACGCGAGGCCGATACGTCAAGCTCCTGGTAGTGTTCCACTGGCGAAACGGGAAGTTGTGAGTGAAATCGTACAAGAAATGAGCGACAGTGGCGTAATCGAATCATCAGCTAGTCCATGGAGCTCACCGGTAGTACTTGTAAAGAAGAAGGATGGAAAAATTAGGTTTTGCGTGGACTACCGGAAGTTGAATGACGTTACGAAAAAGGATAGCTACCCAATGGTTTTCCACACTGGATTTAAAAAACGGCTACTGGCAAGTTGAGGTGAAGGAGGAAGATAAAGAGAAAACAGCCTTCAGTGTCGGTGATGGCCTTTGGCAATTTACAGTGATGCCTTTTGGACTTTGTAATGTACCAGCTACTTTTGAGAGACTCATGGACCAAGTACTGAAAGGTCTACATTGGAAAACATGCTTGGTGTACCTGGACTACATCATCGTATTGGGCAAGAACTTTGATGAACATCTTAAGAACTTGGAGGAAGTTTTCCAGAGAATATCTGGCGCTGGTCTGAAGTTAAGTCCCAAGAAGTGTGCGCTGTTTAAAAAGGAAGTAAATTATTTGGGTCACAAGGTAACGACAGAGGGCATCTACACTGCAAACGAAAAGATAGAGGCTGTAAAGGATTGGCCAAGACCACAGAACCTACATGAATTAAGAAGTTTCCTTGGGCTGTTCACATATTACCGCCGATTTGTACCAAATTTTTCCAGCGTAGCCCATAGCCTCCATGAGCTTACAAGAAAAAATAAAGCTTTTGAATGGAAGAAGGACCAAGAAGTGGCTTTCCAAACATTGAAGGAACGGTTGTACACTGCCCCAATGTTAGCATATCCGATTCCAGGAGCAACATTTATTCTATACACAGATGCGAGTGGATATGCTATAGGAGGCGTTTTATTACAACTGGTCGATGGACAGGAGAAGATAGTTGCATATTACAGCCGTTCGATTGGAAAACCAGAGAGGAACTACTGCGTTACGCGGAGAGAGCTGTTGGCATTGGTAGAGTGCATTAAACATTTTCACAAATACCTCTACGGCAGCGATTCCGTGTCAGGACAGATAACGCTGCGTTAATGGCTTCTGCAGTTCCGTAATCCGGAAGGACAATTGGCACGGTGGATTGAGCGACTACAAAGCTATGACTTTTCCATTGAGCATCGAAAAGGTAGTACCCATGGAAATGCCGATGGAATGTCACGAAGACCATGTAGTTTGGAATGCAAGCACTGTTCAAAGGCCGAGGCTAAAGAAGACATTATAGATGTCCGGCTAATAACTATAACGTGGACGGATGAATGGAACAACGAACAACTAAGAAAGTGTCAGTTAGAAGATACAGATCTGTCACAGGTTATGCAAGGGCTCGAACGAAACGAAAGACCAAGCAGAGAGGAGATGTCAGCAGAGAGTCCCATTGCGAAGTCATATTGGACACAGTGGAACAGTTTAGAATTGATATCCGGTTGCTTGCATGGAGTATGCGAGAGTGAGGATGGTCAAAGAAAAAAGAAACTGATAATTGTTCCCAGAAAGAGGATTCCTGACGTGCTCAGGGAGCTGCATAATGGTCCAAGCGGAGGTCATCTTGGAATCACGAGGACGCTCGAGAAGATTAAACAGAGATTCTATTGGGTTGGTTGTCGTCAATCGGTCACTGAGTGGATTGGGAACTGTGAGGTTTGCAGCAGAGCGAAAGGGCCCAAAACCCGAAGTCATGGCCAGATGAAGAAATATAACTCAGGTACGATATTTGAAAGGATCGCTATGGATGTTGCCGGTCTATTTCCTACTAGCAACTGCGGAAAGAAATATGTACTGGTAGTTATGGATTATTTCAGCAAATGACCAGAGTTATACCCAATCCCAAATCAAGAAGCGGATACAGTAGCAGAAGTGTTTATAAACAATTGGGTTGCAAGGTATGGTGTACCAATGGAGTTACATTCTGACCAAGGCAGGAATTTCGAATAAGCTGTGTTCCAGGAAATGTGTAAATCATTGGGCATTCGAAAAACACTGACAACTGCATTACATCCTCAATCCAATGGTATGGCAGAACGATTCAATAGAACATTGGAGGAACACTTAAGGAAAGTAGTAGACAAGTACCATAAAGAGTGGGATACCCGCATACCACTATTCTTGATGGCTTACCGATCAGCAGTGCATGAGGCAACGGGCCAAACCCCTGCAAAAGTAATTTTTGGAAATGACCTTAGACTGCCAGCTGATTTGAAGTTTGGGACAGATGCCAATGCGGAGAGAAATGTCAAGAAATCCACTGGTGATTTTGAAGAAGAGCTAAGAGAAAGACATGATCTGATAAGGCAACGAACAGAGATTATGAGTGACAAGATGAAAGCCAGATACGATAAAGCAATTAATTCGGAAGGTTTTCAGGAAGGAGATTTGGTGCTGTTATACAACCCACAACGTAAAAAAGGTTTTTACCCGAAATTGCAGTGTAATTGGGAAGGCCCACACAAAGTTGTAAAACGGATCAACGATGTAGTGTACCGCATACAAACCATCGGTAAACCACAAACTAAAATGAAAGTGGTCCATTTGGAAAGGCTGGCAACGTTCAGATGGAGAGATTTGTCTGATCGGGACGATCAGACTTAGGTGGAGGGCAGTGTTACGAATGTTAGCAACACTAAGGGGTACCGCCATCTCTATGCCGATGCTAAACAGTGATTTGTATGCACATTAATAATTCAATCATTATGTCTACACACATTTCCATACGAAGAGCGGAGAAGCAACGCACAAGCACATGCATATATCTTGTCTAAGGTGCTCACAAGAGAGGGCAATAATTATTACTCGCGCGCATATTAGAAGCTATAAACATAGTTATGGCTGGTGATTTTGTAGCTGATAACTAACTAGTAAGTTCTGGAATGGAAAAGCCTAGAAGTATGCAACGAGAAATCAAAAAGTATAAAAGGCCGCGACAGTAAAGGCACGAGAATTCAGTTTCATTTAAGCTATCAGTCAGTTTGGTTATTAAGCTAGCTAGTTGGAAATTATAAGTGTTATTGTGAAGTACTTTAATTAAGGCCATTTTTCCATTATTCAATATTGGAGTTATTTATTCAACAGTTTAGCGATACGAACGTTAGCAGAAGATTGCAAATAAGGGGAATTGCAGTAAATTCGTTACAATATAAACATTAAAGGTCAATACGGCTGGTCTTCTCTCCCTGATTAGGATTCAACGATAGATCAAGTGCCTAAAAATGCATTGCTATCTAATGTATACAATACAAATAGGAATATTTACACATGTGTACAAACACACCCAAAAATATATGTATATGCACTTCACGTTTGCATATGCGATAAATGCACACACTGATCGTTGAAAGAAAAGTAATGATCAGTCCCTTTTTAACATACACACATACATACATAATTAGAATAGGAACAAAGTTGTAAGAAATTTTTTTATTTTTAAATAAAATTAGAATTATACGAATTCTTCTTAGATATTTTTCTTGCTTCCCCCCACCAGTGGTAAGGTGCAAGAATAAATAATTGTACAAATACTGTTGGATTATAATAATGTAACAATCGCAAATGCATCCCCGCTTCATTGTACCTCATGCGGGCAAGTGGAACGTTTCCACAGTACTTTAACCGAGATAGCTAGGTGCCTTAAACTAGAAAGAAATCTTAGCGACACCGTTGACCTAATTTTGCTGGCTACTATAGAACATAATAAATCTATTCACTCAGTGATCAACAGGAAACCAATCGATGGCCTTTACTCAGGCTCAGCCAATGCTGTGGAATCAATCCGAGACCGTATTGAAAAAACACAGGCCGCTGACCACGATTATCATAATGGATATGTCATATATATGCCGGCGACAGCGTCCTGGTGAAGGTGAATCGAAGGCTAGGAAATAAGCTCTCAGCATTATATGTACAGTGTGCCCCTTCGGCCCCCTTGACAGACCAAGTCACTAATTGCCATCTTTCTTTAATTACAGTATAAACACCGACATTCAGCAAAAGATTTTAGAAATAACACATAAATTAATCAAAATTATTATTTCTACTAAAAAAAAAAATAGATACAGGCCAATTATATGAAACTCTAGAGTTGCAAGCTGTCACAATTTCAATAACTTAGCCAAACTAAATTTATTTAGTCCTGTAATATTGGACAGTAGCGATATAAACAAAATAATCAACAAGCACTCGACTAACGTATCAACAATAGAAATATTAGGAATGTCTAGAATTAAGGTATTACAAAATAAGGACAATTTGTATTTCATAATAAAATACCCCATACCTGAGATAGTTTGCAAAAAGCTTAGCCTATTCTCCGTACCACACCAAGGGCTAGTACTTAATTTTTGGGACACAAAAGCCGTTGCTGAATGCGACAGCAAAGTACATACCGTAAAATGCGAAAAATCAACCTTTGCCACCTTTTGTAAAATGCTGAAAACCATTACTTGCGGGCAACAGCTCATCTCGGGGGAAACGGCAAATTACCCAACCACAGCAAACCACGAGAGGGACATCAATGAGATCGACGATGGAATAATTATTATCAATAATGATACGGCCTTAATAAAGTGGCGAGACAGGTATCTTAAGATTCGTTAAAGGGACCTATGTGCTTCGAACAGCAGGTGACAATAAACGGTACCTAATTCCGAAATCGAAACAATGCCATCACACGCACTCCCGGAAAATCGACTGCCCAAAAGATCAACCTGGTGGGACACTTGGGGTCTCTGAGTCTTAATTACCTCCCGGAAATGAATGTTGAATACATCAACCACATAGACGCTTTGCGACAAGAGATCAGTTTAAAGACAGTGGTTTTCGTTGTTGCAGTGACAACCATTACTGCCTTCCTAGTGATCTGGCTGATCCTAAGCATCCAAGGAAAACGTTCCACAAAAAAGGTAATGGATCTTACTATACGGAAAATTACTGAGAGGATCGCGGGCGACCCTCACTTAGGAGAGGAGGCGTTAACAGTCTAATGCTCTGTAAATAGTTTTGGCTACATTGTTGCATTCATTTCCGCAATTTAGCCAAATATTAACGACAAGACGATACCCGATGCTTCCACCTGTGGAGTCAATTCATAATAAACAATTCAAACCATGGGAATCGCTGAGGCAGCATATCTGCAGGCAAACACCAATACCAAAGATTTTCGAAAATAAAGATGTTGCAGGCGCAAACTTCGGTGGAAAGCAGCGGAGCGTAACAAAATTCTAGTAGGTCACTTTCACCACACCAAACACTTTAACACAATTTTTAACATAATTTAAGCACAGAAATACACTGATTGGAGTTTTAGAGAGTAAAAATGTGAATTCTGAACACATTAGCTGAATAAAAAGTGTACAAATAATTGTTAAATAACAAATACAGACAGTGGTAGTTTAACAAATTCTGCTGTGGTAAGTGGTGAATGTGACCTACTAGAATTTTGTGAAGCTTGCCTCACACGATTTTTCGTCTATGCAATGTCTCTATATTATATTGTTTCTACCAATACCACCGATATCAGCGAATTGAGGCGGCAGCGGAGCACATCATAAGCTGCGAGCGCAACAGCAGCGACGACGACGGTGATGGCTATGGCTCAGGGTAGAAATAAGTTAGGGTAGATTAATTAGTTCTAAATTAAACTCATTAAAGCACACAAGTGCATTAAAATAATTTACATACATATGTATGTCAATTTTGTTCATGAAGTCGATCATTTTACGTTTGTTGTCGACTTTAAATAAATAAATAAATGAATAATTAATCGATGGCGTATCCTCATATTATTTCGTTGCAACTTTAGGTGTTCCACAGGGGAGCATACTGTGCCCAATATTTTTTTTATATTCAGCAATGACATATCCACTTGTTTTGAATATTTACAATTTCTTTTAAATGCCGCTGATATTAGAATTTTACAAAGATTAAGTCCCCTCAGACTCATTTTATCTTCAAAGGGACTTAGACAATGGTGTCAGTAAAACAAGCCTGACTTAAATATCAATAAATGTTACCATATCTCCTATTAAAAATCCCGCTTGCCCGTCCCTGCTCTCAACATATCGGCGGCTCGCAGCTAAGCATTGTTTCTGAAGTTACTGACATATAAATTATATAATAGTCAAGGCCTACTCTATACTGGCTTTTGTGCGTCGCTTCAGTTCTGATTTCATAGATTCGTATACTTTAAAATCACTTTTTATCACTCTAGTTCGATCGAAATTAGAATATGCAGTCTTGCTTAGGCGACAATACATGTCATATTTATCGTTTATAAGGAATTCAAAAAGTATTTACTAACTATGCCCTCCGTCCCCTTCATTTTGATGTCCCGATTCCGTCTTATGAAGCGAGATCATTGCTTATTAACCTTAAGACCTTAAATTGTAGCTGAACTTTTCTCTCCCTCATATTTGTCTTTAATTTAATAGATACGAGGAGGTGTCTTCTTCTTACTTGAACGCATACTCTTTGCATTCCGCATATATGCTTAAGGAATCAATATATTTTTTCTAAGGGATTATGTAGAACCAATTATGCTGCCAATGCTCCTCTTGTTAGAGCGCTTAGAGAGTTTAACTTGCTCGCAAATTCTTCAGTTTTGGATTTCTCCTCTACTGAAAAAAGTTTAATTTTAGTTATAGCCGGTCAATAAATTATTGTTTATATTTCTGTGTTTTGATAGGCTGTCGTTGACCATAATATTGCTTTTAGTGCAAGTAAAACTCCAATATTGCGTCCCCACGTTTCGCTAAACAACTTCGCTTCCTCAGGGGCGAAACTGCATTTATTTATATATTTTTTTTGTTCAATTTACCAACGTAAGTTGACATGAAATTATAAAAATTATTGTTTAAAATTTCAACAATATACAAAAATTAAAAACAAACTAAAGACAATAAACGAAAATGGACTTACATACATATACATATATGTTCAATTTCCTAGTCTAAAAACATATCGCTAATACCATCTATATGTGGTACAATTGTCAAAATAAACAATAGAATTAAAGGCATAACAAATAAGCCGCGGAAATGCAATCTGTGTCTTTTTTTATATTTACTGTTTTGTTCCATTTCTCCATTATTCGTACACTCTCAATGGTGTATCTGATCTTTGTTCGTTTCTCTTTGTCTAATATTTTGACATTTTTCATATCAGCTAAGTGGCCGCTTGATGCGGTGTGTTGCGATAGCGCTGTGTTGATTTTCCTTTTCCTTATTTCTGCTTCGGGCTCATTTAGGCGGACTCCTAGACTTCGCTTAGTCGTGCCTATGTATATTTTATCGCAGCTTTCATTTTCTATACCTTTGCATGGTATTTCATAAACAATATTATTTTGTTGTGAAGTTTAGAGAGGGGTTTTGGTTTTAGTGACGATGCTAGATAATGTATTATTCGATGTGTACGTATGTTATTGTTGTTAGACGTAATGTGTTTGTCGAAGTATTCGGTTAATCTAGGTATGTACTTAACACTGTAAAACTGTTTGGGTTGATCAGTTGTAGTTCTTGTTGTATTTGTATTGATATTATTTTCAATATTTGACATTTTCTCTCGAATTATGGTGTCTATAATTGTTTTTGGAAAGTTATTGGTTGTAAGAATTTGTTTAATTTTTCTTATGTTTGCTTCCCAGAAGTTTTGATGGCTAATAGCTAAACTTTTGTTGATAAGATTTTTTGCGGTATTCATTTTATATTTGAAGGGTTGGGCTGATAAGAAGTTTATCAGGCAGCCAGGCGAGGTAGGCTTTGTGTACCAATCTAATGTCAGAACTCGTGTATCTAAAAAGGGTATGCTAAAATTGGTTTCGGTTTCAGGAGTGAACTTTAATTTACTGTGGTACTTGTTCGGGGTATCTAGGGTAATATTCACATCATCTCTTTTAACTATCGCGAAGATATCATCTACATATTTAACCAATAATTGTATCTCGATGTTCTGTAGTGTTTTTAGTTTAGATATGGGGTCGTTAAGTAAGACGTCCATTACTATATCTGCGATGCTTGGTGACAGAGGGTTGCCCATGAGCATCCCAAATGTTTGGGCATACAGTTTTCACCCCAAACGAAGTAGTTGTTTTCTTTAAGACAGAAATCTCTAGCATTTGCTGGAAATTTCTCTTTCATATGTTTGTTCTTTTTTCTATTTCCTCCCACTTTTTATACCTTTCATGAAAATGAAATGGTACATTAATTTCGTCACGAAATCCAAACTTGTAAGTCCTTAAAGGAAAATAGATAGACCCACCATTAAGTATACCGAAATAATCAGGATGAAGAGCTGAGTTGATTTAGCCATGTCCGTCTGTCCGTCTGTCTGTTTGTATGCAAACTAGTCCCTAAATTTTTGAGATATCTTGATAAAATTTGGTGAGCGGGTGTATTTGGATGTCCGATTAGACATTTGTCGGAACCGGCCGGATCGGACCACTATAGCATATATCCTCCATACAACCGATTTTCCAGAAAAAGAGGATTTTTGTCATATCTTACTCAATTTAACAGATTGAAGCTTCAAACTTCACCATATAACTTCGTATATTGCACATATTGTTGCCTAAAAATTGATGAGATCGGTGGTATATATAGTATATATCCCCCACAACAGATTGTTCAGATAAGAAATTTTCGTAATTACTGCTCTATTTTAAGAGCTAGAGGCTTCATATTTCAACGTATATAGCATATATTTTTGTCTGAAAAAATCATAAAGATCGGTGATATATATAGTATATATATGGTGGTATATATGGTATATGTACATATATAGTATATATGGGGTATTCCATCCCATTTCGATCAATTTTGAAGCCGACCCCTTTAGAATTGGCTGAAAGTTTTTCTTCTTTTTCTAGTTTCCGAAAGACGTTTTTCAGAATTTTTTCAAATTTTTTCATCCAACTCAAAAAAAGTTATGAATTTTAAAAAAACACCGTTTTTGTTTTCAAAATGCTGTAACTTTTTCAAAAATTGACCGTTTGAGATTTTGTTTTTTTTTAATTTGTTTTTAAATGTACTTTTCGGAAAAAATACAAAAAATTGTTAAAGTTTTTTTTCAATTAAATAAAAAAAAAAAATCGGCCCACTCCGGGATTAGTGGGGATGATTGCAGAATTGATTGAAGTTTTTTATGAGAAAAAAACAAAAAAAAAAAAAAAGCGAAATCGAAAAGTCTCTAAAAACTGAAAAATTACAAAAAAAAAAACTTGAAACATTTTTTTGTATTTTTTCCGAAAAGTACATTTAAAAACAAATTAAAAAAAAAAGATCCCAAACGGTCAGTTTTTGAAAAAGTTATAGCATTTTGAAAACAAAAACGGTGTTTTTTTTAAAATTCATAACTTTTTTTGAGCTGGATGAAAAAATTTGAAAAAATTCTGAAAAACGTCTTTCGTAAATTAGAAAAAGAAGAAAAACTTTCAGCCAATTCTAAAGGGGTCGGGTTCAAAATTGGTCGAAATGGGATGGAATACCCCATATATATGTATTTTCGCAATTCTAGCCCCATTTTAACAGCTAGAAGCTTCAAATTTCACCAAATGCTTACGTATATATATATATATATATATATTGTTGTTTGAAAAAATCATAGAAATTGGTTGTATATATACTATATATCTCATACAATTCTCAATTTCTGCCCCCAGCTAGAAGCTTCAAATTTCATCAAATGCTTTCTTATGTAGCATATATTGTTGTCTGAAAAAATCATAGAGATCGGTGGTATATATATCCTATACTTCATATAATCTGTCATTTAAACTGCCCCTTTTTTACGGCTAGAAGCTTCTAATAGTTACGTTTACGTCATATATTTTTGAAATACGTGATTCGTAGTCATAGTTTTTACGTGTAGACCACAAAAAACGTGAAGCTTTGCATCCTCAAACAAAGTACCTACCTATTTTTTACCTTTCATGAAAATGAAATGGTATATTAATTTCGTCACGAAACCCAAAATTGTAAGTCCTTAAAGGAAAATAGGTAGACCCGCCATTAAGTATACCGAAATAATCAGGATTAAGAGCTGAGTTGATTTAGCCATGTCCGTCTGTCAGTCTTTTTTTTTTTTGTTTTTTTTTTGCGGGGAGGCTGAAAAATGCCTAATGCACCATAATTGCTCCCGTCGCAGCAACCGTGTGTCCGTAGACTAAAAAAGCGCCCCGTTCTGGAACCGTCGCCCACCCCGGCACCACTTTCGCATTACTTCAGGGTGGCGTTCCATACTTCTCATTTTTTAAGAACCTACTGTTGTCCCTGCGTCCAGGTTCCCGCTATTTGCTCTGAGTGTCCATTTAATCGCCACTGCTTCGCATGCGCATTTCTCTGCGCATTCATCAGGCGTGTCATTACTATAAATGCCATTTTGCTCACTGCAGTCCAGCATTCTTTCCCGTTGCACATATGTGAAACTAAATTTCTCGTGGTAGGTTCTTCCCCAAAGACCCCATGCAAGGTGAGTCTTTCTTCGTGGAAACGGGGGCAGTAGAACATGACGTGTTCTGCGTTTTCTAACTCTGTGGTACACATTCCTCTATCCTACGCTTCCATAAATACTCTTTGAAACCGCCATGTCCACACATTATCTGCGTGAGATGGTAGTTCAGTTCGCCGTGCTTCCGCTCATTCCATTGAGCTACGTTCCAAACTAGTGTGAAAGTCCAACGCCTTTTACTCGGGGCCTCCCACCGTTCTTGCCACTTAGCTATTGTTTGTGTCCTTGCTCTTTTCTTGTCTTCTTCAGATGGTAGCTCGATATTAGTGTTATACAGATCGGCCATTTCGCTTGCCAGTAAGTCCACTGGGATTTTCCGGGTTAGAACCAGGACCGCGTCGTCGGACACCGTCCGATAATAACTTGCTATTCTTAAAGAAGCAAGCAGCAGACCCGGCAGACGTTGTTCTGCCCTAAATTTGGCCTATCTGCATACATTTTAATAAGCTTTTTCAGTCTAACTCTGCCCTACCCCTTTACACTTTTTCCTAATCTGTTTATTCACTCCTCCCTCCGTCTTTTTCGCTTCATCTCCATCTTCGTCTCATTCTAACTTTTTCTCAGACTCCTCCTCTCTTTTCTCTTCTCTCAAGTTTTTTTCCTTCTTCTTCATCTTTTGTTGCCAGTCCCAGATGGTGGTATGTATTTTGTTCCAGTCCCACTCCGAGTCTCAGTCTCAGTCCCAGTCCTAGTCCTAATCCCCGTCCCAGTCCGTCTCTGGTATACTTCCCGGAAAAAAGCATCGGAAATACTAATATAGGCAAATTTATTTACGAAATTTCAGGCAAATGAATAGGACGTATGTAAATAGGTATGTGCGTATTATAAATTCTTGTCTTTATTTCGGCTTCGCATGCATATTTATCAGTTTTGCCAGGTTGATAAGAATAAATCGAATATCACAATGAACTTTAAAGCTCTCAGAAACAGCTTTCATTTGATATTCCATAATACACACGCATTCTAGGGGTATCCGGGTCCATGTTTTGGCCTATATCTCGAGACCCTAGTCACTCAGCGGTGTAAAATTTAATCTGTTTTATAGCACACATCAACAGCTTCAATTTGATACCCATAATATAAAAACACATTCTAGGTATATCCTGGTACCGTAGTCACCCAATGGTGTAAAACTTACTCTGTACTAAAGCATACATCAACAGCTTCAAGTTGATACCCATAAGGTAAAAACACATTCTAGGTGTATCCGGGTCCACGTTTTGGCCTACATCTCGTGACCCTAGTCACCCATCGGCATAAAACTTACTCTGTACTAAAGCACACATCAACAGCTACAATTTGATACCCATAATGTAAAAACACATCCTAGTGTTACCCTAATCCACGTTTTGGTCTCTGTCTCGAGACCCTAATCACCAATAGGTATGAAAACTACCCTGTACTAAAGCACTCATCAACAGCTTCAATTTGATACCCACAATGTAAAAAAATTGTCTAGGCGTTCATGGGCCACGTTTGGCCTATACCTCCTGACCCTAGTTACCCAGTGGTATGAAAATTATCCTCTACTAAATCACTCATCAACAGCTTTCATTTGTTATCCATATTATATAAACACATTCTAGGGGTACCCGGGTCCACGTTTTGGCTTATAACTCGAGACCCTAGTCACCCAGGGGTATGAAAATTATCCTGTGCTACACCACTCATCAACAGCTTTCATGTGATATCCATATTGTATAAACTCATTCTAGGGGTACCCGGGTCCACGTTTTGGGCTATATCACGAGATTCTAGCCTCCCAGTTGTATGCATGCGGTTCAAGCAGCTCACTACTGCCGGTCGCTTGCGGCCAAGTGTCCTCTGGGTAGCCGCTAAATATCCGTTTAGCGGTGAGCTAATGTGAGAAGGCGACAACCTGGCTAGGCCACTCTGACATAATCGGTTTAAGTGCTAGCCGGGGGAGATCTCATCGTCAACGTCTGTACAATTATAGGTGCGGCTGCAAGCGGGCGTCTGTCTTGGAGCAAGCGGCTCGCTATATAAACGTGCAAGTAATATTTTCACCCCCTCTGAGCGGGTTGTGCGCTGGGCTTGGGACCCGCCACGTAAAACCATACTCCAATGAAATATAACAACAAGCCTCGGATAAATACACTCTCTATTGATGACGACCATGGAAAATGTTTGAAGGACAATGAATTGAGGGCATGTACCTGGAACGTCCGCTCCCTGAATGGGATTGGTGCAGATGCCCGGTTGATGTCCACGTCAAAGCAAAATCTGACATCACCGCCATCCAAGAAATGCGTTGGACGAAGCAAGGAAGAAATAAGATCAAATATTGTGACATATATTGGAGTGGCCATACGAATAAGCGCAGTTTCGGCGTCGGATTCGTGTTGGGAGAGAGACTTTGTCGCCAAGTTCTGGCTTTCACACCTGTGGACGAACATCTCGCCGCTATCCGAATAAAAGCAAAATTTTTTAATATATCATTCATCTGCGCCCATGCGCCGACAGAGGAGAAAGACGACGAGGTGAAAGACACTTTTTATGAACAATTAGAACGCACATACGAGCGCTGTCCCCGTCACGATATAAAAGTCGTGCTTGGTGACTTTAACACCAGGGTGGGCAAAGAAGGTGTTTTTGGCCCTACATTCGGGAATTCAGCCTACACAATGAAACTTGTCCTAACGCACTGAGGCTGATTGACTTTGCCGGTGCTCGAAACATGGTCATATCCAGCAGGAGGTTCATGCATAAAACGATACATCAAGCTACATGGCTGTCTCCTGATCGAAATACTCGCAATCAGATCGACCACGTTGTGATAGACGGACGGCATGCCTCCAGTGTTTTAGATATGCGCACGATCCGAGGACCTAACATCGACTCGGACCATTATCTCGTTGCAGCCAAAATACGCACCCGCCTCAACGCGGCTAAAACCAAGGAACGAAAAACACAAGGGAAGCTAGACGTCGAAAAGCTTCAATCACAACAGACTGCCAATGATTTCGCAACTCGACTCTCACACCTGCTCTCTGAGAGCACAACTCATCCTGATGGAATACAGGAGCAGTGGGAGCATATTTCCAAAGCACTTCGTACTGCCGCCGAGGAAAAAATTGGTTACCGGCGACCACGAAAAAATAACTGATACGATGAAGAATGCCGCGTTGCAACTGAAAGAAAAGACGCTGCCTACAGGGCTACGTTAAAAGCGAGCGCGACAAGAGGAGTGTGTGAACGCTCTCGTGAGTTGAAAAAGGAAGCGAGACGCCATTTCAGGGAGAAAAAAGCAGAAGCAGAAAGGCGGGAGTGCGAGGAGCTTGAGCTTCTAGCCACCAGGAATAACGCCCGAAAATTTTACCAAAAAATACTGCGACAGACGGAAGGTTTTACGACCGGGGCAAACTCCTGCAGGAACGAAAACGGCGACCTTGTAACTGATGTCCAGAGAGTGCTTAGATTATGGAGGGAACACTTCTCTGTTCACCTAAATGGAGGCAGCAATTCAGCGCGCAGAGATGAAGAACCCGATCCCGCAATCGATGATGATGGAATATATGTCCCCCGCCCGATTATAACGAAGTTAGAATAGCAATAACCAGATTGAAAAACAACAAGGCCGTGGACGCTGATGGATTGCCTGCGGAGCTATTCAAGTACGGCGGCGAGGAGTTGGTAAGGCGCATGCAGCAGCTTCTTAGCAAAATATGGGCGGAAGAGTGCATGCCCGACGGCTGGAATCTAAGTGTTCTTTGCCCAGTCCACAAGAGGGGTACTGGGGGATACTGCAAAATGCACCATTTATCGTGGAATCAGCCTTCTCAATATCGCATATAAGGTCCTTTCAAGTGTATTGTGCGAAAGATTGAAGCCCACCGTGAACCGGCTGATTGGACCTTATCAGTGCGGCTTCAGACCTGGTAAATCTACCATCGACCAGATTTTCACAATGCGCCAAATATTGGAAAAAACCCGTGAAAAAAGAATCGACACACATCACCTCTTCGTCGACTTTAAAGCCGCCTTCGACAGCACGAAAAGGAGCTGCCTATATGCCGCTATGTCTGAATTTGGTTTCCCCGCAAAACTTATACGGCTGTGCAAAATGACGTTGAGCAGCACCATCAGCTCAGTCAGAATTAGAAGGACCTCTCCGAGCCGTTCGAAACTAAACGAGGTTTCAGACACGGTGACCCCCTAATTTGATGCTGGAGAAAATTATACTAGCTGCAGAACTTAACCGCACTGGCACAATATACTATAAAAGCGTGCAATTACTGGCATATGCTGATGACATTGATATCATCGGCCTAAACACCCGCGCTGTTAGCTCTGCTTACTCCAAACTGGAATAAGAAGCGGTAAAGATGGGTTTGATGGTGAATGAGGACAAAACGAAGTACCTGCTGTCATCGAGCAAAGAGTCAGCGCATATGCGCCTTGGCAACCACGCTACTGTTGGCAGCCATAATTTCGAAATAGTAAAAGAATTCGTTTATTTGGGAACCAGCATCAACACTAGCAACAACATCAGCACTGAAATCCAGCGAAGAATCAATCTTGCCAATAAATGCTACTTTGGGCTAGTTAGGCAATTGAAAAGTAAAGTCCTCTCTCGGCGAACGAAAATCATACTCTACAAGTCATTTATCGTACCCGTCCTGCTATATGGGGCAGAAGCATGGAACATGACAACAGCGGATGAAGCGGCTTTGGGAGTGTTCGAGAGAAAAGTTCTTCGAACGATTTATGGTCCTCTATGCGATGGCGTTGGCGAGTACCGAAGAAGATTTAATGATGAGCTGTGCGAGCTATACGCAGACATCAACATAGTCCAGCGAATTAAAACGCAGCAGCTTCGCTGGCTAGGCCATGTTATGCGAATGAAAGATGATGCTCCGGCCAAGAAAGTGTTTCTATCGGAACCCGCCTATGGAAGCAGGGTAGAGGGCGGCCCCCACTCCGTTGGAAGGACCAGGTGGAAAACGATTAAACTCCTATGGTGTGACCAATTAGCGCCGGTTGGCGGAGCGAAGGAGCGACTGGCGCGCCTTGTTGGACGGCCATAACCGTTTAGACGGTTAAGCGCCAATTAAGTAAGTAAGTAAGTTGTATGAAAATTATCCCGTACTATAGCACTCATCAACAGCTTTCATTTGATATCCATATTGTATAAACACATTCTAGGGGTACCCGGGTCCACGTTTTGGGCTATAACTCGAGACCCTAGCCTCCCAGTTGTATGAAAATTATCCTGTACTATAGCAATCATCAACAGCTTTCATTTGATATCCATATTGTATAAACACATTCTAGGGGTACCCGGGTCCAAGTTTTGATCTCAAGACCCTAGGCACGTAGCGAAAAAAAGGTAGACGTTGGCCGATTCTCAGACCTACCCAATATGCTCACAAAGTTTCATGAGAATCGGTTCAGCCGTTTCGGAGGAGTTAAGCCTCTAAAACCATGACAGAAGAATTTTATATATTAGATAGTATATATATATATTTTCGCTAGAAGCTTCAAATTTCACCGAATGCTTACATATATAGCATATATTGTTGTCTGAAAAAATCATAGAGATCGGTAGTATATATAAGTTAACACGAGCTTTGTTAATTTTCACCCAACAATAGCTGACTTGACACGTGTACCGATTTTTGACTAAAGTCAATAATCGCCGCATTAACAATAGCTAAAACTAATAAACAGGAAATCGCGTTCCAATTACTTAACACGAGCTACATTAATTTTTACGCAATAATTGCTGATTTAACACATGCACCGATTTTGACCAAAGTCATTAATCGTCGCATCAACAGTAATAGCCAAAATCTAGTAAACAGGAAATAATTGCAAAGCACTTTAACTATTGCGTCTGCTACATGAAATAAAAAACGTTCTTAAATGAACAATTTAGTATTAAGTATTTTTGTTGAATGAGCAATTTATAACTATAAAAACCAATTACTTGTAATCACTAGTTTTAAGTTTATACTTGACTTCAATAAATGCGCACATGCTGTCCTACTAAAAATAAATTTTTTTTGTTACCTTAATCGGTAGGAACATAACTGGCGCCCGAGCCAAATATCGCGAAAAAAATCCTGAAACGAACAAGTAAGGATTCGCGTCGAGAAAAAGAAAAAAGTCCCATAAAAATAAGGACTCGCGGTAGTGATACTCGCGATTATTTTTCTCGACGCGAATCCTTATTTGTTCGTTTCAGGATTTTTTTCGCGATTTTTGGCTCGGGCGCCAGTTATGCTCCTTCGGATTAAGGTAACAAAAAAAATTTATTTTTAGTAGGACGGCCTGTCCACATTTATTGAAGTCAAGTATAAACTTAAAACTAGTGATTACAAGTAATTGGTTTTTATAGTTATAAATTGCTCACTCAACAAAAATACTTAATATTAAATTGTTCATTTAAGAATGTTTTTTATTTCATGCAGCAGACTCAATAGTTAAAGTGCTTTGCAATCATTTCCTGTTTACTAGATTTTGGCTAATTCTGTTGATGCGACGATTATTGACTTTGGTCAAAATCGGTGCTTGTGTTAAATCAGCAATTATTGCGTAAAAATGAATGAAGCTCGTGTTAACTAATTGGAACGCGATTTCCTGTTTATTAGTTTTATCTATTGTTGATGCGGCGATTATTGACTTTAGTCAAAAATCGGTACAAGTGTCAAGTCAGCTATTGTTGGGTGAATAATAACAAAGCTCGTGTTAACTTACATTAATTTCTAGACTAATTTTTATTCAAATAAATCACCCATTAGCTATAGGACTAATATTACTTATACAAACATTACAAATTTGTATATCAACAGGAATATTATATAAAATATTCTGATTTTCTTATATTTTATTTTTAATTTTTTTAGGAGGAATTTTAGTATTATTTATTTATCTTACTTCACTAGCATCAAATGAAATATTTTCATTATCAATTAAAATAACAATTTCATGTATCATAATATTCATTGTTATAATAATAATTTCAATTTTCTTAGATAAACCTTTTATCTTAAATTATATAGAAAATAATGAAATAAAAACAATATATGATATAAAATCATTTATACAAGAAAATTCTATTATACTTAATAAATTATATAATTATCCAACAAATATAATAACTATCATATTAATAAACTATTTATTAATTACATTAATTGCCGTAGTAAAAATTACTAATATATTTTATGGGCCATTACGAATTATACACTAATGAATAAACCTTTACGAAATCAACATCCTCTAATTAAAATTGCTAATAATGCTTTAATTGATTTACCAACACCTATTAATATCTCAACTTGATGAAATTTTGGCTCATTATTAGGATTATGTTTAATTATTCAAATTATAACAGGATTAATATTAGCCATACATTACACCGCAAATATTATTTAGCTTTTGACAGATTAAATCATATTTGTCGAGATGTAAACTACGGTTGATTATTACGAACATTACATGCTAATGATGCATCTTTTTTTTTATTTGTATTTATCTACATATTGGACGAGGAATTTACTATATATCATATTTATTAACACCTACATGATTAATTGGAGTTTTAATTTTATTTTTAGTAATACCAACAGCTTTTATAGGGTATGTACTGCCCTGAGGACAAATATCTTTTTGAGGTGCAACAGTTATCACAAATCTATTATCAGCAATTCCTTATTTAGGAATAGATTTAGTTCAATGAGTATGAGGAGGATTCGCAGTTGATAATGCTACATTAACTCGATTCTTTACTTTTCATTTTATTTTACCTTTTATTGTACTAGCTATAATAATAATTCATCTATTATTCTTACATCAAACAGGATCAAATAATCCTATTAGATTAAATTCAAATATTGACAAAATTCCATTCCATCCTTATTTTTCATACAAACATATTATTGGATTCATTATTATAATTTCAATATTAATATTATTAACATTAATTCACCCATATATACTAGGAGACCCAGATAATTTTATTCCAGCAAACCCATGAGTAACACCTATCCATATTCAACCAGAATGATATTTTTATTTGCTTATGCAATTTTACGATCAATCCCCAATAAATTAGGAGGAGTTATAGCATTAATTATATCAATTGCAATTTTAGCAATTCTTCCATTTTATAACTTAAGACATTTTCGAGGAATTCAATTTTATCCTATTAATAAAATTTTATTTTGAATTATAATTATTACAGTAATTTTATTAACATGAATAGGAGCACGACCAGTAGAAACTCCTTATATTATTGTAGGTCAAATTTTAACAAATTTTTACTTTTTATATTATATTATAAATCCCATAATTAATAAATGATGAGGTAATTTAATCTAATAGTTAATGAGCTTGAATAAGCATATGTTTTGAAAACATAGTATAGAAAAATACTTACTATTAACTTTGCTTAACAAAATTAATTATATAAAATTTAATAACAATAATTTAAACCCAATAAAAAATAATAAATAATTTAAAGAAATAGGTAAAAAACATTTTCAAGCTAAATATATTAATTTATCATAACGAAAACGAGACAAAGTACCACGAACTCAAATAAATATAAAAGAAATAAATATTAATTTTAAATAAAACACAAAATTAAATAAATCACAACCTAAAAAAATAACTCTAAATAATATTCTTATAAATAAAATTCTAGAATATTCAGCTATAAAAATTAATGCAAATCCACCTCTTCTCTATTCAACATTAAACCCAGAAACTAACTCAGATTCACCTTCAGCAAAATCAAAAGGTGTTCGATTAGTTTCAGCTAAACAAATACAAAATCAAATAAAACTAAGAGGTAAAAAAATCAATAAAATTCATAAATATTTTTGATAATAAAAAAATTTAAAAATATTATATCTTCCAATTAAAAAAACAAAAGACAATAAAATTAAAACTATTCTAACTTCATAAGAAATCCCCCTAATAAAGCATAATTAGAATTTGATGATCAACCAGCAATTATGATTCTATAAACACCTAGTCTAGTGCAACTTAAAAAAAATAATAATCCTAAATTAAAAGAAAATAATTTTACAAACAAAGGTATACAAAATCAAACAACTAAAGGAAGAAATAAAGAAAAAATTGGAGAAAAATAATAAGAAATATAATTAGATAATAAAGGATAAGTTTGTTCTTTAGTAAATAATTTAATTGCATCACAAAAAGGCTGAGGAATTCCTAATAAACAGCCTTATTTGGACCTTTCCGAATTTGAATATATCCTAATACTTTACGCTCCAAAAGAGTCAAAAAAGCAACTTTCACTAAAACACAAACAATCAAAATTAATGAAACATTTAAAGTCAAAAATAATTCAAAAATAAACAAGTACTGTTCGTAATTAAAAATTACATCTATAAATTCTACATTTAATGCACTAATCTGCCAAAATAGTTCTTGAAATTTATGCTTATATCTCTTGAGATATCTTTGGATTTACAAGAACACTTTCTATACCACACTTGCTTCTGGTACCCAATGCAGAAAAACCAGTTACTTTGATTATAATATATTTATTGAGATGTTTACTCGAACGCAGTTAAAAAGCAAGTCACTTCGATTTCATTTGAACAAGTTGAAATTATGTACAAAGAACATAGGATAATAAAAAACAGTGTTGCATGAATATGGTCGTTGTGTATAAGTGTGCCGTGCAATATATTTCAACACGCCTCCTCAACGGTCATATTCGTGCATTAAAATTCAATTAATACACAAATAATTTAGCTTAAACCTAACAATTTAGTAAATTTATCGTGACTAGGTCTAGCCAAATTCTTAGTTAATATATCTGCTACCATGTTACTACTGCAACAATATTTTAATTCAATTTCGCCGCCTCTATAAGCATTTCTAACACAATGATACTTGATGTCAATATGTTTACTCCTTGAATGATATACCGGGTTCTTAACAAGATTCATGGCGCTTAAGTTGTCAGCATTCACTGCGATCGCTTTCGGACATTGAAGGTTCATTTCATTCAGTAGCTGCTTTAGATAAATTGCCTCCTTTGCTGCAGCTGTTAAAGCCATATACTCCGCTTCGGTACTACTCAATGCTATTGTTGCCTGTTTTTTCGATCCATACGAAAATACGCAACCGGCGAAGAAAAATGCGTAACCAGTATAAGATTTTCGATCGCTGCCATATGCTCTGAATGTGGATCGTTGTTACGTTGAGCAAGTTTACATACTGAGTGTAAAATATCAGGTCATGTACATATGGCTAAGTACATCAATGACCCAACTAACGACTGATATTTTGTTTGATCAGCCTTCTGACACTCACTTTTGTCACAATTATCTTGATGCCCTGCATCTAATGGAACTGAATTTGGCCTGCAATCATTCATTCCATATTCGCTCAACAATTTACGTATATGTGATTTTTGTCCAATACATATAGGCCCTGTTTCCCCATCACGATCTATTTTCATACTCAAAAAATGTTGTACAGGTCCTTTGTCGACTACCTCGACTTCATCGGAAATACTTTTCTTTATTTGTTGCATCTGTTTATATTCAGAGCACGCTATCAACAAATCATCTACATAGATTGCTATTATGCTGACATTACCATCACTGTGTTTTACATACACAGAAGGTTCACTCTCACATGCTTTGAAACCTATCTTCTTTAAAATACTGTCAATCTTAATATTCCATTGTCGCCCTGACTGTTTAACGCCATACAAAGCTTTCTTTAACTTTAAATAATGATTTGGGAAACGTTTATCTACGAACATCTCTGGCTGGTACATATATATTTCGTCACACAACTCACTGTTCAAGTACGCGGTTGATACATCCATTTGGTGTAGATGTAACCCAAATTCAGCCGCTATTGCAAAAATCATTCTTATTGTGCTATATCGTACCACCGGAGAAAATGTCTCATTATAATTTACGCCATAAGTTTGAGAACAACCTTTCGCAACTAATCTTGCTTTGAAACGCTCTACATGGCCATTTTTATCTTTCATCAAAGTAAATACCCATTTGCTACGTACCGTCTTTTGGCCCTTAGGTAATTCCGAAATTTGCCACGTATCATTTTTTAACAATGATTCATATTAATTTTGCATAGCTCTATACCATTCATTACTGTATTTACTTGCCATAGCTTCTTGTACTGTATCAGGTATCTGAATGCCTTCATACTTCATTATGTTCAAATAATTATATACTTTTTTTGGTCTACCTCTTGATCCGCTACGATAAAGACTTGGTCTACCACGGCCTCTCTTTACATTTTCCACAGTATGTGCTTCTTCTTCTTCAGCTGACTCGGCTGATTCAAATTCATTTTCGCTGTTTACTGTCGATGCTGCTTGTTGCATTTCATCTTCGTCTGTATTTACATTCGTATTTACATATTTATCGACACTGTTATGCTGTATGACCACTTCAAGTACCTGTGTACCATCATGTACACCATCAGCTGTATTTTTAGCTGAACAATAATCATTACGTGGTATTGACGTCATACTTTCAACAAAGAACACATCTCTGCTGACAATCAATCGCCTAGCTTCACTATCATACAACCGATATGCCTTCGATGTATCAGAGTAACCCACAAATATGTACTCTTTTCCCTTTGCTTTGAACTTATTATTTTGTCGCTTATCTAATGCAATTGCAACTGAACCAAAAATACGTAAATGAGATACCGTCGGCTTATGATTATGCCATACTTCAAATGGGGTTTGCGTATATAACGCCCTTGTTGGTGACCGGTTTCGTAAATAAGCTGCAGTATTCACAGCCTCTGCCCATAACGATTCACTTACACCTGAACTCAGCAACATACATCTTGCCATTTCGATAAGAGTTCGGTTAAACCGCTCTGCCACACCATTCTGCTGGGGTGTGTAGGGCACGGTAAGCTGTCTCACTATACCATTATCTTTTAAATATTTGTCAAAAGCATTATTAATAAATTCTGTACCATTATCGCTACGCAGAATCTTAAGTTTTTTACCAGTCTGGCACTCAGCCATAAGCTTAAATTCTTTAAACTTTTCAAATACTTCATCTTTTGTTTGTAAAAAATAAACAAATACATATCGCGACTTGTCGTCAATGAAAGTCAACACATATTTTGCGCCACCAATTGATTCATTTCACATACATCTGTATGTACTAAACCCAAAACATCTACTGCTCTGTTTTCAGCATTGCTATATGGTTTCTGTGTACACTTGCTTTGCATACATACCGTACAAATCATATCTTTTGGTATGCTCGCATTCAGTCCCCGCACCATTTGTATGTCGTTCAAATATTTTATGCTAGCAAAATTGAGATGGCCATAACGAGAATGACATTTATTTGCCTCTTCAACAGATTTCCTTGCAAAAAACAGTGTGTTTTTATTTGCTTCAAATATAGACAAATCACTGACCTTATTTGCACGTAAAATTGTGCCTCCGTGCTTGTTCTTGATTGTTGCCGCGTTTCCGTAAAATTCCACGCTGTACCCACTGTTGACTGCCCTTGAAACTGATACAAAGTTGCATTGCAACCCTTGCACATACAATACGTTCACTAGTGTTACGTCAAACTTGTTGGATTTCAACCGCACAACTCCTCTGCCTGTAGCCAACATCTTGTTGTCTCCAGCTAGCATGATTTCTTCTTCATATTTCTCAAATTCGACGAACATATTTCGATTACAACATAAATGTGATGAGGCGCCACTGTCAACGCACCAAACGTCTGCATTTAATACGTTTTCATTTACTGTTGCAAATAATCCGTTCTTGTTATTGTAGTTGTCGCCTTTCTGATGATTTTGTTGGTTGTTGTTTCTCTCTGCACTCGGCTGCAAAGTGGCCTTTATTGCCGCAACTGAAACATTTTGAATTTTGACGCTTGTTTCTTTGATTGTTTTTGTTGTTGTTTGATGTACCCGACCGTGTGTTTACCTGTTCATTTTTTGCTGTATATTTCGCACATGTATTTTCGCGCACCATAAATGCTTGTGCGTTGCCTTCTGCATTTTCAGACTTCGTACACTTGCGTCGCTCGCCTTCTTCAATTAGCTTAATCTTTACAGCACTTAGCTTTGGAAGATCATATCTTGATTCCAATGCTACCACCAAAGTTTCGAAAGATTTTGGTAAACTTGCGAGTAGCATTATCACTAAGAACTCATCTTGAAGCGATACGTAATTTCTCCAAGCTTCTCTGCCACTGACACAAAGTTACACACATATTGTTGCACGCACTCACCATCGGTCATACGCATTCCAAGTAAGCGTTTGAATAGCGTTAATTTTCGTATTGGCCCTTTTGGTCTGTGCACATCGCGTAGGGTATTCCATGATTCGTTTGCCGTCGTACAAATTTTGATGTGGTTTATCTGCATGACGCCAATGCTTAAAATAATTGTAGCAGATGCTTTTTCATCTTTAGCTTTTCATGCTAAAACTTCTTTATTGTCGCCATTTTCCGCAGGCTCTGGACAAGCTTCACTACCAGAAGTTACTGCCCACAATTCTTGGTGTATTAGTACACTCTTGAGCTGGATGCTCCACGAGTCATAATTGAACTCATCCAATTTCGCAATATTGAACAGAGACGAACTCATCGTTGCTATACACATTTATTGTATACGTATATATTGCGTCTCACCAACTATCTCGAACTTGTTATTTTCTAGGTACCAAGGAATTTGCACCTGGTCCCATAACCTCTTGAAATTTATGCTTATATCTCTTGAGATATCTTTGGATTTACAAGAACACTTTCTATACCACACTTGCTTCTGGTACCCAATGAAGAAAAACAAGTTACTTTGATTATAATATATTTATTGAGATGTTTACTCGAACGCAGTTAAAAAGCAAGTCACTCCGATTTCATTTGAACAAGTTGAAATTATGTACAAAGAACATAGAATAATAAAAAACAGTGTTGCATGAATATGGTCGTTGTATATAAGTGAGCCGTGCAATATATTTCAACAAAAAGAAAATAATTTTACAAACAAAGGTATACAAAATCAAACAACTAAAGAAAGAAATAAAGAAAAAATTGGAGAAAAATAATAAGAAATATAATTAGATAATAAAGGATAAGTTTGTTCTTTAGTAAATAATTTAATTGCATCACAAAAAGGCTGAGGAATTCCTAATAAACCAACCTTATTTGGACCTTTCCGAATTTGAATATATCCTAATACTTTACGATCCAAAAGAGTCAAAAAAGCAACTCTCACTTAAACACAAACAATCAAAATTAATGAACCAATTAAAGTCAAAAATAAACAAGTACTATTTGTAATTAAAAATTACATCTATAAATTCTAAATTTAATGCACTAATCTGCCAAAATAATTAATCAAATTATATTAATAAAATTCACATAAATAAAATATAATTATTTTAATAACTGGTCCTTTCGTACTAAGATATTATAATATATATTGTAACGTAGCGTTACAATAACGCAAATCCTCCCTGTATTTCCTTATTCACTTAAACCTGAACCTCCCTGTACTTATTTTTCTATAGCATAGCTACCTGAACCTCCCTGTACCTATTTTTCCATAGCATAACCAACAACCACTTGTACTTATTCTTTTATAGCATAGTCAACAACCACTAAATAGCAAACCAATGAAAATCACAATAATGGTGTGTTGACTTCTCAACCAGTTTGCTGCACCACCCATATAAACATCGAATTTGCATTTTTGCAATTCAGTCCTCGCAGGTGAGCCAGCGGGAGTGGATGTCTTTTTTAAGACATACTTTTCCCTCCTACTAGTTGGCTGAGTGGAAGGGGCGCCGTCATGGCACGGGTCACCCTTCACTTAGGTAAGGACGACGTGGAGGATGCCTTGTGCTACTTTGCCCCCCGCGCCCTCCTAGGTGTTGAGTGGCCCGACGCCTTCATGGCCATTTAACCCCTTCCCCTCAGTTCTAGCTTAGGCTGGCTGAGTGGAAGGGGCGCTGTCATGGCGCGGGTGACCCTTCACTTGGGTAAGGACGACGGGGAGGATGCCTTGTGCTACTTTGCCCCCCGCGCCCTCCTAGGTGTTGTGCGGCCCGATGCCTAAATGACCATTCCACCCCTTCCTTTCAGCACTGGTTCCGGCCGTGAGCCGATGCGTGCGCACAGGGGCTACCGCTGTGCCGTTAAGGTGCACTTCCCCTCCGCCCACGGGTCGACCCACGGTGTATCGGCTGGTACAACCCCGCCCCCCTTACGCACCTTCTACTAGTGTGCAAGTAGGGAGACGGGGGTGTCCAGCGGTGAAACCAGCACTAACGAGTCCTCGCAGTCTCTTCCCCAGGTGACCGACCGGCCTACTATCGATTCTGCCGAAGACTGCCGAAGACTGCCGACCAATCCGATACCTTCAACCGACACCGCCCGGAACGAGCCGCCGCTGCCCAGCAAACACCATCGCTAGCCTACTTCCCCTCTCTCCCCGGCCCTGGTTTGCGCTCCGTAGCCCACCGCCGCTGCCGTCGCATCGTCGCCCCTCTGGTGCCGCCGCTGCTTCCATCCCGCCGGTGTTACGCCGACCATTGGCCGTCCGCCATACTACTGCCGTGCCCATCCCGCTTTGCTGGTGCCGCCGCTGCCCCACTAACCGTCGGCCGTTCGCCATCCTACCGCCATTAAGCCGCTGCATCCGTCACGCCGCTGCTACGACAACCGTTGGCCGTCCGCCATCTTACCGCCGTTAAGCCGCTGCATCCGTCCCGCCGCTGCTACGACGACCGTTGGTGGTTCGCCGCCCTACCGCCGTTAAGCTGCTGCATCCGTCACGCCGCTGCCACGACGACCGTTGGCCGCTTGCCATCCTACCGCCGTTAAGCCGCTGCTTCTATCAAGCCGCTGCTTCCGTACCGCATTACGAGTCCGTCCGTTACCCGACCGTTCAACCGCCCTACCGAACCCGCTCTACTCCAACGACCGTTAGCCGCCGCTCCACCCCTTCGCCATCTTGCGACGGAAAGCTGCTGTCCGCCTAATATCTCCAGCCGTGTGTGCGTGTGTTCTTAACACATAAATATCCTGTATTTATTCAGTAGGGGTTTGTGGGACCTTTACTCGACTCTGGATTGACTGAGCGTTACCCCAGCCTTAGACAAAACCCACCTCATGATATTAAAGATAGAAACCAACCTTGCTCACACTGAACTCAGATCATGTAAGAATTTAAAACTCGAACAGACTTATCATTTAAGCAACTACACCTAAAATTGTATCTTAATCCAACATCGAGGTCGCAAACTATTTTTATCAATAAGAACTCTCCAAAAAAATTACGCTGTTATCCCTAAATTAACTTGCTCTTTTAATCATTAATAATGGATCAATAAATCATAAACAAATGATGGAAATTAGTTAAAAATTAATTAAATTTTAATATCACCCCAATAAAATAATTTTAAAAATTAAAATAAAATAAATCCAAAAAATTGAAATTTATAAAATTATAAAGATTTATAGGGTCTTCTCGTCTTTTAACAAAATTTTAGCTTTTTTACTAAAATATAAAATTCTATAATAAATTTTTATGAAACAGATTATACTTCATCCAACCATTCATACAAGCCTTCAATTAAAAGACTAATGATTATGCTACCTTTGCACAGTTAAATTACTGCGGCCATTAAAAAATTCATTGGCAGGCTAGACTTTAAAATTAACTCAAAAAGACATGTTTTTGTTAAACAGGCGAGTAATATATTTGCCGAGTTCTTTATATAAACTTTTCATTCAAAATTACTTATATAAACACATATACTAATTTAATCATTATTTCTTTTCAAATAAAATTACAAAAAAATTTTTTATAAAAAATTGAAATATAAATAAATAATATTTAAATAAAATAATTTTTAACAAAATTAATAATAATTGCTAATTCTAAGCATATGTTTTTTTTAATTAATTTATTTCATTTATAACAATTTATTTTAAAGCTTATCCCTTAAAATATTATAATTTATAAATTCATTTATTAACAAAATAAATAAATAAAACAAAAATTACTAAATTAAATTTATTTCTAAAAAAACTAGATATATTTATAAACGAATAACATTTCATTTCTAATAATTTATTCAAAATAATTTTAATACATTAAATTTAATAAATTATTAACTCTTATAAAATCGAGATCAATATTTTTATTATTAATTATTTAATAAACCCTGATACACAAGACACAAAAAATAAATTTTTCTTATAAAATAAAAATTTTTCAAATTATTTCAATAATCTTTCACAATACAAATAAACTATAATTAAATTTATTTTTTCATTAAAAATTACTAAAACACTAATTTTTATAATTACTTTTAATATAAATTAAATTAATAATATTAATAAATAAATCATAAATAAATAAATATTAAATTCAATTTATATTGATTTGCACAAAAATCTTTTCAATGTAAATGAAATACTTTACTTAATAAGCTTTAAATTGTCATTCTAGATATACCTTCCGATACATCTACTATGTTACGACTTATCTTATTTTAGAATAAGAGCGACGGGCGATATGTACATATTTTAGAGCTAAAGTCAAATTTTTTATCTTTAAAATTTTACTACCAAATCTAATTTCATTAAACATTTAAAATTTAAATTCATATAAATAATTTTATTGTAACCCATTTCTACTTAAATATAAGCTACACCTTGATCTGATATAAATTAAAATACTAATTATTGAAAATTATTATTCTAATAAAATATTCTAATAACGACGGTATATAAACTGAAAACTAATTTAAGTGAGCTACATCGTGGAATATCAATTACAGAACAGATTCCTCTGAATAGACTAAAATACCGCCAAATTTTTCAAGTTTCAAGAACATAACTAATACTACTTTAATGAAAATAACTACATTTTTTATAATAGGGTATCTAATCCTAGTTTAATAATAAAATTTATAAGACTAAATAAAATTTAATTTAAAAACTATTATAAATTTAAAAATTCACTTAATAAATTTATATATATATATATATATTTTAATATATATCTTTCATCGAAAAATTTTTATTTGTACTATTTGTATAACCGCGGATGATGGCACAAATTTAACCAATACTAAATAAAATTACTAATTCCAATTTTAATTGATTAATAAAATTAATTACTGAGAATAAAATTTAAATTATCAATTATTAAAATAAATAATAACACACACAAAAATTTACATATAAAATAAATTTATAACAAAAACAAAATCTAAAATAAAACTTTATATTAAAAAATAATATTTATAAAAAATACAAAAATAATTAATAAATATTAAAAACAAATAATAAAAATAATTAATTAAAATTATAAAAATAAAAATTACGAAAATGATCAATAATTCTAAAATGTTTAATATTACAAAGAATTAATTAATTATTTTTAATTAAATAATTTAATATAATAATTTACTTCCCAAAATTCTACATAAATTAATTTTATATAATATAAATTATAAAAATAATAAATGTCACGAAATTTTAACTTCAAATAAATAATTGATTTCTAAGTGATTACATTCAATAAAATAATTAAAATAAAATCAATAAATAAATTAAAAATAATAAATAATTAATTTATAATCAGTTAATAAATAATTAATAGAAATTACGAAAATGATCAATAATTCTAAAATTTTTAATATTGCAAAAATTTATAATCAACCCTTAATTATTAATTAATTATTAAATAAAATTAAAAATAATCAATAATTCTAAAATTTTTAATAAAAATCAATTTCATAATAAAATATAAAATGAAAATGATCAATAATTCAAAATCTAAAAAAAATTATTTTTTTTAACAAAATAAAATAATTTAATTGTAAATTTTAAACATTTATATATATATCTTTTATAAATAACTATATTTAATAATTAAACTAAAATTTTTTTTTTATTATTAATCATTTTCAAATAAACCGTCTAATATAGTAATTAACTTCCCGTAAAAATGTTTTCCATAGATTCATTTTATAATAAAAATGTAACTATAAGAAAATGATCAATAATTCTAAAATTTTAATAAAATAAATAATTAATAATCAACCCCTAATTAATTATTAATTAATTATTAAATAAAATTAAAAATAATCAAATATTTTAAAATTTTTAATAAAATAAATAATTAATAATTAACCCCTAATTAATTATAAATTATTAAATAAAATTAAAAATAATTAATAATTATAAAATTTTTAATAAAAATCAATTTCATAATAAAATATAAAATGAAAATGATCAATAATTCAAAATCTAAAAAAATTATTTTTTTAACAAAATAAAATAATTTAATTGTAAATCTTAAAAATGTATATATATTATTAATGAATAACTATATTTAATAATTAAAGTTAAATTTCTATTTTTTTATTATTAATTATTTTCAAATTAATAATCTAATATACTTAATTTCCCACCAAAAATTTGCCATAATACATTTAATAATAAAAATGTAAACTATAAGAAAATATTTAATAATTCTAAACTTTTAATAAAAAAAATAATTAATAATCCACTCCTAATTAATTATTAAATAAAATTAAAAATGACCAATAATTCTAAAATTTTTAATAAAAATCAATTTCATAATAAAATATAAAATGAAAATTATCAATAATTCAAAATCTAAAAAAATTATTTTTTTTAACAAAATAAAATAATTTAATTGCAAATTTTATAAATCTATATATAATATGGCGGCCACCGTGGTGTGATGGTAGCGTGCTCCGCCTATCACACCGTATGCCCTGGGTTCAACTCCCGGGCAAAGCAACATCAAAATTTTAGAAATAAGGTTTTTCAATTAGAAGAAAATTTTTCTAAGGTCGCCCCTCGGCAGAGACTGGCAAGCGCTCCGGGTGTATTTCTGCCATGAAAAGCTCTAAGTGAAAACTCATCTGCCTTGCAGATGCCGTGCGGAGTCGGCATAAAACATGTAGGTCCCGTCCGGCCAATTTGTAGGTAAAATCAGGAGGAGCACGACGCAAATTGGAAGAGAAGCTCGGCCTTAGATCTCTTCGGAGGTTATCGCGCCTTACATTCATTTTTCTTTATTTATATATAATATTAATAAATAACTATATTTAATAATTAAAGTTATATTTTTATTTTTTTATTATTATTAATCATTTTAAAATAAATAGTCTTATATAGTACTTAACTTCCCGTAAAAATTTTTTCCATAGATTCATTTTATAATAAAAATGTAACTATAAGAAAATGATCAATAATTCTAAAATTTTAATAAAAATCAATTTCATAATAAAATATAAAATGAAAATTATCAATAATTCAAAATCTAAAAAAATTATTTTTTTTAACAAAATAAAATAATTTAATTGCAAATTTTGTAAATCTATATATAATATTAATAAATAACTATACATATTTAATAATTAAAGTTAAATTTTTATTTTTCTATTATTATTAATCATTTTCAAATAAATAGTCTAATATAGTACTTAAATTCCCGTAAAAATTTTTTCCATAGATTCATTTTATAAATAAAATTTAACTATAAGAAAATGATCAATAATTCTAAGATTTTAATAAAATAAATAATTAATAATCAACCCCTAATTAATTATTAATTAATTATTAAATAAAATAAAAAATGATCAATAATTCTAAAATTTTTAATAAAAATCAATTTCATAATAAAATATAAGATGAAAATGATCAATAATTAAAAATCTAAAATTCTTTTTATAATAAAATAAAATAATTTAATTTTAAATTTTAAAAATTTATATATAATACTAATAAATAATAAAATATAGTATATAAAAATTACATTAAATAATCAATAAAAATCAAACAAAATTTATAAGAAAAATTTTTAAATTTTTAAATTTATTATAAAAATTTTAAATACTAAATTTTATAATTTAAAAAACAAATGATTTAAAAATTTTTAACAAAATTTCAATTTTTTGCAATATTAAAAATTTTAGAATTATTGATCATTTTCGTAATTTTTTTTTATTGCAAAAAATTTCGACATTTTTAAAAAAATGTTTAAAATTTTGTTACTAATCAATTCTTTTATACTAAGATCGACACTTTCCATCTTATAATTTTATATACATGACATTTTATTTAAAAATTATATTTTTTTTGTTATACTTAAGGGATATACTATAGAGATCAATAAATATCTATATATATACAAATATTTAATGTATTAATAGATGCATATTAATCTTGTCCAAAAAAAACCCTAAAATTCAGAATAGAGATTAGTTTTGTAAAATTTGATTATTATTATTATAATCTATTATTAGGAATTTTTATAAATTAAAATATTAAAAATAAATAAACGATATACATCTATATATCTATATTAAAGTTGTGATTTTAACTCTCATACCTATATATATTAGAATTTTTTATTATTTAAATAAAAAAAAATCAGTAATTTTTCAAAAACTAATTTTAATTATTTGATATATTACATATTTAAAATGAATTTTACATAATTTTTTTTTGAACTCTTGGTATAAAAAAAGCCCATTTATTTTATAATGAATTTTAATCTGTAATTTTAAAAAAGATAATTTTACATTCTAAAAAATACAATAGAAATCCGTCTATTTTAACTTAATGAATTGCCTGAAAAAAGGGTTATCTTGATAGGATAAATAATGTAATTGTATTACATTCATTATATTTAATAGAATTAAACTATTTCTAAAAGTATCAAAAACTTTTGTGCATCTTACACTAAAATATAAAAAGATAAGCTAATAAAGCTACTGGGTTCATACCCCATTTATAAAGGTTATAAATCCTTTTCTTTTTAATTTTTAATAATTCTGCAAAAATTATATTCTTTTCAATATTATTAATAAGAACAATAATTACAATTTCATCAAATTCTTGATTAAGAGCTTGAATAGGTTTAGAAATTAATTTATTATCTTTTATTCCCCTAATAATAGATAATAACAATAATAATCTAGTATCTACAGAAGCTTCTTTAAAATATTTTTTAATTCAAACAATTGCATCAGCAATTTTATTATTTTGTATTATTATGATATACATAGATACTTTATTAATACAAAACAATTATTTATTTAGTAAATGAATTTTAATTTCTTCTTTATTATTAAAAAGAGGCACAGCTCCTTTACATTTTTAATTTCCAACAGTTATAGAGGGATTATCATGAGAT
This sequence comes from Eurosta solidaginis, assembly GCF_040869045.1. Classification (NCBI taxonomy): domain Eukaryota; kingdom Metazoa; phylum Arthropoda; class Insecta; order Diptera; family Tephritidae; genus Eurosta; species Eurosta solidaginis. Next base: position 165,663,128 of record NC_090320.1, on the reverse strand, counting down.
AATAATTTAATTTTAATAACATGACAAAAAATTGCCCCTATAATATTAATTTCTTATTTAATTAATATTAATTTTATAAATGTTGTTATTATTATATCAATTATTATTGGTTCCTTAGGGGGATTAAATAAAAATCTCATTACGAAAATTAATAGCTTTTTCATCAATTATTCATTTAGGATGAATATTAGCAACAATACAAATTAATGAGATATTATGAATTACATATTTCTGATTTTATTCATTTTTATTATTTAGTGTAATTTTTCTATTCAAAAATTTTGAAATTTATTATATAAATCAATTATTCAATTCATATTTTAATTTAAAAATTTTAAAATTTTTTTTACTATTAAATCTATTATCTTTAGGAGGATTACCTCCATTTATTGGATTCTTACCAAAATGATTAGTAATTCAACATTGAATTATAAATAATCAATATTTATTGGTAACAATTATAGTAGCAATATCATTAATTACACTATTTTTCTAATTTATAATGTAATTGTTACATCTCATGCTTTTGTAATAATTTTCTTTATAGTCATACCAATTATAATTGGTGGGTTTGGAAATTGACTAGTACCCCTTATACTAGGAGCCCTTGATATAGCATTTCCTCGAATAAATAACATAAGTTTTTGATTATTACCTCCATCCCTTACATTATTACTGATTAGCAGTATAGTACAAACCGGGACTGGAACAGGTTGAACAGTTTACCCTCCTCTTTCATCTACTATTGCACATAGAGGAGCATCTGTTGATTTAGCTATTTTTTCTTTACATTTAGCTGGAATCTCTTCTATTTTAGGAGCAGTAAATTTTATTACTACTGTTATTAATATACGATCAACAGGTATTACATTTGATCGAATACCCCTATTTGTATGAGCAGTAATATTAACTGCTCTTTTACTTATTTTATCTTTACAAGTTCTAGAAGGAGCTATCACTATATTATTAACAGATCGAAATTTAAATACATCATTTTTTGATCCAGCAGGTGGTGGAGATCCTATTTTATATCAACATTTATTTTGATTTTTTGGTCATCCAGAAATTTATATTTTAATTTTACCTGGATTTGGAATAATTTCTCATATTATTAGACAAGAATCGAGAAAAAAAGAAACCTTTGGTTCTTTAGGGATAATTTATGCTATAATAGCAATTGGATTATTAGGTTTTATTGTATGAGCTCATCATATATTTAAAGTAGGAATAGATGTTGATACACGAGCTTATTTCACTTCAGCAACTATAATTATTGCTGTCCCTACAGGTATTAAAATTTTTAGTTGACTAGCAACATTGCATGGAACTCAATTAATATATTCTCCAACAATATTATGATCTTTAGGATTTGTATTCTTATTTACTGTTGGAGGATTAACAGGAGTAGTATTAGCTAATTCATCAATTGATATTATTTTACATGACACTTATTATGTAGATGCTCATTTCCACTATGTGTTATTAATATGAGCAGTTTTTGCTATTATAGCTGGACTTATCTATTGATACTCTTTATTTACAGGATTAACTTTATATCCTATTTGATTAAAAACTCAATTTTTAATTATATTTTTAGGTGTAAATTTAACATTTTTCCCTCAACATTTTCTAGGTTTAGCAGGAATACCGCGACGATACTCAGATTATACAGATGCTTATACTACATGAAATATCACTTCTACAATTGGTTCATCTATTTCATTAATAGGAATCTTATTATTTTTATTTATTATTTGAGAAAGTATAATTTCTAAACGAATTGTTTTATATCCTATACAATTTAGATCTTCAATTGAATGATTCCAAAATTCTCCTCCAGCAGAACATAGATATTCTGAATTACCTTTATTAATTAATTTCTAATATGGCAGATTAGTGCAATGGATTTAAGCTTCATATATAAAGGTTTTACTTTTATTAGAAATTAAATGACAACATGAGCCACTTTTAGACTTCTAAGATAGTGCATCACGTTTAATGGAACAATTAACTTTTTTTCATGATCATACATTAATAATTCTAGTTATAATTACAACATTAGTTAGTTGTTTAATATTTATATTATTATTTAATAAATATATAAATCGAAATTTATTACATGGACAAACCATTGAAATAATTTGAACAATTCTTCCAACAATTATATTATTATTTATTGCTTTCCCATCACTTCGATTATTATATTTATTAGATGAAATTAATGAACCATCAATAACATTAAAAACTATTGGGCATCAATGATATTGAAAATATGAATATTCAGATTTTATAAATATTGAAATTGACTCATATATAATTCCAACAAATGAAATAATTAATAATAATTTTCGATTATTAGATGTAGATAATCGAGTAATTTTACCTATAAATTCACAAATTCGAATTTTAGTTTCAGCAGCAGATGTTATTCATTCATGAACAATTCCTGCTCTTGGTGTAAAAATTGATGGAACACCAGGACGACTAAACCAAACTAATTATATAATTAAACGTCCTGGATTATTCTTTGGACAATGTTCTGGAATTTGTGGAACTAATCATAGTTTTATACCTATTGTAATTGAAAGAATTTCTGTAAAAAATATTATTGAATGAATTAATAATAATTCATCATTAGATGACTGAAAGCAAGTATTGGTCTCTTAAACCACTTAATAGTAAATTAGCAATTACTTCTAATGAATTTAATAATAAAATTATTTTATAATAAAAATAAACTAAAATTATTAATAAATTTTAATATTTTTTAATTCCACAAATAGCTCCTATTAGATGATTAATATTATTTTTTGTATTTTCAATTACATTTATTATATTTAGAATTATTAATTATTATTCATCAATTAATCAAACATCTAAATCTAATTATTTAAAAAATAAAATAATTAATTCATTCAACTGAAAATGATAACTAATTTATTTTCTGTATTTGATACTTCATCAATAATTTTAAATTTATCATTAAATTGATTAAGTTCATTTATAGGACTATTAATTATTCCATCAATTTATTGATTAATTCCTTCTCGATGAAATATTATATGAAATTTTATCTTAACATCTTTACATAAAGAATTCAAAACTTTATTAGGACCAAAAGTTATTCAGGATCCACTTTTATTTTTATTTCATTATTTTCAATAATTTTATTAAATAATTTTATAGGATTATTCCCATATATTTTTACGAGAACTAAACATTTAATTTTTACATTAACAATAGCATTACCTTTATGAATATGTTTTATAATTTATGGATCAATCAATAATACTCAACATATATTTACTCATTTAGTTCCTCAAGGAACACCTAAAATTCTAATACCATTTATAGTTTGCATTGAAACTATTAGTAATATTATTCGACCAATAACTTTAGCAGTACGATTAACTGCTAATATAATTGCTGGTCATTTATTATTAACTTTACTAGGTAATACAGGACCTTCTATTAATAATATAATTATATTATTATTATTAATTAGTCAAATTGCATTATTAATACTTGAATCTGCAGTTGCAATTATTCAATCTTATGTATTTACAGTATTAATAACTTTATATTCTAGAGAAATCAATTAATTTATTTTATAAAATGAAAACAGATGCAAATCATCCATTTCATTTAGTAGATTTTAGCCCTTGACCTTTAACAGGAGCTATCGGAGCAATAATTTCAATATCAGGACTAGTAAAATGATTTCATCAATATGATATTTCATTATTTTTATTGGGTAATATTATTACAATTCTAACTGTTTATCAATGATGACGAGATATCTCACGAGAAGGAACATTCCAGGGACTTCACACATTACCTGTAACACTAGGATACGATGAGGAATAATTTTATTTATTTTATCAGAAATTTTATTTTTTTTATAATTTTTTTGAGCTTTTTTTCATAGAAGCTTAGCCCCATCAATTGAATTAGGTATTTCATGACCACCTATAGGAATTAAACCTTTTAACCCTTTCCAAATTCCTCTATTAAATACTATTATTTTATTAACATCAGGAGTAAAAATTACATGAGCTCACCATAGATTAATAGAAAATAATTATTCACAAACCACACAAGGGTTATTTTTTACAATTTTATTAGGAATTTAATTTAGAACCCTCCAAGCTTATGAATATATGGAAGCCCCATTTACAATTGCAGATTCTATTTATGGGTCTACATTTTTTATAGCTACAGGATTCCATGGTATTCATGTATTAATCGGAACAACTTTTTTATTAATTTGTTTAATTCGCCACTTAAATTATCATTTTTCAAAAAATCATCATTTCGGATTTGAAGCAGCTGCCTGATATTGACATTTTGTAAATATTGAATGATTACTATTATATATCTTTATTGATGAGGAAATTAATAATTTATTAATTAATATCTATATAATATAATTAAATTAATAAATCTATGTAATATAATTGTATATTTGACTTCCAATCATAAAAACTACTAACAACAGTAGTATAGATAATTTATTTAATCTTGACAATAATAATATTAATTATAATTATTACTACAATCATCATAATTATTGCATCTTTTTTTTTCCAAAAAAAACCTTAAGAGATCGAGAAAAATGTTCACCATTCGAATGCGGATTTGTCCCTAAATCATCCTCACGATTACCTTTTTCTTTACGATTCTTTTTAATTACCATTATTTTCTTAATTTTTGATGCAGAAATTGCATTAATTTTACCTATAATTATAATTATTAAATTATCAAATATTTTTATATGAACTATTACTTCAATCAAATTTATTTTTATTTTAATTATTGGACTCTATCATGAACGAAACCAAGGAATATTAAACTGATCAAAATAATTATATAATAAATAGGGTTGTAGTTAAAAATAACATTTGATTTGCATTCAAAAAATATTGATTGTTCAATCTACCTTGAATAATGAAGCAATTTTATTGCATTTAGTTTCGACCTAACCTTAGGTAATATTTATACCCTTATTCAAAATAATTAATTGAAGCCAAAAAGAGGCTTATCATTGTTAATGATAAAAATGAGATCATAAACTCTAATTAAAGAAGTAAGATGATCAAGAAAAAGCTGCTAACTTTTATCTCTTAATGGTTTAATTCCATTTATACTTCTATAATTTATATAGTTTAATAAAAACATTACATTTTCATTGTAAAATTAAAAAAATTTTTTTTATAAATTAATTACTATTATTACTATAATTTATTCACTACATATATACAAATATAAATTTATATATATATTTATATATATATATTCAAAAATTTGTTTAATTACCCTAACAATTTCAATGTTATACTCTAAATTTAAGCTATTTGAATAAAATAATAATAATACAATTATCAATATAATAATTCATAAAATAAATAATGTTAAATAAATGTTTAAATTACTAATATGGAAAACAAAAAATAATTGAGAATATTTAATTAAATTATTATATAAATTTTGTCTACCCAAAAATTCAGATCAACCTTGATCAAAAGATTTATAAACTATATTCCCCAATACTAAAGGATAATTAATTAATCCATAAGTAGAAATATAAGGTATAAATCATATTGATCCAAAATAATTAATAATTAAATAATTATTTAAAGATTTATTAAAATAAAATAAAGAAACATTAGAAATTATATATCCCAATAACCCTCCTAAAATACAAATAAATAATGTTAAAAATTTTATATAAAAAGGTAAACAAATTATATAAGGAGTAACAAATAATAATCATCTTAATATTCTACCCCCTAAAATTCTTATAATTACTAATCCTATTATACCTCGAAGCATATTCACCCCTCATCATTTAATATATTTAAACACCCACAACTTAATTCACCAACTATTGAATAATAAATTAAACGAAATGAATAACATACAGTTAAACCAGTTGAAAAAAAATTCAAAAAATATCTAAAAAAATTAATATAATTTATTTCTATAATTATATCCTTAGAATAAAACCCAGCTAAAAAAGGTATTCCACATAAAGCCAAATTTGCAATATTAAAACAAGTTGAAGTAAAAGGTATAAAACCGCTTAAACCCCCCATCAAACGAATATCTTGAGAATTATTCATATTATGAATAATAGCACCTGCACACATAAATAATAATGCTTTAAATAAAGCATGAGTTAATAAATGAAAAAAAAAAATAATTTTCTAAAACCTATTGATAAAATACTTATTATTAAACCCAAGTGACTTAAAGTAGATAATGCAATAATTTTTTTTAAATCAAATTCAAAATTGGCACCTAATCCAGCTATAAATATAGTTAATCCAGATAATAATAATAAAATACATCTTAATAAAGAACCCGATAATGAAATATTAAACCGAATTAATAAATATACCCCAGCAGTTACAAGAGTTGAAGAGTGTACTAAAGCAGAAACAGGAGTAGGAGCAGCTATTGCTGCAGGTAATCAAGAAGAAAAAGGAATTTGACCTCTTTTAGTTATAGCTGCTAATATAATTAATAATATTTCAACATTCATCTCAAAATCATTTTTTATAAATTCTAAATAAAAAATAAATCTTCAACTCCCATAATTTAATATTCAAGAAATAGCTAATAAAAAAGCAACATCACCAACACGATTTAATAATACTGTTAATATACCAGCATTATAAGATTTCAGATTTTGAAAATAAATTACTAAACTTCTAATCCATCTCATCCATCTCTAATCAAATTAGGAGAAATAATTAATAACATCATTGATATAATAAACATAAAAACTAATATAATAAAACGATTAATATTTAACTCACTTAATATATACTCTTTTCTATAATAAATAACAAAAGAAGAAATCATTAATACAAAATATATAAATAATAATCTTATTCAATCAAATAAAAAAGTTATAACAATTCTAGAAGAATTTAATCTAATAATTTCTCACTCCAAAAAATAAATTAAATCTTTTAATAAAAAATTTAAACTTATAAAAAAAAATAAAAATCTAAAATTAATTAATAATAAAAATCCAATATTACAAATAGATAATTTTTTCACAATTTAAAATGATTAAATCATATCATTGACATCACAAATCAATATTTTAATTAAACTATTTAAATTACTTTAAAATCAAATTATACAAATATCTCTTTTTAAAATCAATATATTTAATGGAAATCAATGTAAAAACAAAAGAAGATATTCTCGAAATTTCCCCACTCTAAAAGAATATAAACCAGAAAAATTTTTCCCATGTTGAGTATAAGCATATAAATACAAAGTATAACAAGCCCCAAAAAAAGATATTAATGATTAGTTACTTTACAGAAAGTACTCACCGGTTTGTTTTGAGAGGGCTGGTGGGCCGACTATGGTTTTACGGGTGAACGGCGGAGCAAAGCTCGATGATTATCCAAGACCTTGGTGCCTTCACGGTTGTGCTGGTATTGTATGTGACCGCTTCTATGAACGATGGGTTTCCTTCTATAGCATTCACAATTTGGCGTTCTATCCCTCGCTGCGTGACTTTCACCGATTCTTTCGGAAAGGCGTTATTTTAGCTCACCACTGGTTCAATAGAGGCATTAGGTGCGGAGGAATTAAAGAACAACAACTCATTTGGTTTCACAATATTTTTATTGCGGCAGATTCTTCTGAAGGCAACACGAGCACTCGTAACATGGAATGTTATAAATAATTCATATATATACACAGATGTGTTGTTATTATTTATTGTATTCAAAGGAAAACCTTTGATTCGCATAAAATGAACAATTCGCACACGATATCTGTTGAACTTGCAAAAGACAAATTTAGCACACTTCTATGCCTTGCAAAAATAGAATATAAAGGAAGCGGATTGATTCGCTATAGAGCACAAACGCGCAGCAAAATTTGGCAACTTTTCAATAATATTTTCCGATTTTCAAAACTATTGTGCCAAACTAGATATATATAATTTTCCCGAAAACCTATTTTTTTCTTAGCAAGGAAAACTGTTCTGCCTTGGCAAAAGATGACAACAATAAAAATTTTATTCTGATAACCAATGGTGGTGGTTTTCTGACAGATGGCGATCATGCCAGACCGCCATCCTGCATTTGCGGCGAATTAAATTTGGTGGATTTTCGCGGTGGAGGCTGCCACACGTCCATTAGTGTTCCCAATAGGGAATTTAAAGGGTAAATACAATTCATGGATTATGCGGGTAATTCACTATAATACAATTCCATAATAAAATACAGTTCAATAATCGAATAATACAAGGTACGGGTTAAATATATAAATTCATCGATATACGTATGTGCAAGGGGGAGATGGGGCGAGTGGCAGCCTACGCCGCGTAAACATCCTGGCCCGCCTAGGCGTACTAAGCGCCTAACGTGTGTCTTAGCTCTCGGAGAGCTCGTTGGGCTTCCTCGATGAGGAGCTTCCCGATTTTGCCTTTATAGGTGGCGGTGCGCAAGCCGGTGGCGGTGCATCGGATGGTGCGATTTGATACGGTCGATGGGCGCGGGTTGCGCCGTGAACTGGATGCGGTGCCGGACACTCCTGCTGCCGTTGCGTACTGGTATGTTTCAGCAGTGCTGCGATTTGGTGGTTCACGGCGGCGTGGCTGACGACGGTGGCGCACCGGCTGTGATGCTGCATGCGGGGGTTGGCGACTCACGGTGTCGCGGTGTAAGTGTGTGGTGAGGGAGCCCACATACGTGACAGCGCTCGCGGGAGGTACACACACGTGTGTGGTGTGACAAGGCCAAGCAATTAGTGCAATATTTATGCGCCCTGGCAATCACGGCACGTTGTTGTGGTGGCATGGCCGTAAACAATGGGCACGTCGATAACGCATGATGTCGCATACACAGACGGCAGCGTCGATAATCGGACCCGGCGTCGTCAATTCGTGATGGAGTCGCTGGCACTGTCACTTGGGACGCCAAGGAGCGACGCGGTGTAGGAACCGGGGCACGTTGACGATTCATCTGTTGAAAAAAGGAGTATATGAATGTGTGTTGTATATTGAGGAGAACATCAAGGTAGGGACTGCCTGTGAGAGCTACGGTATGATTCAGTTTGTTCTGAGATGGTATCGATAGTTAAGCTTAGTGGACTGTAGTTGGTTGGGGAGATGGTAGGGAACCGTGGGGTTCTGAGTCGAATTCCGCTGGTGGCAGGAAACACAATTTTGTGATAGGCCTGGTGAGCACACCATTTTGCGTGCGTACGTCGACTACTCGGATATGGCCGTCTCTTCCTATATGGGTGTCTTCCACGCGTCCTAGGCGCCATTCGGTAGGGGGTAGGTTGTCTTCCTTAATGACGACTAGATCGCCGATTTTAGGGGGAGGTTGAGCGGTTTGCCATCGATAACGCTTATGTAACTCCATGAGATAGTCATTCTTCCAGCGTTTGCTGAATTGGTGATGTAAAACTTTCAACCGGTCCCACCGGTTGATCATAGAGAGGTGTTCATAGTTCGGCTCGGGGATGGCGAGGAGGGGTGCGCCTCGGAGAAAGTGGCCAGGTGTGAGGGCGGTGAGATCCGCTGGGTCCTGGGAAAGCGGGGAGATAGGGCGAGAATTGAGAACGGCCTCGATACGAATCAATAGAGTTGAGAATTCTTCAAAGGTGAAACTGTGTGTTCCGGCAACCTTTTTAAAATGGGTTTTAAAGCTTTTGACGGCAGATTCCCATAATCCGCCCATGTGGGGTGCGCCGGGGGGTATAAATTTCCAATCGATGCCTTGTGGCGCATACTTTTGGACAATATCTGTCGAGACTTCGTTGAGGAAGGTGACGAACTCTACTTCGGTAGCTCGCTTAGCACCAATGAATGTTGTGCCGTTGTCGCTCATCATTTGCTTCGGGTACCCTCGACGCCCTACAAACCGGGCGAAGGCAGCGAGAAAAGCCTTGCTAGTGAGATCCGAACACAATTCCAGGTGGATCGCCTTGGTAGTGAAGCAAACGAAAACGGCCACATAACCTTTTACGAGGGTTGGAGATCGGAGCATCGAAGCTCTGATGTGAAATGGGCCGGCGAAGTCTACGCCAGTAGTAGTGAAGGGGGGCGCGAAAGTGCATCGTTGGGGGGTAAAGCTGCCATTATTTGGGATTGCGTTTGTCGCTTATGAATGGTGCAGACTTTACATTGGAATATACATTTTGCCAGCTGAGGTTTGAGTCGGGGGGTATAGAATTCCTGCCTCATAGCCTGTTGCAGGAGGCGGAGGTCCGCATGGAGGAAGCTCTCGTGTAGAAACCTTATATAAAGGGTAGTAAATCTAGCCTTTTCGGGGAGAATGATAGGATGACACTCATTGTAGGTCATGTCGGCGTTTACTAATCTTCCGTTGGCCCGGAGCATCCCGTTTGTATCCAGGAAGGGGTCAAGTGCCAGTAGGGGACTTCGCTTTCCGATTGGTTTTGCATTTTCGAGGGAGGCTCTTTCGGAAGCGAAGAATTTCGACTGAGTCAAGCTCAGCAGACGGATTTTCGCGCGCATGACGTCGGCGTAAGAGAGGGCGGGATCGTTAGTGGTACGATTGCCTCCTACAGCATTTCTAAGCCGAGTTACAAATTTTAACACGTACGCTGTTACGCGTAGGGCGCGGGGATAGGAGGAGAACCGTTCCAAGAAGTCTTCTGACTCTTCCGCTGCATGCAGTGATTCGACTCGGCGAAGTTCGGGGGGTACAATATTTCTGGCCGTTGGTGTTGGCCAGTCCTCGGGGGGTCGGGAAAGCCACTCTGGGCCATTCCACTATAGCGACGAGTTAGAGAGATCGTCGGGGCTGCATCCTCTGGTTCCAAGATCCGCGGGGTTGTCTTTGCTTCGCACATGTCGCCAAGGGACATTTCCAACGAGGTCTATGATCTGCGCTGTTCGGTTAGAGACGTAAGTTTTCCACGAGTGGGGTGGCTTTTCCAGCCAGGCTAGCACGATTTCCGAGTCGGACCACATGATTAATTTTTGTTGACTTAGGCCGAGATGGGGTTGGACTACTGCGACTAATTTTGCTAATAAGAGCGCTCCGCATAGCTCCAGGCGTGGCAGACTAATAGTTTTGAGAGGAGCCACTTTGCCTTTGGACACTATAAGGTGAGAGTGGACCTGAGTACCGACGGTACTTCTTAGGTACAGGGTTGCGCAATAAGCCTTTTCTGAGGCGTCGCAGAATCCGTGGAGCTCAACGTATTGATCGGGCGTAAAATTCATCCATCGGGGTATCTGGATGGCTGAGATAGAGGGAAGGTTTTGAGAGAACTGCGCCCATTTGGCTAGACGGATGGGTTTAACCTTCTCGTCCCATTCGGTCCCATCTAACCACAATTCTTGCATGAGCATCTTCGCTTGGATCATTATGGGCGTCAGCCACCCTGCGGGATCGAAAAGTTTCGCAATAGAGGAGAGGATTTGCCGCTTCGTGGCTGCAGTGGATGCCGGATTTGAGTCGACGGTATACGAGAATGTATCCGTTAGGGCGTTCCACTGGATGCCCAGGGTCTTGGCGGTGCTAGTCTTTTCGAACTCGAGAAAATTTGTTTCCAGCAGATCAGTTTTCGATATTTTTTGGAGGATGTTGGGATGGTTTGCCGTGATCTTTTTTAGGGGAAAGCCGGCTGAATTGAGAGCGTCTATAGTCTCTGTTAGGGATTGCTCGGCTGATTGAAGATCATGACTGCCAGATAAAATATCGTCAACATACGTCTCGGATTTTAGTATTGGGGCTGCGCGTGGATGGGAATCGGCTATGTCTTTCGCCAGCTCGTGTAGAGTGCGAATAGCCAGGAAAGGCGCGCAGTTAACCCCGAAGGTGACCGTTTTTAACTTGTAGTCCTTTATTGGACTGTGTTCGGGGGTTCGGAATATGATCCGTTGGTAGTCTCGGTCATCGGGGTGCAAGAGGATTTGGCGGTACATTTTCTCGACGTCGCCATTAAACACATATTTATATGTTCGCCATTTCAGCAACATAAGTCGGAGATCGGGTTGGAGGGTTGGTCCGGTACATATAACATCGTTGAGGGAGTGACCGGAACCCGACTTTTTGGAGGCGTTGAACACAACTCTGACTTTTGTTGTCTTTTTGTCTGGCCTTACGACTGCATGGTGAGGGAGATAGAATGAGCAGTATTTACCCAGGGATTCTATTTCGTTGGGACTGCATTCTTCCATGTGGCCTAGGGACAGATATTCTTCGAGTACCTGGTCGTACTGCTGCTTGAGATCGCCCTTTTTTGAGAGGGAACGTTCCATGCCGTGGAACTGTCGTAGGGCTGCAGAACGGGACTGACCTAGGTCGATATCGTTCGGGAATGTTGGTTTAAAGGGGAGCCGAACCATATATCGACCGTCATCCATGCGAGTGGTTGTGCTTTGATAAAAGTCTTCGCACATTTTATCTTCTGGGGTTTCCACTCGCACTCTGGGTATTTCTTCGATTTCCCAGAATTGCCTTAGCTGTTCATTCAGCTGGACATTCGTCACTTCCCACGCTTGAGAGGAGTGTGATCCGACCTTTTCGGGGGTTTGGCCACTTATTATCCAGCCAAATATCGTGTTTTGTGCTAGCAGTGTGGGCGAGATCTTTTCTATGCCATTTAGCATTATTTGTGGGATAAGATCACTGCCTAATACCAGATCAATTTGGGAGGGGTTGTGAGTGTTCTGGTCTGCTAGCTTGAGATGGGACCATTTGCGCATTTGGTCGTTATTTAGCGTGAGTGTTGGGAGTTGCCTAGTGAGCCGAGGTAGCACGATTGCCTGGGCCTTTATTTTTACCTTGTGGTCATTTGAGACTAGGGTCAGTGAGCATAGCTTGTTGGAGGTTTGTACTACTCCGCCTCCCATTCCCGATATTTCAAATAGGGAGTGGGTATATGGGAGGCCTAGCTTGATTTGAGCTTTCGACGAGATGAAGCTACGCTCTGACCCTTGATCCACTAAGGCTCTGAGCCTGAAGCAGTCCCCTCGGTGTTCTATGGACACTATCGCTGTGTGGAGAATGATCTTGCTATCATTTTCCGCATACAAAGATTGAATGCGGGCAGCGTTTGAGGTGGTGGGCACTTCCTCGTTGGGATCTGGGTTGGTAACGTCCTGAGTAGTTGCTACTTGGGCTGCCGTTTTTCGAGGGCCATTGGTTTGGTGTGATATTCCGGTATCGTGGAGGGTGGAATTGTGGCGACCTTGGCAGTATAGACACGTTCCTGTGCTTGTGCAATCTTTTACGAGGTGGGTTTGTGACAGGCAGTTTTCGCAGAGATTGCTTTCTCTCACGAATTTTTTCCGTTCGGGGATTGCCAGCTTTTTATAATGCAAGCAGCTTTGTAGCTTGTGGGAGTTCTGCTTGCACTTTCTGCAGGCGTATACTTTTTGATGCTCGGCCACATGAGCATTTGTGCGAGTTTGAGAGTAGTTGTTGTTCTGCGGGGGGTTGCGGCTTTGGTTAGGGGTTTGAGCCTGCCTGAACTGGGGATTGTTTTGACTTGTGGGAGGCTTTGAGAAATTAGTGGAGGGTGGGTTATATCGGGTTTTGGCTGGTCGCCATTGATCCACCCTTTCCACTATCTCGTAGCGAGTAGTCAAAAACTGATCCATTTTGGACCAGTTCGGTAGGTCTCTTCTGGAGCTTAAAGATTGCTCCCAAAGCGCAACTGTATTCTCCGGCAGTTTTGAGGTTACCAGATATATTAATATGGGGTCCCAACTGTCTGTCGAGACTTGTTGGGTTGCTAATATCTGGAGGCAGTTATTAACGGAGGATTGCAATCGCTGGATGTCTTCGCTGTTTTCAGTCGGAATGGGCTTGAGGTTCATGAGGGCTTTTATTTGGTTGTCGACCAGGACTCTTTTATTTTCATAACGGGATGTAAGAGCTTCCCAAGCCAGAGCAAAGTTGTCATCACTCAGTGGAAATTGCTTTACTATCTGGCCGGCTTTCCCTTGGGTTTTGTACCTGAGGTGGTACAGTTTTTGGGTGCTCGAGAGTTTGGGGTGGTTGATATAGACCGCCGTGAACATGTCACGGAAGGACGGCCATTGATCATAACTCCCGTAAAAGACTTCGGTGTCACAAGCGGGTACTTTGAGGTGCATCCCGGAATTTTCTTGGGGAGTGGTCGTTGTAGCGGGGACGGGATTGCTTAGTACCCTTAGCTGTAGCTGATCGCCTATTCTTGCCTTTGTGTCTTCATATGCTATAAGGCAGTCGCGGTATGTATTGAAGGCTGAGGCCTTAAAGTCGACGGGAAGATCGTTGTCATCAGATTCCACGACAGCGTCATATGCGCTCTGTAGCCTTTCCCAGAACACATCAATATTTTTGTCTTTTATCTTTAGGGATGCCTCGGTGTTATCTTGGATCTCGGTTGTGCCGAACCGAGCGCAGTAATCAGTAAAGAGATCCGTTTCGGATATAAATTTATTTTCGACCACGGTAGCCATTCTGAACAGGGACTTGCTTAATTTTATTTTAGCTATTTTGGTTATTTTTTGGGACTGCCTGGTGTTTATTTATGAGGGAATACCAAAGGCAGAAACTTTCCTATCGGTCAAGAGTGGGTAGGTTAGGACCAGTTAGACTCAATTGGGAGTAGTCTGCGCCCAGTTGGGATGACCTGCAGAATTTACTGCTGGGTATTTTAAGCAAGGTAAATGTGGCCGAATTTACTGCTGGGTATCGCCAACAATGTAAATGTGGAGATATGTATTTAATTTATACCGCAAGGGACTCAAGTCTTAAAGGGCAATGAGCCAACTTTGTGCAAGTGTGTGTGGGATTTGCCTCGAAATTTTTTAATGCACCGCTTTTACGTACAGGTGTATATGGGGGTGATACTGTATATATATATATATATAAATGTATTTTTGGCGGGAAATTATAATTCTGGCGGGAGAAATTTGGATTTGGCGGGAGCCACCAAATTTTAGTCGGGGGATATACGTAATGTATGTACGTGTTTTTTATATTGTTGAGAGGCTGGTTTCGTCAATGGCGACGAAGGACCATTAGTTACTTTACAGAAAGTACTCACCGGTTTGTTTTGAGAGGGCTGGTGGGCCGACTATGGTTTTACGGGTGAACGGCGGAGCAAAGCTCGATGATTATCCAAGACCTTGGTGCCTTCACGGTTGTGCTGGTATTGTATGTGACCGCTTCTATGAACGATGGGTTTCCTTCTATAGCATTCACAATTTGGCGTTCTATCCCTCGCTGCGTGACTTTCACCGATTCTTTCGGAAAGGCGTTATTTTAGCTCACCACTGGTTCAATAGAGGCATTAGGTGCGGAGGAATTAAAGAACAACAACTCATTTGGTTTCACAATATTTTTATTGCGGCAGATTCTTCTGAAGGCAACACGAGCACTCGTAACATGGAATGTTATAAATAATTCATATATATACACAGATGTGTTGTTATTATTTATTGTATTCAAAGGAAAACCTTTGATTCGCATAAAATGAACAATTCGCACACGATATCTGTTGAACTTGCAAAAGACATATTTAGCACACTTCTATGCCTTGCAAAAATAGAATATAAAGGAAGCGGATTGATTCGCTATAGAGCACAAACGCGCCGCAAAATTAGGCAACTTTTCAATAATATTTTCCGATTTTCAAAACTATTGTGCCAAACTAGATATATATAATTTTCCCGAAAACCTATTTTTTTCTTAGCAAGGAAAACTGTTCTGCCTTGGCAAAAGATGACAACAATAAAAATTTTATTCTGATAACCAATGGTGGTGGTTTTCTGACAGATGGCGATCATGCCAGACCGCCATCCTGCATTTGCGGCGAATTAAATTTGGTGGATTTTCGCGGTGGAGGCTGCCACACGTCCATTAGTGTTCCCAATAGGGAATTTAAAGGGTAAATACAATTCATGGATTATGCGGGTAATTCACTATAATACAATTCCATAATAAAATACAGTTCAATAATCGAATAATACAAGGTACGGGTTAAATATATAAATTCATCGATATACGTATGTACAAGGGGGAGTTGGGGCGAGTGGCAGCCTACGCCGCGTAAACAATGATAATATAATTATACTTAACCAAGATCATCTAATAATTCTATTTAACAAAGAAACTTCTCCTAATAAATTTAATGATGGAGGAGCAGATATTTTACAAATACACAATAAAAATCATCATAAAGTTATTGAAGGTATAAAATTTAATAAACCTTTATTAATTAATAATCTACGTTTCCCTAATCATTCATAAGTAATATTTGCTAAACAAAATAAACCAGATGAACAAAGGCCATGAGCAATTATTAATACCAGATAATCCTCAATAATTTAATGTTAAAATACCTCTTAAAACAATTCTTATATGAGAAACAGACTAATAAGCAATTAAAGATTTCAAATCAGTTTGACGTAAACAAACTAAACTAATCAAAAATCCCCCAACTAATCTAATTCTAATAAAAATATAATTATATTTTAAAACACCAAATTGTAAAAATGAAAAAATTCATAATAACCCCCTAATTTTAATATAATTCCTGCTAAAATTATTGAACCTGAAACATGAGCCTCCACATGAGCTTTAGGTAATCATAAATGAATTAAAAATATAGGTATTTTTACTAAAAAAGATATAATTAATGATAAATATAATAAATCAAATTTAAATAAATATTTATATAAAAAATAAAAATTTAAATTTATATAAGTATTATATAAATAAAAAATACTAATCAATATAGGTAAAGAAACAAATAACGTATAAAATAATAAATAAATTCCAGCTTGTAAACGTTCAGGTTGATAACCTCAACCTAAAATTAAAAATAATGTAGGAATTAATTTTCTTTCAAAAAAAAAAATAAATAAAATATAAATAAATTTATTGAACTAAAAGTTAAAATTAAAAATATCAATAAAACTAAAATATTTAATAAAAATAAATTTTTATAATTATCCAATTTATTAATAATATAACTAGCATTTAATATAAGAATACAAATCCAAACTCTTAATAAAATTAATCCATTTGAAAGAACATCTATACCTATAAAATAAGAAATATTTATAAAATAATTTAAACTAAAATTAAATAAAATTATTATAAATATTGTTAATAATAATAATAAATCAAACATTCAATATAAATTTGTTATAAAACAAATAGGAAATATAAAAATTAACAAAAATAAATTTTAACATTATAATAAATTAAAAGATT
Source organism: Eurosta solidaginis (assembly GCF_040869045.1). Lineage (NCBI taxonomy): Eukaryota > Metazoa > Arthropoda > Insecta > Diptera > Tephritidae > Eurosta > Eurosta solidaginis. The sequence goes on along the minus strand of NC_090320.1, from coordinate 165,645,900 downwards.
GAAAATAATCATTATCATAATTTCGAATTAATGAAACTAAAATTGAAAGACCTAACACTCTTTCACAAACTCTAAAAATTAAAAATAAAATTCTAAAAAATATTCTATTGTCTATTAAATTTAAATATATAAATAATATAAAAAATAAACTTAAAACAATATATTCTAATCTCAACAATATTGATAACAAATGTTTACGATTAGAAATAAAAACTAAACTCCCAATTAAAAATAAGATAAAATGTAATACTCAATATAAAATTATTAGCATTAGTTTTAATAGTTTAATAAAAACATTGGTCTTGTAAATTAAAAATAAAAATTATTTTTTTTTTAAAACCTCAAGAAAAAAGAAACTTCTTTATCATTAATCTCTAAAATTAGTATTTTTATAAACTATTCCTTGTATAATTCAATTAACTTTTTTTATTACTACAAGTTATGTTCCTTCGGATTAAGGTAACAAAAAAAATATATTTTTAGTAGGACAGCATGTCCGCATTTATTGAAGTCAAGTATAAACTTAAAACTAGTGATTACAAGTAATTGGTTTTTATAGTTATAAATTGCTCACTCAACAAAAATACTTAATATTAAATTGTTCATTTAAGAATGTTTTTTATTCATGTAGCAGACGCAATAGTTAAAGTGCTTTGTAATCATTTCCTGTTTACTAGATTTTGGCTATTACTGTTGATGCGACGATTATTGACTTTGGTCAAAATCGGTGCATGTGTTAAATCAGCAATTATTGCGTAAAAATTAATGAAATTAACTAATTGGAACGCGATTTCCTGTTTATTAGTTTTAGCTAGTGTTGATGCGGCGATTATTGACTTTAGTCAAAAATCGGTACAAGTGTCAAGTCAGCTATTGTTGGGTGAAAATTAACAAAGCTCGTGTTAACTCTTCCCCTCTTAAGTCGATTTGCCCTCAATCGGCACAAATTTTACAAAGAGAAACAAAAAATCATATAGTAACTTGCAAATATGGGTTTTTAGGTACATCTGCTACACGTTCCGTAGTTACGTGGAACTTTTTTTATATTTATTGTAGAAAATTAGAGTGGCCATAACGATAATGGTAATAATTATTATGTTGGTACTTATGCTAATTATTAAAGTGTTTTAGTATTAATATTCCTGGTTCAATTTCTACAACTGCGGGTTTCGTTAAATATTTCAATTTACATTGAGCTTCCCTGAATTCTAAAATGTTAATAAGACATTCGTCATTTTTCTTGATCAAATTTTTCTCAAAGTTATTTTTTACATCTGAACTGTATATATAATTTTTATCATCCACGAGTACTTCATACTCATTTAGTACGATTGACTTGTTTGAGGCGTTGGGAAGGGGTTCGAATCTTATTTTGGATAGGATGTTTGTGGAAAATTGCGGGATGAGTAGGGTGAGTATAATAATATTCTCTTTAAAGATGACAGCGACCTTGATATTCCTATAACTGTCGTAGACCTTGATTAGGTCCAGTTCAGTTTGAGTCACTATGTCGGTAGGGACTATACCTAGTTTACTAGAAAATATGATTTATTCTATATCGTTTATGTGATTTCTTAAGAGTGTTATGTCATTGTTAATCCTGTACGTATGTTCGATGAACTGAACTTCGTCTTCTAATGTTTGTATTTTGTTTAACGTGGAATGCCGAAATGTATCTATGTAGTCGCTTATAAGAGCTTGTTGCCTATTTATATGGGTTGTAATATTGTCTATCTCTTGTGTCAAGAAACTGTTAAACCGCGTTAGATTGATTGAATTGTCCGTGATTGTCCGTTCATTATTGTGTACCTGATCTAGCGCGTTTTTGATCTCTCGTTCGTCGTCACTGTCCATAGAACCTGCTATGAATTTCAAGCCTTTACCCAGTACGTTAATTAGTCCTCGCTTGGTTTTTGTGTGTGGGCGCAACCTATCTATTTTTGCTCTTAGTAGGAGAAAATTTTCGTTGATGGACACCAAAACTTGCGTGTCTTCAAAGGAAGTTGTCTTTAGAATTTTTATGTTGTCCGTAATACGTAACATCGTGTTTTCGTATGTGGTTAAGTTGATAAAATGTAGTACCTTGTCGTAATGGTTAATCGTCTTTAGTTCTCCTGTCTTGATTGGTACATATCCGTTGTTGTTCGTTAAGTCCTGCACACTAATTTGTTGGCTTTTGACACCAAGCACGAGTGTCCAGAGGAAGATTGTCGTTAGTAGCATTTTTCTGTAGAAGTTAGGGTAATTGGTTTAGCATTGTCTAATGTTTTTCTTATGAACTATCCTGCCTGACTTTGTTTTAATGGTTGTGTTAAGGTTCTCTGCTACAATTTCTTTCTTATACCTAGCTGATAACTTATTTCCCAATCTCTTATTTATTTTTACGAATATAACGTCTCCTTCTGAAAAGGTTTTCGGGGTTTTTCTATCTTTATTGTGATAGCAAAGATCCTGCTGTTGTTTTTTCTGTAGTTTCTCCGTGATTTTCTGCCAATCTTTCTCTAGGAGGTCGGGGTCGCTACTAATTCTTCTCCCAAAAAATATTAAAATTGGTTTTTTTCCTGTATAGAATGCACCGAGTAATTATACTCTTTAACGGATTTTTCTAATAATTCACTGAAGGATCGGTGGCTTCTCTCCACTTGTAGACAGCGCATTATTTCCTGTAGGGTGAAGTAAAAGCGTTCGACTTTAGTATATGGAGCTGTTCGATATTTTCTGTACCGAATTCGTTGTTAATCATGAAGTTTATAGATTCTGAGTTGAAGGATCTCTCATGGTCCATTACTATTGTTTCTGGTACTAAGGCAAAGAGGATATCCCTTATTGGTTGCCTTATGTCTTCGGCTGCTTTGGACCGAATAACCTTTGCTACTGCATATTTGGAAAATTTATCCACAGCTGTTAGAATTAGTTGTTTACCCATTATTAATATGTCCATATGGACTATTTGGCCTAGAAATTGTGGAATAGGTGTAGCTTGTATTTGAGGTTTTGGCGGATTACGCTCGTATTTATTTTCTTTGCATGTAACGCATGATTTCATAATTTTTTTAATTTTATTTGTCATTCCAGGAAAGTAATACCTTTCCAGAATTTGTGTTTTATTTTCTTTAGTATTCCTGTGGGCTCTATTATGTGTTCTAATAATATCCTCCTGCTCTTTTTCATCTGTTATGTTCTGAACCTCTACCTGTGTAAACCTGATGCGATATTTGCTGAAATGAATTGGGTATAATTCCTGTATTTTTCCCATTATGGGTTCCTGCGTTTTAATGCAGTTTATTACTGATGGGTTGAGGTATCTCTTGAGGATTGAGATAAGCGTTTGATGGGAGAATTCTGGTTCTTTAATTATATGCTGATGGTATGTTGGGAATATTATTTTAAATTGGTAAGAGGAAACTTCGTCGTTTTTAAGAAATATTTGATTTTTGAAAGCGTTAATAGGTACTTCGACACTATATATTAAATTATGAGATGAACTGTCATCTGAATTTGTCGCCATAGACAAAGTGTTAACCTCTGTTTCATTATGGGGTATTCTTGATAGGACGTCGGCCACTACATTTTGTTTGCCTGGCTTATAAAATAGCTCGTAAGAGTATTCCTCGAGAGCTGCCTTTCATCTTTTCATTTTTGAGTTGTTATTTTTATTGCTAAGCGCATATGTGAGCGGCTGGTGGTCGGTAAAATTGTCCACCTTGGCCGATCCATACAAAAAATTTCTAAATGAGTTTAAGGCCCAGATTATGGCTAACATTTCTTTCTCGTTAGGTGCGTAATGTTCCTCCGCCTTACTTAAGGTTCTTGAAATGAAAGCCAATGGCTTATAATCTTGGAATAGAACGGCTCCGAGAGCAAATTTGGAGGCGTCTGTTACTAGGTGAAAGCTTTTATTGTAATCGGGATATGCAAGTACGATATCCTCGGAAGTAAGCGAGAGTTTTATATTGTTGAAAGCTCTTATGGCGTCTTCATTCAAACTTATATTGACTTTCGAAGATTTATTTTTGGATATTCTGCCTTCTTCCCCTCTTAGAAGAGATGTTAGGGGTTTTGCTAACTTTGCGTAGTCTTTTATGAATCTACGATAATATCCTGACATGCCAAGGAAACTTCGAAGCTCTTTTAAAGTTTTGGGTTGCGGAAAATTAGTAATTGCTTCGACCTTCGCGGGATTTGTTCTAATACCATTTGGAGATATAACATATCCCAGGAACTCAACTTCTTTCTTAAAAAAATTACACTTGTCCAACTGGACTTTCATGTTGGCCTCTTCTAGGGTTGCAAATATTTTCCTAATGTGATTGAGGTGTTCATCCTCAGTTTTACTGAAAATGATTATGTCATCGATATAGACGTACCAGTACTTTGCTATATGCTCGCGAAGTATGTCGTCTAAGGCTCGTTGGAAAATAGCGGGAGCGTTTTTAAGCCCGAACGGCAAACGAGTAAATTCGTATTTGCCACCTTTTATTGAGAATGCGCTTTTTTCGATGTCAGATTCCTTTAGAGGAATCTGGTGAAATCCGCTTTTCAAGTCTAAAACGGAGAAAAATTTACTTTCTCCAAGGTTTGATTTTACTTCCGATATTTCGGGTGTAGGGTATTTATCAGCCATTGTAACTGAATTCAATTTTCTATAGTCTATGACCTTGCGATACTGTTTGTTACCTTCTGAGTCTGGTTTTTTAGGTACGACCCATACGGGTGAATTATACGGGGATCGCGATGGCCTTATGATACCGTCGTTCAGTAAATTCTTTACTTGTGATTCTATCTCGCCTTTTAGCGATGCTGGGTACGGATAGAATTTTGAATATACAGGAGAGTCAGTTTGTGTTCTGATCTGTCCCATGACCTTCGTAGTGTAAGTAAGCTTTTCGTCGGGTTCGGAGAAAAAATTAGGATATGTATTCACAATATCCTTCATAATATTTATATATTTACTGCTTTGACGTTGTGCGAAGCCTGCTGCTTAAGTCTGACCATACGGCCATTTTTTAAAACCATTTTGTTTTCTGCGGTATATATTACTGCTCCTAGTGCCCTAAGTGTGTCGTTTCCCAAAATGGCATCGAATGATTTTAATAAGGGCAATAGGTAGAATTTAATTTTTCTGTGTTAAAGAGGTTCACATAAGTGTGTTCCGTTATCTTAATATCTCCTGCAATTGATTTTGCATGGAAAGGTTTTTTGTTTTGAATTCGCTTCTTTGCTAAATTCGGTTTTACGTAATTTTTGCTGGAGCCTGGGTCCAGCAGAAATTTTAGGATACTTCCGCTCTCCGTCTTTACTTCAATGTATGGAAGCGAAGAGGTAATTATCCTAAAAAATTGACATTATAGTATTCGGCAACTTCGTCTTCGATCTCGTCTTTGTATTGGATATCTTCACTTGCCGTATCTATATGAAACGTCCTTTGGTTTTTGGTGGGTGGCTGGTCGTTGACCGATTGTGGAGGTCTTTTACCCTGAAACTGATTCTGAGTTGGTTTGTTCATATAATTAATGCGCCGTGAATGTATGCTCTGGTCTACTTCCATTGGCTCCGGTTTTGGTTGAGGTTTCGGTGGCCTTGGAGGAGTACTCGTAGCCTGAATTTGGTTGGAGAACTGTGGTTTTCCTTCCATCTTGGTTGAATGGTTTGTGGCTCGTGAGCTAATTGTGGACAGAAAGACTGCTGTTGGGAGGGATACTTTCCCGAATTTGGATATCCTTTTTTAACATTTTGTGCATGATTTGTTCTGTAGTTTTGATTGTCTAATTTCATACATAGGTGAAGGGCCTGTGGAAGGTCAGCGGGTTCTCGAATGCCCAGTAATCGTGGTATGTCTCCATTTAGACCCCTAATGAAAGTGTCAAGTGCCTTATCCCTATATGATTGCGTTATCATGCGCAGAGATCCGCCACTCATTTCCATACATCCTAATTTATTGAGAATTAACGAAAGGTATTTGTAAACCTGCTGGTAGAAGTCGGCAATGCTCCTGTTACCCTGCACTAGAGTGGTTAATTGATATTCCAAAATGGAGATATCTCTCTTGTCTGCATAATGCATTGTTAGGCATTTGGTAATTGCCGACCAATCCAATGGCGTATTTTGCGATTCCAGTGCCGTATCAGCATTTCCCGTTATTTTATTCCTAATCACGCTAAGGATTCCGTAATACTTCGGAGTTCCCTTTAGCGGTTCGTAAATACTTAATATCCGATCTACACTTTTTTTCCATAAATTGAACTCACCAGGACGGCCGGAAAAATCTTTTAGGCACTTAACCACGTCCGGAATCTTATCTAAATATCCCAAGTTACCCCGATGCCTATGGTCAATTGTTTGGTTTATTGTCGAACTGAGAAATGCGTTGGGATTAAGAGTGGCCTGTACTACACTTGGTCCTTGTTGTTGCAAAACATCTGTCACAATATTAGTTATTAGGGCCCTTAGGTCTTCTATGCTTAACTGTTGTCTATCATTTGATGCCTGAGGGGCGGTAGGATTTTGGGAAAGGACTTGAGGACGGATTAAGTTATTAGGGTTTGCCATTTCGATATTAATGATTACCACTACTTTTTATTTAATAATCCTTCTTTCTAGTTAAATATGTTTTTCTTTCCTATTATTATATAAAACTAGCTGTATAAGCTTATTCTAAGTTTTAGGTATAGTAAAAGAATTATGCTTTCCTTGCTCACCTTTGCTCGTAAATGTTGCAAATGTCGAAACTGATGAGGGTATGAAGATGTTGTTGTTGTTGCGAATAATTTTAGCAAACCCAAATGTTCCTTGCTCACCTTTGCTCGTAAATGTTGCATATGTCGAAACCGATGAGGGTATTAAGATGTTGTTGTTGTTTCGAATAATTTTAGCAATCTCAAATGTTCCTTGCTCACCTTTGCTCGTAAATGTCGCAAATGCCGAAACTGATGAGGGTATGAAGATGTTGTTGTTGTTGCGAATAATTTTAGCAATCCCAAATATGTTACTTTGCGTTTGGCCGTTCACTAGCGGTGCTATCGTAAGGTATGAACTTCTTTTATGCCGCTCTGGGTATGTTACTTTGCGTTTGGCCATTCACTAGCGGTGCTATCGTAAGGTATGAACTTCTTTTATGCCGCTCTGGGTATGTTACTTTGCGTTTGGCCGTTCACTAGCGGTGCTATCGTAAGGTATGAACTTCTTTTATGCCGCTCTGGGTATGTTACTTTGCTTTTGGCCGTTCACTAGCGGTGCTATCGTAAGGTATGAACTTCTTTTATGCCGCTCTGTGTATGTTACTTTGCGTTTGGCCGTTCACTAGCGGTGCTATCGTAAGGTACGAACTTCTTTTATGCCGCTCTGGGTATGTTACTTTGCGTTTGGCCGTTCACTAGCGGTGCTATCGTAAGGTATGAACTTCTTTTATGCCGCTCTGGGTATGTTACTTTGCGTTTGGCCGTTCACTAGCGGTGCTATCGTGAATATTCCACAGATTTTGCTTCTCTGATTTTAGGAAGGTATTTATTTTTTTACTAAATCAATCACTATCACTGACACTTTTTAATATTTTGTGTTTTTTATAGCTCGGGCTGGTACGTGGTACCACCGGTTCGTGTTGCACTACTGGGGCGCCAGTTATGGTCCTTGTTGTTGCAAAACATCTGTCGCAATATTAGTTATTAGGGCCTCAGGTCTTCTATGCTTAACTGTTGTCTATCATTTGATGCCTGAGGGGCGGTAGGATTTTGCGAAAGGACTTGAGGACGGATTAAGTTATTAGGGTTTGCCATTTCGATATTAATGATTACCACTACTTTTTATTTATTAATCCTTCTTTCTAGTTAAATATGTTTTTCTTTCCTATTATTATATAAAACTAGCTGTATAAGCTTATTCTAAGTTTTAGGTATAGTAAAAAAATTATGCTTTCCTTGCTCAACTTTGCTCGTAAATGTTGCAAATGTCGAAACTGATGAGGGTATGAAGATGTTGTTGTTGTTGCGAATAATTTTAGCAATCTCAAATGTTCCTTGCTCACCTTTGCTCGTAAATGTAGGAAATGCCGAAACTGATGAGGGAATGAAGATGTTGTTGTTGTTGCGAATAATTTTAGCAATCCCAAATGTGTTGCTGTCCTGCGCACGGATTTTATTCGACTTCTCCTATGCCGCTCTGGATATGTTGCTTTGCGTTTGGCCATTCACTAGCGGTGCTATCGTAAGGTATGAAATTCTTTAATGCCGCTCTGGGTATTTTACTTTGCGTTTGGCCATTCACTACCGGTGCTATCGTAAGGTATGAACTTCTTTTATGCCGCTCTGGGTATGTTACTTTGCGTTTGGCCGTTCACTAGCGGTGCTATCGTAAGGTATGAACTTCTTTTATGCCGCTCTGGGTATGTTACTTTGCGTTTGGCCGTTCACTAGCGGTGCTATCGTGAATATTCCACAGCTTTTGCTTCCCTGATTTTAGGGAGGTATTTATTTTTTTACTAAATCAATCACTATCACTGACACTTTTTAATATTTTGTGTTTTTTATAGCTCGGGCTGGTACGTGGTACCACCGGTTCGTGTTGCACTACTGGGGGGCCGTCACTATAATCGCGAGTATCACTACCGCGAGTCCTTATTTTTATGGGACTTTTTTTCTTTTTCTCGAAGCGAATCCTTACTTGTTCGTTTCAGGATTTTTTTCGCGATTTTTGGCTCGGGCGCCAGTTATGTTCCTTCGGATTAAGGGAACAAAAAAAATATATTTACAGTAGGACAGCATGTCCGCCTTTATGGAAGTCAAGTATAAACTTAAAACTAGTGATTACAAGTAATTGGTTTTTATAGTTATAAACTGCTTACTCAACAAAAATACTTAATATTAAATTGTTCATTTCAGAATGTTTTTATTTCATATAGCAGACGCAATAATTAAAGTGCTTTGCAATCATTTCCTGTTTACTAGATTTTAGCTATTACTGTTGATGCGACGATTATTGACTTTGGTCAAAATCGGTGCATGTGTTAATTGGAACGCGATTTCCTGTTTATTAGTTTTAGCTATTGTTGATGCGGCGATTATTGACTTTAGTCAAAATCGGTGCATGTATTAAATCAGCAATTATTGCGTAAAAATGAATGAAGCTCGTGTTATCTAATTGGAACGCGATTTCCTGTTTATTAGTTTTAGCTATTGTTGATGCGGCGATTATTGACTTTAGTCAAAAATCGGTACAAGTGTCAAGTCAGCTATTGTTGGGTGAAAATTAACAAAGCTCGTGTTAACTCTTCCCCTCTTAAGTCGATTGCCCTCAATCGGCACAAATTTTACAAAGAGAAAAAAAATCATATAGTAACTTGCAAATATGGGTTTTTAGGTACGTCTGCTACACGTTCCGTAGTTACGTGGAACTTTTTTTTATTGTTATTGTAGAAAATTAGAGTGGCCATAACGATAATGGTAATAATTATAATGTTGGTACTTATGCTAATTACATGTTTTGTTATATTATCTTTTACTAGCAACTGAATGTCGCTTTCATGCTCTAGATGGCTTACATATAAAGTCTCAAGTTTTAGATTTAGATTTGTTTCGTTACTATCTTTGATATTGGTTATTAAGTTCGGTAGAACAAATGTATCGTAACTTCTTAGGTTTAGATTGCTGTAGGTTATGTTGTATATTACAATTTTACAGTTTTCAAATTTTATTAGAAATGTGCCTTTTTGCATGAATTTTAGTTTATTGCAATCGTGAGATATATTTCCATTAAAGTGTTTTAGTATTAATATTCCTGGTTCAATTTCTACAACTGCGGGTTTCGTTAAATATTTCACTTTACATTGAGCTTCCCTGACTTCTAAAATGTTAATAAGATATTCGTCATTTTTCTTGATCAAATTTTTCTCAAAGTTATTTTTTACATCTGAACTGTATATATAATTTTTATCATCCCCTAGTACTTCATACTCATTTAGTACAATTGACTTGTTTGAGGCGTTGGGAGGGTGTTCGAATCTTATTTTGGATAGGATGTTTGTGGAAAATTGCGGGATGAGTAGGGTGAGTATAATAATATGCTATTGAAAGATGACAGCGACCTTGATATTCCTATAACTGTCGTAGTCCTTGATTAGGTCCAGTTCAGTTTGAGTCACTATGTCGGTAGGGACTATACCTAGTTTACTAGAAAATATGATTTATTCTATATCGTTTATGTGATTTCTTAAGAGTGTTATGTCATTGTTAATCCTGTACGTATGTTCGATGAACTGAACTTCGTCTTCTAATGTTTGTATTTTGTTTAACGTGGAATGCCGAAATGTATCTATGTAGTCGCTTATAAGAGCTTGTTGCCTATTTATATGGGTTGTAATATTGTCTATCTCTTGTGTCAAGAAACTGTTAAACCGCGTTAGATTGATTGAATTGTCCGTGATTGTCCGTTCATTATTGTGTACCTGATCTAGTGCGTTTTTGATTTCTCGTTCGTCGTCACTGTCCATAGAACCTGCTATGAATTTCAAGCCTTTACCCAGTACGTTAATTAGTCCTCGTTTGGTTTTTGTGTGTGGGCGCAACCTATCTATTTTTGCTTTTAGTAGGAGAAAATTTTCGTTGATGGACTCCAAAACTTGCGTGTCTTCAAAGGAAGTTGTCTTTAGAATTTTTATGTTGTCCGTAATACGTAACATCGTGTTTTCGTATGTGGTTAAGTTGATAAAATGTAGTACCTTGTCGAAATGGTTGATCGTCTTTAATTCTCCTGTCTTGATTGGTACATATCCGTTGTTGGTCGTTAGGTCCTGCACACTAATTTGTTGGCTTTTGACACCAAGCACGAGTGTCCAGAGGAAGATTGTCGTTAATAGCAGTTTTCTGTGGAAAACCTAGGGTAATTGGTTTAGCATTGTCTAATGTTTTTCTTGTGAACTATCCTGCCTGACTTTGTTTTAATGGTTGTGTTAAGGTTCTCTGCTACAATTTCTTTCTTATACCTAGCTGATAACTTATTTCTTAATCTCTTATTTATTTTTACGAATATAACGTCTCCTTCTGAAAAGGTTTTCGGGGTTTGTCTATCTTTATTGTGATAGTAAAGATCCTGCTGTTGTTTTTCTGTAGTTTCTCCTTGATTTCCTGCCTATCTTTCTCTAGGAGGACGGGGTCGCTACTAATTCTTCTCCCAAAAAATATTTCAATTGGTTTTTTTTCCTGTCGTAGAATGCACCGAGTATTATAGCTCAACTTTGCTCGTAAATGTTGCAAATGTCGAAACTGATGAGGGTATGAAAATGTTGTTGTTGTTGCGAATAATTTTAGCAATCTCAAATGTTCCTTGCTCACCTTTGCTCGTAAATGTAGCAAATGCCGAAACCGATGAGGGAATGAAGATGTTGTTGTTGTTGCGAATAATTTTAGCAATCCCAAATGTGTTGCTGTCCTGCGCACGGATTTTATTCGACTTCCCCTATACCGCTCTGGATATGTTGCTTTGCGTTTGGCCGTTCACTAGCGGTGCTATCGTAAGGTATGAAATTCTTTAATGCCGCTCTGGGTATGTTACTTTGCGTTTGGCCATTCACTAGCGGTGCTATCGTAAGGTATGAACTTCTTTTATGCCGCTCTGGGTATGTTACTTTGCGTTTGGCCGTTCACTAGCGGTGCTATCGTAAGGTATGAACTTCTTTTATGCCGCTCTGGGTATGTTACTTTGCGTTTGGCCGTTCACTAGCGGTGCTATCGTGAATATTCCACAGCTTTTGCTTCCCTGATTTTAGGGAGGTATTTATTTTTTTACTAAATCAATCACTATCACTGACACTTTTTAATATTTTGTGTTTTTATAGCTCGGGCTGGTACGTGGTACCACCGGTTCGTGTTGCACTACTGGGGGGCCGTCACTATAATCGCGAGTATCACTACCGCGAGTCCTTATTTTTATGGGACTTTTTTCTTTTTCTCGAAGCGAATCCTTACTTGTTCGTTTCAGGATTTTTTTCGCGATTTTTGGCTCGGGCGCCAGTTATGTTCCTTCGGATTAAGGGAACAAAAAAAATATATTTACAGTAGGACAGCATGTCCGCCTTTATTGAAGTCAAGTATAAACTTAAAACTAGTGATTACAAGTAATTGGTTTTTATAGTTATAAATTGCTCACTCAACAAAAATACTTAATATTAAATTGTTCATTTAAGAATGTTTTTTATTTCATGTAGCATACGCAATAGTTAAAATGCTTTGCAATCATTTCCTGTTTACTAGATTTTGGCTATTACTGTTGATGCGACGATTATTGACTTTGGTCAAAATCGGTGCATGTGTTAAATCAGCAATTGTTGCGTAAAAATGAATGAAGCTCGTGTTATCTAATTGGAACGCGATTTCCTGTTTATTAGTTTTAACTATTGTTGATGCGGCGATTATTGACTTTAGTCAAAAATCGGTACAAGTGTCAAGTCAGCTATTGTTGGGTGAAAATTAACAAAGCTCGTGTTAACTCTTCCCCTCTTAAGTCGATTGCCCTCAATCGGCACAAATTTTACAAAGAGAAAAAAAATCATATAGTAACTTGCAAATATGGGTTTTTAGGTACGTCTGCTACACGTTCCGTAGTTACGTGGAACTTTTTTTTATTTTTATTGTAGAAAATTAGAGTGGCCATAACGATAATGGTAATAATTATAATGTTGGTACTTATGCTAATTACATGTTTTGTTATATTATCTTTTACTAGCAACTGAATGTCGCTTTCATGCTCTAGATGGCTTACATATAAAGTCTCAAGTTTTAGATTTAGATTTGTTTCGTTACTATCTTTGATATTGGTTATTAAGTTCGGTAGAACAAATGTATCGTAACTTCTTAGGTTTAGATTGCCGTAGGTTATGTTGTATATTACAATTTTACAGTTTTCAAATTTTATTAGAAATGTGCCTTTTTGCATGAATTTTAGTTTATTGCAATCGTGAGATATATTTCCATTAAAGTGTTTTAGTATTAATATTCCTGGTTCAATTTCTACAACTGCGGGTTTCGTTAAATATTTCACTTTACATTGAGCTTCCCTGACTTCTAAAATGTTAATAAGATATTCGTCATTTTTCTTGATCAAATTTTTCTCAAAGTTATTTTTTACATCTGAACTGTATATATAATTTTTATCATCCACGAGTACTTCATACCCATTTAGTACAATTGACTTGTTTGAGGCGTTGGGAGGGGGTTCGAATTTTATTTTGGATAGGATGTTTGTGGAAAATTGCGGGATGAATACGGTGAGTATAATAATATTCTATTGAAAGATGACAGCGACCTTGATATTCCTATAACTGTCGTAGTCCTTGATTAGGTCCAGTTCAGTTTGAGTCACTATGTCGGTAGGGACTATACCTAGTTTACTAGAAAATATGATTTGTTCTATATCGTTTATGTGATTTCTTAAGAGTGTTATGTCATTGTTAATCCTGTACGTATGTTCGATGAACTGAACTTCGTCTTCTAATGTTTGTATTTTGTTTAACGTGGAATGCCGAAATGTATCTATGTAGTCGCTTATAAGAGCTTGTTGCCTATTTATATGGGTTGTAATATTGTCTATCTCTTGTGTCAAGAAACTGTTAAACCGCGTTAGATTGATTGCATTGTCCGTGATTGTCCGTTCATTATTGTGTACCTGATCTAGTGTGTTTTTGATTTCTCGTTCGTCGTCACTGTCCATAGAACCTGCTATGAATTTCAAGCCTTTACCCAGTACGTTAATTAGTCCTCGTTTGGTTTTTGTGTGTGGGCGCAACCTATCTATTTTTGCTTTTAGTAGGAGAAAATTTTCGTTGATGGACTCCAAAACTTGCGTGTCTTCAAAGGAAGTTGTCTTTAGAATTTTTATGTTGTCCGTAATACGTAACATCGTGTTTTCGTATGTGGTTAAGTTGATAAAATGTAGTACCTTGTCGAAATGGTTAATCGTCTTTAATTCTCCTGTCTTGATTGGTACATATCCGTTGTTGGTCGTTAGGTCCTGCACACTAATTTGTTGGCTTTTGACACCAAGCACGAGTGCCCAGAGGAAGATTGTCGTTAATAGCAGTTTTCTGTGGAAAACCTAGGGTAATTGGTTTAGCATTGTCTAATGTTTTTCTTGTGAACTATCCTGCCTGACTTTGTTTTAGTGGTTGTGTTAAGGTTCTCTGCTACAATTTCTTTCTTATACCTAGCTGATAACTTATTTCTTAATCTCTTATTTATTTTTACGAATATAACGTCTCCTTCTGAAAAGGTTTTCGGGGTTTGTCTATCTTTATTGTGATAGCAAAGATCCTGCTGTTGTTTTTTCTGTAGTTTCTCCTTGATTTCCTGCCTATCTTTCTCTAGGAGGTCGGGGTCGCTACTAATTCTTCTCCCAAAAAATATTTCAATTGGTTTTTTTTCCTGTCGTAGAATGCACCGAGTAATTATACTCTTTAACGGATTTTTCTAATAAGTAACTGAAGGATCGATGGCTTTTCTTTACTTATAGACAGCGCATTATTTCCTGTTGGGTGAAGTAAAAGCGTTCGACTTTCCCGTTCGAACAACTAGTATATGGAGGTGTTCGATATATTTCTGTACCGAATTCGTTGTTATTCATGAAGTTTATAGATTCTGAGTTGAAGGATCTCTCATTGCCCATTAATATTGTTTCTGGTACTAAGGCAAAGGGAATATCCCTTATTGGTTGCCTTATGTCTTCGGCTGCTTTGGATCGAATAACCTATGCTACTGCATATTTGGAAAATTTATCCACAGCTGTTAGAATTAGTTGTTTACCCATTATTAATATGTCCATATGGACTATTTGGCCTGGAAATTGTGGAATAGGTGTAGCTTGTATTTGAGGTTTTGGTGGATTACGCTCGTATTTATTTTCTTTGCATGTAACGCACGATTTGATAATTTTTTTAATTTTATTTGTCATTCCAGGAAAGTAATACCTTTCCAGAATTTGTGTTTTATTTTCTTTACTATTCCTGTGGGCTCTATTATGTGTTCTAATAATAATTTCCTCCTGCTCTTTTTCATCTGTTATGTTCTGAACCTCTACCTGTGTAAACCTGATGTGATATTTGCTGAAATGTATTGAGTATAATTCCTGTATTTTTCCCATTATGGGTTCCTGCGTTTTAATGCAGTTTATTACTTATGGGTTGAGGTATCTCTTGAGGATTGAGATAAGCGTTTGATGGGAGAATTCTGGTTCTTTAATTATATGGTGATGGTATGTTGGGAATATTATTTTAAATTGGTAAGAGGAAACTTCGTCGTTTTTAAGAAATATTTGATTTTTGAAAGCGTTAATAGGTACTTCGACAGTATATATTAGATTATGAGATGAACTGTCATCTGAATTTGTTGCCATAGACAAAGTGTTAACCTGTGTTTCATTATGGGGTATTCTTGATAGAGCGTCGGCCACTACATTTTGTTTGCCTGGCTTATAAAATAGCTCGTAAGAGTATTCCTCGAGAGCTGCCTTCCATCTTTTAATTTTTGAGTGGCTTTTTTATTGCTAAGTGCATATGTGAGCGGCTGGTGGTCGGTAAAAATGTCCACCTTGGCCGATCCATACAAAAAATTTCTAAATGAGTTTAAGGCCCAGATTATGGCTAACATTTCTTTCTCGATAGCTGCGTAATGTTCCTTCGCCTTACTTAAGGTTCTTGAAATGAAAGCCAATGGCTTAGAATCTTGGGATAGAACGGCTCCGAGAGAAAATTTGGAGGCGTCTGTTACTAGCTGAAAGCTTTTATTGTAATCGGGATATGCAAGTACGATATCCTCGGAAGTAAGCGAGAGTTTTATATTGTTGAAGGCTCTTATGGCGTCTTCATTCAACTTATATTGACTTTCGAAGATTTATTTTTGGATATTCTGCCTTCTTCCCCTCTTAGAAGAGATGTTAGGGGTTTTGCTAACTTTGCGTAGTCTTTTATGAATCTACGATAATATCCTGACATGCCAAGGAAACTTCGAAGCTCTTTTAAAGTTGTGGGTTGCGGAAACTTTGTAATTGCTTCGACCTTCGCGGGATTTGTTCTAATACCATTTGGAGATATAACATATCCTAGGAACTCAACTTCTTTCTTAAAAAAATTACACTTGTCCAACTGGACTTTCATGTTGGCCTCTTCTAGGGTTGCAAATATTTTCCTAATGTGATTGAGGTGTTCATCCTCAGTTTTACTGAAAACGATTATGTCGTCGATATAGACGTAGCAGTACTTTGCTATATGATCGCGAAGTATGTCGTCTAAGGCTCGTTGGAAAAGAGCGGAGCGTTTTTAAGCCCGAACGGCAACCGAATAAATTCGTAATTGCCACCTTTTATTGAGAATGCGGTTTTTTCGATGCCAGATTCCTTTAGAGGAATCTGGTGAAATCCGCTTTTCAAGTCTAAAACGGAGAAAAATTTACTTTCTCCAAGGTTTGAAATTACTTCCGATATTTCGGGTATAGGGTATTTATCAGCCATTGTAACTGAATTAAATTTTCTATAGTCTATGACCATGCGATACTGTTTATTACCTTCTGAGTCTGGTTTTTTAGGTATGACCCATACGGGTGAATTATACGGGGATCGCGATGGCCTTATGATACCGTCGTTCAGTAATTTCTTCACTTGTGATTCTATCTCGCCTTTTGGCGATGCTGGGTACGGATAGAATTTTGAATATACAGGAGAGTCAGTTTAATATTCACGATAGCACCGCTAGTGAACGGCCAAACGCAAAGTAACATACCCAGAGCGGCATA
The DNA here is from genome assembly GCF_040869045.1 of Eurosta solidaginis. NCBI lineage: Eukaryota > Metazoa > Arthropoda > Insecta > Diptera > Tephritidae > Eurosta > Eurosta solidaginis. The sequence goes on along the minus strand of NC_090320.1, from coordinate 165,629,134 downwards.
AAAGAAGTTCATACCTTACGATATTACCGCTAGTGAACGGCCAAACGCAAAGTAACATACCCAGAGCGGCATTAAAGAAGTTCATACCTTACGATAGCACCGCTAGTGAACGGCCAAACGCAAAGCAACATATCCAGAGCGGCATAGGAGAAGTGGAATAAAATCCGTGCGCAGGACAGCAACACATTTGGGATTGCTAAACTTATTCGCAACAGCAACAACATCTTCATACCCTCATCAGTTTCAGCATTTGCGACATTTACGAGCAAAGGTGAGCAAAGAACATTTGAGATTGCTAAAATTATTCGCAACAACAACAACATCTTCATACCCTCATCAGTTTCGACATTTGCAACATTTACGAGCAAAGGTGAGCAAGGAAAGCATAATGTTTTTACTATACCTAAAACTTAGAATAAGCTTATACAGCTAGTTTTATATAATAATAGGAAAGAAAAACATATTTAACTAGAAAGAAGGATTAATAAATAAAAAGTAGTGGTAATCATTAATATCGAAATGGCAAACCCTAATAACTTAATCCGTCCTCAAGTCCTTTCCCAAAATCCTACCGCCCCTCAGGCATCAAATGATAGACAACAGTTAAGCATAGAAGACCTAAGGGCCCTAATAACTAATATTGCGACAGATGTTGTGCAACAACAAGGACCATAACTGGCGCCCCAGTAGTGCAACACAAACCGGTGGTACCACGTACCAGCCCGAGCTATAAAAAACACAAAATATTAAAAAGTGTCAGTGATAGTGATTGATTTAATCAAAAAAATAAATACCTCCCTAAAATCAGGGAAGCAAAAGCTGTGGAATATTCACGATAGCACCGCTATTGAACGGCCAAACGCAAAGTAACATACCCAGAGCGGCATAAAAGAAGTTCATACCATACGATAGCACCGCTAGTGAACGGCCAAACGCAAAGTAACATACCCAGAGCGGCATTAAAGAAGTCCATACCTTACGATAGCATCGCTAGTGAATGGCCGAACGCAAAGCAACACATTTGGGATTGCTAAAATTATTCGCAACAACAACAACATCTTCATACCCTCATCAGTTTCGGCATTTGCGACATTTACGAGCAAAGGTGAGCAAGGAACATTTGAGATTGCTAAAATTATTCGCAACAACAACAACATCTTAATACCCTCATCGGTTTCGACATCTGCAACATTTACGAGCAAAGGTGAGCAAGGAACATTTGGGATTGCTAAAATTATTCGCAAAAACAACAACATCTTCATACCCTCATCAGTTTCGACATTTGCAACATTTACGAGCAAAGGTGAGCAAGGAAAGCATAATTTTTTTACTATACCTAAAACTTAGAATAAGCTTATACAGCTAGTTTTATATAATATTAGGAAAGAAAAACATATTTAACTAGAAAGGAGGATTAATAAATAAAAAGTAGTGGTAATCATTAATATGCAAACCTTAATAACTTAATCCGTCCTCAAGTCCTTTCCCAAAATCCTACCGCCCCTCAGGCATCAAATGATAGACAACAGTTAAGCATAGAAGACCTAAGGGCCCTAATAACTAATATTGCGACAGATGTTTTGCAACAACAAGGACCAAGTGTAGTACAGGCCACTCTTAATCCCAACGCTTTTCTCAGTTCGACAATAGACCAAACAATTGAAGATATCATCGGGGTAACTTGGGAGATTTAGATAAGATTCCGGACGTGGTTAAGTGCCTAAAAGATTTTTCCGGTCGTCCTGGTGAGTTCAATTCATGGAAAAAAGTGTAGATCGGATATTAAGTATTTACGAACCGCTAAAGGGAACTCCGAAGTATTACGGAATCCTTAGCGTGATTAGGAATAAAATAACGGGAAATGCTGATACGGCACTGGAATCGAATAATACGCCATTGGATTGGTCGGCAATTACCAAATGCCTAACAATGCAATATGCAGACAAGGGAGATATCTCCACTTTGGAATATCAATTACCCACTCTAGTGCAGGGTAACAGGAGCATTGCCGACTTCTGCCAACAGGTTTACAAATACCTTTCGTTAATTCTCAATAAATTAGGATGTATGGAAATGAGTGGCGAATCTCTGCGCATGATGAAACATTAGGGGTCTAAATGGGGACTTACCACGATTACTGGGCATTCGAGAACCCGCTGACCTTCCACAAGCTCTTCACCTATGTATGAAATTAGACAATCAAAACTACAGAACAAATTATGCACAAAATGTTAAAAAAGGATATCCAAATTCGGGAAAGTATCCCTCCCAACAGCAGTCTTTCTATCCACAATTAGCTCACGAGTCACAAACCAATCAACCAAGATGGAAGGACAAACCACAGTTCTCCAACCAAAATCAGGCTACGAGTACTCCTCCAAGGCCACCGAAACCTCAACCAAAACCGGAGCCAATGGAAGTAGACCAGAGCATACATTCACGGCGCATTAATTATATGAACAAACCACCTCAGAATCAGTTTCAGGGTAAAAGACCTCCACAATCGGTCAACAACCAGCCACCAACCAAAAACCAAAGGACGTTTCATATAGATACGGCAAGTGAAGATAACCAATACAAAGACGAGATCGAAGACGAAGTTGCCGAATACAATGATGTCCATTTTTTAGGATAATTAGCTCTTCGCTTCCATACATTGAAGTAAAGACGGAGAGCGGAAATATCCTAAAATTTCTGCTTGACACAGGCTCCAGCAAAAATTACGTAAAACCGAATTTAGCAAAGAAGCGAATTCAAAACAAAAAACCTTTCCATGCAAAATCAATTGCAGGAGATGTTAAGATGACGGAACACACTTATGTGAACCTCTTTAACACAGAGGGAGAAATTAAATTCTACCTATTGCCCTTATTAAAATCATTGATGCCATTTTGGGAAACGACACACTTAGGGCACTAGGAGCAGTAATATATACCGCAGAAAACAAAATGGTTTTAAAAAATGGCCGTATGGTCAGACTTAAGCAGCAGGCTTCGCACAACGTCAACGCAATAAATATAAAAGAGGAGGGCTTATCTCCTAAACAAAAAAATATTACGAAGGATATTGTGAATACATGTCCTAATCTTTTCTCCGAACCCGACGAAAAGCTTACTTACACTACGAAGGTCATGGGACAGATCAGAACACAAACTGACTCTCCTGTATATTCAAAATTCTATCCGTACCCAGCATCGCTAAAAGGCGAGATAGAATCACAAGTAAAGAAATTACTGAACGACGGTATCATAAGGCCATCGCGATCCCCGTATAATTCACCCGTATGGGTCGTACCTAAAAACCAGACTCAGAAGGTAATAAACAGTATCGCATGGTCATAGACTATAGAAAATTGAATTCAGTTAAAATGGCTGATAAATACCCTATACCCGAAATATTTACTTCCGATATTTCGGGTATAGGGTATTCAAACCTTGGAGAAAATAAATTTTTCTCCGTTTTAGACTTGAAAAGCGGATTTCACCAGATTCCTCTATTGGAATCTGACATCGAGCAAATACGAATTCACTCGTTTGCCGTTCGGGCTTAAAAACGCTCCCGTTATTTTCCAACGAGCCTTAGACGACATACTTCGCGAGCATATAGCAAAGTACTGCTACGTCTATATCGATGACATAATCATTTTCAGTAAAACTTGGATGAACACCTCAATCACATTAGGAAAATATTTGCAACCCTAGAAGAGGCCAACATGAAAGTCCAGTTGGACAAGTGTAATTTTTTTAAGAAAGAAGTTGAGTTCCTGGGATATGTTATATCTCCAAATGGTATTAGAACAAATCCCGTGAAGGTCGAAGCAATTACTAATTTTCCGCAAACCACAACTTTAAAAGAGCTTCGAAGTTTCCTTGGCATGTCAGGATATTATCGTAGATTCATAAAAGACTACGCAAAGTTAGCAAAACCCCTAACATCTCTTCTAAGAGGGGAAGAAGGCAGAATATCCAAAAATAAATCTTCGAAAGTCAATATAAGTTTGAATGAAGACGCCATAAGAGCCTTCAACAATATAAAACTCTCGTTTACTTCCGAGGATATCGTACTTGCATATCCCGATTACAATAAAAGCTTTCAGCTAGTAACAGACGCCTCCAAATTTGCTCTCGGAGCCGTTCTATCCCAAGATTCTAAGCCATTGGCTTTCATTTCAAGAACCTTAAGTAAGGCGGAGGAACATTGCGCAGCTAACGAGAAAGAAATGTTAGCCATAATCTGGGCCTTAAACTCATTTAGAAATTTTTTGTATGGATCGGCCAAGGTGGGCATTTTTACCGACCACCAGCCGCTCACATATGCACTTAGCAATAAAAATACAACTCAAAAATGAAAAGAGGGAAGGCAGCTCTCGAGGAATACTCTTACGAGCTATTTTATAATCGAGGCAAACAAAATGTAGTGGCCGACGCCCTATCAAGAATATCCCATAATGAAACACAGGTTAACACTTTGTCTATGGCAACAAATTCAGATGACAGTTCATCTCATAATTTAATATATAGTGTCGAAGTACCTATTAACGCTTTCAAAAATCAAATATTTCTTAAAAACGACGAAGTATCCTCTTACCAATTTAAAATAATATTCCCAACATACCATCAGCATATAATTAAAGAACCAGAATTCTCCCATCAAACGCTTATCTCAATCCTCAAGAGATACCTCAACCCATCAGTAATAAACTGCATTAAAACGCAGGAACCCATAATGGGAAAAATACAGGAATTATACCCAATACATTTCAGCAAATATCGCATCAGATTTACACAGGTAGAGGTTCAGAACATAAGAGATGAAAAAGAGCAGGAGGAAATTATTATTAGAACACATAATAGAGCCCACAGGAATAGTAAAGAAAATAAAACACAAATTCTGGAAATGTATTACTTTCCTGGAATGGCAAATAAAATTAAAAAAATTATCAAATCGTGCGTTACATGCAAACAAAATAAATACGAGCGTAATCCACCAAAACCTCAAATACAAGCTACACCTATTCCACAATTTCCAGGCCAAATAGTCCATATGGACATATTAATAATGGGTAAACAACTAATTCTAACAGCTGTGGATAAATTTTCCAAATATGCAGTAGCAAAGGTTATTCGATCCAAAGCAGCCGAAGACATAAGGCAACCAATAAGGGATATCCTCTTTGCCTCAGTACCAGAAACAATAGTAATGGACAATGAGAGATCCTTCAACTCAGAATCTATAAACTTCATGATTAACAACGAATTCGGTACAGAAATATATCGAACACCTCCATATACTAGTTGTTCGAACGGGCAAGTCGAACGCTTTCACTCCACCCTACAGGAAATAATGCGCTGTCTACAAGTGGAGAAAAGCCACCGATCCTTCAGTGAATTATTAGAAAAATCCGTTAAAGAGTATAATTACTCGGTGCATTTTACGACAGGAAAAAAACCAATTGAAATATTTTTTGGGAGAAGAATTAGTAGCGACCCCGACCTCCTATAGAAAGATAGGCAGGAAATCAAGGAGAAACTATAGAAAAAACAACAGCAGGATCTTTGCTATCACAATAAAGATTGTGAGACTTACGCGCAGTTCCGTGTAAAGAAAAGACGACCGTATAATTCAATAGTGTTTAATAAAGTGAGAATAAATAAAATGATTACAAAGTATAATAGCATGTACCTCTTTGTGTGTATGTAAGATAGTTACATGAATTAGTACAAAAGGAATGCAGTAAGACCATAAGGGTTGCATTTAAAAGTATTCTACAATATTCCGTCTCAACCCTAATGCTTATACTCAAGATTGAGTTCTAAATTTAACAATTATGATATGTTATGTTTCTCTAATGATAAGTATTTTTTAAATATATCAGCTGCATTTTTAGCAGAAGAAACATATTTAATATTGATTTGATTTTTCCCATATAACTCTCTAATATAATGGTACTTTATATATATATATGTTTGCTTCGCTTTGTGGTTACATGGTTCTTAACAGCAAATTGTGCGCTTTGGTTGTCGCAAAATAAAGAAGTTGCATTTCCCACACAATCATTGAAATTCATTTCGCATAATAGGCTACGATGGAATGAAACTTCTTTTGCTGCCTGGCGCATTGCTATTGTCACGGATATTAACATCATTAAGTTATACCATCACTAAGGCGATGCCAAGGCCACGATAAGCAGTATTTACGTCAATAATCAAATCATGTATACACATATATAAGGCAGCCGAAAGATGTCACACACAGATGCATTTACTTATACGCCTATGTATGCGCGAGAGACTGTAAACTACAAACATTCACATCAATAATTCAATCATTATGTATCTACATAAACGAATAAATAATTGCGTCTACACATATGTACGTATACGAGCAGCGGAGCGGCAATGCACAAACACATGCATATATCTTATCTGAGTTGTCACAAGAGAGAGCAATAATTTGTGCACGTAGTTGTGGCTGGCGATTTTGTAGCCGAAACTAACTAGTAACTTCTGGAAATCGAAGAGCCTAGAAGTATGCAGCGTAAACTATAAAAGCGGGGTAGGCGAGTAAGAAGTAATTCAGTTTGATTTGAGATTTCGATTAAGCGCTATCTAACGAGCTATAGCAGAATATTAGAGTTCAATTTGAGTTATCAATCAGTTTGGTTATTAAGCCAGCGAGTAGCAAAGTATAAGTGTCATTGTGAAGTACTTTAATAAAGGCCATTTTTCCATTATTCAATATTGGAGTTATTTATTCAACAGTTTAGTGATTCGAACTTAGCAGAGGATTGCAAATAAGAGGATTTGCAAGTAAATTTGTTACACTATATATTCAGATTCCATGGTACTTAGAGACACTATTGGCTGTTTTTTAGACTCCCATGCGATTAATCCATCACCAAGAAATAATGCGTAGCCACTGTGAGATTTCCTATCTGTCGAATCTGCAGCCCAGTCAGCATTCGTAAAACAAGCGAGGTTTTCTGCATCTGATTTATAAGTTATTATGCCTTTTGGTTTGGCCCTCAGGTATCTAAGCACACGCTTTGCAGCTTGATAACACTGTGCTACACTAATTTTGAACTTTAATAGCGACCTAGTGTCCGTTGTAGGTCTTGATGAGTAGATCAAGATGCCGTGTTTCAAAATTTTCTAACGCCCCGAAATTTTCAAGTTATTGTTGAAAAAATGTTTTTCTTTTACCTCGCGCATCCAAAAATTCGTTACTCCGTCATTTTTCCATAAATTTTTGATTGCTTAACAGTTTTGGAAAGCTGAAAGATAGGGCTTTAAAAATATATATATTTGTCTACACTTTTTATAGCAAATTTTTGAGATTTTTTAAAAGTTATCTAAAATTTTATCGTTTTATTTTAATTTTTCAAAGTTTGACGGCTTTTTAATGTATCATTTCTTTAATGAATTAGTTTTTTTCTTAAAGAGGTTGAGAAAACATTACATTTCGAGTAAAAAAAGTACTGGTTGATCAAATTCGGTTGAGAATTGTTGAAATGACAACACTTTTTGTGAACAAGAAAATTCTGCTCTCATCGTAGAATCGATATCGCGCCATGTCAAGATTGAATGTATGATTTCAGTATATTGTCGCCGTTGTTTTGAGCATTCTCTATGCTCCGTTTAACCCTTTTTTAAGATTTAATTATGAAACAAAGATAAACAAAATTATTTACTTTTATCATCAAATCATGTGTTAGGAAAATTGATATGACCACGGTTTTGACAACGGTTTTTCTTGTTTGTGGAAATCAGATACACAGTTATTTAATTGCTCCCCGAGACATTTGCCTCTTTGCCTCTGTAAGATAAATGACAAGACGAAAGTTAGGATACTGTCATTTTGGTAGAATCAAATCAGTCAGTGGTTGTACGTGTTGCTACAAGGTACTTTTTTAAAAATGTGTGATAAGCGTAATAAGTTTTGTTACGTCTACGGGTTATTCGTTGACACGAAACATCGTATACAATTAAAAGCTCTCACAGAAGCTTTCACATCTATCTTTAATCGCGTGTATAGTGAAAATGTTTTGTATGTACCAGAGTATGCTTGTGTGAAGTGCTGCAGCGCACTCAAAAAATGGAAAACTGGGAAATGCAACAAACAACCTTTACCATTCTCAACTCCAATGATATGGCATCGTCAACTTTTCCATAAGCCAGAAGATTGCTACTTCTGCAAAACAAATACTGTTGGTGATCACTACAAAACCCGTGACCGTATACAATATGCTAATGTGTTAACTGTATCTCATCCAATCAAGGCAGAAATATCGACTATTCGTGATGCAATTTCCGAATTGCAAAATTCATTAGAAGCTGATGATGAAGAAAACTCTGACGGCCAAGAAATCAACGACACAAAGTCCATTTTCTGCATTCACATTTGGATTTCTTCCCTGAAAATCTTGGACAATTCAGTGACGAACAGGGAGAACGGTTCCATCAGGAACTATTAGAGATCGAAAAACGCTTTGTCGGAAAAAGTCAGATCAGAATGCTGACAAATTATTGCTGGTCTCTAAAACGGAATACTGACGATGTGGCTTATAAACGTAGAACATCTAGCAAACATTTTTAACAGCTATCGAAATTCGAAGTTTTTTTTTTTGTATTAAGTACATAATATAAAACAAAATTTTATGTAAATATATTTGCAACTATTTATTTCTTTATTTTTTCTCTCCAACATAGGAGCGAAATAAAATTACTCGAGAGATGATATATGTAGATAAATAAAAAATATCGAAATTGTTTAAATAATTAAAGTGAATAATTGAAATTTTGTTATAACAAAAAATAATGGGTGGAATAAAAGAAACGATAAGAATGTTCAAAACGATGGCAGCATATACTGAAATCATACATTCAATCCTGACATGGCGCGATATCGATTCTACGATGAGAGCAACATTTTCTTGTTCACAAAAAGTGTTGTCATTTCAACAATTCTCAACCGAATTTGATCAACCTGTACTTTTTTACTCGAAATAGAATATTCTCTCGACCTCTTTAAGAAAAAAAATAATTCATTACAGAAATGATACATTAAAAAGCCGTCAAACTTTAAAAAATTAAAAAAAAAAACGAGAAAATTTTAGATAACTTTTAAAAAATCTCAAAAATTTGCTATAAAAAGTGTGAACAAGTATATATATTTTAAAGCCCAATCTTTCGGCTTTCCAAGACTGTTAAGCAACCAAAAATTGATGGAAAAATGACGGAGTAGAGAATTTTTGAATGCGCGAGGTACAAGAAAAACAGTTTTTCAACAATAACTTGAAAATTTCGGGGTGTTAGAAAATTTTGAAACACGGCATCTGGATCTACTCATCAAGAACTACAACGGACACTAGGTCGCTACAAAAGTTCTTGGGATATTTTTTTTTTGTAGCACTGTGTAATGTTCACTGTGCGAGTGACTATGAAACTGTGCTGACTTAGACACACTATAAGCAATGTCGGGTCTCGATATAGTTGCCAAATAAGTTAACGCGCCAACCAAAGATTTATATTCACTCATATTGTAACCCTTACATGTTGTATCGTTGCATTTTGTTAAAACTGTTCCACTACAATACGGAGTTGATACTCCTTTACAATCGCTCATATTCCAACGCTTTAGCAATTCGCCTTCATATCGGTTTTGATGAATACGAATATCACCGGTAAGACCTGAACGTTCAACTTCGATACCAAGGTAATATTTAACTGGTCCCCGGTCTACCGCTTGCACCTGTTCATTAAGCTTCAATATAATATTACGCATCGTTGTTTGTGTAGAGCAAGCCAAAATAATGTCGTCGACATACACGCTCAAAATATTTATCTCATTATTTTTACGCATAATATAAACGCAGTTGTCTGATTTACATCGCGTAAATCCTATTTTACATAAAACGTTATTAATTTTGTTATTCCAATATCTCCCCGATTGTTTAAGTCCATAGAGCGACTTCTTTAATTTATATACACGTTCAGGGTATACCTCATCTTTGAACCCTTCCGGCTGGCTCATGTATACTTCTTCCTTCAATTCCCCGTTTAAATACGCAGTAACGACATCAATATGGTTTACATATAATTTATACTTCGCTGCAAGCGCAAGAATTAGACGAACGGTTGAAAATCTTGAAACGGGTGCATACGTATCATAAAAATATACTCCAGCTTGTTGCGAACACCCTTGAGCTACGAGCCTTGCCTTATATTTTTCGACATTACCGTCGGGATTATATTTCTTAGCGAACACCTATTTGCTACCAATGACGTTTTTATTCACGGGTCGGTCAACTAACGTCCACGCATCGTTTTTCAGCAATGAGTCATATTCCGTATACATGGCATTTCTCCACTCGTCAGCTTCACTTCCACTTAAAGCTTCGTTAAGGGACTTTGGATTTTCACACAACATGTTGCAAAGCTCAGGTAAATCAGTTACAAATTTCTTTCGCGGTGTCCCTACTTTGCCGTCGCGACATATTCGCGGCCTTCCCCGCTTACGCTTACCCAGAACTATTTCACCATCATCGCTTCTTTCTTCCAAGCCTTCACTCTCCTTGCTCGCTTCTCTAGTAGGTAAATCTGTTGTTTGTTTTGGTTCAGCAAAATAACAAGACTGTTGTTCTGTTTCTAATATAATGCTATCGTGTTCTTGGCTTTCGGCACCGCTATCATCATTGCGATTGACCAAACTATTCTCGAAAAATATAATATCTCTTGCTACGATTATTGACCTTGTACTGGCATCATACATCCTATAAACTTTCGTTTGACTCGCATAGCCGACAAATCGCACTTCTGTGCCTTTATTATCAAATTTTGATCTACCAGGTTTTATACCACGCCAACGCTCATAAGGTGTTTTGTCAACTAAAACCTTAGACGGACATCGATTTCGGATATATGCAGCTGTATTTACCGCTTCTATGCGGAAGCTTCGAAGAAGACAGCATGCATCTTGCCATTTCGACAATAGTTCTGTTGACCCTTTCAGCAATTCCGTTTTGCTCAGGCGTGTAAGCCACTGTGGTCTCATGTACAATCCCATTTTTGCTACAAAATTATTTAAAGCTCGCGTTTACGTATTCTTTGCCATTATCTGTGCGTATACATTTCAACTTTCGACCTGTTTGCTTTTCCGCTCTTAGCACAAACTCTTTAAAATATCTAAATGCGTCTGACTTTTGTCGTAGAAATCGTATTTCTATATAGCTTGAAAAATCATCCACGAACGTAATAAAATATCTAGAACCGCCCTGAGACTGTGTACGCATTGGCCCACAAATGTCGCTGTGAACGACTTCTAAAACATTTGATGTTCGCACATTTGCATACCGTGGAAAAGGCTTTTTGGTTATTTTACATAACGCACACGTCTCGCAATCAAAATCAATACATTTATTAATATCAAGCCCTCTAACCATACATTTATTCTGCAACAAATTTATGTCTGCTTTATTTAAATGGCCTAACCGCTGATGCCATCATGATCATTATTAGCAGATGCTACGGCATTTACGCTTTCATAACTTTTATTTGCATTTAGTTCTACAACAAAAAGCCCGTTGCTTAAATCTGCTTTTAAAATAGTACTGCCTTTGTTATCTTTTAATATTGCATTGTTTTTGGAAAAATATACCGAGTTTTGTTGCTTATTATTTTGCTTACCGACAAAAAGTTTGATTTTAACTTCGGTACATACAAAACGTCGCGTAGTTCGATTGACATGTATTTTGAGCGTAATAAAATGACACCAATACCTGTTGCTTGCACGATATCACCTGATGCTATTATGATATTTTGTGAGTAGCTTTTAATTGAGTGAAAGAGATTGTTGTCTTTGCACATGTGAGAGGATGCTCCACTGTCCAATATCCACGAATTATTTTTGTTTTCGTTGTTCGCATAAAATGCACTCATGACTGATGATTGCTGGCTGACTAATCTGCATTTAGCTTTTACATGCCCTCTCTTACCGCACTTGAAACATCTAACGTTACTCCCGTTGCGCTTGTAATTGTTGTTGTTGCCTTTCTTGCGGTCACTGCTACTGGAATAATCAGCATCGTTGTTCTTGCTCCAATTACCTTTTGTCGACCGTTCTTCGTCTTTCAATTGCTTCTTTACACCAAATACCTTTTGATTGCCTTCATGTTTTTCACCTTGACGTTGCTCTTTTTCTAATATCTTTACCTTCAAATTTTGAATTTTCGGCAGCTCGTCTCTACTCTCTATTGCCACAACAAAACTTTCCAATTCTTCCGGTAGACTGCATAGCAATAATATACTTAACAAATCTTCCAGTACAGTTACCCCAATTTCGTTTAAGTTGTCCACTATTGACGAGTATTCATTTAGCTGCATGGAAAATTTCTCTGTCATGTTGAACTTGAACTTGACCAATATTTTGAAGAGATTCACCTTGCGTGCTGGCCCGTCGGCATTATACAAATTCTTGAGCAAATGCCATGCTGCTTTTGCGGTATTGCACTTTTTCAAATGTAGGAGCTCCGAAGCCTTTACACTTAAGGTGATTAACGCTAATGCCTTCTGGTCAGCAATTTGCCATTTCGTTTTTACATAAGCTGCACCACCAGAATCACAAGGCTGTATTATAACATGCCAGTAGTCTTGTGTAATTAAAAGACTTTTCATTTGCACAGCCCATGTGGTATAATTTTCACCGTCTAGCTTTTCAACTTGGCTGTAAAACGCACTCATTTTTACACGATACAGTTTGTAGCAATTTCTTTGGTATATTAATTTATTTCAAAGACGACCGTACAATTCAATAGTGTTTAATGAAGTGAGAATAAATAAAATGCTTACAAAGTATAATAGCATGAACCTCTTTGTATGTATGTAAGATAGTTACATGAATTAGTACAAAAGGAATACAGTAAGAGCATAAGGGTTGCATTTAAAAGTATCCTACAAAGATAGACAAACCCCGAAAACCTTTTCAGAAGGAGACGTTATATTCGTAAAAATAAATAAGAGATTAGGAAATAAGTTATCAGCTAGGTATAAGAAAGAAATTGTAGCAGAGAACCTTAACACAACCATTAAAACAAAGTCAGGCAGGATAGTTCACAAGAAAAACATTAGACAATGCTAAACCAATTACCCTAACTACTAACTTCCACAGAAAAATGCTACTAACGACAATCTTCCTCTGGACACTCGTGCTTGGTGTCAAAAGCCAACAAATTAGTGTACAGGACTTAACGAACAACAACGGATATTTACCAATCAAGACCGGAGAACTAAAGACGATTAACCATTACGACAAGGTACTACATTTTATCAACTTAACCACATACGAGACCACGATGTTACGTATTACGGACAACATAAAAATTCTAAAGACAACTTCCTTTGAAGACACGCAAGTTTTGGAGTCCATCAACGACAATTTTCTCCTACTAAGAGCAAAAATAGATAGGTTGCGCCCACACACAAAAACCAAGCGAGGACTAATTAACGTACTGGGTAAAGGCTTGAAATTCATAGCAGGTTCTATGGACAGTGACGACGAACGAGAGATCAAAAACGCGCTAGATCAGGTACACAATAATGAACGGACAATCACGGACAATTCAATCAATCTAACGCGGTTTAACAGTTTCTTGACACAAGAGATAGACAATATTACAACCCATATAAATAGGCAACAAGCTCTTATAAGCGACTACATAGGTACATTTCGGCATTCCACGTTAAACAAAATACAAACATTAGAAGACGAAGTTCAGTTCATCGAACATACGTACAGGATTAACAATGACATAACACTCTTAAGAAATCACATAAACGATATAGAACAAATCATATTTTCTAGTAAACTAGGTATAGTCCCTACCGACATAGTGACTCAAACTGAACTGGACCTAATCAAGGACTACGACAGTTATAGGAATATCAAGGTCGCTGTCATCTTTCAAGAGAATATTATTATACTCACCCTACTCATCCCGCAATTTTCCACAAACATCCTATCCAAAATAAGATTCGAACCCCCTCCCAACGCCTCAAACAAGTCAATTGTACTAAATGAGTATGAAGTACTCGCGGATGATAAAAATTATATATACAGTTCAGATGTAAAAAATAACTTTGAGAAAACTTTGATCAAGAAAAATGACGAATATCTTATTAACATTTTAGAAGTCAGGGAAGCTCAATGTAAAGTGAAATATTTAACGAACCCCGCAGTTGTAGAAATTGAACCAGGAATATTAATACTAAAACACTTTAATGGAAATATATCTCACGATTGCAATAAACTAAAATTCATGCAAAAAGGCACATTTCTAATAAAATTTGAAAACTGTAAAATTGTAATATACAACATAACCTACAGCAATCTAAACCTAAGAAGTTACGATACATTTGTTCTACCGAACTTAATAACCAATATCAAAGATAGTAACGAAACAAATCTAAATCTAAAACTTGAGACTTTATATGTAATCAATCTAGAGCATAAAAGCGACATTCAGTCGCTAGTAAAAGATAATATAACAAAACATGTAATTAGCATAAGTACCAACATAATAATTATTACGATTATCGTTATGGCCACTCTAATTTTCTACAATAAAAATAAAAAAAAGTTCCACGTAACTACGGAACGTGTAGCAGACGTACCTAAAAACCCATATTTGCAAGTTACTATATGATTTTTTTTTTCTCTTTGTAAAATTTGTGCCGATTGAGGGCAATCGACTTAAGAGGGGAAGACTTAACACGAGCTTTGTTAATTTTCACCCAACAATAGCTGACTTGACACTTGTACCGATTTTTGACTAAAGTCAATAATCGCCGCATCAACAATAGCTAAAACTAATAAACAGGAAATCGCGTTCCAATTAGTTAACACGAGCTTCATTAATTTTTACGCAATAATTGCTGATTTAACACATGCACCGATTTTGACCAAAGTCAATAATCGTCGCATCAATAGTAATAGCCAAAATCTAGTAAACAGGAAATGATTGCAAAGCACTTTAACTATTGCGTCTGCTACATGAAATAAAAAACATTCTTAAATGAACAATTTAATATTAAGTATTTTTGTTGAGTCAGCAATTTACAACTATAAAAACCAATTACTTGTAATCACTAGTTTTAAGTTTATGTTTGACTTCAATAAATGCGGTCATGCTGTCCTACTAAAAATATATTTTTTTTGTTACCTTAATCCGAAGGAACATAACTTATAGTATATATCTCATAGAACCGATTCAGATAAGAAACTTTCACAATTTCTACCCCATTTTAACACCTATAAGCTTCAAATTTCACCGATTACTTACGTATATAGTATATAATATTGTATAAAAAATCATAGAGATCGGTGATATATAAAATATATATATGTGATGGTATATATAGTATATATATATAGTATATATATATTTTTTTGCGATTTCGGCCCCATTTTAATAGCTAGAAGCTTCAAATTTCACCATATGCTTACGTGTGTAACATATATTGATGTCTGAAAATCATTGAGATCGGTGGTATACATAGTATATATCTCATACAACCGATTGTTCAGATAAGAAACTTTGCGCAATTTCAACCCCGTTTTAATAGCTAGAAGCTTCAAATTTCACCAAATGCTTACGTATATAGCATATATTGTTGTCTGAAAAAATCATAGAGATCGGTGGTATATATATTATATACCTCATATAAACTGTAATTTTTGCCCTTTTTTACGGCTAGAAGCTTCAAAATTCATCAAATTTCATCGAATAGTTACGTTTACGTCATATATTGCTGTTACATTAATGATATTAACTCAATTTTTAAATATAGTTCAATAAAATTGTTTGCTGACGATGCACTAATTTGGATAAGTGGTAGAAACGAAAATGATTTAAGAAATAAATTACAAAGTGACTTAAATGTCCTTTATATTTGGTTGTGCGCTAACAAACTTAAACTTAATATCGAAAAAACTAAACACATGTTAATAACTAGAAAGAATGTTTCCGATATTCGTACTCTCAAAATAAATAATTCAGAAATTGAAAACGTAGATACTATTAAATACCTTGGTATCGTAATAGATTGTAAATTAAAATTCAACGCCCATGTCGCTTATATAACAAATAAAATAGCAACTAAAATATGGTTTATGCAAAGAATCAGCAAAAACCTAAGTAATTACTATAAAACTAAAGTATATCGATCTGTTGTTGAACCTTACTTTTTATATTGCTCTACAATTTTATTTGTTATGAAAGATTCGCAAATCGATAAATTGCAAAAAATGCAGAATAAAGCTATGCGATTCATCTTAAACAAACGTTATGCTACCCCAATAAACGATATGCTACTTAGTTTAAATTGGATGATCGTGACAAATATTTTTCTTTACGATGAAGTTTATATACAATATAAAAACCGGAAATTTACTTGAATACTTAACAACAAATATTAAAGTTAATTATGATGTCCATGGAAGATATACAAGACAAAAAAATGATTTCAAATTACCTAATTATAAAACAGAATCTGAACAGAATAGTATTTTTCACAAAGGGTTAAAATGCTTCAATGAACTACCTGAATACATAAAAAATAGTGATAATAACTTATTTAAAAAAAGGTTATACACTTACGTCAAGTCTTTGAGGATAAAATAAATACTAAGAGCTGAGCTGGTTTGTGATACGTATACCTAATTTATATAGATATCTAATTCTAAAATTACAAATTTCCTCGTTTATATATATATATATATATATATATACATATATATATATATACATATATCTATTTATACTGATGTACCTATTGTTAAACTACTGTACCTATTGTTAATTAATGCAATAATTTTTTTCAATTGTATAAGGTAGGCTCTTCGAGTTGTAATAAATAAATGAAATGAAATGATAATGAAATAAGTGATTCGTAGTCATAGTTTTTACACGCAGACCACAAAAAACCTGAAACTTTGCATCCTCACACAAAGTACCTACCTGTTTTTTATTTTATATTTATCTTAAAAATCGTTTAGGTATGTAGATATGTTCACTATATATTTCTTATCTTATACATCCGATTATTCGGAGATTACGAACGGGATAAGATTATTGTTCAATCCCAATCATGAAAGGTATGAAGTCTTTGGCACAGCCGAAGACAGTCCCGCTCTTACTTGTTTATTTTATATTTGTCTTAAAAATTGTTTAGGTATGTAGATCTGTCCACTATATATTTCTTATCTTATACATCCGATTACTCGGATATTACGAACGGGATAAGGTTATTGTTCAGCCCCATTCATGAAAGGTATGAAGTCTTCGGCACAGCCGAAGACAGTCCGATTCTTACTTTTTTAAAACTAGTTTTGCAGCGAGAATAGTTGGAATGTTCGTAAATAATGATACCAAATCAAGGAAACTAATATGTCTTCGTCATGGACCTTTATGGTATTTAGCCGTTCTTTAAACTCGAAAGAATTTTTAATACTGTGGTCATTGGATACTAAATTTTTAAGGATATTTCCTACATACCTAGACAAGTTGTAGCATGGAACGTTAGTTGATGATACAATTGAGCATTGCATCAGTATTTCCATGGGTACTACCTTTTCGATGTTCAATGGAAAAGTCATAGCTTTGTAGTCGCTCAATCCACCGTGCGAATTGTCCTTCTGGATCACGGAGCTGCAAGAGCCATTTCAACGCTGCGTGATCTGTCCTGACGCGGAATCGCTGGCCGTAGAGGTACTTGTGAAAATGTTTAATGCACTCTACCAGTGCCAGCAGTTCTCTCCGTGTAACGCAATAATTCCTCTCTGGTTTTCCAATTGAACGACTGTAATATGCAACTACCTTCTGTGCATCGACCAATTTTGATAGAACGGCTCCCATAGCATATCCACTCGCATCTGTATCTAGAAAAAATGTTGCTCCTGGAATCGGATATTCCAACATTGGGGCAGTGCACAACCGCTCCTTCAATATTTGCAAAGCCACCTCTTGCTCCTTCTTCCATTCAAAAGCTTTATTTTTCCTTGTAAGCTCATGGAGGTTATGGGCTACGCTGGAAAAGTACGGTGCAAATCGGCGGTAATATGTGCACAGCCTAAGGAAACTTCTCAATTCATGCAGGTTCTGTGGTCTTGGCCAATCCTTTACAGCCTCTATCTTTTCGTTCGCAGTGCAGATGCCCTCTGTCGTTAACTTGTGACCCAAATAATTTTCTTCCTTTTTAAAAAGCGCACACTTTTTTGGACTTAGTTTCAGACCAGCGCCAGCTATTCTCTCGAAAACTTCCTCCCAGTTTTTAAGATGTTCATCAAAGTTCTTGCCCAATACGACGATGTCGTCCAGGTATACCAAGCATGTTTTCCAATGTAGTCCTTTCAATACCTGATCCATAAGTCTCTCAAAAGTAGCTGGTGCATTACGAAGTCCAAAAGGCATTACTGTAAATTGCCAAAGACCATCTCAGACGCTGAAGGCTGTTTTTTCTTTGTCTTCCTCCTTCACCTCCACTTGCCAGTAGCCACTTTTCAAGTCCAGTGTGGAAAACCATTTCGTACCAGAGAGCGAGTCCAGAGTATCGTCAATTCTTGGCAATGGGTAGCTATCCTTTTTCGTAACGGCGTTCAACTTGCGGTAGTCCACGCAAAACCTAATTTACCCATCCTTCTTCTTCGTAAGTACCACCGGTGAGCTCCATGGACTAGCTGATTGTTCGATGACGCCACTGTCGCTCATTTCTTGTACGATTTGACTCACAACTTCCCGCTTCGCCAGTGGAACACTACGAGGAGCTTGACATATCGGCCTCGCATCTCCAGTGTCAATTTGATGCTTCACAACATTGGTGCGGCCTGGTTTGGAACTATCCTGGTCAAATATGTTTGCGTACTTTAGGAGCAGTTGCTTTGCCTTACTCTGATAATCTTCCTCTATCCCCTCTGCCCATGCCCTGATGTCATTTGAAAGATCAGTCTTGCTAGTTGAAACGTGTTCCTGGAGCTGTTCACAGTTAATAACTACTTCAGCCCCATATTCCCAATATAGCTCCTTTGGTCAGTTTTGATGGTGACTTGAACTCATTGAGTACTCTTACCGGTCAACGTATATACAGCCAGGGTTTTTCATACAAGTACGTTCAGTTCTGATTTGTTTGCTGCTTCGACAACCCACAATTTGTTTGTCACACAATCTCCATCAACATTTGCCCAGATGACTGCTCCTGATTTTGCTGGTATTTGCTGACTTTCTTCCACCAGCACTCGTTTACTGCTGTAGTCTCTCTCGTAGCTGAAATTAAGTGGTCCATCCATGTTCTTATATCGCATCGTCTTGCTTTGCATGTCGATCTTGATGCCCTGGTCGAATAATAAGTCCACTCCAATTATGATTTCTTCAACAATCTCTGCCACTAAAAAATTGTGTACTACCGTGACGTTCCCAATTGCGACTTCACGTGCTTCTTCTCCTAGAACCGTAGTGTCATCTCCAGTGGCTGTACGTAATCTTGCTCCATGCAATGGTCTTATCTTTTTATTGACTATATCCCCTCGAATGATGGAATGAGATGCACCCGTATCTACAGTAAGAAAACGTTCCTTTCCATCCACATGTCACCCGACAGTAAGATTGTTTGATCTTCTTCCAGTTTGCGAGATAGAGTTATGGGGCGTGCAATTGAGGGAGCCAGCTTTCGCCCCTTGCGGCTGACTCTCTTTGGTTTAACGATTGAGTGGACTTGGAGATTTGCTCATCTGCGTCAGCCCTGCGTTTACGGCCACACACATTGTTGGAAGTATTAGGACCGGTGTTTCAATGACGTGCAATGTGACCTGGGTTGCCGCACTTGAAACATTTCATAACTCCCGCATTTTTCTGTTGTGGTCCCTTCAGTGCTCCCAAAACTGCGTCTACCCAATCTGGCTTTTCCACTTCCACACGATGGGTTTTGTACGCTGGCTTACTCAAAAGTGACGCTGTTTCCTGAGTCAATGCATGGGATACCGTTTCAGCAAATGTTTGCTTTGGGTTCGCGTATGTGGCTCGCTTCGTTTCGACGTACCGTATGCCATTTATAAAGCTCTGAATATTTACCCTTTCAGTGTATTCCACGGGTGCTTCCGCATTTGCAAGATGAGCCAATCTCTCAATCCGAGGCAAACTCCTGCAAAGTCTCATTCGCTCTTTTGCAACTCAATTTGGTATATCTGTTTTCTATGCTCGCTTCCGTATCGCCTCTCTAGAGCACTCATCAAAGTTTCGTAGTTATTCCGCTCTCCCTCGGGAATCGTCTCTAGGATTTCAGCAGCAGATCCTTTCAATGTCAGGAATAGTGCAGCACCTTTATCTTCAGCATTCCAGTTGTTCACTGTTGCGGTCTTATCACACTGGAGCTTAAATACCTGGAAAGGAACAGAGCCGTCAAAAGATGGAGTTTTTACCTTCGTATTGCTTGCTGAAACAAATGGGCGAATTAGTTGCAGCTCCTGTATACGACCTTTTAAAGCATCTGCCTCAGCCTCGATTTTGTTCTCAAACTACATTATTTTTTCGTCCATACGTGCTTCTAGTTGTGCAGAGTTCTGCGATGATACCTGTGTTGAAATTTGTCCCGAAATTTCGGATATACGTGCCTCCTGTGCTTCAATCCTGGATGCTATTTGTGACGACATTTCGGATATACGTGCCTCCTGTGTTTCAATCCTGGATGTTATTTGTGACGACATTTCGAATATACGTGTCTCCTGTGATTCCATTTGGGATACCATATATATCTTCTGTTCTTCCAGTTGAGTTTCCATCTTGGATGTAGTCTGTGTCGACATTTCTGAGATACGCGTTTCTTGTGCTTTCAACTGTTCAGCCAACTGAGATGTCATATATGTCTTCTGTTGTTCCAGTTGAGATGACGTTTGCGACGACCTTGATGTTACTGTCGATGTTTGTGCAGATATTGCAGCCAATATCATGTTCAGGTCTGTGCTGGTAAGTCTCTGTGATGTTTCGTTTTTCCCTTCAATATTTGTTGTCTCCTCGCCATCAAAATGAAAGACACACTCTCCTCGTTAATTCCTTCTGCTTCCATTGCCTCTCGTAGTTGTGCCTGAAGTTGGAGTATAATGCCGGTTGTTTTCAATCCACGGCTCTCCAACTCCTTCTTCAGTTTCTGGATCTTTAATTCACTTAACTTTGCCATGCCCTTGTTGTCCTCTGGGATTTATTCAACAATTCTCCTTCTGACACCAATTGTAACGAATTTAGGCAATTCCGCTTATTTGCAACCTTCTGATAACGTTGGAATCACTAAACTGTTGAATAAATCAAATATTCAATAATGCAAAATGGTCTTTATTAGACTACTTTAAGGACTTCACAATAACACTTCTACTACTTGACAGATAGCGTGCTTAAATCAAACTGAATACCAATTCTCAGCTTTACCTCCTTCTATACTGTGTGATTTCTCGTTCGCGCTTCTATTTCCAGAATTTACTAGTCGTTTACCAGCTATAAATTTCTCAGCTATAACTATGGATGCACGATGCGCGTGTATATGTGAGTGATACTTCCACAGATAATTGCCTACTTTTGGGAGCATCTCGATAATCGCGCACATCACTTGCTGCATCGGTTTGCTTAGTTCATTCGCTTATTAGCAAGCAACATGACAAGATCTTTCGTCATTATATTTTTAATGCGCCCAATGAGGAGCAAAAGGTTTATACAATTAAATACATTGTATTAGCGCAAAAGGGTTGACCAACATTAAATATTTTTTGCTTTTGCGCATTGAAAGAATTAACAAACGATCTTTGCTTGTTGCTTGCTAATAACATTCGTCAACATTGCGAGCGACGCACACAATCGATGTTGCCGCGCCAAATGCTCAGTGACTACTAAACTACAGGGAATAAGAATACGTCTGAATTGAGTGCGCACAATTGTGCCACTAAATGCCGATGCCTGGTGTAGACGTAATGATTGATTCGTTTATGTAGATACAAGTGACTGCCTGCTTTATTGTTGTTGTGGCTTCATTTACTTAGCATTAGACTAGTGATGTGAGTATCTCTTAGTGTCACTAATATTCGTCACAATATGTTTAGCATATACATCAAATAATACACTATCTAGCATCTTCACTAAAACCAAACCCCCTCTCAAAACTTCACAATGAACTTCACAATAAAAGGTACAGAAAACGAAGGCTGCGATAAAATATATATAGGCACGCCTAGCGAAGTCTATGAGTCCGCCTAATTGTTTAATAATTGTTTGACGTTTCACCGCGTGCTGACGTGTTTTTATTTGTTCGCTTTGTTTTATTTTTCGTTTAATTATTTTCGCTAATTAATTATTGATGATGTGGCAAATGCGGCAAAGGTTTTGGTCGTAATGACAATGTTAGTGTGCCGCGTAGTGGCTTCTGCAGGAAGCGTTTTCACCGCGGATGCTGTGAGGGCGTCATCACTGAGTAAGATAAGTTTTATATTCGATATTGGTGCCCTGAGTGCGTAAATGCCCCGAAAAAAAATCCAAAGCTTTTGACGCAGTCCTTTCTTCTCAAAAGCTTGGATTGGAACCCATAATTACCTCATTTGAGGTCAAATTTAAAGATTTGTCCAACCAAATAAACAGTTTGAAATCTTTATTATGCGGCAATCAAATGACTGTGAACATGGAAAAAGTTAAAAAACACAAGAAAAACAATGCAAAGGAAAAAGACAATGCTAAATAAAAGAGCAGTAGTGACAGTATTTGTGTGTTAGCTGCTGAGATGAGTGCGCTCAAAACTGCGGTTAGTTCGTGTTTAAAATAATAGCAATGATCTTTGCACTTTTTGTCCTGCGCCTGCCGTTTCGCATTCGGCTTGCCTATTCCGTCATATAATTCGCGCTGTAGATTAATTGATATGCAAACTCTTGAGGTTAGAAGAATAATTCCAGGACTCTTATTCCTACATGGCTTACTTAATGGGAATATTGATTGCTCTCCTTTTCTAAAACTCATAAAGCTTAATGTTCTATGTATATCTTTACGTCACTCTGATACTTTTCATATTAAATGTTGCAGGCGCAATTATGCTCAGTATGAGCAAATAACACGAATGCTAACTGACTTTAACTCACTTTACTATAATAATATTAATATGGACATTTTTTCCAATTTTTCTATTTTTAAGTCCTTGCTTGTTTAAAGTTGTTTTATAATTGTAAGTAAAGTTTTACTTTACTGTATACGATATTGTTATCTAGTCTGTAAGGTTTTGTAATAAATATATATAATAAATATAAATAATTGAGCACGAAGCGGGCATAAGGAAAAAAATAATCAACACAGCGCTATCGCAACACACCACGTCAAGCGGCCACTCAGCTGATATGAAAAATGTCAAAATATTAGACAAAGAGAAACGAAGAAAGATCACCATAGAGAGTGGAGTAAAGGAACAAAACAGTAAACATAAAAGAAGACACGGATTGCATTTCCGCGGCTTATTTGTTATGCCTGTAATTCTATTGTTTAGTTTGACAATTGGTAATATCGTAATGTTTTAAGACTACAAAATTGAACATATATGTATATGTATGTAAGTCATTCGTTCGTTTATTGTCTTTGGTTTGTTTTTAATTTTTGGACATTGTTGAAATTTTAAACAATAATTTTTATAATTTCATGTCAAATTACGTTGGTAAATTGGAAAAAAAAAAATATTTAAATAAGTGCGGTTTCGCCCCTGAGGAAGCTAAGGTATTAAGCGAAACGCTGGGATGCAATAGTCGAGTTTTACTTGCACTAAAAGCAATATTATGGTCAACGAAAGCCTATTATAACACAGAAATATAAACAATAATTTATTGACCGGCTATAACTAAAATTAATCATCACGGAAGGCCTGCCGATAGAATACAGCATAAATTTAAACGTTCTTCAAGAACCAACAACAACAAAAAGATGAAGAACTACTACTTACACATGAAGTATGAATACGGGGACACCACTTGCATTACTTTAAAATGTCTTAGTAAGCAGAAACAAAAGTTAACCACCTAAAAATGTCAACTAAAGTTTTTGTTGGAATGCAAGCGATATAACATAACGCCAACCCATGTCAATAATGCCATCAAAAATATTACAATCAATACCACGTCCAACCAAGTAAAAAAGCAACTAGAAAAAACCAAAAAACTATTTCTTAACAAAGAATTTAACATTGAAGTTACACAAACAAATATAGACATAAAAATTTCCAACAACAACATACACCATGCGAAAAATAGGTTAAAACGAACAATTAAATAATACAGATTTTTCCAACTTTATCGAAAAACAAAACTTCTTAAGCCAAAGAACATCAAAAGAAAGAGACAAATCAAGATTACATACATTAAAATACCAACAAATGTGCGCTTTGTGTATCCACATAAACAAAGGGTTTTTGTAAACAAAACCAACATTGAATTTCCGGACGAAGTTAGATGGCTACTTTCCCTAGGTAGGAAATTCTCAATACTTACTACAAAAACAAACTTCACACCGATAAATATCATAGCCGAAATGGAAAAGGTAATACAAAATATAAAACACGACAAAGCTAAGAATGTTGCCCGTAATAAATGAAGTAATCGGGTATTGCAGTTTAAACGAAATGCCAGACACAATGAAAGAAAAATTCATCCTGCATGCCTTTAATAAATCAAAAACATTTTTAAATCAACTCAAAAACATCACGAGAACTGTGGAGATTGAAACCACGTTTTAATTTATAAAAACTTTAAACTATATTTTTCAATACGCCCAAATGTATGCGTCTGTTTTATTTTAAATTTTTCACAATAATGAAAATTTTTGAAAATTGAAAAATCAATATTGGAAATTAAAATATTGATAAAACATTTTAAAATTACAAAGTTCAAAGTAACTAAAATAAAAAGTTAAATAAAAATAATAAGAACCCTAAAATAACCGACGCAGACAAAGGCAATAAAACAGTGGCACTATATAAAGATGATTACATGACAAAGATGAACACAATACTAGACGACAAAAGTAATTGTAAAAGTTATGTTAATTTGTTTCGTCCCTCCCGAAATTGTCATCCTCCAAGCAGCTCCTTGCGGCAGGACTGCTACATATTCTCTTACTCCGGGAAGGTATCGAACCCAATCCGGGTCCGTCTCCTGACCCCGGTCCTGAGAAATGGTTTTGCTGCATTTGCCAGAAAAGAATCTTTTTAGGACGGTCATACTCCGTTCAGTGTGTTTCGTGCAAGGGATGGTTGCATCGGACAGGTTGTTCTGGGCTTGATCTCAAAACCCGACGTCCACGTAACTTTTATAAATCTTTTGTGGCTCCTTGCTGCTCACGCCCAAGGGCGTCCCGTAGTCTACGCCTAAGCGCCCCCCCCCCCCCCCCCCCCCCCACTACCTTCCAGCACCCTCGCTGCTCAGCAAGCCACAACAAGTACCCGCTGCTGCTCGCGCCCCACGGCGCCAACAACTCAAACAGCTGATACCACTCATAAGTACTACCTTCGTAGTAGAGCTGGTAACAATGCTGAGCATCAGCCCCTGCCCCCGTCTTCTTCTCCCCCCTCTCTTCTGGAAGCAATCGTGCAGGTCAGGGAAACAGACTCTTAGTCCCTACCTCCGTTTGCACCGTCTGCCAGCACAGAATATATAGGTTTGCGACATCCGCTCAATGCAGCTCCTGCCTTGGGTTGTGCCACTTTCCTAAATCATCCGGGTACCCCAATGCTTGCCCAAGGGCGCCCAGTCCCAAGGCCACAACAGCAATTGCGTCCTGGCCTTCCACAACCTAGGCGTAGTCACCCGTCACTTACCCCTAGAGTGGCGGCGTCACCCCTCATGCACTTCAGAATTCTGCAGTTAAACTGTAATGGACTAACTGGGAAGATTACGGAGATAGTCGATTTCATGAAGCGGCATAACATCCGCATTGCTGCGATTCAAGAGACTAAACTCACAGCAAGATCTGCATTGCAGACCTGCTCTGGGTATAATGTCCACAGGAAAGACCGCGAGAGCGGAAATGGAGGCGGCCTCGCGTTTATTATACACCACTCTGTGCAATATTATATATTTGATCCTGGTATCGACCGCAGGGACAATGTCTTAGAACGTCAAGGCCTATCTGTCCGGTCAGGTGAGGCAAATCTAGAAATCATCAACATCTACATCCCTCCTGTCACCTGTTGCCCCAGTGGATACCGCCCTAATATCGAGGCCTTACTCACTGGCAACAATCGCATTATCTTAGGCGATTTCAATGCCCATCACGACCTATGGCATTCAAACTTGCGGGCGGACGGTAGGCGTGAGATGTTGGCGGATCAAATAGAAGAAACGACGTTCTGCACAATAAACGGAGACGCCCCCACACGTATGGTAGGAAGCTGTCATAGCTCGCCAGATATCTCAATCGTGAGCGCAGAACTCGTAAACTGCGTCAACTGTCAGCCGATGGTAACATTGGCATCCGACCACCTGCCCATACTTATTTCGTTCGAGCGTACCGCCGACTTCATCGTCACCGAAAAACGCACTTTCATAAACTTCAAAAAAGGAAAGTGGGAAGAATATAAATCTGTAACAGACAGCAGCTTTGCTGCCCTCCCTATCCCGACTGATGCCCGCCAAGGGGAGCGTGCCTTCCGTAAGGTCATTGAATCCGCCTCGGCACATTTCATTCCCGCCGGGAGAATTCCCGAAATCCGGCCCCACTTCCCGGCGGAGGCCGCGAGCTTAGCGAGGGAACGCGACCTTATAAGACAGCTTGATCCAGGCGACCCCCAAATAAGGGATATAAACCAACGCATCAGATTGCTTGTGGACGAACACAAGCGGGCGAAATGGGAAGAGCACCTAAGAGGTTGTAACCTCTCTACCGGTGTAGGTAAACTTTGGTCCACCGTAAAGTCCCTATCGAATCCGACTAAGCACAAAGACAAAGTTTCCATCGCCTTTGGCGATAAGGTGCTGTCGGATGCGAAAAAATGCGCGAGCGCTTTCTGCCGACAATATATAATGCATCCTACGGTCGACAAAGATAGACGGAGAGCCAATAAACACGCACATAAACACAAATTCAGCGCGTCACCAATCACCATCACCGCTAGAGAGGTTGAGGACGCCATTGGTCGCGCTAAACCATCCAAAGCAGTGGGCCCAGACGGCATAGCCATGCCGATGCTTAAAAACCTAGGGAAAGAGGGTTTCAAATATTTAGCGCATGTCTTCAACCTGTCTCTTTCCACCTTTGTCATACCCGAGAAATGGAAAATGGCCAAGGTGGTCCCGCTACTAAAGCCTGGGAAACCAGCTAACGTAGGTGAGTCATATCGTCCGATATCTCTCCTATCGCCAGTGGCAAATACGCTTGAAGCTATTTTGCTCCCTTATTTCCAAGCACATTTGCAGCTAGCCCCTCATCAGCATGACTTCAGAAAACTCCATAGCACTACCTCCGCGCTAAATGTCATTAGCACCCAGATAAATTGCGGTTTGAATCAATACCCCCACCATAGAACAGTACTCGTAGCGCTAGACCTATCAAAAGCCTTTGATACGGTCAACCATGGCTCGTTACTGCAAGACCTGGAAGGGTCTACCCTTCCCCCATGTCTTAACAGGTGGACCGCAAATTATCTGGGTGGTCGGTAGGCATCGGTGCAATTCAGAAGCGAAACATCAAAACCAAGGAGAATTAAACAGGGAGTACCACAGGGTGGTGTCCTATCCCACTTTTGTTTAATTTCTACATATCTAAGCTACCTTCACCACCGGAAGGAGTCACAATCGTTTCCTACGCCGATGACTGCACAATAATGGCCACAGGCCCAGGCCCAGAGATCGATGAGCTATGCAATAAAATAAACGGCTATCTCCCTGATCTCTCCAGTTTTTTCGCCTCGCGAAACCTGGCATTGTCACCGACTAAATCTTCCGCGACCTTATTTACAACATGGACGCCTCAAATGTCGACCATATTGAACATCCACGTCGATGGCACTACGCTACCGACTGTCCTACACCCCAAAATCTTGGGTGTGCCGTTTGATCAGGATCTACAGTTTGGTGCGCACGCAACCGCAATTGTTGCGAGAATTCAGAGCCGTAATAAAATCCTCAAATCCCTTGCTGGCAGTACCTGGGGAAAAGATAAAGAAACGCTCATGACCACATACAAAGCAATTAGCCAGCCGATTACGTGCTACGCGTCACCCATATGGTGGCCAAGCCTAAAAACTACCCACTGGAAGAAACTACAGGCCTGCCAAAATACTGCTCTCAGAATCGCCACGGGCTGTCTTCTTATGTCCCCAGAACACCATCTGCATAATGAGGCGAGGATACTCCCCATCAGGGAGAGAAATGAGATGCTGACCAAACAGTTTCTGTTGAATAGCCAGAAACCTGGGCATCCCAACAGACATCTGATTGACGAACCAGCAACGCCTAGGGGCCTAGGGAGTCATTGAGGAAATACGGCACCTGAGAACCCAGCCGTATGAAGCGAAAAAACACAAGCAGGTCCTTGGTGAACTCCATAGACAGGCGTCGGACCTTTATGTCGGGAATTGCCCGGTGAATCCATTACTTGAAGAAAAATATCCAGAACTCGCGGAATAGGAACGCATACTCCCCAGGGAAACGCATGTCACTCTTGCTCAACTTCGTTCTGGATACTGTAACAGGTTAAACTCTTACCTATCCAGAATCAACCCCGACATACAAAATGTATGCCCCGCTTGCAATGTGTCCCCACATGACATCAACCATCTCTTTAATTGTAATGTGGAACCAACGCCTCTAACACCCCTTTCTTTATGGTCCACCCCTGTTGAAACGGCAAGTTTTCTTGGACTCCCGTTAGAGGATATTGATGACAATTTGTGATCGGTCGCGGCTACAACAACAACAACAACAAAAGTACGAATAAAACGATGAGGAGCGACCCTGTGAATAAGCTCCAAAAAAAGAAGAATAAAATAATAGATAAGCTTCACAAAAACAAACAAATCAATTCAAAAGAAAAACAACTATTAGCATGTTCCACTGCAATTGCCCCGAGAATTTATGGGCTTCCTAAGTTACACAAACGTGATATTCCACTTCGTCCAACTGTATCATAAATTAACGTTCCATGCTACAATATGTCTAGGTTTGTAGGAAATATCCTTAAAAATTTAGTATGGAATGGGCACAATATTAAAAATTCTTTCGAGTTTAAAGAACGGCTAAATGCCGTAAGGTCCATGACGAAGACAAGTTAGTTTCCTTTGATGTGGTACCACTATTTACGAACATTCCAACTATTCTTGCTACAAAAGCACTTTTAAAAGAGTGGGAGGAAATAGAAAAAACAACAAACATATAAAAGAGAAATTTCCAACAAATGCTAGATTTCTGTCTTAAAGAAAACAACTACTTCGTTTGGGGTGAAAAGCTGTATGCCCACTTATTTGGGATGCCCAAGGGCAACCCTCTGTCACCAACCATCGCAGATGGACGACTAACTTAACGACTCCATATCTAAACTAAAAACAGTACACAACATCGAGATAGATTTATTGGTTAAATATGTAGACTTCTGCGAAGCAAACATAAGAAAAATTAAACAAATTCTTACAATCAATAACTTTCCAAAAACACTCATAGACAGCTTAATTCGAGAGAAAATGTCAAATATTGAAAATAATATTAATACAAATACAACAAGAACTACAACTGATCAACAGTGTTAAGTACATACCTAGGTTAACCGAATACTTCAACAAATACATTACGTCTAACAACAACATATGTTTAGCATACACATCGAATAATACATTATCTAGCATCTTCACTAAAACCAAAATCCCTCCCAAAAATTCACAACAAAATAATATTGTTTATGAAATACCATGCAAAGGTAAATAAACCGAAAGCTGCGATAAAATATACACAGGCACAACTAAGCGAAGTTTTGCCAGCGGATTAGGGGATCAGAATATACCCGCGGTAGGTATGCCTGTCGTAAGAGGCGACTAAAATACCGGATTCAAGGGGCTGTGGAGCGCAACCCTTCAGGTTGCCAGCGCAATATATAGCTTCTCCAAACCCAATTTTCAACCTCACCTATCCGCGACTAGTCCTGTTTTACTAACAGACGAGGCTCTGGCGACCCCAAGATCCTCATGGAACTTGGGGGTGGGGAGGGAGGGGATGGCCTGAAGGTTTAATGTGGCCACATAAATCGTTCCCGAGATAGTCGGGCTAGCACTTTAATGGTGCTGTGATACCGGAGCGTACCGGATTTGTATGGGGAAAGGACCATCACATCGATAACACTCACCAAAGCCTTCTAGGAGCAACCTTATCGCTACAACAACAACAATAACTAAGCGAGGTCTAGGAGTCCGCCTAAATGAGCACGAAGCGGACATAAGGAGAAAGAAAATCAACACAGCGCTATCGCAACACACCACAATAAGCGGGCACTCAGCTGATAAGAAAAATGTCAAAATATTAGACAAAGAGAAACGAGCAAAGATCAGATACACCATAGAGAATTTATGAATAATGGATAAAAGAACAAAACAGTAAAAATAATTATGCCTTTAATTCTATTATTTAATTTGACAATTGTACCACATATAGATGGTATTAGCGATATGCTTTTAGAATATACAAGTAAGGAAGGCTAAGTTCGGATGTACCCGAACATTACATACTCAACTGAGAGCTTTGGAGACAAAATAAGGGAAAATCACCATTTAGCAAAATTAACTTAGGGTAACCCTGGAATTTGTTTGTATGACATGGGTTTCAAATGGAAGGTATTAAAGAGTATTTTAAAAGGGAGTGCGCAATAGTTCTATAGGCGGACACCATTTCGGGATATCGCCATAAAGGTGGACCAGGGGTGACTCTAGAATGTGTGTTGTACGATATGGGTATCAAAAGAAAGGTGCTAATGAGTATTTTGAAAGGTAGTGGGCCTTAGTTCTATGGGTGGACGCCTTTTCGAGATATCACCATAAAGGTGGAACAGAGGTGACTCTAGAATGTGTTTGTACCATATGGGTATCAAATGAAAGGTGTTAATGATTATTTAAAACGTAGAGGGCCTTAGTTCTTTAGGTGGACGCCTTTTCGAGATATCGAAATAAGGGTCGACCAGGGGTGACTCTAGAATGTGTCTGTACGATATGGGTATCAAACTAAAGGTATTAATGAGGGTTTTAAAAAGGAGTGGCCCTTAGTTGTATATGTGAAGTCGTTTTCGAGATATCGATCAAAATGTGGATCAGGGTGACCCAGAACATCATCTTTCGGGTACCGCTTATTTTCTTTATATATGTCATACCACGAAAAGTATTCCTGCCAAGATTCCAAGGGCTTTTGATTTCGTCCTGCAGAACTTTTTCATTTTCTTCTACTTAATATGGTAGGTGTCACACCCATTTTACAAAGTTTTTTATAAAGTTATATTTTGCGTCAATAAACCAAACCAATTACCATGTTTCATCCCTTTTTTCATATTTGGTATATAATTATGACATTCTTTTCATTTTTCGTAATTTTCGATATCGAAAAAGCATAGACGGTCGACTGCGTATAAAAACTGGGCGTGGCTTCAACCGATTTCGCCCGTTTTCACAGAAAACAGTTATAGTCATAGAATCTATGCACCTACCAAATTTGACAAGGATTGGTAAATTTTTATGCGACTTATGGTCTTAAAAGTATTCTAGACGAATTAAACGAAAAAGGGCGGAGCCACGTCCATTTTGATATTTTCTTTTATTTTTGTATTTTGTTGGACCATATCGTTACTGGAGTTGAATGTTGATATAATTTACTTATATGTATATTGTAAAGATATTAAATTTTTTGTTAAAATTTGACTTTAAAATTTTTTTTTTTAAAGTAGGCGTGTTCTTCTTGCGATTTTGCTAATTTTTATTTAGCACACATATACGAATGCGAAATTACAGCTTGCAAAACTTTTAAATTACCTTTTAAAAGTGGGCGGCGCTACGCCCATTGACAAAAATTGTACTTATTTTATATTTTGCGTCATAAGGTCATCGCACCTAGCAAGTTTCACCGCTTTATCCGTCTTTGGTAATGAATTATCGCACTTTTTCCGTTTTTCGAAATTTTCGATATCGAAAAAGTGGGCGCGGTTGTAATCCGATTTCGTTCATTTTAAATAGCGATCTGAGATAAGCGCCCAGGAACCTACATACCAAATTTCATCAAGATACCTCAAAATTTACTCCAGGTATCGTGTTTACGGACGGACGGACGGACGGACATGGCTAAATGAATTTCTTTATTCGCCCAGATGATTTTGATATATAGAAGTCTATATCTATCTCGATTATTTTATGCCGTTACGGATTACCGTTATGCAAATAAAGTTAATATATTCTGTGAGCTCTGCTCAGCTGAGTATAAAAATTGAACATATATGTATATGTATTTAAGTCCATTTTCGTTTATTGTCTTTGGTTTGTTTTTAATTTTTGGACATTGTTGAAATTTTACACAATAATTTTTATAATTTCATGTCAAATTACGTTGGTAAATTGGAACAAAATTTAAATAAATGCAGTTTAGCCCCTGAGGAAGCTAAGGTGTTTAGTGAAACGTTGAGACGCAATAGTGGAATTTTACTTGCACCAAAAGCAATATTATGCTTAACGAAAGCCTATCATAACACAGAAACAAGAAAAAAGTTTTAAATTGTTACTTAATGAACTTTTAAAATAGTATGTTCTTCTTTATATTTATCATTAGTCTATTCAAAGTTTGAGTCGAGCTTAAGGCCAGAATAATAATTTTTTTTCTAATGATAATTATTGTTATTTTTCAATTTTTCTATAATTGAAAAATTTTATTATACTCAGCTGACAAACCTCACAGAGTATATTAACTTTGTTCGCATAACGGTAATCCGTAACGGCATATACTAATCAAGATAAATATAGACTTCTTTATATCAAAATGACTGGGTGAAAAAAGAAATTCATTTAGCCATGTCCGTCCGTCCGTCCGTCCGTCTGTAAACACGATAACTTGAGTAAATTTTGAGGTATCTTGATGAAATTTGGTATGTAGGTTCCTGGGCGCTCATCCCAGATCGCTATTTAAAATGAATGAAATCGGACTACAACCACGCCTACTTTTTCGATATCGAATATTTCGAAAAACCGAAAAAGTGCGATAATTCATTACCTAAGACGGATAAAGCGATGAAACTTGCTAGGTGCGTTGACCTTATGACGCAAAATAGAAAATTAGAAAAATTTTGGACAATGGGCGTGGCACCGCCACTTTTAAATGACTTTGTCGCCAAGTGCTGGCGTTCACGCCTGTGGACGAGCGTCTCGCCGCTATTCGAATAAAAGCAAAATTTTTTAATATATCATTCATCTGCGCCCATGCGCCGACAGAGGAGAAAGACGATGAGGTGAAAGACACTTTTTATGAACAATTAGAACGCACATACGAGCGCTGCCCCCGTCATGATATAAAAGTCGTGCTTGGCGACTTTAACGCCAGGGTGGGCAAAGAAGGTGTTTTGGCCCTACAGTCGGAAAGTTCAGCCTACACAATGAAACTTCTCCTAACGGACTGAGGCTGATTGACTTTGCCGGTGCTCGAAACATGGTCATATCAAGCACGAGGTTCATGCATAAAAAGATACATCAAGCTACATGGCTGTCTCCTGATCGAAATACTCGCAATCAGATCGATCACGTTGTGATAGACGGACGGCATGCCTCCAGTGTTTTAGATGTGCGAACGATCCGAGGACCTAACATCGATTCGGACCATTATCTCGTTGCAGCCAAAATACGCACCCGCCTCAACGCGGCTAAAAACAAGGAACAAAAAACACAAGGAAAGCTAGACGTCGAAAAGCTTCAATCACAACAGACTGCCAATGATTTCGCAACTCGACTCTCACACCTGCTCTCTGAGGGCACATCTCATCCTAAAGGAATACAGGAGCAGTGGGAGCATATCTCCAAAGCACTTCATACTGCCGCCGAGGAAAAAATTGGTTACCGGCGGCCACGAAAAAACAACTGGTATGATGAAGAATGCCGCGTTGTAACCGAAAGAAAAGACGCTGCCTACAGGGCTACGTTAAAAGCGAGCGCGACAAGAGGAGTGTGTGAACGCTATCGTGAGTTGAAAAGGGAAGCGAGACGCCTTTTCAGGAAGAAAAAAGCAGAAGCAGAAAGGCGTGAGTGCGAGGAGCTTGAGCTGCTAGCCACCAGGAATAACGCCCGAAAATTCTACCAAAAAATACGGCGACAGACGGAAGGTTTTAAGACCGGGGCAAACTCCTGTAGGAATGAAAACGGCGACCTTGTAACTGATGTCCAGAGAGTGCTTAGATTATGGAGGGAACACTTCTCTGCTCTCCTAAATGGAGGCAGCAATTCACCGCGCAGAGATGAAGAACCCGATCCCACAATCGATGATGATGGAATATATGTCCCCCCGCCCGATTATGACGAAGTTAGAATAGCAATAACCAGATTGAAAAACAACAAGGCCGTGGGCGCTGATGGATTGCCTGCGGAGCTATTCAAGTTCGGCGGCGAGGAGTTGGTAAGGCGCATGCAGCAGCTTCTTAGCAAAATATGGGCGGACGAAAGCATGCCCAACGGTTGGAATCTAAGTGTTCTTTGCCCAGTCCACAAGAAGGGGGATACTGCAAAATGCACCAACTATCGTGGAATCAGCCTTCTTAATATCGCATATAAGGTCCTTTCAAGTGTATTGTGCGAAAGATTGAAGCCCACCGTGAACCGGCTGATTGGACCTTATCAGTGCGGCTTCAGACCTGGTAAATCTACCATCGACCAGATTTTCACAATGCGCCAAATCTTGGAAAAAACCCGTGAAAAGAGAATCGACACACATCACCTCTTCGTCGACTTTAAAGCCGCCTTCGACAGCACGAAAAGGAGCTGCCTATATGCCGCTATGTCTGAATTTGGTTTCCCCGCAAAACTTATACGGCTGTGCAAAATGACGTTGAGCAACACCATCAGCTCAGTCAGAATTGGGAAGGACCTCTCCGAGCCGTTCGAAACTAAACGAGGTTTCAGACAGGGTGACCCCCTATCGTGCGATTTCTTTAATTTAATGCTGGAGAAAATTATACTAGCTGCAGAACTTAACCGCACTGGAACAATATACTATAAAAGCATGCAATTACTGGCATATGCTGATGACATTAATATCATCGGCCTAAACACCCGCGCTGTTAGTTCTGCTTACTCCAAGCTGGAAAAAGAAGCGGTAAAGATGGGTTTGATGGTGAATGAGGACAAAACGAAATACCTGCTGTCATCCAGCAAAGAGTCAGCGCATATGCGCCTTGGCAACCACGCTACTGTTGGCAGCCATAATTTCGAAATAGTAAAAGACTTCGTTTATTTGGGAACCAGCATCAACATTAGCAACAACATCAGCACTGAAATCCAGCGAAGAATCAATCTTGCCAATAAATGCTACTTTGGACTAGGTAGGCAATTGAAAAGTAAAGTCCTCTCTCGGCGAACGAAAATCATACTCTACAAGTCACTTATCGTACCCGTCCTGCTATATGGGGCAGAAGCATGGACTATGACAACAGCAGATGAAGCGGCTTTGGGAGTGTTCGAGAGAAAAGTTCTTCGAAAGATTTATGGACCTCTACGCGTTGGCGATGGCGAGTACCGAAGAAGATTTAATGATGAGCTGTACGAGCTATACGCAGACATCAACATAGTCCAGCGAATTAAAACGCAGCGGCTGCGCTGGCTAGGCCATGTTATGCGAATGAAAGATGATGCTCCGGCCAAGAAAGTGTTTCTATCGGAACCCGCCTATGGAAGCAGAGGTAGAGGGCGGCCCCCACTCCGTTGGAAGGACCAGGTGGAAAAGATTTAAACTCCCTTGGTGTGACCAATTGGCGCCGGTTGGCGGAGCGAAGGAGCGACTGGCGCGCCTTGTTGGACGGCCATAACCGTTTAGACGGTTAAGCGCCAATTAAGTAAGTAAGTAATTTAAAAGTTTTGCAAGCAGTAATTTGGCAGTCGTTGAAGATATCATGATGAAATTTGCTAGGCACGTTACTCCTATTACTATATGTGTGCTAAATAAAAATTAGCGAAATCGGATGACGAACACGCCCACTTTTAAATACAATTTTTTTTAGTCTAATTTTAACAAAAAATGTAATATCCTTACAGTATAAAAGTAAATTATGTCAACATTCGACTCCATTAATGATAAGGTGCAACAAAATACAAAGATAAAAGAAAATTTCAAAATAGGCGTAACTCCGCCCTTTTTCATTTAATTCGTCTAGAATGCTTTTAATGCCATAAGTCGAACAAAAATTTACCAATCCTTGTGAAATTCGGTATGGACATAGATACTACGACGGTAACTGTTATCTGTGAAAATGGGCGAAATTGGTTGCAGCCACGCCCAGTTTTTATACACAGTCGACCGTCTGCCCTTCCGCTCGGCCGTTAACAAGATAACTTGCGCAAAAAACGATATATCTTAACTGAACTTACTTCACGTACTTACCTGAAGTCACTTTATCTTGGTATAAAATATGGCCGAAATACGAATATGACCACGCCCACTTTTCCGATATCGAAAATTACAAAAAATTTAAAAAATGCCATAATTCTCTACAAAATATGAAAAACGAGATGAAACATGGTCATTGAATTGGTTTATTGACGCAAAATATAACTTTAGAAAAAACTTTGTAAAATGGGTGTGACACCTACCATATTAAGTAGAAGAAAATGAAAAAGTTCTGCCGGGCGAAATCAAAAGCCCTTGGAATCTTGGCAGGAATGCTGTTCGTGGTATGAAATATATAAATAAATTAGTGGTACCCGACAGAAGATGTTCACCCTGGTCCACATTTTGGTCGATATCTCGAAAACGCCTTCACATATACAACTAAGGGCTACTCCCTTTTAAATCCCTCCTTAATACTTTTAATTTGATACCCATATCGGCCAAACACATTCTAGAATCACCCCTGGTCCACCCTTATTGCGATATCTTGAAAAGGCGTCCACCTATAGAACTAAGGCCCACTACGTTTTAAATAATCATTAACACCTTTCATTTGATACACATGTCATACAAACACTAGGTTCATTTTGCTAAAGGGTGATTTTCCCTTATTTTGTCTCCAAAGATCTCAGCTGGGTATGTAATGTTCGGTTACACCGGAACTTAGCCTTCCTTACTTGTTTTGTTTTTGGTAAGTAGACAATTTTTCAGACAACCTGCCATCGCTGCGCAGATAGATCCATTTCGAAGGGTGCTAAGCCCTCCTAATCAGTACGCTTTAGGCACGCTGCGCTAACCATTTAGCTATACAGCGGTGGTTTGTTTGGCTGATAAATTGCTACTTCTATTCCTTTTTACCAACTATATTTAATCAGCTTTGCGCCATCTGTGCAAAACACTGATAATGCTGGATTTGTTTATTGTCAATTACTTTGTTTCACATTCCCAAGTGCTCTTGGTTTATTAACAATTGTTTTTGTTTTTATCGGCCTATTGATAAATGATTCAAGGTTCGATTCGAGCTAAAGATCAGACCAATATTTTTTTTTGTATTGATAATTATTGTTATATTTAAATTTTTCTATAATTGAAAAATTGTATTTTGTTTTTGGAATAGTAAGTAGACAATTTTTCAGACAACCTGCCATAGCTGCGCAGATAGATCCATTTCGAAGGGTGCTGAGCTCTCCTAATCAGTACGCTTTAGGCACGCTGCGCTAACCATTTAGCTATACAGCGGTGGTTTGTTTGGCTGATAAATTGCTACTTCTATTCCTTTTTACCAACTATATTTAATCAGCTTTGCGCCATCTGTGCAAAACACTGATAATGCTGGATTTGTTTATTGTCAATTACTTTGTTTCACATTCCCAAGTGCTCTTGGTTTACTAAAAATTGTTTTTGTTTTTATCGGCCTATTGATAAATTATTCAAAGTTCGTTCGAGCTAAAGGCCAGAACAATAATTTTTTTTTCTTTTTTTTCTAATGATAATTATTCTTATTTTTTAATTTTTACATAATTGAAAAAATTTATTTTGTTTTTGGAATGGTTAGGTTAGGTTAGGTTGAACTGGCCAGTCCATGAGGACCTCACATAGACTGATTGCGTCCGTAGTGTTACCAGAAGTTTGTTTTAACGACCAAACTGAAAAACCCTATCAAAAACCAGGACCTATGTTATAAAATAACTCCGTCCTCTTGGCAAGTACTAGAAGCTTCCTAGGACTTAAGCCACTTCTAGATCTGACAGCTTTATCACTCCTAATAGCTGGAGTCTTAGCCTCGCAAGTGCAGGGCACGATCACAAAACGTGCTCCATCGTTTCCTCCTCCAACCCGAACTATGTAGGATGCTATCACTGACCAATCCTAATTTAAATGCATGAGACGCCAGAAGGCAGTGCCCTTTAAGAATACCCGACATGAGTATACAGTCCTCTCTTTTTAATGATAGAACAACTTTGTTAGTCTAAGGGTGTAAGACCTACACATAATCTTCGACCCTTTACAGCCCCGTGCTTGAACCCACGCCTTTCCCGCTTGGTCTATCATGTGTACCTCTCGCCTTCGCTTAATCTCGCCCAGTCTAATTGGGACGTCTACGGAGCAAGCTTCAAAGGATGCGCCCTTTTTAGCTAGTTCATCCGCTTTTTCATCTATTCCCATATGCCCTGGGACCCAATATAGATGTATGCTTCTCCCTGTCCCGATTCTCTCCAGAGACTGCTTTCACTCTAACACGCATTTGGATGCTGTGCTATGCGAGATTATTGCCTTAATTGCTGCTTGACTGTCAATATAAAAGTAAACACCGTTGCAGCTTAAGCTATTCTCTTCCAGGCTTTCTACTGCTTTGGTTATGGTTAATATTTCCGCTTTGAAAACGCTACAGTAATCCGGCAGCCTGTAGGATCTGCTTATTTCCGGGTCAGCACAGTATACCGCAGACCCTACTCATTCCACTACTTTGGAACCATCTGTGTACACTAGACTGGTCGTGAATTTTTTTTTTGGAAAACCTTTGATTTTTTCATCTTAAAATATGAGGTTATGTGTAAAAAGAAACAGTATAATTTTTCAGCTCGATCCGATCATCCCTTAACGTGCCTTGTGAAGGCCAAATTACGTAGAACTTCAAAAAAATTACCATTTTTACGATTTTTAGTGTCATTTTTCACTTTTTTGAAGTTTGTTCAAATTGTTTTTAAAACGACAAAAGAACAAGTTAAAGAAGTGTAACAAAACATTTGTTTTAATTCACTGTTTTTTTTATTAGTATATAGTACTATTTCCAAAAGAAATAAAAGTTGATTACTTATTTAATGAGAGACGATTTGGTGCAAGATGGATAACTTTGCCTGTACTGCTCAACAACTTGCAATAAATACTCTTTATCTTCTTCATTATAAGTCAGTGATCGATTGAAGTCGGTGATCAATTTCAATGTCTCTCAGCAGCGCCATTGACTACAGTTAAATGTTGACAAATTCCTTTTCCTGCCTTATAATCTTCTCTCTCTTGCCATGTGGAAGGATCCGATTGCAAAAAACCTATTCCTAAACGTGTGAAGAATGCTTTAGTTCTTGGTGAAACAAAATTACTTATATCCTTGCTGCCATAGAGAAGTATATCGGGCATTGTTGCGGTAATTCGTTTTCGAACAGCATTGTCATCTTGGTTTTCTTGATTAATTGCTTTTACCATTTTTTGCTGAATATGCAAGGGACTTTTTTCATCAAAAAATTAAAGGCCAACAGCTTCTTCCGACAAGTACCATAAATGATTTTTTATTTTTTGTAATAAAGCATTGGACACTTTTTTATCAAAATAGGCAATCGAATCTTGAATCAGCCTTAGGTCATTATGTGGGGCAGCTATTGGATCTACACAACGAAACCAATACGGAACGTAGATGCAGATTAGAAAAATACAAATGCTTCGTAGACTCTTTTTCTCTGAAGTTGTTAATTTGAATTGGTTGCGAAACAGAAAAATTTTGTAACAATACAGACACTTCGACATAAACCTTGCGTGCGATGTTGCGCCAGGTGACCGAACTTCTGAAAAACTTGGTACGTCTTCCCCAACAAAGAGTAGAGATAGTTGTAACAGCTCCTTATAATCAGCACGAATGTGAAGTTTATTTAACGTAGTCAAGCAGAACTTCTTAAAAGTATCTATTTCTGCTATTGCTAAGACTCGCCGAACTTCTACGTCCGATATTCCACTTTTGAAGGATTTAGGG
The DNA here is from genome assembly GCF_040869045.1 of Eurosta solidaginis. Lineage (NCBI taxonomy): Eukaryota > Metazoa > Arthropoda > Insecta > Diptera > Tephritidae > Eurosta > Eurosta solidaginis. The sequence goes on along the minus strand of NC_090320.1, from coordinate 165,588,747 downwards.
TTAATATTTTTCCGGTAGCTAGAAAAACGATTGAAAAGTGGAACATCCGGGGCTGATGATTTACCAAAATTCAATTGAAACACTGCTTTTACTAACAGCTCGCTAATATGATGACGACATGGGAAGAAAAGTAGAGTGCGGCCTATTCTTTTTTCAAGCAGGAAAGCAGCTCCATTATTAAGTCCAGTATTAACAGCCGTTGTATCAAATGATACAATTTCCACTAATTCTTCGAGTTTCCATGCGCACAAAAAATTATAAATTTCTGCAGATATAGTCTTTCCCTTTGAATTTTCCATTTTAGGTATACCTAGCAGTTTCTCCATGTTTTGCCCCGTTACAACGAAAGACAAGCGATCTTTTTTTTCGGTGCCACTGATTTCTGGAAGAAGCTTACCATCCCAGTGAAGGACAAAATTTTCAGGAATCTAAAGCAGGATAAAAAATCAAACATACTTATAAACGTATTCAGAAATACAAATTTATTGCATTGCATCCATCAATAATCTCTTCTGCTTGTCTGCGACGAAAATTCTTTCTCATCGAATGTACTGTAGTTCGATTGAGGACTAAATCTTCCATTTTTATCGGCAATTTTCCACCATTAACTTCTTGCAGTTTGTTTCCGAAGGCGGAAACCGTTGCACTCACCAAATGCATGGCATCTCTTGTAGAGAGCATACATTTGTCCATACTCGCAAGCATTCTGTCATCAATGAAATTAATTTTTCCGCGATTTGGTTTGGTTAGTTCTAACCTAATGTCAGTATTTTCACTATCAATTATATCAGTAGGCACATTTTCTTCACCAGGTACACAGCCCATATCACTGTCTTCGGGGAAAATGCTTCCAAAAGCGTTAGTATTTCAGCAACTAGATATATGAAAGTCACTTAAAATTAAAAAAAAAACTGCAAATTTAAACTAAAATGTACTTTCCTTCGATTTGATGCTTTTCACACGCTTTCTTTCTTCTTCTATTCGTTGTTCTTTGCGTTTTTGTTTTCTAGCCAATACAGTATCAGCACCACACATACTACCTGGACGACCCTTATTCCTTTGAAGCAAAAGAAAATCTTTATCTTCCTGCATTTTTATTATATCCAAGGCATTCGGGGCTGCTAAGTCGAATATGTTGTTCTCAATTTTATCTAAAAAGTCTGCTTCATTTTTGCGATATTTTGCATATGGAAATTTGCAATTTTTTTGGAAATTTCTTCATTTCTGGTAAAGTATTTTTAATTTTTTTATACAATTGCCTTCTTTCATTGTAGGGATTTTTGCTTTTTTCCAAAATTCAATCGTGGCACCAATCGTGAATTTCATACTGAATTGCAAACTCATATTTTCCTTGCGCATTTTGTAAAATAATAATTGGAGCACCTGTTTCCCTGATGGCAACTTGGCCCCAGAAATAACACTCTCACAATTCCCCACTAAAAACATATCTTGCTCAGAACGTAGTCTTTTCTTTGAAATGCCCGTTGAAGATTTATAACTCATTTTTTTACCGATTAGTTAATTTTTAGCTTCAAAACAATGCAAATCCACCGACTATATTGCAAATATGGACAAGAAGAACAAGACTTTGTCAGCTGTTTTCCTAATTGCGATGTGTAATTGGCTTAAAGCGCAATAAAAAACACGATTACCTATATGCATATATTATACCTACTTTGAGCTCCACAAGGCACGTTTTAGCATCATCGCATCGGGCTGAAAAATTACACCATTTCTTTTTACTTCTAACCCCATGTTTTAAGAAGAAAAAATTTCAGGATTTTCAATATTTATTTTTCTCCATACGAGTTGCGGCCAGTCTAGTGTACACATGTATCGTTTCGTCCGCCTTGCGCCAACCGTCCGCCTCTATTGTGGCCTTAAGATCTCCCTCGAAGCGCAGATAGGGAATCAGGTAGTCTGTTCGTCTTGTGATTGATGACGCTATACTACTATGGCCATATTGTCGGCGCTCAAGCTGCCCCGAGGCACCGAGCCTGGTTGCAGTTGCTAATGCTATGTTTTTTGCTACCAGGTCTACAGGTTGAATGTGCAGAATGGCATACCGTGCAGCCGTCGGGGTTGTTTTCAGGGCTCCCGTAATGCTAAGCATTGATACTCTGCATACCCCCCCCCCCCTAATTTTTTAAGGTAGGATGTTTTTTGTTTGGCTTTCCACCAAACATGAACTCCATAGTATAGAATAGGGCTTACAATCGCTGTAAAAACTCAATGAGAAAGAGAGGGCGATAAGCCACACGTACACCCGAGCATTCTTTTACATGCATAGAGTGCCGTTGAGGCCTTCTTGACCCTCTCCTCCACGTTGAGCTTCCATGACAGCTTACTGTCTAGGATGATTCCTAGATATTTTATGCAAGGTTTCTCCTGTAAGGTCACCCCTCCTAACTTAGGCCTGGTCCAATTTGGGACCTTGTACCTCTTTGTAAACAAGACCATATCCGTATTCTCCGCATTGAGTTTCAACCCGACATTAGATGCCCAGGTATGAATATCCCAAAGTGCCCGATCCATCAAAGAACTAATCGTTGGAAGGCACTTCCCACTTATGACAATTGCAACGGCATCTGCGTAAGCCGTAAGTTTTACGGGTCCCTCATCGAATCGCCTAAGCAGTTGGTTGATGACCAGCGTCCACAGCAGAGGTGATATCACCCCTCCCTGCGGCGTGCCCCTGTCCACTTATTTCGTGGCCTCGTACAATCCCCACTGTGATGTAATCTTCCTGCAATTTAACATGCAGCCGATCCATCTGGCTGAATGAACTTTAATGTAGTTAATACCACCCATAATCACCCATTTAGAAACATTATTGAAAGCCCCGGCAATGTCCAAGAAGACTCCTAGAGCATATTCCTTATATTCCAGAGATTTTTCTATGCTTCATACCACTCTATGCAATGCGGTGTCTACCGACTTGCCTTTGGTGTACGCATGCTGTGTTGTGGAGAGCAGCCTTTCATCCACATTGGACTTTATGTACACATCTACCAGCCTCTCAAAGGTTTTGAGCAGAAATGATGTTAAGCTGATGGGTCTATAGTCTTTGGGATACACGTGACCGATCTTCCCCGCCTTTGGTAGGCAAGCTACACGAGTAGTTCTCCAAGAGTTCGGTACATGATGCAGCCTTATGCACCCATCGAATATTATTTTAAGCCATTCCACGACCACCGTGGTGTGATGGTAGCGTGCTACGCCTATCACACCGTATGCCCTGGGTTCAACTCCCGGGCAAAGCAACATCAAAATTTTAGAAATAAGATTTTTCAATTAGAAGACAATTTTTCTAAGCGGGGTCGCCCCTCGGCAGTGTCTGGCAAGCGCTCCGATTGTATTTCTGCCATGAAAAGCTCTCAGTGAAAACTCATCTGCCTTGCAGAAGCCGTTCGGAGTAGGCATAAAACATGTAGGTCCCCTCCGGCCAATTTGTAGGGAAAAATCAAGAGGAGCACGACGCAAATTGGAAGAGAAGCTCGGCCTTAGATCTCTTCGGAGGTTATTGCGCCTTACATTTATTTCATTTTTCATTCCACGACCGCTATAATTTAAACTTGTAGCATGGCCGGGAATATACCATCTGGGGCCGGCGATAAACTTAGAAAACGTCTTCACTGCCCATTTGATCTTCGCATCGGTTACCAAGCCCGGCACTTCTCGCTCCGTTTTCGAAGTGTGTGTGATGTCTGCTCGCTCTTCTGAACCGTCTTCCGATGAGAGATGTGTGTCAAAAAGCACCTCAAGGGATTCCTTATTATTACGTGACCATTCCCCGTTCCCTTTCTTTATTAGTCCCTGGACTATGTTTCCCCTTGCTGGACTTTTTTCAACCGTACTGTTTCGCTGGAGCGCTCTATGTCCGTACAGAAACTTTTCCATAAGATTATCTTCGCCATGGAAATTTCACGCTTGTAGATCCTCAGTAGGTCGCTGTACTCGTCCCGACACGCTCCGGTTTCCGCGGTCTTTGCGAGCTTAAACATTTCTTTGACCTGTCTCAGCTCATTTCTCCAACATGGCGGCTTTCCCTCTGAATCTTCTTAGAGGGCAAGCTTTGGTATATGCAGTCATAAGCGTCATTGTTAGGAATTCATTCGACTCCTCCAGTTCCTCAACATTGGCAATCTCTTTGGGTTGTCCCAGTTTTGTTTCTACCTATTTTTGGAATTTAGTCCAGTTCGTTGACCTAGGGTTTCTAAAGGTTCCTCCCTTCTCTACCCTCTTTAGGGGGATGCTGAAGCTGATATACGCATGGTCGGAGAACGATGGTCTATCAAGAACCATCCAATCGTACCTTGATATATCACGCTTGGAGCTCAATGTAATATCCATAACATTGCTGGATGTGGGACCAATGTATGTAGTGGCATTTCCCCTGTTGGCTATCTGCAAATTGGTTTGAAGGATGTAACAAAATAGAGGTTCGCCTTCCTCGTTGGTATCTGCTCTTCCCCACGTATTGTGGTGCGCAATTGCATCTGCGCCTATGGCCAACCGCCCTTTGCGCCCTTCCTCCTGTGCTAGCCTTTTGCACTCCATCGGTGGTACCTCCGCAGCATAGGCCATGTAGCAGGACGCCAGGATAAAAGCCTGCTTATTCTTTTGCTCAACAGCCACCACTATGAGGTCCTCAGTAGTGTAATTAGTCAGCATATATGAATGCAGCTGTTTCCTTAACATTTCTTCAGCTCGCACCCGCCCTTCCGTTTGCGCGTAGTAAACCCCAAACCAGCGCGCGCTAAGTCCAGAAACCTTTCCTCCCGATGAGAGCCACGGCTCCTGGATCAGCGCCACGTCAAACGAACCCTCCTCAAGGGTTAGGAGGAGTTCGCTCGACGCCACTTTACTGTGTTGGAGGTTTATCTGTAGGAATCGCAGCACCATTGGTCTGTTTGTCCCCCTCCAGCACCTTCGTCGTGACGTCATCGTCCACCGCTTGCCGTTTTGGTTTAAAGTATTCGAGGCCCCCTTCAGCCTCTCGTAACTGTTGTGCCGGATGTTCCTCTGTGCAAGTCACAGCACCATTTGGCGGTTGGTACTCTTCTAACACCTTCGTGGTGACGTCGGGGACCTCCACCTGTCATTTTTCCCTTTGGATTTTGAGGTCCTTTTCGACTTCGCCCACCTCTAGCTTTGCCAGCTGCGTGTACAAAATATTCTCCGCCTGCTTGTTTATTTGGAAGATGTAGATCTGCCCTTCCTCGGTAGGCCGAAATACAGTAAGTACCTTCCAATCCTGTGTCGGTATGTTCGGATTCTGATTCTGCAGAAGTCGCAGTGTATCCTCCGGCTTCATCACGCATGTTATTCATACCTTAGCTTTTGGTACCGTGGGTATTTGCGCTTTATCCACCACCTCAAACCGCGCGTTCGTGCCTTGCTTTTGGAGGTTTGGAACCACTTCCTCCAGTCACCGCAAGCTCGCGATGTTGTCACACGTTATCATCTTCACACCATTATACCATCAGAGGTTGGAAGGGGCTTGCTTGGTTGTTCTCGCGACTGCTACGATCAACCAGCGCCGGAGTCAGTGACTGCTTTGCCACGTCACTCATCTTCTCGGGGAAAGCCGGAGTTTTATTGTTATCTCCCTTTGGCACCTCCAAGAAAGCCGGAGTCTTAGCGTTAACTCCCTTTAGCACCTCCGGGAAAGCCGGAGTCTTAGCGTTATCTCCCTTTGGCTTATCTCCTACTACCGTAGTTTGAACTCCCCTATAACTTGCAGCTTTCGAGGTAGTTGCTACCTCGCTATTGGGGCCCATCTGTCTTACAGCTTTGAGCCTACTTGTCTTGTCTATGCTACTGCCCAGCCTCGCGGCTCTGGGACTGGGTCTTTTCTGCCTCTCGAAAGTAGGCTTGTCGCCTTCCGCCGAACCTTGCCTTTTAATTCTGCCATTCGACGCTTCTTCCTCCTCATACCGGTTGCAGAACCGAGGGTTTCCCGCAGCAAACCTTTTGTACTGCCTTCGACCTACTTCTACCGCCTCACGGGCCCATTCCAAGTGCTCGATCTCCACTTCTATTGGGTCGACCACTGCTCCCAAGCGTTGTACAATTCTTAGTGCTGCACGGTACTGCGAGAGAGCTCTATTACTTCCACTGCTCCGTACCCTTTTCCACTCTTCTAGTTTGTTTTCATTTGTGTGCTTCCCCAACAGGGAGTTCATAGAACCAGCACTACTCTCTCTCCCCCAGTTCGACGCATCGCTTAATCCGCATTTGCCGTCCTTGGCTTGCGACTCAGTCATCCTCTTATTATCGTCCATATTAAAATTAGGTAATGAGTCGTTCATCTTGGTCGTACGAACACCTGCCCAACAAGGCGGGCTCAACGGTCCAGTCTAATATACGGGGAAAGAACCGTCCGCCACAGCAGCGCCCCTTACTGTGGCAAGGCCATCAATAATTCCCGAGGTGGCCGGGAAAACCCGGGAAGGCTCCGTTCGAATACAGCCGAATTTATCCCCTGGCTGCAAATCGTCCAATAGGCACAGTCCGCATAACACCCTGGATTAGGGGGTTGGCAGTTCTGGTCACCGACATCCCGCCGCCTTCTTATGAGGCGAAACGGCGTAGATGTCAGTCCTAAACAGCTCCGCCTCATAGTCGGGCGCTATGGAGTTCGGCTAAGCCCTAACACCAACGAAAAGGTGGCTACCCTAGTGAGGGTTGTTTTTGGAATAGTAAGTAGACAATTTTTCAGACAACCTGCCATAGCTGCGCAGATAGATCCGTTTCGAAGGGTGCTAAGCTTTCATCATCAGTACTTTTTAGGCACGCTGCGCTAACCATTTAGCTATACAGCGGTGGTTTGTTTGACTGATAAATTGCTACTTCTATTCCTTTTTACCAACTATATTTAATCATCGTGGCGCCATCTGTTGCAAATTACTGATAATGCTGGATTTGTTTATAGTCAATTACTTTGTTTGACATTCCTTACTTACTTACTATTCCAAAAAACAAAATACAATTTTTGAATTATAGAAAAATTAAAAAATAACTATAATTATCATTAGAAAAAGAACTATTGTTCTGACCTTGAGCTCGAATCGACCCTTGAATCATTTATCAATCGGCTGATAAAAACAAAAACAATTGTTAATAACCCAAGAGCACTTGGAAATGTCAAACAAAGTAATTGACAATAAAAAAATCCAGTATTATCAGTGATTTCCAACAGATAGCGCAACGCTGATTAAATATAGTTGGTTGGCAAAAAACAGAATGCAATTTTTCAATTATAGAAAAATTAAAAAATAACAAAAATTATGATTAGAAAAGAAACTATTGTTCTGACCTTTAGCTCGAATCGACTCTTGAATCATTTATCAATAGGCTGATAAAAACAAAAACAATTGTTAATAAACCAAGAGCACTTGGGAATGTCAAATAAAGTAATTGACAATAAACAAATCCAGTATTATCAGTGATTTGCAACAGATGGCGCAACACTGATTAAATATAGTTGGTAAGAAGGAATGAAAGAAGTAGCATTTTTCAGTCAAACAAACCACTGCTATATAGCTAAATGGTTAGCGCAGCTTGCCCAAAAGCGTACTGATGATGAAGGCTTAATACCCTTCGAAAAGGATCTATCTGCGCAGCTATGGCAGCTTGTCTGTAAAATTTTCTACTTACTATTCCAACAACAAAATACAATTTTCAATTATGGTAAAATTATAAAATAACAATAATTATCATTCAAGGTTCGAATCGAGCTCAAGGCCAGAACAATAATTTTTTTCTAATGATAATTATTGTTATTTTTTAATTTTTCTAAATTTTGAAAAATTGTATTTTATTTTTGGAATAGTAAAAGGAATAGAAGTAGCAAATTTGCCAGTCAAACAAACCACCGCTGTATAGCTAAATGGTTAGCGCAGCATGCCTAAAGCGTACTGATGATGAAGGCTTAGCACCCTTCGAAATGGATCTATCTGCGCAGCTATGGCAGGTTGTCTGAAAAATTTTCTACTTACTATTCCAAAAATAAAATACAATTATACAAAATTTAGAAAAATTTAAAAATAACAATAATTATCATTAGAAAGAAATTATTGTTCTGGCCTACTTAAATAAAATACAATTTTTCAAAATTTAGAAAAATTAAAAAATAACAATAATTACTGATGATGAAGGCTTAGCACCCTTCGAAATGGATCTATCTGCGCAGCTATGGCAGGTTGTCTGAAAAATTTTCTACTTACTATTCCAAAAATAAAATACAATTTTTCAAAATTTAGAAAAATTAAAAAATAACAATAATTATCATTAGAAAAAATTATTGTTCTGGCCTTGAGCTCGATTCGAACCTTTAATGATTTATCAATAGGCCGATAAAAACAAAAACAATTGTTAATAAACCATGAGCACTTGGGAATGTCAAACAAAGTAATTGACAATAAACAAAAAATCCAGCATTATCAGTGATTTGCACCAGATGGCGCAACACTGAATAAATATAGTTGTAAAAAGGAATAGAAGTAGCAAATTTGCCAGTCAAACAAACCACCGCTCTATAGCTAAATGGTTAGCGCAGCATGCCTAAAGCGTACTGATGATGAAGGCTTAGCACCCTTCGAAATGGATCTATCTGCGCAGCTATGGCAGGTTGTCTGAAAAATGTTCTACTTACTATTCCAAAAATAAAATACAATTTTTCAAAATTTAGAAAAATTTAAAAATAACAATAATTATCATTAGAAAAAAATTATTGTTCTGGCCTTGAGCTCGATTCGAACCTTGAATGATTTATCAATAGGCCGATAAAAACAAAAACAATTATTAACAATAATTATCATTAGAAAAAAATAAAAAAAAAATTTGTTCTGGCCTTGAGCTCCAATCGAACCTTGAATCATTTATCAATAGGCCGATAAAAACAAAAACATTTATCATTAGTCTGTAAAAATTTAACAATTTTTAAGACTTAAGTAAACAAATATTGGCGGCCACCCGGGTGTGATGGTAGCGTGCTCCGCCTATCACACCGAGTGCCCTGGGTTCACACCGCGGGCAAAGCCAAATAAAAATTTTAGAAATAAGGTTTTTCAATTAGAAGAAAATTTTTCTAAACGGAGCCGCCCCTCCGCAGTGTTTGGCAAGCACTCCGAGTGTATTTCTGCCATGAAAAGCTCTCAATGAAAATTCATATGCCTCGCAGATGCCGTTCGGAGTCGGCATAAAACAAGTAGGTCCGGTCCCGCCAATTTGTAGGAAAAATTAAAAGGAGCACGCCGCAAATTAGAAAAGAAGCTCGGCCTTAAATCTCTTCGGAGGTTATCGAGCCTTGCATTTATTTATTTAAGTAAATAAATAAATTAAACAACATCCAGTATGGAGGTAATAATTGTTTACCCCAATGCTATTGTTGGAACGGTTTGAGAGGCCTAATCTTTAATCCGTGCCTCAGCCTGGACCATCTATACATATTGTTACGAATATTAGCAAAACTAAGGAGTGCTGCCAGCTCTAAGCCGATGCTAAGCAGTGACGTGAATGCATATCAATAATTCAATCATCATGTATCTACATAAACGAAACAATAACTGCGTCTACATATATGTACCATGTACGTATACGAGCAGCGGAGAGTCAATGCACAAATACATGCATATATATGAGATACTCATATAAGTATGCAATGAGAAAAACTATAAAATTGTACAATTGTAGTTACAGCTGAGAAGTTTGAGAGCTCATGGAGAATGCTAGTAGATTCTAGAAGATGCGAACGAGGAAACCAAAGAGTATAAAAGACGACAGATGTAGAGGTGCTGTAATTCAGTTTGATTTGAGTTGTCAAGCAGTTTCGATTAAGACGATATCTAGCGAGCAATAGCAGTATTATTTTGAATAGTAGAGTTTCATTGAGCTATCAATCAGTGTGGTTATTAAGCAAGCTATTCGTTGCACAGTTTGAGTGTTATTGTGAAGTACTTTAATAAAGGCCATTTTGCATTATTACAAATTGGAGTTATTTATGCAGCAGTTTAGTGATTCGAACTTACCAGAGGATTGCAAATAAGAGGATTTGCAAGTAAAATTCGTTACAATTGGTGTCAGAAGTGGGATTGTTGAATAAATTCCAGAAGACAACAAGGACATGGCAAAGTTCAGTGAATTGAAGATCCAGGAACTAAAGAAGGAGTTGGAGAGCCGTGGATTGAATACAAGCGGCGTTAAACTCGAACTTCAGGCACGGCTACGAGAGGCAATGGAAGCAGAAGGAATTGATGCCGAGTATGCCTTTTATCCTGATGAGGACGAGACAACAGCAAAAATTGAAGAGAAAAATGAAACACCGCAGACAATGGCGAAAACAGACCTGAACATGATGTTGGCTGCAATATCGGCACAAATGTCCGAAATGTCATCACAAATATCTACCAACATGTGGTCACAATTGGCATCCCAACTGGAATCGCAAAAGACAGAAATAACATCTCAACTCTCATCACAGATGTAATCACAAGAGACACGTATAACATCAAAGATTGAAGCACAAGAAACACGTATATCCGAAATGTCGTCGTAAATGTCATCTCAGCTGGAATCGCAGGAGAACCGTATAACAGCGAAGATTGAAGCACAAGAGGCACGGATATCCGAAATGTTGGCGCAAATTTCAGCACAGGTATCATCGCAGATCTCTGCTCAACTGGAAGAGCAAGAAGAACGTATTTCCTCGAAGTTGGAGGCGCAAGATACAAAAATTTTACATTTTGAAGAAAAAATCGAGGCCGAGGTGGATGCTTTGAGAGGACGTATCGAGCAGTTGCAACTAAATCGCCCAGCAGTTTCAACGAGTAATCCAAAGGTAAAAACACCATCCTTTGACGGTTCTGTTCCTTTCCAGGTCTTCAAGCTACAGTTTGAGAAGACCGCAGCAGTGAACAACTGGAATGCGGAAGATAAAGGTGCTACACTGTTCGTGGCATTGAAAGGGCCAGCAGCGGGAATCCTACAGACCATTCCCGAAGGAGAGCGGAACAATTATGAAGCATTGATGGCTGCTGTAGAACGACGTTATGGAAGCGAGCATAGAAAACAGATATTCCAAATTGAGTTGCAAAACCGCTACCAAAAAGCAAATGAGACATTGCAGTAGTTTGCTTCAGATATTGAAAGATTGGCTCATCTTGCAAATGCGGACGCACCCGTGGAATACACTGAAAGGGTAAAATCCAGAGTTTCATAAATGGCATACGGGACGTGTAAACGAAGCGAGCTATATACGCAAACCCAAAGCTGACATTTGCTGAAACGGTATCACATGCATTGACTCAGGAAACGGCCTCACTATTGAGTAAACCAGCATACAAAGCTCATCGTGTGGAAGTGGAAAGACCAGATTGGGTAGACACAATTTTGGAAGCACAGAAGAATGCCGGAGTTATTAAATGTTTCAAGTGCGGCAACCCAGGTCACATTGCATGTCCTCATAGTTCCAACAATGTGGGTGGCCGTAAACGCAAAGCTGGCTGAAATGAGCAAGAGCGTGTCGGATGTAAAGAACGAAAACTTGCCCCGGCTATTGAATGTCCTGTGGTATCTGTGTCGCAGATTGGAAGGAAATCAAGCAGTCTTACCATCAGAGGGAATGTGGATGGTAAAGAGCGTGTACTGACTGTAGATACGGGGGCATCTCATTCCTTGATTCGATCTGATTTGTTCTACAGGAGAGTAAAGTCATTACCTGGAGCAAGGTTGCGTACGGTCACAGGCGAGTATAATCAAGTCCAAGGCGAAGTGGTATGTGAGGTATTAATTGGAAAAGTCATGGTTCTACACAAATTCGTTGTGGCGGAGATTGTTGATGAAGTCATATTGGGAGTGGACTTCTTGGTTGACCGTGACATCAGGATCGATATGCGGAGAAAAATTGTGTGCTATAAGAACCAGGACATACCACTTAACTTTAGTTTGGAAAAAGGGTTCAGCAGTAAGCGGGTACTGGTGGAAAAGACTCGACAAAGACCACGAAAGTCAAAGGCAAAGGTTGATAGATCGAATGGGCCAAATAAATCAAAATCAAAAGTACCTGCGAGAGGAACACTGGCATTGACAAAACCTAAAAGACGCAGGAAAACGAAGCAACGAATTTCCGAGAAAGAATGCGAGGGTAGTTTCAAGCCAGAGCGCACTACTGTGGGGAAACGTGGGAACGATACTGATTATGCAAAGCAAATCCGTCCAGCGCAAGCTCTACGAAGTAGTTCATCGGCCAAACAACAGAGTGTGAAGGAACGAACCAGGGTATTGAGTAGTACGATGAAACACAGGTACCATGAGAACAATAATTCGAAAGGTTTCTTGGCGGGTGATTTGGTACTGTTATACAACCCTCACCGGCGGAAAGGTGTTCAATCCAAATTTCGGTGTAGTTGGGAAGGCCCGTACAAGGTTGTGAAGAAGATCAGTGATACCATCTACCGCATACAAAGCATTGAGAAACCACGGAGTAGAAGAGTGGTATATTTGGCGATGCTAGCAGCGTTTAGATCGAGAGATTTGTCTAATCGGGACGATCAAACTTAGGTGGAGGGCAGTGTTACGAATATTAGCAAAACTAAGGAGTGCTGCCAGCTCTAAGCCGATGCTAAGCAGTGAAGTGAATGCACATCAATAATTCAATCATCATGTATCTACATAAACGAAACAATAACTGCGTCTACATATATGTACCATGTACGTATACGAGCAGCGGAGAGTCAATGCACAAATACATGCATATATCTGAGATACTCCTATAAGTATGCAATGAGAAAAACTATAAAATTGTGCAATTGTAGTTACAGCTGAGAAGTTTGAGAGCTCATGGACAATGCTAGTAAATTCTAGAAAATGCGAACGAGGAAACCAAGGAGTATAAAAGGCGGCAGATGTAGAGGCGCTGTAATTCAGTTTGATTTGAGTTGTCAAGCAGTTTCGATTAAGACGATATCTAGCGAGCAATAGCAGTATTATTTTGAATAGTAGAGTTTCATTGAGCTATCAATCAGTGTGGTTATTAAGCAAGCTATTCGTTGCACAGTTTGAGTGTTATTGTGAAGTACTTTAATAAAGGCCATTTTGCATTACTACAAATTGGAGTTATTTATTCAACAGTTTAGTGATTCGAACTTAGCAGAGGATTGCAAATAAGAGGATTTGCAAGTAAATTTCCAGACTTGTTAACCACCCCATTCTTCTGTCCATTTTTCGTTTTTTGGAGCAGCGATCGCCAGAAACTTCTTATGGGTGTATGAGCAAAGCTGCATTGAAAAAAATTGTTGGCCACCAATAAAACAAAAATGGAGACGGACCTAATAAAAAGTACAGTGTAAAAATTTCGAAAATTCATAAAATAATATTATTTTAAAAATAAAACAAGTAAGGAAGGCTAAGTTGGGGGTAACCGAACATTACATACTCAGCTGCCCAAAACTTTTAAATTACCTTCTTTTAAAAGTGGGCGGTTATAGTCCTATTTCTTTCATTTTAAACAGCGATCTGAGATGAGTGCCCAGGAACTTACATACCAAATTTCATTAAGATACCTCAAAATGGACGGACATGGCTAAATAAATTTATGTTTTCGCCCAGATCATTTTGATATATAGTGTAATCTTTAAAATAAATAATGAAGAACGCCGAAGTGTAGCGTTAAAAAGTGATTGACTTTATTGCAGAAATGCTTTACTATATATACAGAATTTTCTATTTTGTATATACATAATTACATCAATACTTACAAGCTAAAGGTATCTACATTCTTGATACATATATTGTGTGTCAGCATATTATTTGTTATTGTGTAGATATTTGGCAGGCACATTGACAAACTGTCATTGGCGTTCGGTCACGTTATTAACAAATTGGTCAATGCGCCAGTTAAATGTAATCGGATATAGGACTTGCTGTCGGCAATTGTATGTGACGTTGAACTCCCGCTGTGTTGGGGTTAACATAACGTATGTAGATCGATATTGTAATATGACTGCAATATGACTATATGTGGTCTGCATAAAAAGTGCATTGGCGTAGGAGAGCATGATGCATAATGCTACAAACGTATTGACATAAGAGGGCACCATCCACATTAAAAGAGGCATATATAATTCGATACAATTGTATATGACCATTTCAGAGACTTAATGACCCACTTGAATTTTACTTGAGTTAGAAAAAAGATTTTAATTGCTTTTGTATTCTATTATAATTTTTCCATAGCGGTAACTTGATATTGACAGTGGTGAGTTTGTTTATGCCGTCATTGTTTGTTTACATTAGTTTGCGATTGTTTCTAATATGCTAAATTTTGTTATTTACGTTTTTTTCTACTATTTTGTATGTTTTTTATATATTTGTATATTTATAATTATGAGTAATATTTCGCATCAAGTGTTACCTATTGAAATTCGTTTTACACACCCCACTTTTAAGTGTGTCGACCCACTTAAAATCCGCTTGTGTTTACAAATAATTCTTTAACATTTATGAAGTAATGTTAACTTGATGCCAAAATGAATTTGTATGTTTACGTAGTTTTTTTTTGTATTTATTTGTTTACGTTTGCTTTACATGTGTTCTTATTATTTATTTTGTCATGTGTGTATATTTACCTTGTTTTTTTTCTTTCTTTTTTCATATGTGTTGTATGCTGACTTTCGAGTACGTAATACGAATTATGATTAAATTTTGTTCTTTTTTTCATTCTTTACATTTGAACATATTATGACGATTCTTGTATCTCTTTTTTTTTCATTTAAGTATAGTGTGTTGGCATTTATTTGTTTTCTTTGTGCTTGGCGAGTAAAGTGGAATGCTTTAGTTGAAACTTTTTTTTTAAATTATGTGAGTTACTAGCAGATGTTCTATATTGGCTTAATCTTATTCTTACTATTATTTCCTTAGCTTTATTATTCCTATCACTAGTTTCTACTCTATGTTATATTAAAGTAAAATAGTTATTTTTATCAATTTTCTTTACCTTATACTGTCCCTTATATTTATTATCTAGCTTATGGCCCAAAGGCGAGGCTTCCTAACTGAGACCGGCCAAACTTAAATTTATTTCCTTATTTTGTAGATTGGTTAAAGTAAAAATATTTTCCTATTAATATTTTCTATTCTAGTGGGGGTTAAAGTGAAAATATTTTTCCTAAAATTATGACCACTCTAAAAAGAAAGTTTTTTTTAAAAGGACCAGGGCTAATAAATTTATAATTATTTCTTTAATGTGGTATTTCTAATAACTAAAGATGAATAATTCTTATATTAACTATTTTTATTAAACAACGCTTTTCATAGTTTATTGAGTTTTACTAAACTAAGAGCATATAAAGTAAGAAATCGAAAAATTTAGGAGTTGTGATTGATGGAAGAGCAAAGTAGTTATGTATTGGTAGAAGTTCTATTAATGGCTAAGCGGAAGGTACAGAGGATGCAAACATTTTTCTATCCTTGAATTTTCTTTTCGTATTTGCATATTTTTCCTATTTGCCAGCAATATGTTTTTCATCTTATGTGTCATGCGATTTCTGCGGCGGCCACCAAGACAGAATCGTCATGATATTAATGAAGAATTATTTAATTTTTTACCGGGATTTGTCACATTCACACCCTCTTGGGTTTGTGCAATTGTTTGATCTTAGGTAACTTGGATACCTACCTTTATTATTTTAAATTTGCCTACTCGAGTACTATTATATCAATTTTCACCAAATTGTTCCTCAGGACAACTGTGTTATTCCTTATAAATTTCAAGTCCTGTATTGCGGGTATTTTTCAGCCTGGTCGAATATTGTCCTAAGTCAATAACTTTCTCAACAATCAGGTTGCTTGAAATTTTTCTCCGCTAACATTTTTCTATCCTAAGATGAAAACGAGCGCGACATGTCTTTTTGTTACAAATTTATATAGCGCTTCTCATATATTTTTATAGGTTCTCTTTGTGACTTTTTCTTCATTTTTTTTGTTTTTTTTGTTCTTATTTGCTGGTTTTTAGTATTTTGCATACTTCCCTAGAAACTACTATTGTGCATTGTAATATTATGCAAATTCCTGACTTGCCATTGAATTTAGGCGGGCCTAATGAAGTTGACTTTACTGTTTACTGAGACATTGTGAAGGTTACTTTTTGAAGTTATTTTAATTATTCGCTGCTCTTCCTCCGTTTTGGGTTTGGTTTTAGGTAATGGGTTGCGAAAAAAAGGTGTTTACTAGATACGATCTGTAACGTGTTTTAACTGCCTATACCCTGCAAAAATCGTTGGACCATGTGGTCCACTGGAGTACTTACCATTCTACTCCACTGTAATGCAGCGATGGAACAACTAATGTTTCTACACGAACATGTTGTAAGCCGATCATTCCTCGTTTTTAACGATTGTAATCACTACACAATGTTTATTGGACTGTGGGTACTCCATGGAATACTCACATGTAATGCGGAGCTGGAGTATATGGTCCGGTCCTAGGACATCGCAATGTTAATTGGACCATATTTTTTCTATGAATTGTGGTTAATTTTGGAGCACTCGCTTGGTCCATAGCGAGTACTCCATACATGCATGCATGGAGTACTCGCGATTTTTGCAGGGTATTTGTGCCTCATATAGTTCTTTAGCATCATAGCTATTGTAATAATCAATAGCATGAATACGCAACTTATTACGCTAGCCAAACACCTGGGACGTTTGGAACGTTTTTCGTATCTGATTCTATTAGTGGTTCATACTTGATTATCCTGTTCTCTGTTATTTCAAAGCTTTCTTTTCCTAATTCATACCCTGCTATTGCTATCATGATGCCGTGCGCAATTTTTGTCCACCACGACATTTCGAAATATAATTATTTTCCTGTTTCAGTGAGAAAAAAAATTTACCATGAAAACGTTTACTAAATTTAGACTTCAACAAAATTTTCTTTGTTTTTATGTAAGCATTCCATTTTACTTTTATTATCTTTCCCGTAATTCAATTTGGAGGATATTTTAAAAATTAATTTCTATTTTAAAAATTAATTTCAATGCCATTTTCAATGATAGCGAAAAAAAAAATTTATTTAGATTTTAACATTTAAAATTTTCTTTTTCAACCAAACATCTGGGACGTTTGGAACGTTTTTCGTATCTGATTCTATTAGTGGTTCATACTTGATTATCCTGTTCTCTGTTGTTTCAAAGCTTTCTTTTCCTAATTCATACCCTGCTATTGCTATCATGATGCCGTGCGCAATTTTTGTCCACCACGACATTTCGAAATATAATTATTTTCCTGTTTCAGTGAGAAAAAAAAAATTTACCATGAAAACGTTTACTAAATTTAGACTTCAACAAAATTTTCTTTGTTTTTATGTAAGCATTCCATTTTACTTTTATTATCTTTCCCGTGTTTCAATTTGGAGAATATTTTAAAAATTAATTTCTATTTTAAAAATTAATTTCTATGCCATTTTCAATGATAGCGAAAAAAAAATTTATTTAGATTTTAACATTTAAAATTTTCTTTTTCAAATAAGACATTTTAATTTTCTTGCTACTTCTTTTTTTTCGTAACATTTTTCTTTAAATTTTGACATTTAGTCTTCATTTTACTTAAATTATTTTTATGAATTCACCTAGTCCTGATTTTTTTTTTAATTCTAAAGTAAAAACAAAAGTTTAAGTTTAATGGTTTAGCGTCCATAAGGCCGCTCAATTTTTTCTAGACTCTACTTATCTTATTCTAAATAATGTTTGATCCTCTTGCTACCAATCCTGTTTTGCTGCCAGTCGGGGATACTATTCCACTCTATTTATGCATTAGCCGTATTGTTCTTTCTCCATGAATATCTATTTTGTAATGTCCTTCGTCATTTTGTTGATGACATACTCCACTCTATTTATGCATTAGCCGTATTGTTTTTTCTCCATGAATATCTATTTTTTAATGTCCTTCGTCATTTTGTTGATATTATTGCCCCCATGCTGGTATTTGATTTGATTCTATTGTATTCGTGCTGCAATAGCAGTTGTAATCCTTTGTATTTGCTTATTTAATTATTTCAGGATCCTTCGCCGTATTTTAAAATTCAACGTTTACCAAGATGGCAAGATTATTAATTTTTATACTTTTCGACAAAAAAAATTCCTTGGCAGGATCTCTGAGCAGCTAAATCTTTTAAGAAATTTTTGCTTGGTCAGCAGATTTTATGCTTATTGCAGATCGAACTGGCAGGATCGCCATGTAATCTTTAAAATCAATAATGAAGAACGCCGAAGTGTAGCGTTAAAAAGTGATTGACTTTATTGTAGAAATGCCTTACTATTTATAGAGAATTTTCTATTTTGCACATACATAATTACATCAATACTTACAAGCTAAAGGTATCTGCATTCTTGATACATATACTTTGTGTCAGCATATTATTTGACCGAATTCTAGAAATTTGTTATTGTGTAGATATTTTGGCAGGCACATTGACAAACTGTCATTGGCGTTCGGTCACGCTATTAACAAATTGGTCAATGCGCCAGTTAAATGTAATCGGATATAGGACTTGCTGTCGGCAATTGTATGTGACGTTGAACTCCCGCTGTGTTCTGCATAAAAAGTGCATTGGCGTAGGGGAGCATGATGCATAATGCTACAAACGTATTGACATAAGAGGGCACCATGCATAATTCTACAATAGAAGCATATATCTATCTCGATTAGTTTATGCCGTTGTTACGGGGTACCGTTAAGCGAACAAAATTAATATAATCTGTGAGCTCTGCTCAGCTGAGTATAATTATATATTTTGTAATCCTGATAGAAGATAAATACATTCCTTTTTAAATCGTGAGCACAAATCCGGCTAATAATGGTAAAATAAGTCATGCATTGTGCTTCCCCTTTGAAATTTGTGGAAAATAAAAATTCAACCTCCCAATAACTTTTAAATTCCATATTAAATGTTTATTTTAAAATGAAGGACGCAATCAATTTTTGTTAATTTGTTTTCGCAGTTTTTGAAAAATAAATGCTTTTTTAAATGCGTTGTTGTGGAGTAACAATTTAAATATATATTTTATTATTTAGAAATATTCAAAGTTTATTTTATTACTTCAAAAAGCAATTACATCAAAAATCAGAACCAGCCAGCTCAAGCTACCCTGACCTAAGGTTTGGCTGATAGACAGGAAAAAATACGGTCTGCGACTGTATGTCACAGGATTTGGGATGAAATAGAGGGACGAAATAATTTACATTATGGGCATTTACGCACTAATAACAAATACGGTAAAGCAACCATCACTTAAGCAAGGTTTTTTCTATTATTTATTTTATTCTATTAGATAAATGAGCGATAATCTTCAATTATCTTCTCCTGTTAATAGTGGTGAAACAAACCACGCATGTACTTCAACTTTCAAACTTTTCGCTAATATATTCCATATTAAATTTTTAAGATCAAGTGAGACGAAATAAATGTCACAAATAAATAAAACAAACAAAGCTTCATTAATTTCGTACAGATGAACCAAAAATATACCTAAACATATTACTTCAAAATAATTTTACACGAAATTATAGCAGTTTAGTTCCTAATGGGCACAGCAGACTAGCTTTGGTTGTGAGCGAGAGGATAGAAGGCGTGCGGTGCGCTTGCCTAAGCGTTTTACAACAAGTGCGTGAAAGCGCTTATGGGGTGATGACCGCTTCTTTAGAGCATGTAACTAACGATTGTCTCGGTGATTTCATCTTACACCGCAATGGTCGCGTGTGTTATTTTCATCGTGTTTGAATCTGTGGAGGTAATCCTTAAAACATCCGTGCTCAGTTACAACTGGGTTAGGTAAACCTCCGTTCGCGGTGCGTTCGTGTCAACCGCCGACAAAAGGCTTGGATGGACCGATGTGTCAAGCACACTTTTGTAGAGTTACTCTATCACAGATGCTAGTTTTGTGTGCTGATTTCTCGTGCTTTGGGGGACGCATTTTTCTTCTAAGAAACCATTGATGCACAAACATTGTATGTATCGTCGGCTTATATTCAATACCCTCCAACAGCAATTACAACGAAAATAACTTTAAGACAATAAAATGATCTCTGACTTACATTTCATATATGACATTAATGGCTACTTTTAAACTTAGCTTAAACGGTATTAATTTTCTCACTTATTTAATAATTTGGGAAAAATTTAAACAACGTGACATCAGGACGGACAAGGCGACAGCTGTTTCGATTATACCTTGTAAATATCTTCAAAGCCTTTTCTCCCGGGAGTGGCAGTCGAACCCGCACTCCTACGATAGTTGAAATGGTTACAGACGCATTCAGCTACGTCATGCCTTAGTTATTGTAAAGTTTTTCCCAATTGCCTTCTTGCGCATATATTATCTTCTACACATCACATAATTCGTATGTAGTTATGTGTTTAAGTTATGCATGTTTGTAAGGCGGTTTTCAGAGAAACTTGGTATTTTTTGTTGTTTTTGTTCTATTTATAGAACTACAACGAATTAACCAAATGTCTACTTATATGAGTTAACCGGGGATTGCCCGTATCGCTTTAAATGTATGAAAACATTTATTTCAAGCAATTTTCAATTTTATAATTTATTTAATAATTTGGGAAAAATTTAAACAACGTGACATCAGGACGGACAAGGCGACAGCTGTTTCGATTATACCTTGTAAATCTCTTCAAAACCTTTTCTCCCGGGAGTGGGAGTCGAACCCGCACTCCTACGATAGTTGAAATGGTTACAAATGCATTCAGCTACGTCATGCCTTAGTTGTTGTAAAGTTTTTCCCAAATTCCTTCTTTCGCATATATTATCTTCTACACATCACATAATTCGTATGTAGTTATGTGTTGAGGTTATGCATGTTTGTAAGGCGGCTTTCAGAGAAACTTGGTATTTGTTGTTGTTTTTGTTCTATTTATAGAACTACAACGAATTACCCAAATGTTGTATACTTATATGAGTTAACCGGGGATTGCCCGTATCGCTTTAAATGTATGAAAACATTTATTTCAAGCAATTTTTAATTTTATAATTTATTTAATAATTTGCGAAAAATTGAAACAACGTGACATCAGGACGGACAAGGCGACAGCTGTTTCGATTATAGCTTGTAAATCTTTCAAAGCCTTTTCTCCCGGGAGTGAGATGTGCGTTTGTAATAATTTCAACTATCGTAGGAGTGCGGGTTCGACTCCCACTCCCGGGAGAAAAGGCTTTGAAGAGATTTACAAGGTATAATCGAAATAGCTGTCGCCTTGTCCGTCCTGATGTCACGT
The DNA here is from genome assembly GCF_040869045.1 of Eurosta solidaginis. Lineage (NCBI taxonomy): Eukaryota > Metazoa > Arthropoda > Insecta > Diptera > Tephritidae > Eurosta > Eurosta solidaginis. Next base: position 165,567,462 of record NC_090320.1, on the reverse strand, counting down.
TGTTTACATTTTTCTCAAATTATTAAATAAATTATAAAATTAAAAATTGCTTGAAATAAATGTTTTCATACATTTCAAGCGATACGGGCAGTCCCGATTAACTCATATAAGTAGACAACATTTGGTTAATTCGTTGTAGTTCTATAAATAGAGCAAAAACAACAACAAATACCAAGTTTCTCTGAAAACCGCCTTACAAACGTACATAACTTCAACACATAACTACATACGAATTATGTGATGTGTAGAAGATAATATATGCGAAAGAAGGCAATTGGGAAACACTTTACAACAACTAAGGCATGACGTAGCTGAATGCGTTTGTAACCAATTCAACTATCGTAAGAGTGCGGGTTCGACTCCCACTACCGGGAGAAAGGCTTTGAAGAAATTTACAAGGTATAATCGAAACAGATGTCGCCTTGTCCGTCCTGATGTCACGTTGTTTAAATTTTTCCCAAATTATTAAAAAAATTATAAAATTAAAAATTTCTTGAAATAAATGTTTTCATACATTTAAAGCGATACGGACAATCTCCGGTTAACTCATATAAGTAGACAACATTTGGTTAATTCGTTGTAGTTCTATAAATAGAACAAAAACAACAACAAATACCAAGTTTCTCTGAAAACCGCCTTACAAACATGCATAACTTCAACACATAACTACAAACGAATTATGTGATGTGTATAAGATAATATATGCGAAAGAAGGCAATTGGGAAGACTTTAAAACAACTAAGGCATGACGTAGTTGAATGCGTTTGTAACCATGTCAACTTTCGTAGGAGTGCGGGTTCGACTCCAACTCCCGGGAGAAAAGGCTTTAAAGAGATTTACAAGGTATAATCGAAACAGCTGTCGCCTTGTCCGTCCTGATGTCACGTTGTTTAAATTTTTCCCAAATTATTAAATAAACTATAAAATTAAAAATTGCTTGAAATAAATGTTTTCATACATTTAAAGCGATACGGGCAATCTCCGGTTAACTCTTATAAGTAGACAACATTTGGTTAATTCGTTGTAGTTCTATAAATAGAACAAAAACAACAACAAATACCAAGTTTCTCTGAAAACCGCCTTACAAACATGCATAACTTCAACACATAACTACATACGAATTATGTGATGTGTAGAAGATAATATATGCGAAAGAAGGCAATTGGGAAAAACTTTACAACAACTAAGGTATGACGTAGCTGAATACGTTTGTAACCATTTCAACTATCGTAGGAGTGCGGGTTCGACTCCCACTCCCGGGAGAAAAGGCTTTGAAGATATTTACAAGGTATAATCGAAACAGCTGTCACCTTGTCCGTCCTGATGTCACGTTGTTTAATTTTCATTTTGAAAATTTCTCTATCAGCAATGAAGTTGTTTTTCAAAAGCAAACCCCTTTCGCAGCACACATTTTTATATCCAGGTATACTTAACTATAGCTTTTGTAGCTTCAATTGGATACCGTTGGGCCGCAATGGTGGGTCAAGATAGACATAAACTTTCGGATATCAATTATTATTTTATTATCAGTGTCAAAAATTATTTTGATTTGGCGAGGTCTTTCTATCTCTCCATCCATGGCTAACGATTCTGATAATACCTGCCTTGAGAATCAACATTATTGTATTCTATCTGGAACAGAAATCGGAAAACAGATTTAATGCTAACTACAGAATATGTAAGTGGATCCACAAGATTATCATTGAACGAAGAGCAATCGGGTAACTTTTTATACCCAGCTGTACTTGTACACAGGGTATTATAACTTTGATTGGATAACGGCTGGTTGTACATGTATAAAGGAATCGAGATAGATATACTATGTACTTGACTTCCATATATCAAAATCATCAGTATCGAAAAAAAAAATTGATTGAGCCATGTCCGTCCGTCCGTCCGTCCAACCGCCCGTTAACACAATATCTTGAGTACATATTGAGATATCTTTACCAAATTTGGTACACGAGCTGATCTGGACCAGAATAGATTGGTATTGGAAATGAGCGAAATCGGATGATAACCACGCCCACTTTTTAATATATACCATTTTGGAAAACACAAAAAACCTGATTATTTAGTAAATAATACACCTAGAATGTTGAAATTTGACGTGTGGACTGATATTGAGACTCTTCATAAAAATTTGAAAAAAGTTTTTAAAATGGACGTGGCACTGCTCACTTGTGATAATATCAATTTTACAAATATTATTAATCATAAATAAAAAATCGCTCAACCTATCGTAACAAAATTCGGTAGATGTTGCCTATAAGGAATGCTTTGAAGAAAAATCAACGAAATTGGTTAAAGACCACGCCCACTTTTATATAAAAGATCTGTATAAGGGTCGTGGACGAATAAAGTAAGCTATATCTTTGCAAAAAAGAGCTTTAAATCAATGGTATTTCATTTCCCAAGTGGATTTATAACAATAAATAGGAAAAACTTCAAATTTTAAAATATGGGCGTTGCACTGCCCCTTTTATGACTAAGCAATGTACTATGTTTCGGGAGCCATAACTCGAGAAGTTCAGAATAGAACCATATGTATATGAACGAGCCGGAGCCGTGCGCAACTGGCGCAACCAATATAAAAGGCTCTTATCAAATATGAACAGAAATCAGCTGGTCTATCAATCAATTAAAAACTTACAGCTTGCGCTGCCATCTGGCGTATGGTAGCAGTGCCGGTAATGCAGTGCAAATATTCACAATAGTGCCATAGTACAAATAGATTTCTTTATGTGCTAACAATCGTTTATTTTTAACAAATTATTTTAATAAAATATAGCATAACAAAAGCACTACGGCCAAAATTGCCCAAAGCTCTCTAATAGCCCAAATCTCCATCTTTACAACCAAAACTGTATTTATAGATTTGGATTCCAAATAAGAGCGAAAAAGGGACCCGTACATAACAACAGCAATTAGAAATAATATATATGATTATTGCGCAGCCATGTAACACTATTAAGCACACAAAACAAACAACAACAGCATTTCAAGTGTGCAGCTGGGTATGTAATATTAGGTTTCACCCGAACTTAGACTTCCTTACTTGTTGTATTATTGTTTCAGGAGAACGGCAGGTGTGACAAGTTACATACGTTTTAACATTATGACGCAGTACAATTTGTTAAGGCTGGAAACAGCCTTTAATAATAAGTTTCTGGTTTCCATTCATTGAACCACTAGTTCCCAACTCCGTCAATAGAGAATCTAACAAATGTTTACGCAATATTTTTGCGATATCCATGAAACTTGCAAATGAAGTTTTTTAACACGTTTAAGCTAGCTTCATTTGTATGTATGATTGTTTGTAACTCTCTAGGCTAGGCGCGCAAAGGAGTGTTAAAAACAAATAAATATAGTTTAAAAAAGCTAAAAAACATGATTTTATAGTATTGGAGAGGTCGCATCTCGAACTTTATCTTTCTCCCCTATAATTGCAAAAACACGCATCACCCAGTACTTCTGTCATCATCAACATTTTCATTATCCTCACTTTTTGGAATATTTTCCTTTGTCGGCAAATAACTCTTATAAATCCTTATTCTAAACATTCATTTTCTGTTTTTTAGTTGTTAAGTTGGTCTCAAAACATTCATCAAATTAAGTGCCACATCCAAAAAACTTTCATCTGCAAAAACCTCTATGACAATATATTTCTATAAAAATAATTTATATTAGAATAACAATATGCTAATTGGATTTCACACCGGAATTTTTCGTTACCCGTTGGTAGACATATACGCCGCCGACAAACGCCGCCGCCTCCGCCGATTTTCGTCGTTTTTCGAACGCCGCCGCCGAATTGTAAAAAAATCGGCGCGCCGACGGCGTCCGGCGCGGTACTATATTTTGTACATATTTTAGGCTATATAATGCTGATTATCTACATCGAAAATCGGTTCGATGTTATAAAAATGGGTATCAAATAACTCGTATTGCTATCAGCATTAAGAACACTAATACCAATATAAATTATTTTAAAACAGCTTAAAGTTATTTTCTAAAAACTACATATATTGGGTATACATTTCAAACCCCAGAGGTTTGAATAAAAATGTAAAATATAAGATTTCTTTTAAATGGAATTTAGTGTAAAAATAAGTGGAAAATTTCTGTCATTTCCTTAAATTTTTTATTATAGTACTTAAGTAAATTGTTAAAGGTAGGGTAAAAGTATACAACAGCGGTCGACTGCTAAATCGCGTCCAAAAATATCGAGAGGGGTGTCAAACTGCGCGTCTTGAACTCGTCAACAATCCGGAGTTGGCAAAGAAAAACTTCAACTCTGTAAAGAGATAGGAGTAAACCGCTGTTCTAGACATTACCAAATAAATAATATATCATTTTACAAGTACTAGAAGCATCCGGAAGGTAAAGCATTTGATTTTGTCATCTGAGAGGGTTTCTCTACCAAATATTTTCCATATTTTGTGTTTACGCGTTGATCGAAAATTTGACCAGTTATAAATAATGTATTAGCAATTTGTTCCGATAGTTACTATGTAAATAACAACAGTTTTCTTTTTTAAACGAACTATTCGACTAGATACATAAATACACAAGTTAGTATGTATGAAAGAGTAAGCAACGATTTTTAATATTTTAGAAACTTATTTATGTATATATACCGCTGGAAAATGAGTAAATCAAAATGAATCTGAATACTTTACTTTTCGCGAAGCCATGAATGCAGCCATTTTCTAAGTTCACCAACTTCTGTATACCACCAAATAACAAATTTAAGTGAAGGAAACCGCGATATTTTTTATTCAAAATCTTCGGATGTAGCTCTTTTTTCTCATATATTAGGTGCATTTGGCAAAAAACAGAAACTTTTGGCTTTTAGACATCAATTTTGGCGCCTGGTTTACAAAAATTAGGCGTGTTCTTTTTGAACCAAAAGTAAACCAATGTCGCCCGCAGCATTTTCCTCTGTTCTTTCCGTTGGGTTTTGGGTAACCGTCAGAGAGTAATGTGAGTAACTATCAAGTTCGAGACAACTGCTAAAGGTCGCGAATATTTTTTTTGTTTTGTTACCTAAAATATGGGCCTAGAATTTACACCAAAAGCTGTGAGATCAGATGGGGCGTTTATATTTGACTTTTGCGTTTCTGTCATTATCGTTAATTGGAGAAAATAAAAATTTTATGCAAATTTAAATATTTTTTAGAATAAAGCAGATGAAGGTAAAAATTATACAATTTTTCATGGCTTCCAGAAATTTGAAATTTTGATCGACATCGCAGGACAAAATGTAAGTTTTTTGCTTATAGCAATTAAGACGTGTGTTGTCAAAGACTGCTGTATACGCAGCGTAAGCGCCAAAACAAAGCAAAATGCAAATGTGTTCGGGCCTTAAGTTTGGTAAGTTGAAGACTTAAATCTACTATATATTGGAATTATCAATTAAACAAAATCCTTTTTCTCGAAAGAAAGCATGAAAAGTTTTTAATTTTATTATCTAAATTTTTTCTAAACTTGATATCTGATATTTTACAACAGAAGTCGCTTGCTAAAACACACCAAAAATTGACAACAAGCCCATCAAACTTTCAATTGGTTTGTGAAAATATGATCTCTAGTACACGGGTCAAATTTTTACCATTTAACCAATGGGTGTCAACTCTTGACAGAAGCGAAATTTCAATTTTACGACTGCACCTTTTCGACATTTTTAGACGCATTTTAGTAGGCCATCAGGTTGTTGTTCTTGTAGCATTGCAGGCCAACCGGTCGTAAAGTATTGCGATGACTTTGACAGATAAGCTCGCTGCATGTCAAAAATGAATGGTTCAGCGTCAAAAAGTATCCTCTACAAATTATAGTAATGTAAAGGAGCCTTTACATTTAAAGGGCGCCTTTAAGGGCTCCGGCGATTAACAACGAGATTGACTGGATTTTGTGTGTGTTAATGCAGTCGGCTGGCTTCGTGACACTCGTATTTGTTGTCGGCCACACGTTGATGCAAATCGAAAATTTTTGACTTTTTGTATTTGACGCTGGGTCTGATTGACAAAACAGCAGTGTTGTATTTAGTTTGTGTTGATATTCAAAATGAACAAATGCGCGGAATAACAGCAATTCATATGAAAATTTATTGACAATTTTTAATGTATTATGTTTTGCGTACAAGCTTTTCATCCACAATTTCTTTTTATCACTCTTTTTATTTATTAAAACTGCTGTAGTTGCAAGTAAAAAATAATCATCATCCGATGACGACATATTCACGTCCGAAAGTTACGGTTTCTGAATGCAAATGTTGATTGATGGCTTTTTATTTGATAGTCGCGTGGCAAGCGTCAAATACCAGGCACGCACACATACAAAAATTCAGTAAATCTTGTTGCTAATCGCCGGAGCCCTTTACGCTGAATTTCTGGCGGCATCCACTTAAGCATATATGACACTACTTTATTTTTGCTTGGATTCCAAGCTAAAAAAAACTGACGAAACTTTATCGGAACTTCAAAACACAAAAACAATTTCTAACATGAAAAAGCGAGACCACTATTCCCCCAAAATTAGGGAGTTTGACATGTTTTTGTTTATGTTTTACATTTTATTTTTACATTAACACTTTTAACAATAAAAACAATGCAAAAACACACGAAAATTACTTCGGTCTCTAATGGTTCACTTTTTTCACAAGAAATTTGATTTTAATTGTGTTTTTATGCACCAAAAAAAAAAATTTCATGTGTCAGAAAAAAAATAAAGAAAAAACGGCCGAATGTCAAAAAAACCTATCGAAATACAAACTGGCTCGTTTGTTTTTAATGAACTAGATTGTATTTTCCTTGTATTTCGTTAGTTTTTTCAAATATAGTTTAAATAATTACACCAGTACTGAAGCCGTATTAGGAGGGATTGCGACAAAAAATTGAAGATAAAATACAAGAAAAAATACACAAAAATAAAGTAGTGTCATATAGGTATTACATAAGAACAGTTATATAATACCCCTATTGTATACTATATACCGTACAACTCAACTTATTTGGGTTGTAATTAAAACAACAAATCTTTAAGACAACTCAACTCCTGTTTGGTATTACCAATTGCAACTTATTTCAGTTGAAGTTGAATTGATGTTTTCAACCTGAAAAAGTGATGACTTGACAGATAAATGAACAGCTGATCAATTTGTGGCTGAAATGTAAGCATTTGCAAGTGATTTTTTTATTAATAGCAAAATGGATATTAACATAGAATTATTTTGTAACGACGACAAATTTGACATGTTGCGATTACGAAAAAATTTACGGGATCACTCCAATCCCTTGGAATTACCAAGTACCAAATAAGAAAACGTTTAAGTGACAATTGATGAGCTTCTAATATAGCTATTTTACAGATTTGTAAGCTATTTTAGGTTAATTAAGGAATCATTTTGCTCCTTACTAAACGGAATGAAGGGCCATTTCCGCAAACGCGATATGCGCTCCACTCCGATTCCTTGCTGATGGCAGCTATCAAAAATTCTGTGGAAATGATTTTAGTGTTGGACTGGCACTACCTACAACAGCTGTAGTTATTAAAGAGGTATTAAATATTATTGAGGAGCATATTTGTGCGAAGTGGATTAAAACCCAAATGACTGCAGAATAGCAAAGCGGTTAAAAAATCCTGTTTTCCTCTAAAACAGGATTCCCAGGATTTCACCTATTTTGGCTGCATCCGAACTGCGGCTGGCTTCGTCCGACTTCGGGATGTTGCTCCATAAGGTCAATAAGATTTTCAATGCAATCCTTCGTTGAAACCTTGTTTTTACTATAAATGTGCACAGAAATGCTGATTATAAAATTTGTTTAAGTTAATTTTACAAGGCCTAAAAACCCAATAATATTCTTTCCAAAAAACTTCAAAATTTTCTGAGACAACTGCTAGTAATCAGTTGTCAGAGTTTGATCCCTTTGACAATTACACCAACACAAGGAAGTAAACGGTAATGCCACAAAAAGTTGTTAGAATAGACAACTCAACCGACATTTTTTTTGACAGGCTGAGTTGTAATCATCTGTAATACCAAATTGCGAAATTTCAACCGAATGAGAGTTGAGTTGTATACCGTAATAGGGGCATAAATTTCAGTGAGATATGTCGATTATCTGAGAGCTATCACATCCCTACAAATATAATTTAACTTGTAAATCTTCACCAAATATCTTTCACTTCAGTTGTGGGAATAAAAGTAAGTTTTCTTCAAATAAAGTTTGAATATCATTGGTAAAGTCTGAATAGCGATCGACTGTTAATTCGCCTCCAAAAATATTGGGAGGAATGTCAACGGACGCGTCATCAGAAGGCGAAAAAATTGCTTAATCGGAAGGCAGTTGAACATGTGGTTGATGTAATTTTTCTGTACACAACAACAAATTTGTATAAAGGCATTACGTGCGAATTTAATTTGGATACCAAAAGGTGTTCGACCGGTCAGGGTAATTTTTTATAAGCGCGTCGGAATGCCGCCAGATCAAGTCGCAAAAATACTATGGATCCCACCCCCTCTTTCATAGTGCTTAGGGATAATTTTTCTGGTTTTTTTGAATATCTTTTAATGGACTCCAAAATTTCCGCCTTCAGATGAATTAAACAGAGGTCCAAAAGCGTCTTGACACTTCTCCCGATATTTTTGGACAGAGTTTTATTAACTTGCATTGAGCAATAATTTTAGTCAAAAAAGCCTATCTTAAATTTTTAAAGATTCTTTTTTGGTTGAGATAATAGCACGAAATGTCATTATATGTAACTCATGGTAAAATACTGCAAGGTATAACCGATTCGGATATTCTTGGCGTTTTTCCACTATGAAAAAAATTTAAATATTCTCGATTACACAAGTACATATTATCTGCGTTCGGCCATTAAAAAGTCTGTAAAAAACTTTGTTTGGATTTCTTTTTGTTTTGAAATAGATTTTTAAATATTAAAAGGCGGAAGAACTTCAAAAGTCATAGCTGGTAGAAGACAGAACGGTTATACCTTGCAATCTTTTTATCATTGTTAATATGGCGATCGACAACTATGGAATCAGCTTATTTCTTGTACCGTGTTAAAAAATATTGAATATTACATTTCATTATTAGTAGATAGCGGAAGTAGCTTTTGTTTGATGTACCTACATCTTTAATTAATGAAGTCTTATAATAAAAATATGTTATGTAAGAAAGCGTTTATTATGTGAAAATGCATAAAAGCTAACTAATTTGTTGTTAAATTGTATACATTTTCATTCTGCTTTATCGGCCTGTAACTTACAGATAGAAAAGGCAGTGAAGGATTACATAATCAAACTACAAATTACAAGTGGCCGACGTACAAGCAGTGTGTTCGAATTTTTCGGAACGTTAGAAGAGGCTCAAGTTGGAAAAACTATTGAAAAAGAAAAAGTTCTTTGCAACCTTTGTCTAACAAAACAGAAAAATGAGGATTCATCCATATTTTTTTTTGGTAAGTTTTGAGCCTAGTACTTTTCTGTTTCACAAGTAATCGTTGAACAAATATTTTAGTTCCAAGATCCTGTCATATAGCAAAAACGTTTCTACAGGGAATCTAACGAGGCACTTAAAAAATGAACACAATATTCGTTATTTCGATGCTGAAAATAGTTCTAACATATCAAAATTTGTTTAAAAATGTCCTAAAAAATCTTCAACGAATTCCAAATGGCTATTGGGAAGTGCCATTGTGGATGGCACAAGATTTAGTACCGTTCCATACAATTTCCAATAATGGAATAAGAGACTTCCCAAAAAAATACAAAGTTTTATTAGCTGATGGTGATGTACCACATTTCAAAACCATTTCAACAACAGCGTTAGATAATTTTTATGAATGCGTTTTACACACTGTTCGACAAAAAATCTCTGGCCAGGAGCATTTTGCACTAACATTTGATTTGTGGACCGATAATTTTCGAAGAAGAAATTATATTACATATACTTTTCATTATCTCGACAAAAATTTCCTGTTTGAAAATCTCACCTTGGAAACAAAATACATTTCAAAGTCTCACACTGGCAATAACATTTTAACAGAACTTGAACAAGTAACAGATTTTTTTAAATTAGTTACTGGGAATCAATTTTGTTGTCACTTATCAAGGTAGTAACATTAAAAAAGCCATTGATTTAGGGTGCATCAACAACTATTTCTGTCTTGGGCATGGGCTACATAATTTGCTTACTATAGATGGCTATAATTCCGTCCCTGAAGTAAGCAACTTAATTGCGAAGTGCAAAAGTATTGCAAGGGCCCTTCGTTTTAAAACAGATGTTTTAAGATACCAAGCTGATACAATACAAAACGAAATTTTAGCAAATATTGACAACTTGGAGGAACTCCTTGCTTCCGAAGACTCGTGTTGGGTCGACTACGATGACAGATTTGGTCCACTAGATGATGTTCCGTTAGAAACGTATAAGCACATCAACAATCCTAATGACTTACAAGGTAGTTTGGTGGGAAAAAGAAATGTTACTCTAGAAAACGCGGTCCCAACAAGATGGCACAGCGTTCTGACAATGCTTGATAGTCTTGGGTCTCAAAGAGCCGCAATAAATAAATTGCATAAAAACTGCAATAAAAGTGACTTGATTTTTCTAGAAGCTAAAGCACAGCTTATGTACAAGTTGAAGGACTTTTTACAAAAATTCAAAGATGCTGTGAACATTTTGTCTGGCGATTCATATCCATATATTTCTCTTGCATTAATTATTCGAAAGGAGATAGTGACAATATTATCTGAGAACGTCGACACTGATTTGGATGAAAATAATGCAAACTTTTTCACAGTTGCATTTAATTCAAAAAATTAAAAATAATATAAGAAGCAAACTAGACTTTAGATTTCCAATAAATGATATACCTATTAGTGTGCGCAGCGCTGCAGGATCCGCGCTTCAGCACACTGGATTGTGTCACGGACGAAATATTACGAAAGTAAATTTTTTAATTAAAATGTATAAATCCCTTATTGGTGACTCAAAAAATACCGAAGGTAATAATGATAAAGATATTTCTCTACCTTCCTCTAAAATATTGAAGATTGCGCAGAGGTATTCCACAAATTCAAAAAATATGAATTTATCAGCAGAATGCCATTTGCTGTTGAGTTTGTCATCAAACCAAAATGTTTTGAATTTCTGGAGGGAAAAGGCTGCTGCAATGCCACTATTATCTAAGTTGGCATGAAAAGTTTTCTGTATTACGGCAACGAGTACACTCTGTGAGCGGATTTTTTCTATTGCTGACCTTACTGTTACAAATAAACGGTCACAGCTCAGCCGGCACAACGTAAACAAATTATTTTTATTCACAATAACTACGAATCTTGCAAAGAAAATTTCAAATAGGTATTTTTTATATGAATACTGGAAGTATATTTTTGGTGGCCTAAAATATAGACATAAAATAGCTGTTCTTAAAAGATGTATCTGAATAAAAACGTCATTATACAATAAATATATTCATTTTAATCTTTAAATTCAGGAAGTGTTAAATCTAAGCATTTGGGAGAAATTTGCTGGATATAAATTTGAGAACCATAAATTTTTCAAAATGTCTGTAAGGTTAGAGAGTAATTGAAAAAACTTGTGGAGATCAAAATTCATTTACCAAGTACGACGGCGTGAGCCGGCGCCGATATTTTACGAAGTCTACGCCGCCGCCGATAAAGTAATCGGCGTAAACCTCTACCCATTGCGGTACTTCATATTATTACCAATTTGCAATGTAGCTGACAAAACAGTTTTTTTTGCTCTTCTGAAAAACTGGGGGTTTGCTGATGGAGGGTATTCAATATATCCCGACAATATGCTCAGGTTTAGGTGATATGATTGCCTTGAGTTGCTGTGTGATTTCGCCGATATCAACTCTAATATGTACCATGTTCCACATTACGCTAAATTGTAGTGACTACACTTACGCTCTCATACTTGAATACTTCATACAGCTTAATAATACCACACACGATGCCTACGCTAAGACATACTCTCGTACTCCGTACAATACATAAACAAATATTACACACTACGCCTGGGCTTACAAATCCTCTAGTACTCTTTACTGTACATTAGACTGGACATATTTTGTGTGAAAAAAATAAAAGCGGTACCGTCCCCTCAAATTACTCCTTTGTATGTAGGTAATTAATTTCCAAACTTTTGGGAAGATAACTTAAGGTTAATGTGTGGCACATTTAAATTAATATGCACAGAATCGGGTTTTTTGGCAGTGTTGTCAAACTAAAGAAAAGAAATTAACAAATTGATGGCTTTGATGGTGAATGAGGACAAAGCGAAGTACATGCTGTCAACGAGCATTTGCGCTTTGGAAACCGCACTACTGTTGGCAGCCATAATTTCGAAATAGTAAAAGACTTCGTTTATTTGGGGACCAGCATTAACGCAGGCAACAACATTAGCCCTGAAATCCAGTGGAAATTTGAAGCCAAGGAAAATAATTCATGGAAATAGTGAGATTTTAAATTTAAGTCCATTCATCGATACTGAACTTATAATCAAAACTGGTGGGCGGGTCGACGCATCCCAATACATGTCCTAAAATGAGCGTCACCCCATTATCCTTCCTTACACTTGTAGGTTAACCAGACTCCTAGTTGAATTTATACATAAGATCTCCCTCCATGGAGAAAACCAGCTGATGTTGCGTGCTTTAACAGTGCTGGTGTCGTCAAACTCAAGAAAATCCTCGTTTAATTAGTGCGTTTTCGGTATGCCCTGAAGAATTTTCTTGCAGTTGGACGTCCATTTTCGAATGGGAAACCCGCCGATTTTAATGCCGATGATATTTGATCCCTTGCCCTTATCACAGTTTCGATGCTGTGTCCACCGGCGAGTAGGTCATAGACGTACATACAATTTCGCAGGATATATGCTGCCATTGGATGCGGGATCTCCACGTCATCAGCGAGTTGGTGCATCGTCCGAATCGCAAGGTATGGAGCACAATTGACCCCAAAGGCTACTGTTTCAATTCGTACAGGTTAATTGGGTTTTTAGGGCTTTTGCGAAATATGGTTCGCCGGTATTTTGTTTGGTCTTCATTGACCCATATTTGGCGATACATTTTCTCTATGTCGCTCTTGAAGACGTATTTGAACAGTCTCCAACGAAGTATTAAGATTGTTAAGTCAGATTGAAGAATCGGACCTGGATATAAGGCATCATTTAGACTTTTGCCGTTAGTGGTAAGAAATGATGCATTAAGTACGACTCTGACTTTTGTTGTTGTACTTCCCTCCTTTTTAACAGCATGGCGAGGTAGGAAGTAACAGTCGGTTGAGTCTGGCGGGATATTACTGACTTGTTTCATATGCCCTAGGGTTCCGTTTTCAGATACATCTCTATTGTATTCAGTTTGTAGATCGGGATTTTTAGCTAGTCGTGTCTCATTGATAAAATTGAGAACACGCACTTTTTAGAGAGGGACCTAAGCTAAATTCTTTCCTAAAGGGTAAGGAAACCACGTATTTGCCATCAACTCTCCGAACTGTTCTGGATTTGAATAGCTCTTCGCAGTACCTATCCCCGTTTTTGATGCTTCTTTTACTTGGAATATCCTCTAATTCCCAAAATGCCGACAGCTGTTTGTTCAACGTGACCTCGTTGAAATATGATACTAAGGTTTTATTTGTATAAACCACATCTCTCCGGCCTGTCAAAATCCAGCCGAACATCGTTTCCTGTGCTATTAATGTGTGTAGCACATCTTTCCTAATGCCGCCTAATATAATTTGGGGTATATGTCTCCGCCCAGAATTAGATCGACTGGCTCATTGACAAATAATCTTTTGTCAGCCAGTACTAAGTCAGGAATGCTTGGCTGGTCATTGCGTTTATGTGGCAAATTGGAAGATTCCCTGTTAGTTGTGGTAAAGCCAGCATGGTCGTATTGATCTCGATTAATGGGTTCGTTGGTGACCGCAGTTGTATGTTGCACGTGTCTTTTACTTGTGCAGACATTGTATTATTTATGCCCGAAATTTGGGCATGCTGGTGTTGGGATGGCAGACTAATTCTGCGCTTGAGTTTCTCTGTAATGAATCAGCATTCAGATCCCGAGTCTATTAGGGTTCTCGCCCAATAGTCAACACCATTAAAATGAATATTAACCTGAGCTGTCCCTAGTAATACCCCTTTACTTGTATTTGCGAAACATGAGTTCACATTATTAATCGGAGTATTTTCTCTTTAAGCACTGCGTCGTATTTTACCTTCTCTTTCCTCATGCGATTGTCGAACATGCTGTCCATGGCACACTTCATAGGACCAATATACATCTCTTCTATACGAGCTATTTGAACTTGAAAATAGGGGTTAAAGGTTAATGAAGACAATTCAGGTTCATTGGAATCTTTATCCTCTTTCGCATCCTAAACTACTGGAATAACGTAATCCTATTCCTCGTGATCTTGGGTGTAAAATGGTATGTAGGTGCTTTTTTAACTCCGGCTCGAAGGACCATGTACAATTGCGTGGTGGCAACGGCGCGCACCCACGGAATTGTAGAAGAATATGTTTAGGCGGGAAAAAGAAGAGGAAATAAAAAACACCAAAAAGGTTTCGATTAATTCAATAAAAATATGTGATAGCTTTTTATTAAGCAATTTAAAACAACAAATGTGAAGGAAAGAAATAAAAAAATGTTGTGGAATATATGTAATATTAAAAGTATTTGAAAAAGATAAGCACTTACGTCACGTATGATGCGTGTTCCTTCGCTGGCTGCTGGATACAAAGAGGACGAGCCTCTTTGCAACGAAAGCCGATGAACCCACGATACAGCTCCTTCGTTGGGTTTCCCGGCAACAAAGTTGCTATACCGCGGGCTCACAGCGGTATAAATATAAATATCCATACATACTACCACTCCACATACCTGTGTGTACTAGTGACCACAAGCATGGGTGGGTGGTAGTTGATTATGTTACGAGGGGGGCAGATATATTTAGGTCTGTGTCCTAAACACTTGCCAATAAATGCTACTTTGGACTTGGTCGGTAAATGAAAAGTGAAGTCCTCTCTCCGCAAACGAAAATCATGCTATACAAGTCACTTATCGTGCCCGTCCTGCTATATGATGCATCAGATGAAGCGGGTCTGGAAGTGTTCGAGGAAAAGTTCTTGGAAAATTTACGCACCTCTATGAGTTGGTGATGGCGAGTACCGAAGAAGATTTAATTATGAGCTTTACGCAGACATCAACATAGTCCAGCGAAATAAAACGCAGAGGAGCCCATATTATGCGAATAAAAGATGACGCTCTGGCCAATAAAATATTTTGGTCGGAAACCACCTATGAAAGCAGAGGAAGAGGGCGGCCCCCACTCCGCTGGAAAACCCAGGTGGAAAACAGTGTAAACTCCCTTGATGTGACCAATTGGCGGCAGCTGGCGGAGCGGAGAAGCGATTGGCGCGCCTTGTTGGATGGACATAACCGTTTAGACGATTAATCGCAAATTAAGTAGAAGTAGAGTGCTGTCGTTCAATTCATTTAGTTTAAGTTTTTTGACTCTAAGTGTTGTTAAAAGGGGGATGTTTATTAAATGTATTTTGTCCTAATTTATTAGAAATATACATTATTATAAAAAATAAGGATATAGACTTTCTTCATAATAGTTCAATTGTTCTTCCAGTAATGGCTATCGAAATGCAGAATAATGAATGGTCGAAAAAGGATAAAGAGTGAAAACCCAATTCAAATATATTAATTAAAAATTTTTTTTATAATGGTATTTGATTGATATAAAGATTTTTTCGCAAAGTGCCTTTTACATTGGTCTATGCTCTTTATTTACAAAAAAAATTTATACAATAGGCGTGGTCCTTAACCACTGTGGGAAAAATATGTGTACCGAATTTTGACTTGATAAGTCAATTGGTCTCCTGAAACGTTGGATGAAAAATGGGAAGTGCCACGCCCATTTCTAAAAATTGTTTTCCTTTTTAATTTTCTTTTTATAATTATACTATGAGTAAAACAGCATATTTATAACTTTTTATAAGATTTTGTCGGGTATTATTCTCGAAAATTAAAGAAATAACGGTTGTGGGCATTTTAAACGGGAATTTGCCACGCCCGAAGCTGGTGTAATCTTCCTAGGAGTTGTGATATTTATTACTTACATACAAGGGAATAATGTGTGGGGCGGTACAGTCTTTTTCGGAATACTAATTTTTAAGACCACTATACTGTACATATACCAATATTACACATTAAGCCTGTGCTAGTACTCCATACAGAACATATGTATACCAATATTATTCTAGACTACTTTTAGCATGCACAAAAAATAATACAAATCTATATATTAATACGCTAACAAAATTTCCATACAATCAATTGACAGGCTGTTTCGCATACTTAGCATACGTAGAATCATATAAAAGTTATATGAATCGATTCGTATTGATCAGCCGCAGTGCATAGAATTAATTTTTGAACGGTCCATTTTTTGTGGCAAACTTTACTCACACGTAAATACATAAGTCTTTATTTAACAGATTATTTGTTTTTTATTTTAGTTGTTTTCAAGAAAACATGAAATCACAAATAATGAGTTAACTTTTGTTGAAACTAACTAAATTCATTTATAACAATTAATGGCAAATTTGCCCGAAAATGTTTTTGCATTTACTGATCAAAAAACAAAAAATTTACAAAAATATAACATTAAATTTTTTATATTGTCTTTTATGCTAATTTATTTTATTTCTTATTTTACTTTATTATATATTCGTTTATTTCAACTTAGTTTATTATTATTTAAATGCAACTTAACTGAATCGGAAAATTTCACGTTGTATATTAAACGAAAAAAAAACGTCCCTTGATTTTAGGTGAAAACGGCAACCGGCACCATGGCGGCCGTATTGCATAGGCAGTATTTTACCCACAATCTATATATTAATACGCTAACAAAATTTCCATACAATCAATTTACAGGCTGTTTCGCATACTTAGCATACGTAAAATCATATAAAAGTTATATGAATCGATTCGTATTGATCAGCCGCAGTGCATAGGCCTATTTTTGTTAACAAATATTACTCTATTTGTTCATAATTAATAGAAAATTTTTTTTGTAAATTCGAACAATTCATACAAATATCGAAATTAATTTTCGTGCACAAGCCATTTTTGGGAACAATTATCTAAGTGTTCTAATGCGAATTTCAAAGACCTAAACCTTTATGATTCCCTGCTAAATTCGAAAGCACAAATGCTTCACGTACATACAAATATGGTGCCCAATGTTGCCACTTACCTATAATAGCCTCTACCAAAATCCAAAAAAACTGTTCCAAAATAATTTGTAGCGTACCAAAAAATCTCAAATAGAATTAATTTTTGAACGGCTCATTTTTTGTGGCAAATTTTACTTACACGTAAATACATAAGTCTTTATTTAACACATTATTTGTTTTTTATTTTAGTTGTTTTCAAGAAAACATAAAATCGCAAATAATGAGTTAACTTTTATTTATATATATATTATCACGCTAATAAAATTTCCATACAAGTAAAGCGCCGATTGCATACCTAACAGGTGGTGTGAAATAGGTTAAATTCCTTTAGCAAATTTCTTCGTTCTTAACTAAAAATTCGTGTTTTTTTAATTATGACGCTATTGAAGTAAATGGGCGATATATGTATATGCAGTTTATATTGGTGATATAGGCCTACTGGGAAACCGAGCACCCAAAACTAACTTCGGTAGCGCGCCAACGGCGTATCTCCCGGGTGGTGTATAAAAAGCAAATTTTCAATTCAATTTCAAGTAATTTCACCACAATTCTATGTAAATTTCATTTGATTTTACATATTTGTTATATTTTTTTTAAGGAGCTCCACACCAAAACTTATAATTACATTTCAAAAGTTTGTAGAAAATTTAAGAAAATACAATCAAAGATTATAACGTCTTAGGTCAAATTCAAAATTTTAATGAGAACTTTAAGTAAGATAGATCAGTTTGCTATATTTCCACTCACTGCTCAACTATTAACGCATTATTTCACTACCCCAACACTGGATGCATAGAATGAGTTTAAAAAAAATACAAGTTGGTCGAATTTCGACCACAGACGATACTAGTACTTATTATCCTCTTACATGCTTTCAACGAATTTGATATGGCGATGTTCTAAATTGCGGAAAATGTCCCCGCTGCATTACCTTTCCTCTAGTTTCACTTTAGAACTAGTTGTTTATTGGTACTTTTTTGATAGTTTAGTATACAAATTAACAACTAAGATCTAGTTCTTTATACTATCTCGTTGGCTCCGCACCGGACCGAAATTCTACATGTTCCCTGTACGAAAAATCTACAGTTCAAATTTGGTGCGCTTCTAGAGCATTCGGAACCACTCTAGTTTTATATCTATCTCTTTTATGTGTTTTTACTGGCGAATTTAACATGGCGGTGTCTTAGGTGGTGGAAACTGTCCCCCCTGCATTAGCTTTCCTCTAGTTCCGAACTTTAAAATTCGTTGGGTATTTGCTTTTTTTCGTAAGCTCCATACTAGTTAAAAATCGTTAAAAAAAAACGAAACACCGCAGATAGTGACGAACATTGACTTGAACATGATATTGGCTGCAATGTCTGCAAAAACATCTACAATGGCATCACAACTGGAATCGCAGGGCACACGCATAACATCGAAGATGGAAGCACAAGAGGAGCGCTTATCATTGCTGGTGGCAAAAATGTCTTCGCAATTAGAAGCACAAGAAGCAAGGGTAACATCAAAGCTGGAAGCACAGGATACAAAAATTGTACAGCTCGAGGACAGAGTTGATGCGGAGATAGAAGCTTTGGTATACAGGAGTTGCAACTTAATCGCCCGGCTGCTTCAGCGAGTAATACGAAGGCAAAAACTCCATCCTTTGATGGTTCTGTTCCTTTCCAGGTCTTTAAGCTACAGTTTGAGAAGACCGCAGCAGTGAACAACTGAAATGCTGAAGATAAAGTTGCTGCACTGTTCGTGGCATTGAAAGGGTCTGCAGCTGAAATCGTACAGACAGTTCCAGAGTACGAACGGAACAGTTATGAAACATTGATGAGCGCTCTAGAGAGGCGATACGGAAGCAAACACAGGAAACAGATATAACAAATAGAGTTGCAAAACCGCTATCAAAAAGCGAATGAGACTTTGCTGGAGGTTGTGTCGGATGTCGAAAGGCTGGCCCATCCAGCAAATGTGGACGCGCCCGTGGAATACACCGAGGGGGTAAAAATCTAGAGCTTAATAAATGGCATACGGGACGTGGGAACGAAGCGAGGTACATACCCAAACCCAAGGCCAACATTTGCTGAAACGGTATCCCATACATTGAATCAGGATACTGCCTCACTATTGAGTAAGCCAGCTTTCAAAGCACGCTGTGTGGGAGTAGAAAGGCCAGACTGGGTGAACACAATATTGGAGGCGATGAAAGGTTCGCAAAAGCGGAGTGACAGAGTAATCAAATGCTTCAAATACGGGAAGCCAGGTCACATTGCACGTCATTGCGATGTTGATTCTAGTGGTTTCAACAGCATGGGTGGTCTTAAGTACAAAGATGGAGGAGATGAGCAAGAGCGAGCCGGATCTAAAGACAGAGAACTTTCTCCAGCTATTGAATGTTCTGTGATATCGGTATCACAAATCGGAAGAAAATCGAGTATTCTTACCGTCAGAGGAAGTGTGGATGGCAAAGAGCGTTTACTGACTATAGATACGGGTGCATCTCATTCCTTAATGCGATCTGATTTGGTTAACAGGAGAGTAAAGCCGTTATCTGGGACAAGATTGCGTACGGTCACTTGCGAGTATAACCAAGTCCAGGGAGAAGTGGTATGTGAAGTCTTAATTGGGAAGGTCATGGCTCAAACCAAATTCGTTGTGGCAGAGATCGTTGGTGAAGTCATATTGGGAATGGACTTCTTAATTATCCACGGCATCAATCTCGACATGCAAAGAAGGATTATGCGCTATAAGAACAAGGTTGTGCCACTTAGCTTCAGTTTTGAGAAAGGGTTCAGCAGTAAGTGAGTGCTGGTGGAGGAGATCCGACAAGTACCACAAAAGTCAAATGCAGTCAACTGGGCTAAAATTAGTAAAACGAATGGAACACACAAATCAAAACCGAATGTCGGACGAACTCAAACGAAAGAAAGAATTTCCCAGAAAGAATGCAAGGGTGTTTTCAAGCCAGGGCACACTACTGTTGTGAAACGTCAAAACAATACTGATTATGCAAAGCCAATCCGTCAAGATCCAGCCCTACGAAGTAGCTCATTGGCCAAACAACAGAGTGTGAGGCAACGAAGCAGGCTAATGGGTAGTAGGATGAAACAGAGGTACGAAGAGAACAACAATTCGGAAGGTTTCTTGGAGGTAGAGTTGGTACTGTTATACAACTCTCAGAGGTGTTCCATCCAAATTTTGGTGCTGTTGGGAAGACCCGTACAAAGTTGTGAAGCTGATCAGTGATGCCATCTACCGCATACAAGCAATTGGGAAACCACGAAATAGAAGGGTAGTTCATTTGGGGGGCTAGCGGCGGTTGGATCGGGACGATCAGACTTAGGTGGAAGGCAGTGTGGCGAATGTTGACATCACTAGGCTGTTAGTGAATAATCGCAACAACAAAACACAGCAAGCAGCGGCACTTATGTACAAGGCAACGAAGAGATAACTCACACACACATATTTAGGCATCAATGGAAGTAGTAACTCACACATACACACGTATATGGCTTCAAGAAATGCATAAACTAAAAATATACATGTATATAGCTGGTACCAAGCATGACATACACTGTTCGCGTAATTACTGGACCTTAGGAGAAATGGGTGAACGAGAAAACCGAGAGTATAAAAGCAGCGCAAGCTGAGGAATCAGTAATCAATTTTGCTTTATACACGTTATTGGTTGTGAAGTAGTACTCCTAAAGTAATCTAAATAAAGACCAGTTTGATATATTGAATATTAGAGTGATTTATTCACCAATTTAGCGATTCAAACGTTAGCAGAAGGTACATAAATATCAGAAATCCCCAGAATTCGTTGCAATACTGTGGCGAACATTACCCTCTATAAGCTGTTACTAAGTAAATGCACAACAACAAAAACATTAAAGCAAGCTACATAATCATCATTTTCCACATACATACAAGGCAACGAAGAGATAACTCACACACAGGTGACGTCATCAGTCGAAGTAGTACTCATAATTACACACTCATATGGCTAGGCGAGAGGTTATAAACTACAGATGCGCACTCATATAGCTGCTAACCAAGTAGAAAATTCTAGAAGAAGAAACGTCTAGACATTTGGGGCAGAGAGTATAAAAGCAGCACAAGCTGAATAGTCAGTAATCAGTATAATTTAGCACGCTATTGGTTGTGAAGTATAAGTATTATTGTAGTCTAATGAAGACCATTTTGCAATACAGAATATTGGAGTTATTTATTAAATAATTTAGTGATTCGAACGTTAGCAGAAGGTTTGGAATAAGCGGAATTTCCCTAAATTTGTTACAGTACTATTTGGTTGGTTCTGAACTAGACCGAAATTCTACATTTTGCTTCTGGTACGATTTTATCTTCTTTTTCGATAGTTCCGAACCAACGTTGGCCATAATACCCTTAAAAACTCAGTTCATATGTGGCTTCACTCTGAGTAGAGACTGGTTTTGAAAACACAGTTCCAACTATATAAAATGGACCGCCACAAAACAACTAAGTATTTTCGATTCCTCGAAATCGCCTTTTAAATAATTATGGCATGTTTACGCCTCGATTCTGAGCGTTACCGGTAAAACAGTTCCCAAATAATTATGTAACCGAATATCGTTACCAGTTCTTTTATCCGCCATTCTGGATCAATTGGTAACGCTGTCATCACCGAAAAAGTCCCCAGTATCTGCGGAGAAATTTAAAAGGTATGCAGTTTTCTTCACTTTACCGAAATTGTGTCACCTGTAGATACAAGGTTAACAATGTAAACAAATGTGCATAGTGAGAGGCAACATTTTTTGAACGGTTTTGTTTAGCTTGACCTGACAGGCCGGGCGGCACGAATTTTTTAATTAAAATTTAAGTAGCTTCCAGATAAGCTACAAGCTTCAAACTTCGAATGTAGTTCAGACCCCGATGACAATGGAATATTAGGAAAAAAATTTTCGATAGGTGGCGCATGGATCAAAATGTCTCAAAAAATCGTATTTGTGGTCCGATTTGGCTCATATTTGGAACCCGCTGGTTGGCGCAGGTATCGAGATATTCAAAAGAAATCGTATTTGTAGTCCAATTAGGTTCATATTTGGATCACATGAATAGAAAGCGACATATCGTTATGTGCCTGCTGGTATAAGATGGGACATTGTCAGTAGTCTGGCCAGTGAAGCATACGTAAAGCAATTTAAAAAAAAAATTTTGAACTTTCTCAGTTTGATAGCAGTTAGCATAGAACGTATTCCATATTATTGAACAATATTCAAGACCACTTCTGACCAAGGATATATAAAGTGCCTTCAACGTCATAGGGTCCTTAAAGTCACTGGTGTTACGTCTACTGAACTCAACCAGTGCAACAAATTTGAAACAACGAAGTCAATGTGACAAGAAAAAGAGAGTCTGGAGTCCAAAATTACACCCAAGTCTTTACTCTTGACAACGATTAAGAGATTTAGCATTTATTTTGTAGATAAGGTATGTGACAGTTGTTTTTTGGGAATAAGACACAACACAGCATTTGTTTGAATTTAAAAATGAATTATTGTCTGCGCACCCTCCGGCAAAAGAGTCGAGATCAGAACCGTTAGAAATAGTTTGACAAATAAATAGTATTTTTTGTGAAATATATAGTTTTAGTGTTATATTTCAATCAATAAAGGTGAGGAGTGATGGGGAAACATATTGAGTAAAAAGTGCTAAGTCAGGAGAAAAAATTTGTTTTGAGTGCGGAAAGGTCACAGAATAGCTGCTGGGTTAGCAAACATGATTTTTGTTTATTTTTATCAAAGCTTCTACACTCAAAAGTATTGCAACTAAGGTATCCTCATTCACTATGTAAAAAAAGGTTATTTCAAAAATTATTCATTTATTTTTTTCGTCTCCCGTAAAATTCGTAAAAGTTGACTTAGTACAATTTCACATTAACCTAACGATATGAACAAAATCGCCGCCAGGTGGCGCAAGGATCGAGATGTTAAAAAAAATCGCATTTGTGGTCTGATTTGGCTTATATTTGGAATGCACCTTACATACAGAAAAAGAAACCGCTTTATGAAAAAAAAAATCCGCTCGGTGCGGCAAGGATCGAGATATTAAAAATACTCGTATCTGTTTCCCGTTTTGGCTCATATATGGAACAAATATTAAATGCAGTCCGGTAGAAGTGACATCAAAATACTTTGGAGTTCGAGGAAAAAGTCCTTGTAATAATGAGTCACTAAATGAACTAAATAGAACCATAAACAATAGGCAATTAAGACTAAACACTTGAAAATAAAATAATTAAAAAAAAAATTTTAAGTTAGACGGTTTTATTGAAAACACTACTTACATTAAGTAATAATAATACTAAAAGCTAGAAAATAGTTAGATAGGTCCTAGGTCCTAGAGACTAGTCATCACACTCCTCATCCATCTAGAGCGTTGATCAGACAATTACATAAAAGCGTTGGGGCGTGAAATATCTAAAAATGTGAGGCGTACCATGACCTGATTAAGGTTCAGTTGGTCTTACCTATGATTATCAATAGATATTTGGCGCGTCCAACGCTTTTATTTAATTGTCTGATCATCGTCCTAGGTTGATGAGGAGTGTGATGACTAGTACCTAGGACCTACCTAATTATTTTCTAGCTTTCAGTATTTTTATTACTTAATGTAAGTAGTGTTTTCAATAAAACCATTTAACTAAAAAAAAATTTTTTATTATTTTATTCACTATTATGTTTACTTGTATACGCTTGCAGTTCTTTATTTTTCAGTTTTGACTTTTTTTAAATAACAGCTGTTGTGTGGTTATTTCGATTTTACCACCTACTTGTGGGTAATAAATAATCCGGCTACTTTCGCGGGTAGGATAACAAAAGTGTGTAAAAGTTGCCACATGATTTCGTTAACGTGGTGAAGAATGTTGTTACCACACTAGAATCGGGGCGTTAGTATAAATTGACGCAAATGGTATTTTTAATTACGGCGAAACAATGGAACCATTCTCCAGCCCTTTTGCTTACCTGTATGCTATGGAGTTTACAAGAGGCTACCTGATAGTCGAATTTCCTTAAAGTTAGTATCATCTTTAAAGTTAGTAGCAATTAAATATGAGAAAGCAAAAATGTCCACATGCAATTCTTTTGGATTTTGATAAATTCATACGTATGATAAAAGAAAACAAATTCGTACGTACAAAATGTGATCGCATCTCTTAAATATTATGAGCCAATTAACCGTTGATTTGCCAATCTGCTATACGCATTAAATTAACCGCTTGCTTACACGAAAGTATAATATAATCTTTATCCTGCATAAACATTCGGCTAAGGATAAAATATATAAAATCTTCTTCAAATTTAATGACGACAAGTATTTTAAGAGCTATGATAAGCATTGTAACTGTAATATAAAATTTTATTTCAGTGAAAACTAGCAAATGCTCACTTCACCGTAATTTAACAATTACGATAGACGGGTGCTCGAGTGCTCTAAAGAAGTAGTGGTATGTTTTATTTGTTTATATTTGGCAGGTATCATGTGTGCTCTTTTAGTATGCAGGGCGGGCTGACAAGTGCACGTAAGTTGCAAAAACGCGGGACTAATGGTGTGGTGGTAGCGTGCCCAATCTCCACACCGAAGGTTCTGAGTGCAAGTCCCAGGCAAAGCAACATCAAAATTTGAAAAAAAAGAAATATTTAAATTAGAAAAAAGTTTTTGTAAAGGGGGGTCGCCTCTCGGCAAACGTGTCTCATTGCCATACTCATGCTGGGAAATGTTTCAATGCCATTCCCTGCTGTGAAATGTTTCATTGCCATTCAGAGCTGTTCAAAGAGATTTTTTTGAGGACGTTCAGGCGCGTCCATGTACCCTTTTTGTGATAACTGATCACTCTTTTCATTTGCCAACGCGGAAAAACGCGATCGAGTACTATTTACTATAAGGTCCCTAATTGGACTAATGTCAAGCTCAGAGGGGTAACCCTATAAGAAAAATATAGCATAAAGTACCTAGGCGTTATAACAGATAGTAAGTTGTAGCTGAAACTCCATGCAAGAAGATGCTGGGATGCACGTTTGGCCAATCGCCCAAACTTTCTCATTGGGTATTTACGGCAATTGTTAAACCAATACTTTACTATGGTGTTCTTGTTTGGTTGACAGCCACACAAAAAAGGACGGTTACCAGAAAACTTTAGGGGGTAAGCAGAGTATCAATGATTAGGATAAAGGGAGTCTTAAATATACATTACACGCCATTCTACACATCCCGCCTGCAGACCTAATGGCCAAAAACATCGCGTTAGCAACTGCAAAAAGGCTTAAGGCCTCAGGGCAGCTTGATCGCCGGCCATATGGCCATAGCAGTATAGCGCCATCTAATATCGGGGAAACGGAATATATGGTCCCGTGCCTGAGTTTCGAAAGAGATCTTGGGGCCATAATTGAGCCGGAGGGTTGGTGCCAGGGTACAGAAATGGCAGAATATACTATACATGTGTATACGGATGTTTCCAAATTAATAGAAGGGGTCGGGTCTGCTGTTTACTGTGTCGATCCAGAAATAAGTACATCCTACAGGCTGCCAGATTACTGCAACGCCTTTCTAGCAGAAATTATAGCCGTGAAGTAAGCGGCAGCGGAAACTCTGGAGGAACCGTGCTTAAGCTGCAATCGCGTCAATATAGGTATATGTTGTCAGGGGACAATTAAGGCAATAATATCACACACCAGTGCAGAAGCATTGGAAAAGTTTCTCACCCCGGACCATATATCTATACTGGGTTACCGGCCAAAAAGGGGTAGAAGGTAACGAAAATTCGATGAGTTAGCAAAGGAGGGTGCAACACTCGTTGTAGCGACAATAGACGTCCTAATCTATTAGGGAGTGGACCTGCGATAACCATAGCGATCCTTTCAAATGGAGCACCTGAGTTATATTGCTTCATCCGGCCATGACTTCGGGTTTTGGGCCCTTTCGCTCTGCTGCAAACCTCGCAGTTGGCAATTCATTCAGTGACCGACTGACGGCAACCAACCCAATAGAATCTCTGCTTAATTTTCTCGAGCGTCTTCGTGATTCCCAGATGACCTTCACCTGGACCATTATGTAGCTCGTTGAGAATATCAGGAATCCTTTTCCTGAGAACAAATATCAGTTTCCTCTTACATTGACCATCTTTACTCTCCTTTACTCGATGCAAGCAACCGGATATCAACTCTAAACTGTTCCACTGTGCCCAATATGACTTCGCAATAGGACTCTCTGCTGACATCTCCCTATTTGGTCTTTCCTTTTGTTCGAGCCCATGCATAACATATGACAGATCTGTATTTTCTAGCTAACACTTCCTTAGTTGTTCGTTGTCCCATTCATCCGTACACGTTACAGTCATCAGCCGGACATCTATTATGTCTTCTTTAGCCTCAGCTTTTGAATAGTGTTTGCATTCCAAACTACATGGTCTTCGTGACATCGCATCAGAATTTCCATGGGTACTACCTTTTCGATGCTCAATGGAAAAGTCATAGCTTTGGAGTCGTTCGATCCGCCGTGCCAAGTGACCTTCCAGATTACGGAACTGCAGGAGCCATTTCAACGCTGCGTGATCTGTCCTGACGCGGAATCGGTGCCCGTAGAGGTACTTGTGAAAATAGTTAATGCACTCTACCAATGCCAACAGCTCTCTCCGTGTAACGCAGTAGCTCCTCTCTGGTTTTCCAATTGAACGGCTGTAATATGCAAATACCTTTCGTGTCCATCGACCAGTTGTGATAAAACGCCTCCTATAGCATATCCGCTCGCATCTGTATCTAGAATAAACGTTGCTCCTGGAATCGGATATGCCAACATTGGGGCAGTGCACAAACGCTCTTTCAATATTTGGAAAGCCACTTCTTCATTCTTCTTCCATTCAAAAGCTTTATTTTTTCTTGTTAGCTCGGGGAGCCAATGGGCTACGCTGGCAAAATTTGGTACAAGTCGGCGATAATATGTGCACAGCCCAAGGAAACTTAGGTTATGATAAGTAAATAGGGCGTGCGTGGGTGATACCCACACTTCCACTCGGACACATTTTTGTCCATTGTGAGTGCTCTCAGTAAATACAGGGTGGTGGCAAATTCGTTTAATCCCATTACCTCCTAGCGGTCCTCAGCGAACCACTTACTTTCCCTGATGAACCCAAGATGAAGCGCAACGTCCACCTACCCAACCTCTGCCAGGCTGTCGAAGAAGCGCGAGCCCAGAAATCTGAGCCTTCTTCTTTGAAGCGCCGGGCATCGGCAGAGATAGTGGAAGATCGACTCCTCTTCCTCCTCATCCTGACAGCTTCTGCAGAGGGAGCTTGTTGGTATTCGCCACCGTCGGAGCATTGGTGCGATAGCACAATGAGCTGTGATGACACCCGTAAGTACCCTCAGCGCAGATTTGTTCAGTTTGAGACGGAAGCTGGTGCCCTTCCTATCCAAGCATGACCATAAGAACCTTGAGACTTCGCAGTCAACCCTATTGGTCTATAGCGAGTCCGTTGCCCTCTTCTTATATTCGTCGATTCTCCCTAGGAGACAAATCAGCGGCGGTCGGACGGAGCTGTCCACCTCACTTATGTCCAAGTCGGAACCTTTCCTAGCCATCTCATCCGCGAGTTCATTCCCTTCAATGCGGCTGTGCCCAGGGACCCAGCAAAGGAAGATATTGAGATGATTTATAGAAGCCAGAGAGGCTCTACAGCTCCGCACGATGCCCGATTTTATTATGTTGGACTTTAATGCCCTTAAGGCGGTTTGGCTGTCAACAAAGATTGTTGCGTCGGTGTTGGAAACCGCGCTATCTTGGAGCAGCTTTGCCGCTCTGTCTATGGCATAGACCTCGGCTTGGAATACACTGCATGCGTCAGGAAGTCCGATCGATTTACTGTAGATGTGTCGAGTACATCCTAGCTCCAGTTCCCTTTTCCATTTTCGAGCCGTCGGTGTATATTGTGATGCCCCTGCCGTTGTCTAGGCCTACTTCCCATTCCGCCCTTGAAGGATAACGTATGTTATGAACCTGGAAGTCCAAAACCCCTGTGATGTGGTCTGTTTGGATGTTAGGTCGGTTATTATTCCGTTTAATTGCCCCTTCGTCATATCGTCCAGAATCGTCGCATGTCCGTGCTGAGCTGTTTTCCACATGTTGGATTCTCTTAGTCGTAGAGCTCCTCTGGCGGCTAATCCCTGTACAAAGACTTGTAGAGGCGTCAAGTGAAAGATGACATTTAGCGCTTCCTGAGGTGCGCTGCTCATGGCGCCTAACATTCCCAGACATGTCAGACTTTGTACCTTCTCGATCCTCTGCTGATTACTCTTTTTGTCTAGCGCCTTCCACCAGACTAGAGCTCCATATGTTAGTATCGGATGAATGACTGTGCCGTACATGCCATGCATGACATGTGGTGCCAGTCCCCAGTTCCGCCCAAAAGCCCCTTTGAAGGCGTAGTATGCTGCTAGAGCTTTCTTTGATCTCATCTCAACGTTCCTTCTCCAGCTTAACTTGGAATCGAGTATAATTCCAAGATATTTCACTACCGAAGATAGGTTTATCGTTGTGCCGTTTAGCCTCGGCAAGTTTAAGGAGGGTATCTTTGTCTTTGTCGTGAACAGGACAAGTCTATTGTCCAGCCCATTTTGCACTGCCCGTCGCGAAATGTCGCAAAGTGCCGATTCCATGAGTTCGCTGATAGTTGGCAAGAATTTGCCTGTGATCAGAATCACTAAGTCATCGGCGTATGTAACTACCCTTTCCTTTTCTCCTACAGATTTCAATAATTTCGTTGACCACCAGTATCCAGAGAAGAGGCGATAGCATCCCGCCTTGAGGGATGCCTCTGCTGGTCATTTCTCCAATAAAACCATTCCCTTAAGTCGCGTTGACAACTCTGCTCCTAAGCATAGAATCGATCCATGCAACTATAGAGCTTTGGGTTCTATATCGTGTGAGAGCCTTGCGGATGGCCTCCGTCTGCGCATTTTAGAAAGCGCCCAAAATGTCGAGGAAAGCTGCCAACGTGTACTCCTTACAGCTTAGTGAGTTCTTGATGGCACTGACTGCCTCACGAAGGGCACATTCAACTGATTTTCCTTTTTGGTATGCATGCTGTGCTGCATCTATCTGACAGAGATTGGCATTGTTTCTAATATGTAGATCGATAAGTCTCTCCAGTATTTTAAGGATAAAGGAGGAGAGGCTTATTGGTCTATAGTCCTTGGCTTCCGAGTGGTTAAGTTTTCCTGCTTTGGGAATGAAAACCACCCGTACATTTCTCCAGGCTTCGGGTACATAACCATCTTGTAGGCATCTTGAGAAGATGCCGTGAGATATGGGATTAGTTCGTCGCAAGCGACTTGTAACATAGCCGGTATCACACCATCCGGTCCCGCCGATTTGTATGTTTCGAATGATTTTATAGCCCATGATGTTTTATCCCGGCCAACGATATCCGTGATTTTCTGGCATCTTTGTGCCCGTCGTATCCGTGCATCCAGGAAAGTGTGTCTCCATTAAGACCTCTAGAGTTTCCTGACTGGAGACGGTCCATGAGCCATCACACTTCTTTATGCTACTAGGAGCTGAACTAGATCCTGATTGTATTTTGCGAAGTCTTGATGCCTCCTTTGTCGTCGCCAATTTCTCACAGTATTGTTCCCATGATATCATTTTTGCCTTCTTTATGCAGCTTTTGTATTTGTTAAAGCTACATCTGTAGGCATCCCAGTTCTCTTCCAACCGGCTATGTTTGGCTGTGTTGAAGAGCTTTCTTGTTGTTGATCTGAGTTTGCTTAGCTCTGTGTTCCACCACGTAGTTCTAGGTCTTACCCGTGGTCTAGTAAGAGGACAACAGAGTTCAAAAATGCTTGTCAATATCATTGTCAGTCGGTTTACCGCTCTGTCTATATTGTCAGCTCCCTGTCTAAATCAGAATATTGGTTCCAGTCTGTTTTTCTTGGATTTCTATATGGCCGGGGAACTTCCACTACAACATCGATGTTGAAGGGTATTCTAATGAGGTCTGAGAAGGAGCATGTGTCTGAGACTCTCCAGTCATCGATTCTTACAGTGGTAGAGTCTGTGGCCAGGGTGATATCTATGACTTCCTCTCTGATTCTATACCTAAACGTTGGCTGGTTGCCTTTGTTGCACACAATGAGGTTAGCAGTAAATAAGTAGTCAAAAATGAACTCACTTCTTGCGTTTGTGTCGCTGCTCCTCCGGTGAAACTTCTTAACTCATGAAGATTCTGTGGTCTTGGTCAATCCTTCACTGCTTCTATCTTTTCATTCGCAGTACAGATACCCTCTGTCGTTACCTTGTGACCCAAATAATTTACTTGCTTTTTTAAACAGCGAACACTTTTTGGGACTTAGTTTCAGACCAGCGCCAGCTATTCTCTGGAAAACTTCTTGTAAGTTTTTGATGTTCATCAAAGTTCTTGCCCAATACGATGATGTCGTCCAGGTACACCAAGCAAGTATTCCAACGTAGTCCATTCAGTACCTGATCCATGAGTCTCTCGAACAAAAGTAGCTTGTCATCCTCCTTCAACACCAATTGTCAGTAGCCACTTTTAAGTCCAGTATCGAAAACCATTTTGTACCAGATAGCGAGTACAGAGTGTCGGCAATTATTGGCGATGGATAGCTATCCTTTTTCGTGACGTCGTTCAACTTGTGGTAGTCCCCGCAAAACGTCATTTTTCCATCCTTTTTCTTTACAAGTTACGGTGAGCTCTATGGACTAGCTGATGGCTCGATGACGCCGCTGTCGCTCATTTCTTGTATGATTTGACTCACAACTTCCCGCTTCGCCACTGGAACACTACGTGGAGCTTGACGGATCGGCCTCGCGTCTCCAGTGTCAATTTGATGTTTCACAATGTTGGTGCGGCCTGGTTTGGAGCTATCTTGGTCAAATATGTTCGCGTATTTAGGAGCAGGTTGTTTGCCTTACTCTGATAGTCTTCCTCTAGCCCATCCTTCCATGCCGGGGTGCCACTTGAAACATCGCTATTACAAGTTGAAACGTGTTCCTGGAGCTGTTCACAGTTAATAACTACTTCAGCCTCTTGACATCTTCCCAATATAGCTCCTTTGGTCAGTTTGAGTGGTGACTTGAACTCATTGAGTACTCTTACCAGAATACGTCCATCTTGTTTTGTCAAAGCCAGGGTTTTTTCATGCAAGTACGTTCGGTGTTGATTTGTTTGGTGCTTCGACAACCCACAATTTGTTTGTCCCACAATCTCCATCAACCTTTGCTCAGATGACTGCTTTTGAATTTGGTGGTATTTGCTGACTCTCTTCCACCACCGTTTACCCATGTAGCCTCTCTCGTAGCCGAAATTAAGTGGCACATCCATGTTCCTATATCGCATCGTCTTGCTTTGCATGTCGATCTTGGTCCATTAAGAAGTCCACTCCAATTATGATTTCATCAACAATCTCTGCCACTATAAAATTGTGTACTACAGTGATGTTCACAATTGCGACTTCACATGCTACTTCTCCTGGAACCGTGGTGTCTTCTCCAGTGGCTGCACGCAATCTTGCTCCATGCAATGGTCTTATCTCCTTGTGGACTAAATCCGCTCGAATGATGGAATGAGATGCACCCGTATCTACAGTCAGTAAATGTTCCTTTCCATCCACATGTCCTCCGACAGTAAGATTGTTTGATCTTCTTTCAATTTGCGAGATAAAGATTACGGGGCATTCAATTGAGGGAGCCAGTTGTGGCCCTTGCTGCTGACCCGCTTTAGTTTAAAGATTGAGTGGACTTGGAGATTTGCTCATCTCCTTCAGCTCTGAGTTTACGGCCACCCACATTGTTGGAACTATTGGGACCGGTGCTGCAATGACGTGCAATGTGACTTGGGTTGCCGCAGGTGAAACAATTCATAACTCCGGCATTTTTCTGTTGTGATCCCTTCAGTGCTTCCAAAATTTTGTTACCCAATTTGGCCTTTCCACACGATGAGCTTTGTATGCTGGTTTATTTAATAGCGAGGCAGTCTCCTGAGTCAATGCATGTGATACCGTTTTTGCTAATGTTGGCTTTGGGTTTGCGTATGTGGCTCGCTTCGTTTCGACGTCCCGTATGCCATTTATAAAGCTTTTTCGGTGTATTCCTCGGGTGCGTCGGCATTCGCCAAATGTGCAAGCCTTTCGACATCTGACGCAAGCTCCTGCAAAGTCTCATTAGCTTTTTGGTAGCGGTTTTGCAACTCTATTTGGTATATCTGCTTCCTATGTTCGCTTCCGTATCGCCTCTCAAGAGCACCCATCAAAGTTTCGTAGTTTTTTCGCTCTCCCTCGGTAATCGTCTATAGGATTCCAGCAGCAGATCCTTTCAATGCCACGAACAATGCAGCAACTTTATTTTCAGCATTCCAGTTACTCACTGTTGCGGTCTTATCAAACTTGAGGTTAAATACCTGGAAAGGAACCGAGCCGTCAAAAGATGGAGTTTTTACCTTCGTATTGGTTTCTGAAACTACTGGGCGATTTAGTTGCAGCTGCACCATGCGACCTTTTAAATCATCGACTTCAGCCTGATACTGAGCCACCTCTGCGTCCTGCGCTTCCAGTTTTGATGATACCCTTGCTTCATGTGCTTCTAACTGCGAAGACATTTGTGCCAAATGCAATGATAAGCGCTCCTCTTGTTCTTCCAATTTGGATGCCATATATTTCTCTGTTCCTCCAGTTGAGATGACATTTGCGACGACATTTCTATAATACGTGTATCCTGTGATTCCATCTTGGATGCCATATATGTCTTCTGTTCTTTCCAGTTGAGTTTCCATCTTGGATGTTAAACGTGTCTCTTGCAATTCCAGTTGAGATGACATGCTGATGGATACTTGTGATGATATTTCCGTTATGCGTGCTCCTGTGCTTCCATCCTGGATGCTACTGCCGATGTTTGTGCAGATATTGCAGCCAATATCATGTTTAAGTCTGTGTTCGCCATTGTCTGCGGTGTTTCAATGTTTTCCTCCAATTGTGTTGTCTCCTCGCCATCAAGATGAAAGACATACTCTTCCACGTTAATTCCTTCTGTTTCCATTGCCTCTCGTAGTCGTGCCTGAAGTTCAAGTTCATTGTCGGTTGTATTCAATCCACGGCTCTCCAACTCCTTCTTCGGTTGCTGGATCTTCAATTCACTCCACTTTGCCATGTCCGAGTTATATTCGAAGTCTTCGGAATTTATTCAACAATTCCTCTTCTGACACCAATTGTAACGAGTTTAGAGAAATTCCGCTTATTCTAAATCTTCTGCCAACGGTCGAATCGGTAAACTGTTGAATAAATAACTCCAATATTCAATAATGCAAAATGGTCTTTATTAGACATCTTTGAGCGTACTTCACAATAACTCTTACTTCACAACTAATTGCGTGTTTAAATCAAACTGATTCCTGTTGTAATTATTTGGAGCTTTTCGGCCGATAAAATAAAGGCAAACCACAACGTTTCCCTTTTCCTCCTACGCGTTTCGATGAAATTTTTTCATCTTCATCAGGAAGACTGTATATTTATCATAAAATATGACATAAAACAAAACAAACATTAACACATTAGTTGGAATTACACAATTCACATCACTCTGTTGTTAACATACTATTTACATCCAATTTATAACATTGCAACTTTAACATTTAAACATAAATAAACAAAACTTTATATTTTATTTACTGCCCCCATTCATGTTTCCTGCTTCGTCCATTGGCTGATAATGCCGCCATATAAGCGCAGTTGATATTGTTGACGTCTTCTTTAAAATTCATTGCGGTATTTATTTTTTTGTTGTATTCGTAGAGCTTCCAGTGTCATTCATGTTCGTTTTTCCCCTCAACGTCTAATATTTTCGCGTTTTCGAAGTCCGCTATGTGCCCTTTGTTTTTCAAATGTTCGCATAGTGCTGTCGTTGACCATAGACTGGACGCCAAAAATAGAAAAACAACAGCACTATTCGAACATTTGGCCAACAAATGACACACAGCGGACTTCGAAAATGCGAAAATATTGGACGTTGAGTGGAAAGAACGAACACGAATGACACTGGAAGCTCTACGAATACAACAAAAAATAAATACTGTAATGAATTTTAAAGAAGACGTCAATAATATCAACTGCGCTTATATGACGGCATTAGCAGCCAATGGACGAAGCAGGAAACATAAATGGAGGCAGCAAATAAAATGTAAAGTTTTGTTTATTTATGTTTAAATGTTAAAGTTGCAATGTTATAAATTGAATCTAAGTAGTATGTTAACTACAAAGTGATGTGAATTGTGCAATTCTAACTAATGTGTTAATGTTTGTTTTGTTTTATGTCATATTTTATGATAAATATACAGTCTCCCTGAAGAAGATGAAAAAATTGCATCGAAACGCGTGGGAGGAACGGAGAAACCTTGTTTTTTGTTTTTTGTCTTTATTTTTCGCCCGAAAAGCTCGAAATAATTACAATTGTTAACAAAAAATTGGCCCCAAATAAATATATTACAAACTGATTACTGACTACTCAACTTGCTCTGCTTTTATACTCTATGTTGCCTTGTCCTCATATTTCTAAAAATGTCTAGACGTTTCTCCCTCTAAAATCTTCTACTTGGTTACCAGCTATATGCGTGTGTATTTGTAGTTTATAGTCTCTCGCATAGGCATGTATATGTGAGTACTACCTCGGGTGATGATTACATCTGTGTGTGAGTTATCTCTTCGTTGCCTTGTATGTATTTGGTAAATGATGATTAATGTGTTAAAGTAGCTTGCTTTAATGTTTTTGTTGTTGTGCATTTATTTAGTGATGTGAAGATTCGCCACAATATATAACAGAAAACTAGCAAGCTACTAGACAGGTGCTGAGATTTTCTTCAAAGAGAACAAGCACAATATAGATTAGGCTTGTTTTTCACTCGGTATTGTATTATATTTATTACAACTCGGCCTTAGCTTAACAATCAATCGAACGCGATTGACTCTGGCGAGAAATCCTTGTTCTCCTCCACGTACTCTTAGTCAGTACATTCACTATCATTACATTGGAAATTAATAAATTTTTATTGTTTACTTATAGAGCTGTTGCCTTCCTCTCTCAGATTCTCACCACATAGATTGGACTGCATCCAACGTCAAAGTCTTCTCGAGTCAATGACACTGTTATAAGGAACCTGAGTGACCTGATAATTCTCTATATCAGTCACCACGTCACGGTCGTGTCCTAATTTCTTCTGAATTACATACGGACTCTTATACTTAGGAATGAGTTTTTTGTTCGTACCTGCAGTATCGTCTACATTCTTAAAAAAATAAATAAATAAATGTAAGGCGCGATAACCTCCGAAGAGATATAAGGCCGAGCCTCTCTTCCAATTTGCGTCGTGCTCCTCTTGATTTTCCCTACAAATTGGACGGACGGGACCTACATATTTTATGCCGACTCCGAACGGCATCTGCATGGCAAATGAGTTTTCACTGAGAGCTTTTCCTGGCAGAAATACACTAGGAGCGCTTGCCAAACTACCGAGGGGCGACCCCGCTTAGAAAAATTTTCTTCTAATTGAAAATATTTATTTCTAAAATTTTGATGTTGCTTTGCCCGGGGTGTGAACCCAGGGTATACGGTGTGGTAGGCGGAGCACGCTACCATCACACCACGGTGGCAACAAATTTGCCAGCTTCAAATTTACGAGCAGATTTATGTGTTCGGGCGAAGTATAGCACGTTTTTTTTTGGGACGACTGAATAGCTCTGTCCGCCTGCTCCCTGATTCCAGTCAAGCTTATATTTTCACAGATATAATTTTTACGAAGGTATTCAAATAGCTCCTCCCCAACGGTTGCTCGTTACTCTACCCCGAACAACAATTTACTGGGATCATCAACGTCGATAAAACTCCCCAAGGCCTTCGGGGGGTGTTTATCGCTACAACGACAACAACAAGTCTGCTTAGTGCTACTGTGAACTGTGTTCATTATAGCTAGGGTGACCATGCGTCCCGGAAGTCCGAAACATGTCCCGGATTTTACTAAATTCGAAGTAACACGAGAAAAATACCTGCAAATCCGAATGTTTTCTGAGATTTTGAAAATCGTTCAGTTTTTTTTTTTCTATGCCAGCTCATAACACTAACTCTGAGCGAGTATTTCCATTATTAAATTCGCAATGGACTTACGAAAGGAATCGTTCGATGTGGAAAACATGACGCACATTATGATAGTGCAATTTAAATTAGCAAACTTGACGTGTCATAATTTTTTCGACATTTGTACTTCTAAATCAAATTGCTAGTTTACAGAAGAATGGACTGGGACACAAAGAATTGGACAAAGATTTAAGTGAAATTTAAATTTGATTATATGTATGTTTCTCATGACTATAGGATAAAGACAGTAGTATTGATTGAATATTATAATTAACTGGCAGACCCCGCAGACGTTGTTCTTCCCTAACCTTGGTCTATCTGCATATCTCTTAAGAAGTTTTTACCTCTTACCTCACCCCCACCCAGTTCTAGTCCAAGTCCCAATCCCAGTTTAAGTTTCAGTCCCGGTAACAATCCCAGTTCCAGTCTTAGTTACAGTTCTAGTTCAAATCCCAATCCCACTCGCAATCGGTCTCTGGTCCATTGCCTGGAAAAAAATTTTCGTAAATACTAATCTAGGCAAAGGTCTAGCAATATACCAAATTTTGGCAAATCAAACGATTAATAGAATTTGTTTGAATAGATCGGTCCCTGAGGCACTTTCCGAAAGAAAGGAATCGTAATTACTAATCTAGGCAAAGGGCTACCTATATAGGAAATTTCAAGCAAATCGAACTATGAACCGAACTTGTTCGAATATATCGGTCCCTGGCCCGAAGTGTCGTGAATACGAATCTAGGCAAAGGGCTACTTATATACGAAATTTCAGGCAAATCGGACGAATCCCCGCTCCACTTTCCGGAAAAAGTTTCGTAAATACTAATCTAGGCAAATCGAACAGTGGACGAAGTCATTCGAATGGATCGGTATCTTAAGTATTGTTATCAATAAAACCGTTTAACTTAAACAATTTTTTTTAATAAATTAATTTTTATGCAAAACGAGGGTAAATATTTCAAAGTTTTATTGCAAAGAAGAAATATTCCAATTGATCCATCCGTTTTGAATTTATAGCTGTGTAAAAAAAAGATTTATGATTTTTTACTACAAAAGTGGAGTTTTTAGACTTTATTAGACGATTTTTAGAATTATTCTCTCCATAAAAACAATCGTCGTACCTCAAGGAATATTCTAAAAGAGAATTAGCGAAATAGGTCCAACCGTTCTCGAGATTTGCGATTATTTCACAATTCAGAGACTTATATTATATATAATGGAAAAACTACACTAAATGCGGATAGTAACATAAATGTGTGAATAGTGTATTATTTTACTCTTGTGCTTAAAACAAGCCAATTGCCAAATTGGCACGAAAAGCTGTCGCTTACCGTTCTCCACATGGAACACCAGTCCATTATCTATATCAAATCCTTTCACCTCTTCTAACCTTTTCCTGAACTCTTTTATCACTGGATCCCTTATATGAGTTACATATTTGAAGATTCACATAAACTCACTTTCGTCAAGTGCAGCTACACATGTGGGCCTGCTTAAAAGGTCCACATGCGCCATTTGTTCTGTTGTTGTGGTTGTTGTAGCAGTGCTTCGCCCCATCCCATAGGCGCGACCTATCACAAATCGTCATCAATGTCCTCTAACGGGAGTCCAAGGAAACTTGCAATTTCAACAGAGGTGGACCATAGTGTTAGAGGCGTTGGTTTCACATTACAATTGAAGAGATGGTTGGTGTTATGTGGGGACACATTGCAAGCAGGACATATGTTTCGTATGTCGGGGTTGATTCTGGATAGGTAAGAGTTTAACCTGTTACAGTACCCAGATCGAAGTTGAGCTAGAGTGACGCGCGTTTCCATAAGGAGAGTGCGTTCCTCTTCTGCGAGTTCTGAGTATTTTTCTTTAGGAACTAGATTCTTCGGGCAATTCCCGACATAGAGGTCCGACGCCTGTTTGTGGATATATCTGAGGGCTTCCTTGTCCTATTTTGCTTCATGCGGCTGTGTTCACAGGTGCCGTATTTCCTCATAATGCTTACGCAGGTGACCTCTTAAGCCCCTGGGAGGTGCAGCTTCATCAATCAGATGTCTGTTTGGATGCCCAGGCTTCAGGGTATTCAACAGAAACTGTTTGTTCAGCATTTAATTTCTCTACCTAATAGGAGTACTTTCGCCGCATTGTGTAGGTGTTGTTCTGGGGACATAAGAAGACAACCTGTAGCGGTTCTGAGGGCAGTATTTTGGCAGTCCTGTATTTTCTTCCTTTGAGTAACCTTTAGGCTTGGCGACCATATCGGGAACGCGTAGCATGCAATCGGCCGGCAAACTGCTTTTTAAGTAGTAATAAGCTTTTCTTTGTCTTTACCCCAAGTGCTGCCGGCAAGGGATTTGAGGATTTTATTTCGGCTCTGGGTTTTAGGAACAATTGCAGTTCTCCAAAATGTAGTCCTGATCAAACGTCACACCAAAGGTTTTTGGGTGTAAGACAGTCGGTAGCGTCATGCCAACAACGCGGATGTTCTATATGGTCAACATTTGGCGCTCCATGTTGTAAATATGGTCGCCGATGATTTGGTCGGTGACAATTTCAGGTTTCGCGAGGTGAAAAACTGGGGAGATCAGGAGATAGCTATTTATTTTTAAACTGTTTTATTTAGCTTGATTCTGTGTAGCGAAGGGACAGCTGGCCGGCCGTTGTAAACGAATTTTGTAATTAAAATGTAAGTAGCTTCCCTATACGCTACAAGCTTGAAACTTGGAATATATTTCAAAACCCGATGACAATGCAATAATAAGAAAAAAACTCCGATAGGTAGCGCATGGATCGAAATATTAAAAAAAATCGTATTTGTGGCCCGGTTTAGGACATATTTGGTACACATAATACATCCATGAATAGAAAGAGACCTATTAAAAAAATCGCCGCCAGGTAGCGCAAAGATCGAGATATTAAAAATACTCGTATTTGTGATCGCATTTGGCTAATATTTGGAAAAAATATTGCATACAGTCCGGTAGATGTGACCTCAAAATACTTCGGAGTTCGAGGAGAGACAAGCATACGTGGCGCCGAGTTGAGTAAAGTATTTGGAATGATTATGTTTTGAGGACTTAGATTGTAACAAATTGTCAAGAAAGAGTTCTTGTAATAATGAGTCACTAAATGAGCTAAAGAGAATGAGAAATAATAGGCAATTAAATAAATATAAAAACTTGAAAAAAAAATAATAAAAAAAAAATTTTAGTTGAACGATTTTATTGAAAACAATATTTACATTAAGTAATAATAATTCTAAAAGCTAGAAAATAATTAGGTAGGTCCTAGGTACTAGTCATCATACTCCTCATCAATCTAGGGCGTTAATGAGACAATTAAATAAAAAAGTTGGGTGCGAGAAATTTCTCAAAATGTGAGGCGTAGCTTAACCTGATTAAGGTTCAGTTGTCTTATTTCTGACAATCAATAGAAATTTGTCGTGTCCAATGCTTTTATTTATTTGTCTGATCAACGCCCTAGATTGACGAGGAGTGTGGTGAATAATACCTAGGACCTACTTCATTATTTTCTAGCTTTTAGAATTATTTTTATTTAATGTAAATATTGTTTTCAATAAAACCGTTTAACTTAAAATTTGTTTAAATTATTTTATATTACAAAGCTCATCGATGCATGGGACAGGGCCTATGGCTATTATTGTGCAGTCATTGGCATAGGACACGATAGTGACTCCTTCTGGTGGTGAAGGTAGCTTCGTAGAAGTTAAACAGAAGTGGGGATAGGACACTACCCTGTGGTACCCCTTGTTTAATTGTTCTGGATGTTATATTCCGGAATTGCACCGATGCTTGCCGACCCGACAGATAATTCACGGTCCACCTTTGGAGACTCGGTGGTAGGGAGGACCCTTCCAAATCTTACAGTAACGTTATCATATTTTTGAGCTTCTGACGCTGGCGATAGTTAGGGCCTTTGAACTATTTGGAGTATTTCTTCATGGAATTGCTTTTAATGTAGTAATAGATTATAATTAATTAGTATTAGCGCTCAAAAAAAATCCAAGGTTTGCTCGAAGGTCCCTATCTTTGGTAGAATTTGGTTTTAATATAAGGCATTGGTCAGGCGAACAAATGGCATGCTTCCCACGACAGCCGGTTCTATGTACCGGAGAGACTCGGAATTTTTCCCCACCATGGGCTGTCTGTCATTTCAGTGTTATCCGATTTAATTTGTTGCGTTCCTCCCAACAATTGTCATACTCCCAGCAGATCCTTGCAGCGAGACTGCACCATATTTTCCTGCTACGGGAAGGAATCGAAACCAATCCGGGACCTGTACCTGACCCCGGACCAGAGAAATGGTTTTACTTGTTAGCTTTTAGGACGCTCACACTCTTGTCAGTGTGTGACAGCCCCACGGCGCCACCAGCTCATACGGCCACTACTGCTCATAACGACAATCTCCGTAGTAGAGTAAGTAGCAATGCCGAGCATCAATCCCTGCCCCCCCTTTTCTCCTCCCACCCTTTCCGGGAATAGCATTCGAATAGGTCAGGGAAAAATACTCCTATTCCCTACCAATTTTTGCTCCGTTTGCCAGCACAGAATGTATATGTTTGCGACATCTGCCCAATGCAGTTCCTGCCTTGGACGGTGCCACTTTCCTAGATGTTCTGGTCTCAGCAACGGCAACCCCCGACGGATTTCATAGCCCCATGCTGGCATGCCTCAAACCCAATTTCACTTGGTACTCCAATGTTTAACCAGGGACGTCCAGTATCAGGGCCACAACAGCAAAAGAACTTGCGTCCTGGCCTCCCTCAACTCAGGCGTAGTCACCCGTCACTCACCCCCCGAGTACTGCACTTAAAGTGTAATGGGTTAACTGGGAAGATCACGGAATAAGTTGATTTTAGGAAGCGGCATAACATCCGCATTGCTCCGATCCAAAATACCAAACTCACGGGAAGATCTGCTTTGCAGACCTGGTCTGGGAATAACGTCCACAGAAGAGATCGCGTTTATCACCAAACACTCAGTGCAATATAATCTATTTGATCCCGACATCGGCCGCAGGGACAGTGTCCTGGAACTTCAAGGCATATCTGTCCCGTCAAGCGAATTAAATTTAGAAATCATCAACATATACATCCATCCCCCCTGTCACCTGTTGGCCCAGTGGATACTGCCCTGACCTCAGCGCACTACTCACTGGCGATAATCGCGATTTAAATGCCCACAACGATCTATGTCATTCTAACCTACAGACGGACAGCAGGGACGAGATGTTGGCGGACCAAATAGAAGAAACAAGGTTCTGCACAATAAACCCCCCACTCGTATGGTAGGAAGCTGTCACAGTTCGACAGATATATCAATCGTGAGCGCAGGACTAGTAAACTGCGTCAACTGGCAGCCGATGGTAACATTGGCAGACGACCACCTACCCATACCCCTTTCGCTAAAGCGATCTGCCGACTTCATCACCACTGAAAAACGCACTTTCATCAATTTTAAGGAAGGAAAGTGGGAAGATTACAAAACTTATACTGACAATCGTTTTGCTGCCCTCCCTATGTCGACTGATGCCCGCCGAGGGGAACCTGCTTTCCGCAAGGTCATTGAATCTGCTTCGGCTCGTTTTATTCCCGCCGGAAGAATCCCATAAATCCGACCATTTTGCAGCGGAGGGCGCAACTCTAGCTAGAAAACGTGACCTTATTAGAAAGCACGACCCCGGCGATCCCCAAATCAACACTAATTTCAGCAAAGCATTCAATACCGTCAACCACGAGATACTAATTCATAAGCTCGATTAACTGGGCTTTCCATTTCGCCTTTTAGTGTGGCTGACTAGCTATTTGTAACAGGCCTCAAAAACTCCTGTTCAAGTGTAATCTCTCGGAATCGTTCGGAGTTTCCCCCGGTGTGCCTCAGGGAAGTCATCTAGGCCATTTGCTCTTTATTTACCCTGTTCATAAACGACTCACCACAGATTATAATGCATTCCCTTACTAAAATGTGTGCTGATGATGTAAAACTTTGCTACACTTATTGTTCTGCCGATACGGGTTCCTTAAATCTTCTTCAGCCCGATTGAGAATCGTTCCAATGTTGGTGCACAACAAATTTACTAGTTTTAAATTCCTCTATGTAAGTACATATTGTAAACCCGCTGAGGGCAACTCCCTTAGGTTGATAATCTTGGATTGTAAAGAACCACTCCCTTACGTTCATCAGCTTACCCGCAGTCCTTTGCTTGCCCGCAATTATCCATAAAAATTTAAGTGAAACAGTTCGTATAATGTTTAGCGCCACTTTAACGCGATTTCAAAAATGTTAAGTTTTATTAACTTTTAATTGTTTTAATTTTTATGACTGCACGAGTTAAAACCTAAGAATATATTGGTCGAGCCACTCACGCACTGGGTTGCATTTTGCCCGTGCTCGCGACATCAGCTGATGTGTGCTTGATGTGTTGAGTTTGAGAAGGGTGCCATTACATCACCCTCCTTTGGAAAAGAAGTAGTCGGCAGAGTGATCAATTCTGCCGGCTTCTTCTTGCCCAAAATCAATTGATGTTTAAGATGTTTTAAATGCATAAACTCAAACACATATCAGCTTATGTTTCAATTAATAATGAGTACATTTATTTGTACAGTGCTATTGAGCTTATTTAATATTTAATATGTAAAATAGTTTTAATATGTGGTAATTCAATTTATTAATATAATGCTATTGAACTTATTTAATATGTAAAAGATTTTTAATTAATGCTGATTAAATTTATTTATACAATGTTATTGAAAAAGATATATTTTTTTTTGCATTGCATTGCACTATGCAAATATTAGTTATATGATATAATATATTGTATATACAGATTATGTATAAAATTTTGATACAAAATTCAGTTCATTTTTGTACTATTACTTAAACTATAGTTAAAGTTAACGTTTTAAATATTATGAAGTACAATATATTCTTTTTTTTTTTATATAAAATTACAAAGGAAATTGTTGCTGCTTTTAATTAATAATTATTTTGTATGTTGTATATATATACTTATAATAATAATAAAGTGAAAAACTTATAATTATATTATTTGGATTGTTTTTTTTTTTTTGAAAGTTAATAGAATAGACAATTTTTTGTGTTCCGTTTAGCGTACGGATATAAATGGTCTTTGTTACTTCTTGTACACGGTTTTTATGGATTGATTTTAATTTTTTTTGTTTTTCTGTCAAAAATTGTTACATTTACGCCATCCATTTGCTTAACTATGTATGGATCCTAGTAAATGCTTGCGTGTTTATCGCGCGGTTCTTTTCTACGATACGGTCCTATCGTTTATGCAATGTCTGAAGGACGTATATTTCTATCGTAATACAATTTTTTACGTTCCTTGTGTTTGTTTATGAGCTCTTTTGCCAATGCATGGGATTTTTGAATACGGTACTTCACTTCCTTAGCGTAATTCGAATACTTTATATATTGGATCAATGGTTTCTTTCTTTAGTTCATTTGGTAACACTGGCTTCCTACCAAATGTTAGTTCAAATGGAGTGAATTTGTTGTCGAAAACAGTATTGGATGTTGTATTGTGTAAGAAAGTAAAGTACTTTAAATATGTATCCCAATCAGAGAAGTTTTCGTTAAGATATGCCCGTAGGTATTCGTTAAATACTCTATGGTTACGTTCTATCGGGCCAACTGTTTGGTGATGATACGCTGTGGAAAAGTAATGTTTGATATTCAAAAGTTTCATAAGTTCTGCAAGAATTTCATTCTTATATTCGGTACCTAAATCTGACCTGATGGATTTCATAGGACCATATATCAAAATAAAACTCTCGAAAATTGCTGAAGTTATTGTTTTTGCGCTTTTATCTGGCACAGCTATTGTAACCAGGTATTTTGTTAAATCGCATATGATGGTAACTGCGTACTTGTTACCGTAACTCGATTGTGGTAAAGGTCCTATTGTATCAATAATAACTATATCAAATGGTTTATTCGGCGTTGGAGTCAGTACTAAATTTTCTTTGATCTTTGGTTTGGCTTTGTTTACTAAACATTTTTGACAATTTTTGACGAATTTAGCAGTGTCACGAGTCTTGTTTTTGCAAAAATATTTAGTACGAATTTTTGCGTAAAGCTTTTTAACACCGCAGTGACCGCCTGATATGGGGTCATTATGATAAATTGTCATGATTTTGATTTTTGTATTGTCGTCTGTTACAGTTTCTACTGGGTCTGTAAGTAGTATTTCTAACGTATTTAAAATTTTATTTCCGCATTATTTTAAATTTTAAATTGTACAATATTTGAAAAATAGATCATCTTTTGGCCATTCAACTTTGTTAATATGGTGATTGTT
The DNA here is from genome assembly GCF_040869045.1 of Eurosta solidaginis. Lineage (NCBI taxonomy): Eukaryota > Metazoa > Arthropoda > Insecta > Diptera > Tephritidae > Eurosta > Eurosta solidaginis. The sequence goes on along the minus strand of NC_090320.1, from coordinate 165,522,688 downwards.
AGCTATTGTTTGTAACTTCGAAAGTAACTCTCCTAAGTTTGTTATTTCGTTACCAATCTCTATATTAAGTAATTCGATCTTTTTGCGTCGCATATGTGCGCTTATATGCATTTTAGAAATTTGACTTTTATCATCATAAAAAAATTATGGTTCTTATACGCGGAACTTTTTTCGAACAATTAAATGAAAATTTGTCATAAACGTGTAAAGTAAGTTGTCTTTCGTCTTTTTTGTCTGTTTTCTTTAGGACGTTTTCATCGTTTTGCCGTTTTGTCATTGATCTTGTCTGTACTGCTAAAATTTGCTTGTTCGATTCTTTAATCTAATCGATTGTAATACGCGATAGTGCATCAGCACCAGCGTTTGATTTACCCTTTATATAAACTATAGTAAAGTTGTATTCTGCTAATTCTAGCCTAATTCTTGAAAGTTTTGAAGAGGGGTTTTTCATATTGAAAAGGTATACTAGAGGTCTGTGATCTGACTTTACAATAAAATGTGTGCCATAAACGCATGGTCGAAATTGCTTGATTGCAAAGTAAATAGCTAAAAGTTCCAAATCTATTATTGGTTTTTTATGTTCAGCTTTATTAAATGCTTTAGAAGCGAAACAAATTGGTAAGTCACTACGTTGTTGCAGATGACGTTGCAATTGTCATAAGTGGAAAGTGACTTCCAACGATTAGTTCTTTGATGGATCGGGCGCTTCGGGATATTCATACCTGGGCATCTAATGCCGGTTTGAAAGTCAATGCAGAGAAGACGCATATGGTCTTATCTACAAAGAGGTACAAGGTCCCAAATTGGACCAGGCCTAAGTTAGGAGGGGTGACCTTACAGGAGAAACCTTGCACAAAATATTTAGGAATCATCCTAGATAGTAAGCTGTCATGGAAGCTCAACGTGGATAAGAGGGTCAAGAAGGCCTCAACGGCACTCTATGCATTTAAAAGAATGCTGGGGTGTACGTGGGGCCTATCGCTCTCTCTTTCTCATTGGCTTTTTACAGCGATTGTAAGCCATATTTTATACTATGGAGTTCTTGTTTGGTGGAAAGCCACACAAACAACAGCATACCTCATTGCTTAGCATTACGGGAGCCCTGAAAACAACCCCGACGGCTGCACTGTATGCCATTCTGCACATCCCACCTCTAGACCTAGCAAGGAACAAAGCGTTAACGAACGCAACCAGGCTCGGTGCTTCGGGGCAGCTTGAGCGCCGACCATATGGTCATAGTAGTATAGCGTCAGCAATCACAATCCCTATCTGCGCTTCGAGGGAGATCTTAAGGCCACAATAGAGGTGGACGGTTGGCGCAAGGGTGCGCAAATGGCGGACGAGGCGATACATGTGTACACCGATGGTTCCAAATTAGTGGAAGGAGTAGGGTCTGCGGTATACTGTGCTGATCCGGAAATAAGCAGATCCTACAGGCTGCCGGATTACTGTAGCGTTTTCCAAGCGGAAATATTAGCCGTAACCAAAGCAGTAGAAACCCTGGAGGAGAATAGCTTAAGCTACAACCGTGTTAACTTTTATATTGACAGTCAAGCAGCAATTAAGGCAATAATCTAGCATAGCACAGCATCTAAATGCGTGTTAGAGTGTAAGCAGTCTCTGGAGAGAATCGGGACAGTGAGAAGCATACATCTATATTGGGTCCCAGGGCATATGGGAATAGATGGGAATGAAAAAGCGGACGAACTAGCTAAAAAGAGCATATCCCTTGAAGCTTGCTCCGTAGATGTCCCAATTAGATTTGGCGAGATTAAGCGAAGGCGAGAGGTACACATGATCGACCAAGCGGGAAAGGCGTGGGTTCAAGCGCGGGGCTGTAAAGGGTCGAAGAGTATGTGTAGGTCTTACAACTTTAGACTAACACAGTTGCTTCTATCATTAAAAAGAGAGGACTGTAGAGTCATGACGGGTATTCTGACTGGACACTGCCTTCTGGCATCACATGCCTTTAAATAAGGCTTGGTCAGTGATAGCAGAGGTAGGAAGTGTGGGTTGGAGGAGGAAACGATCGAGCACGTTCTGTGCTCGTGCCCTGCAATTGCCAGGCTAAAACTCCAGCTATAAGGAGTGATACAGATGTAAGATCTAGAAGCAGCAAGTGGCTTAAGTCTTAGGAAGCTTCTAGTATTTGCCAAGAGAACGGAGTTATTTTATAACATAGGTCCTGGTTTTTGATAGGGTTTTTCAGTTTGGTCGTTAAAACCAACTTCTGGTAACACTGCGGACTCAATCAGTCTATGTGAGGTCCTCATGGACCGGCCAGTTCAACCTACCTACCTAACTTGTTGTTCTTGACTCAAGATAGCGCCACATCCAGTTGTTGAAGCATCAACGGTAATAATGAATTGTTTTGTAAAATCTGGGTATTGAAGTAATTTTGGTGAAAGTAATGCTGCTTTCAAAGATATAAATGCTCTTTCGCACTCAACATCCCATACAAATTACACTCTTTTTCTATTTAATCGGTTTAGAGGCGCTGCCAGAGACGCAAAATTTGATATAAACCGTCTGTAATAGTTTGCAAACGCGACAAATCGTCATACCGCGTCTTTGTCAATCAGTTTTGTATACTTTTTAATTGCGTTTATTTTAGAGTCGTCTGGCAACAAGCCTTTGCCTGAACATTTGTGCCGACCTCTGGTCGTAAAAAGTTGCATTTATTTGGGTTAAGTTTGAGATTGAAAGACCTACAAGTATCGAAAACTTTTGAAAGATTTTTAATGTGGTGTGCTTAACTGCAGCCTATGACGATAATACCGTCGACGATTAAAAATGCGACGTTGGGTGGTATAACCGAAAAAGCTATTGTCATCATTCGTGAGAATGAATTTGGTGCTATATTTAAACCGAATGGAAGCACTTTCCATCTAAATGCGCCGACCGAGGTGCTGAAAGAAGTAATGTCACGTGAGTCAGGATGCAAGGGGATTTGATGAAATTCTGAAAAAAGATCTAATGTGGAAAAATACTTTGCTACTTTGCTTTATCAGCAATGAGTTTTTTGTTTACTGCGCGAATATCTACGCTTTTTGACACTTAGTATCTTTCTTTGGGACTACAATCAAAGGACTATTGTAATTAGAGTAACTGGGTTCAATCAAATCGTTGTCTAATAATTTATTTACTTGGCGATTTATTTCTTCGCGTTGAGAGTATGACAATCGGTAGTTTTTTACATATACCGGCTCGTTGTCAGTCAATCTTAATTTTTGCTTGTAGAAGTTATTTAAAGTCATTTTGTCCGTGTCAAGAGCGAAAATGTCGGCATAATCAATGCAAAGGTCAATTAATTTACTATGAGCATGTTGAGGTATTTGATTTTTTAAAATTTGAATAAGTTTTTTCGTACGTTTGTCTTCTGTTTATGTCTTGTTAATTGTATAAACATTATAATTTGAAAGTTTTTCTCTCCGAATACTTTTTCTTTTCACATACTTTACATCATCCGTGGTGTTAATGACTTTAATTATTGGGTTACTGGAATTAATAATGCACCTAGCTGTGAAAACGCCTTTTCCTGCGAGTCCACGAAAAGTGGATCGGTTGAATCTCCTAAATCAAAAAGTCTGAATATTTCACATCTCGGAGGAATGATACAACTGTCGCTTTCTGTTCCGCGTAGGATTGGTATCGCGACTTTTTCATTACCTACCCAAAAGGAAAATCTGTTTCTTTCATAATTAATAATGCATTTGTTAATTTTCAAAAATCTTTACCCAATATGCCATCGGATGGAATATTAAAGTCTTCATTTACAACATGTAACGTATGTTTAAGAGAAAAGTTTGAAAAATTTAAATTTACGATAATTGTACCTAAAGTCGAAACTGAATTTGAAGTTATGCCGGTAATGTTGATAATGTCGTTTGTATTTAATGAAATATTACTGTCTAGACATGATATCTTTATTAAAGAAATGTCTGCCTGAGTGTCTACTAGGAAAGAACAAAATTTCTGTGACTCGTTAAGTTGTAATTCAATGAAATCAGAGTAATTTAAATTTAAACAATAGATGCCTATTGGTGAGGGAAGTTCGCTTACTGGCTTAGTTCGTCCTGCCCCAGTGTTCGCTCCTGAGGGGCACTCGCGTATAAAGCGCGAACGTTTGCGTTTCTACCTCTACCATGGGCTGATCTCGCATTGTTACTTCTATTGTTACTATTGCTTGAATTAGGATTTGTATTTGAACGCGTATTATTATTGTTATTATTTTGGTATCTATTTCCGTTATAATTCCTATATCTTCGATTGTTGTTGCCGTTATAATTATTATTTTATGAAAATGAACTATTATTATTTCTTTAGCCAGTATAGCCGCGGTTTGGGTAAAAACCTCGATAACTACCACGTGAATTTCTGAATGTGTTGTTACCACGTGATCGAAAAGCTAAAACCTGACGCTCAGTTACTTCGTTGTTTTGTTCTACAATTAATTTCACTACTACGTCGTTCTGATCAGTAAATACCGTTGAGGCTAAAATGGTTTTTACTAAATTGGATTTTGCATTTAAACGACACACGTTAACAGTTTGTTCGACTGCCATTTCATGAGCTTTCGCTTGAGTGATCCATTCAATAATAAGAGACCGCTCAAGTGAGTCAGCTAAATCTTCAACTTTTTTGGTAAAATCTGTATAATTGTTACCGTTAACGTGCAACGCTGCAATTCTCCCTGCTACAACTTTCGAGTTGTCTGGTTTGATCCTATTACGTAGAGCTGTTTTAATTTCATTGATTGAAGTTACTTGTGTTGGTATTGCTTCACGGGCTTTTACCCTCTAATTTTGATTTTAAGAATAAAAGTACCAGTTAAATCTGCAGTAGCAAATTGTTCAAGTAATTCAATTTTGTCTATAAAAGAATCAAGTGCTAGAGGATCACCACTGTAGTTTTCCTAATAGAATTAGCAAATGTGTTAATGAAAATTCTCTTTCCCTCAGGTGTTGCCATGATTTGATCGTTAAGATCTGAAGCTGAATTAGCGGAAGGTGAGGCCACGTTTGTATTATTTGGATCGTTAAGATCTGATTTTAAGGTAAAAGAAGTTGAAGTTAGTTTTTCACTATTTGAATCGTTAAGATTTGAATCTAAATTAGAAGTTGAATTTTTAATGGAAGAATTTTCGAAGCCTGGAAAATCTGTTGACAGAGAAAATCTATTTTCGTGGTTTGTGACTCCTTCGGTCGAGGATAAAGCTAAACTTTCGTAGCTTGAGGCTGAATTATCGGAATCGGATTCTGAGTTTGCACTTGCTTACCACTTCTAAGGTACATATGTAGTTATCAGACTAGCACAAATAGATCAGTTCAAACTATGAAATTAATGAAGTACTTATTTGAATGTCTGAATTTTTGAAGCTGAAATGTTGAGGAAAAGGGAACTGATTTACAGTGAATTGTCGCTAACGAAATATTTAGAAATTTACTGGAAGATTTAATTGAACTGAAATATAGATATGAAAAAAAAATCTGTAAGAATTTATTGAATTTAAAATTGGTTCAAAAGTGTATAAGTATGTGGTAATCACGGACGCACCGCTTTATTCGAAAAAAGTCTCAATTGGTTTTTCACGGAACCACCATCATATTGTATTGATTTATTAAGTATGGCTTAATAAGGCTATCGCCGTTTAGTATCCGCGGCAATTGGAAATTATGTCTACTTTGATGATATAATAAAATACAGTTTTGGACTTAAACTCGAAAAAATGCATTTAAAATGAAAATGATTATTTACCGATAATATGAAGGCAAAATGCTCAAATTTGATTTATTTATGGTCTAATGAATTCCAGGGCGGATACCGGTTGCAAAAAAAAACTTACAAATTCTGAATATTCAAAATTTATTTTATTGACATACCCACGTAAAATAAGTGAAGGGCATTATGACGAACACGTGGTCGAAAAAAAAAATCTCCAAGGGATAAGAAAATTGGAACGAGATTTATATAATATAAGTTAAAACGCACTCAATTGAAAAGGTGTCCTGAGTTGGCAATTATAGTTATATGCAAAACCACAATAATATTTAGAACATGTTATATTTTGGAATTACCAAATTCCGCAAGGTACATTTTGCCCAATCACCTGTAAAAATTTATGCATTTTTCTTGCCAAAGAGGCTAACATGTAATAGGATGTCCACGTAACATATGTATGCAATTTGAAACACATGAATGCGTTGTATGTAAAAATAATATTACTGTACATAACTTTATAAAAATGTATGAATATGCAATTTAGGAATATAGTATGTATATATATTTAGAATATGTAAAACATGTACGTAAAATGTGTACGTATAGAGGTACGTCGGTGCAGCAGCGTCGCAAGTGAAGATTGCGTATTGGAATACCTAAATGTAAGCCATATAAAATATGCGTGGTTGCTACTGGACGCTGGTACTAAGTACAACAGTAATGAATGATGATGTTGAAATTTCACTTAATGATTGCTGCGATGCAGCGAGATAGATAAAATTGATATTTTTCCATATATTTATTTAGAATATATGTCTTATCGGTGGCAGCGTGGGTTTAAAAAATTGAGAAATGGTGGCGTACGGCGCCATTTTGTATCTACGAGGCATACCTCGCTGTCGTTTTTCTGCGCCAACGCCCACGTGTATGGATGCCCCTTTTTAGGTGCTCCGAATTAAATTTCACAACCGGCTGGCCGGTCCTGTCACGGTCGCCATGTAAACCCGCTGAGGGTAATTCCCTTAGGTTGATAATCTTGGATTGTAAAATACCACTCCCTTACGTTCATCAGCTTACCCGCAGTCCAATTGCTATATGTCAGCTTACCCGCAGTCCTTTGCTTGCCCGCAATTATCCATAAAAATTTAAGTGAAACAAATCGTATAATGGTTAGCGCCACTTTAACGCGACTTCAAAAATGTTAAGTTTTAATAACTTTTAATTGTCTTAATTTTTATGACTGCACGAGAATATATTGGCCGAGCCACTCACGCACTGGGTTGCATTTTGCCCGTGCTCGCGACATCAGCTGATGTGTGCTTGATGTGCTGAGTTTGAGAAGGGTGCCATTACAATATGATGGTACCCCTTTGGAGCGTATATCAATTGCGAATGATTTAGGTATCCTTTTTGATCGGAAACTGAGCTTTAACATGCATATTTCATCTATTGTCGACAAATAGTTGGACGTACTTAGATTTGTTAAAAGTTGGGCTGAAGAGTTTGATGACCCGTGAAGCAAAATATAACTTTAGAAAAAACTTTGTAAAATGGGTGTGACACCTACCATATCTCTAAAACGCCTTCACATATGCAACTAAGGGCTACTCTCTTTTAAAACCCTCATTAATACCTTTATTTTGATACCCGTATCGTACAAACACATTATAGAGTCACCCTGGTCCACCTTTATGGCGATATCTCGAAATGCGTCGACCTATAGAATTAAGGCCCACTCCCTTGTTCAAGCCTTTCAAGTGTTTGGATTAACTACCGCATTGTTTAAATAGAAATAAAGACAACCGCGATAATAAACAAAAACGCTCTGAAGATTAACCTAACGCTTTGAATCTTAATCCTGCTCAGAACATTAATCTTCCGCAAGTGGATCTCATAGACTTGGCTTCCCCTAATCCGCAAGCTGTGGTTCCATCCACTTCTAAGGCCGCGGAAAAAACCTTAGAGTCTCAAACTGTAACTTCTGAAACTGTAACTTCTCAATCTGTGACTTCTTATTCAGAAGCACCGGCTAAGAAGCTGGTGGTAGTCCCGCTCAAAAATCGATTTTTGTATCTCGCTTTGACAAAGACACTTCCGCTGAGGATATCAAGTCTTATGTCACTTCGAAAATTAAGACTGACTGCATTACATTAAAGAAATTTTAATTTAATTACGAAAGAAACATTTCTTCATTTAGAATTGATATCTACTCAAAAGATTGTGATAAACTTTTGACAGCGCATTTTGGCCGCAGGGGCTTTTGTTCGCGAATTTGTGCATAAGACTATTGAGAAACTTAATTTAACATCTTGCTTAAGCATTTACTATCAAAACGTCAGAGGCTTAAATAATAAATTAACTGACTTATATTTGAAAAGCATTCACTGTAACTAAAATATTATTGCTTTTACCGAAACATGGCTGAAACCCAATGTTTTAAATTCCGAAATTTTTTGCGGTGAGTAACAGACCTATAGAAATGACCGCTTAAATAGGACCGGAGGTGGTGTCTTGCTAGCTGTACATTCTTCATTTCCATCTGAAGATGTTAATTTACCCGAAGCAGATTCCATCGAGTTTAAATGCATCCGAATCTTACTAGGTCGGGGTCATATTTACGTTTGCTATATTCCACCGTCGTCTGATCTATCAGTGTATATGCACCATATTTTACTGTTACAAACAGTCAATTCGATGATAAAGCCCACGGACTCAATGATTGTATTAGGCGACTTTTCCTGCCACATATATCTTGGAATACCGTTAATCACAATATTGTCCCCGTATCATCCAAGATGCATAACAATGACTTTTTGTATGGAACTACTGATCTTTGCCTTAATCAGATCAACTTCTTTCCGAATAAGTATGGAACATTCTTAGATTTAGCATTTGTTGACGACATATCTAAATTCTCTATAAATCGGTGTGAACCTCTTGTTTTGCAGACGTTTACCCTCCTTCTCTTGAGATAAATTACGAAATCCTAAGCAACGAAGTCGGCTGTACTAATAAAACACGTGTCTCTACCAGGTGCTTTGATTTTTCCAAAACTAATTTTAACAATTTAAATAAAGAGCTTTCTGAGATAAGATGACCTCGAGATAAAGAGGATGTAGAGCAAAACGTTTTACATTTTAATAAAACCATTTATACTTTATATGAAAGACATGTGCCCAAAAGCACATGCTCGTACAATGAACCAGTGCAGGCCTGGTTTACTAAAGAGCTAAAAGCTTAAAAAAAAAGAGGAAATCACGTTTATTCAAATTATATAAGAAACACGGTTTACATTCTGATTATGCACAGTATGCTATTTTCCGTCATAAGTATTTTGAACTTAATAAAAGGTGTTATAAAGTTTACATATGAAAATCAAAAGAAACATTATTTGCAACTATCGTGGAATAACAAAGCTCTCCGCTATCCCCAAGCTTTTCGAAGGAATCTTACTAATCTCCTTACATTTTCGATTTCTACATTGATAGATAGTTCTCAGCATGACTTTTGTAGAGGCAAATGTGGGTGAAATTTGCTTGAATTTACAACTCACGTTTAATGGGTTTAGAAACCATCATCATACCGACGTTATATACACCGATTTCAGCAAATCATTTGACAAAGTATGCCACTCATTACTTGTCTATATACTCGAATTGCTTCGCTTCAAACCTCGCCTAACTCGCCCCTTTTATCTTTGCGGCAGAACTCAAAGAGTAATTTTTAAAAACATTTGATCGAATATCATCGATGTTCCCTCCGGTGTGCCTCGGGGCAGCCATTTCGGTCCGATTCTGTTTTTGCTCTTTATAAACGATATTTCCACAACTATAAAATATTCTAAAATTTTAATGTATGCCAACGACGTAAAACTTTTTAAGTCATACGTGTCGGTTGAAGAACGTTCTGTACTCCAGGTGGATTTAAATTGTTTAGTTACTTGGTGTAATGCGAATTTTATGCCGCTCAACATAAAAAAATGTAAATTCATGTGTTTTTACGTGGGAACGTACAGTTTCTTACACAATTAATGGCCAAACTCTGGAAAGCGTTGATGTTTTTGTCGACTTGGGAGTTACAATGAATTGCAAACTTAGTTTCAACCCTCATATTAATGCCACAGTCAATAAAACAAGAGGAGTTTTAGCATTTGTGAAAAGATGGGCAAAAGAGTTTAGTGATCCTTACGTTGCAAAAACCCTTTTTGCATCGTTGGTGAGGCCGATATTAGAATATGGATCGATAATTTGGAATCCGCGTTATCAAGTTCATGTGGATAGAGTAGAATCAATTCAAAAACGGGTTTTACTTTTCGCCTTGAGAAATGTTCAATGGGACTCTCCTTATAATCTTCCTCCTTAAACGGTTAAAACTAATAAATCTTCCTACCCTTGCAAGTCGCAGAGAAATGCTAGGTGTACTATTTATGAAAATAAAATAAATTTAAGGCGCGATAACCTCCGAAGAGATCTAAGGCCGAGTTTCTCTTCTAATTTGCGTCGTGCTCCTATTGATTTTCCCTACAAATTGGCCGGACGGGACCTACATGTTTTATGCCGACTCCGAACGGCATCTGCAAGGCAGATGAGTTTTCACTGAGAGCTTTTCATGGCAGAAATACACCCGTAGCGCTTGCCAAACACCGCCGAGGGGCGACCCTGCTTAGACAAATTTTCTTCTAATTGAAAAACCTTATTTCTAAAATATTGATGTTGCTTTGCCCGGGGTGTGAACCTGGGGCATACGGTGTGGTAGGCGGAGCACGCTACCATCACACCACGGTGGCCGCCATATACTACTTATGGCTAGACTTTTAAATGGATCGATTTCAAGCCCATTTCTTTTGAACGAAGTAAACTTGAATGTTCCATGCCGAGTTTTAAGGCATTATAAACCTATAATTCTTAAACAATGCAGAAGCAATTTCCAACTAAACGAACCTTTTCTGTATGGTGTGAAGATTATAACTCTCACTCGAGAATAATTGATGTTTCGGACTCGCTCCTTGCCATAAAAAAACGGTTCTATCTTCTCTTAATAAGTAAAAATTATATTTATACTTTTAATCTATTGTATTTTGTGAATCTATATTTCTCAGCTGATGAGTTTCTCTGTAGCTGAGCGGTTTTGGATCTCAGCGCTAAAGAAGCTACTGCCTCTCAAAGACTCGGTAACAAAAAAAAAGTATAAATTATAAATAAAACCTAAATAAGCATTAGGATACAAACAAAAAAAAAAAAAAAAAAAACTATGTATGAATTAAAAAAACAAAAACAAAAAAAAAATAACAGGATTAGCCTGGTTTCATCAGGCCACTTGAGGGCAATGCGCTGCCACAACGTCCGCGAAAAAAAACTCATTCCAGGGTTACCCTAGGTTAATTTTCGTACATGGTGATTTTCCCTTATTTTGTCTCCAAATCTCTCAGCTGAGTATGTAATGTTCGGTTACACCCGAACTTAGCCGTCCTTACTGGTTTTCTTTTATTTCTAGTTATATATATTCAGAAATTCAATTGTATTTTTATCTATATATTAATACGCTAACAAAATTTCCATACAATCAATTGACAGGCTGTTTCGCATACTTAGCATACGTAAAATCATATAAAAATTGTATGAATCAATTCGTATTGATCAGCCGCAGTGCATAGGCCTATTTTTGTTTACAAATATTACTCTATTTTTTATAATTAATAGAAAAAATTTTTGTAAATTCGAAAATCTGTGCAACTATCGAAATTGCCATGTGTAGGACCCATTATGTTCACAAACCCCACTGAGTACAAAGCTCCAAATGCTGCATTGTCGCGTTACTCAAATGTTTCATCTCTACATATGTATATATTTGTACACGCCAAACGGTGAGAGAACTACTGCTTCGCTCACTTTCAGCTCAAATGCATTGTCGCGTTGCTCAAATGTTTCATCTCTACATATGTATATATTCGTACCCGCCAAACGGTGAGAGAACTAATGCTTCACTCATTTTCAGTTCAAATAAAATATTGTTTCCCATTGTTGCCACTTACCTATATTGGTCTGAACCAAAATCTTTAAAAAATTGTTCTAAAATAATTGTTAGCGCACAAAAAAACTTTAAAGAGAAGTAATAACTTAACCGGCCTATTTTTTTGGACAAATTTTACTTACACGGAAAAGCATAGGTCTTTATTTAACAGATTCTTTGTTTTTCATTTTAGTTGCATTAAGAAATAATGAGTCAACTTTTGTTCAAACTCACTAAATTTATTTATTTATAACAATTAATTGCAAATTTGATCCAAATGTTTTTTGCAGTTCCATATTTTATGCTCATTTTAGATATAACGCGTCTTATAGTGAACAAAAAATAAATAGTTTGCTACAAAGATATTACATTAAAATTTGTATATTGTCTCTTATGCTAATTTATTTTGATACTTCTTATTTTATTTTATTATAGTATCTTTTATCACTTTGTATATTAAATTTGTTAAAAAGATATTACATTGAAATTTGTATATTGCCTTGTATGCCAATTTATTTTGATATTTCTTATTTTATTTTATTATATTATCTTTTATTTCACCTTAGTTTATTATTATTTAATTAATTTTTAAATATTTAACGAGCTCGAGACCATATACATATATATTCAGATTAAAACCCGGATAGATTATATATATATGTATATATTTTAAATTTTATTATAGGGTTTTAATCTGAATATATATGTATATGGCCTCGAGCTCGTTAAATATTTAAAATTTATAAATCTAAGGCCGAAAATAATCAGAAGATTATTATTTAATTATTTAAATTGATTGTATCGGAAAATTCACGTTGTATATTAAACGAAAAAAACGACCCAAAAACGTTTTCGAATTTAGGTATCTATATACAAATACGCATATGTACATATTCGTACCGGCCAAATAGTGAGAGAACTACTGCCTCTCTCATTTTCAGTTCAAATAAAATATTGTTTCCCATTGTTGCCACTTACCTCTATTGGCCTGTACCAAAATCTTAGACCAATCTAAAATAATTGTTAGCGCACAAAAAAACTTTAAAGAGAAGTAGTAACTTAACCGGCCTATTTTTTTGGACAAAGTTTTCTTACACATAAATGGATAGGCCTTTATTTAACAGATTCTTTGTTTTTTATTTTAGTTGCTTTCAAAAAAAAACATGAAATCACAAATAATGAGTCAACTTTTGTTCAAACTCACTAAATTTATTTATTAATAAAAATTAATTGCAAATTTGACCCAAAATGTTTTTTGCATTTCCAGATTTTATGCTTTGTATATTGTCTTTTATGCTAATTTATTTTTATATTTCTTATTTCATTTTATTATATTATCTTATATTTCAACTTAATTTGTTATTATTTAAAGCAACTTGATTGCATCGGAAAATTTCACGTTGTATATTAAAGGAAAAAAAACATACCAAAAACGTTTTCGATTTTAGGTCGAAATATTGCATGGGCAGTATATTACCTTCTATATTATTAGGCTAACTTTGTTGGATTTATGCCCATTAATTGTATGCTTAGATCCCATAATCCTAATTTGTTTATGTCGCTTAATGTTATGAAATCAATTTTATTTTAGTAAATATGTTTGCGTGAATAATTTCAATGTTTTTGTTTGTTTTTCTTTTCTTTCTAATTTATTCTGCTTCGTTATATCTTAGTATTATATAGTTCACAGACGATATTTTATGGTAGATATGGTCATATATATTCATGAAATGGAGTGTTTACAAATTTAATATAAATTAATTACGTACATAGATGTGAATTGCAATCTCCACATTAAATATCCTAACATCATAACATGAACCTTCATATTCCCACAATGATAACATTAAAACCCGGAAAAAAGTCTAAGTGCACGTATTGCGTTTTTATATGGAACTTTTTATTCACTTCACTTAATTTTTTCGCACTTTAAGTACTTAATTTTTTTTATTTCATTTAAATTTTTTTAGTAAACTCTGCCTGCTTTCTCATTGCATAATTTTTTTATATTTTTATCTTTTATTAATATCCTCTTTTCTATTCGAAATTTATACAAGGTTAAACTCGGTAAAGCGCCAATTGCATACCTAACGGGTGGCCAATTTCTTTTGAAAATACAATCAAAAATTACAAGGTCTTAATGAAAAATTTAAGTAAGTTAGACCAGTTTGCTATATTTCCATTCACTACTTAACTATTAACGCATTATTGCACTACCCCCAATCAGGCATGCTTAACCAACGAACCGATATCATTTCGTTACAATAATTAACGTTAATAAATGAAACAAAGTCATTTCGTTTCGTTTATTAACGTTAAGAACGTCAAATTAACGAAATGATTTTTTTTCGTTTTCTGCCATATCAAAACGAAATCAAATCGTTTATGTTGATTATTAATTTCAAACTATGCTGGCAAAGCTGATTGATGGCGGAGTCATTAAAGGTGAAAGCATTAGCCAAGCTGATTGCAACTTTTCTCATGAATTTTGACAGTACGAACATTTCTCACAGTATTTTGGACATTACCACCAACGAACTAAACAAACAAATTACATGGAGTTTGTGTGTATGTGTCCGCTCGCTGTTACCAACTTACGGCTTCACCATGGCTATAGCATTGCCAGCACAATTCAAACATAAAGTATCACGTTTTTGTTAACGTTTTTAATGTTAACGAAGGCTTTTCGTTTCGGTTAAAAACGAGATACAATTTATGTTGATAATTTCTTTATCGATAATATTTCGAAATGTTTAAACGGAAACAGTGGAAATTTTTTGATAAACGATTAGCTTAGCGTTAAGGTGCATCCCTGCCCCCAACACTGGATGCATAGACTGAGTTGAAAAAAATACAAGTTGGTCGAATTTCGACCACAGGCGATACTAGTATATAACATTGTTGAAATTTCGGTATATTTAAATTTTGGCTATTGGTCTGTATACATATGTATATTTTTATCATGCATCCGACCATTTTACGTTTGTTGTCGACTTTAAATAAATAAATAGATAAATATGGGACGTAACCAACGCATCAGATTGTTAGTGGATGAACACAAGCGGGCGAAATGGGAAGAGCACTTGAAGAATTGTAACCTCTTTATCGGTGTAGGTAAGCTATGGTCCACCGTAAAATCCCAATCCAAACCGACTAAGCACAATGACAAAATCTCCATCGTCTTCGGCGATAAAGTTCTGTCGGATGAGAAAAAATGTGCGAGCGCTTGTTGCCGACAATATGTAATGCATTATACGGTTGACAACTCCAGACGCCGGGCAACAGACGCCCACACAAGCATAAATACAGCGCGTCCCCAATTACCATCACCCCCAAAAAGGTTTAAAAGGCCATCGTTCGTTCTAAACCATCTAAAGCAGTAGGACCAGACGGAACACCCATGCGGTTGCCGGTTTTTACGCAAAATATAACTTTAGAAAAAACTTTGTAAAATGGGTGTGACACCTACCATATCAAGTAGAAGAAAAAGAAAAAGTTCTACATGGCCAAATCAAAAGCCTTTGGAATAAAGGCAGGAATACTGTTCGTGGTATTACATATATAAATAAATTAGCGGTACCCGACAGATGATGTTCTGGGTCACCCTGGTCTACATTTTTTGTCGATATCTCGAAAACGCCTTCACATATACAACTAAGGGCCACTACCTTTTAAAACCCTCTTTAGTACCTTTAATTTGATACCCATACCGTACAAACACATTTTAGAGTCACCCCTCGTCCACCTTTATGGTGATATCTCGAAAAGGCGTCCACCAATAGAACTAAGGCCCACTCCCTTTTAAAATACTCATTAACACCTTTCATTTGATACCATATCATACAAATGCATTCTAGAGTCACCCCTAGTCAATTCTTATGACGCTAACTCGAAAAGGAGTCCACTTCTATAGGTCCACTCGCTTTTAAAATACTCTTTAATACCTTTCATTTGATACCGATGTCATACAAACACATTCCAGGGTTACCCTAGGTTCATTTTCTTAAGGATGAAGGAAAATCGTCCCAAAAAACGCCACCCTTGGTCTACAACTTGGTCGATATTTCCCAAACGTATGTGATATGGAATAAAAACCACTTATAAACTATCCACGAAACCCTACGAAACCAATGCAGCTATAATTATACTCAGATGAGCAGAGCTCACAGAGTTTGTTAATTTTCGCATAACGGTATTCCGTAACGGTATAAACTAATCGAGATAAATTTAGACTTCCATATATCAAAATTATCAGGGTGAAAAAGAAATTCACTAATCCATATCCCTCCAGCCTTCTCTCCGTCTGCCCGGAAACACGATAGCTTGAGTAAATTTTGTGGTATCATAATGAAATTTGGTATGTAAGTTTCTCAGAGTGCTATTTAAAATGAACGAAATCGGCCTATAACCACGCCCACTTTTTCGTTATCGAAAATTCCGAAAAACCGGAAAAGTGCGATTATTCATTACCAAAGACGGATAAAGCGATGAAACTGGGTAGGTGGGTTCATCTTATGACGCAGTATCGAAAATTAGTAAAAATTTGGACAATGGACGTGGCACCGACCACTTTTAAAAGAAGGTAGTTTAAAAGTTTTGCAAGCTGTAATTTGGCAGTCGTTGAAGATATCGTGATTCAATTTGGCAGGAGCGTTACTCCTATTACTGTATGTGTTCTTAATAAAAATAAGCAAAATCAGATGACGAACACGCCCACTTTTTAAAAAAAAATTTTTAAGTCTAATTTTAACAAAAAATTGAATATCTATACAGTATATAAGTCAATTATGTCAACATTCAACTCCAGTAATGACATGGTGCAACAAAATACAAAAACAAAAGAAAATGTCAAAATGGGCGTGGCTCCGCCCTGTTTCATTTAATTTGTCTAGAATACTTTTAATGCGTCGAACAATAATTTACACATCCTTGTGAAATTTGGTAAGGGCATAGCTTCTATGAAAATAACTGTTTTCTGTGAAAATGGGCGAAATCGGTAAAGCCAGTTTTTATACACAATCGAGCGTCCCTCCTTCCGCTCGGCCCTCAACACGATAACTTGAGCAAAAATCGATATATCTTTACTAAACTCAGTTCACGTACTTATCTGAACTCACTTTGTATTGGTATAAAAAATGGCCGAAATCTGACTATGACCACGCCCACTTTTTCGATATCGAAAATGACCAAAAACGAAAAAAATGCCATAATTCTATACCAAATACAAAAAAAGGGATGAAACATGGTATTTGGATTGGTTTATTGACGCAAAATATAACTTTAGAAAAAACATTGTAAAATGGGTGTGACACCTACCATATTAAGTAGAATGAAATGAAAAAGTTCTGCAGGCCGAAATAAAAAACCCTTGAAATCTTGGCAGGAATACTGTTCGTAGTATTATATATATAAATAAATCAGCGCTATCCAACAGATGATGTTCTGGGTCACCCTGGCCCACATTTTGGTCGATATCTGGAAAACGCCTTCACATATACAACTGCCGCCCACTCCCTTTTAAAAGCTTCATTAATACCTTTAATTTGATACCCATATCGTACAAACACATTCTAGAGTCAACCCTGGCCCACCTTTATGGCGATATATCAAAAAGGCGTCCACCTATAGAACTAAGCCCCACGCCCTTTTAAAATACTCATTAACACCTTTCATTTGATACCCATATCGTACAAACATATTCTAGAGTCACCCCTGGTCCACCTTTATGGCGATATCTCGAAAAGGCGTTCACCTATAGAACTAAGGCCCACTCCCTTTTAAAATAGTCATTATCACCTTTCATTTGATATCCATTTCGTACAAACACATTCTAGGGTCACTCCTGGGCCACCTTTATGGCGATATCTCGAAAAGGTGTTCACCTATATAACTAAGGCCAACTCCCTTTTAAAATACTCTTTAATACCTTCCATTTGATACCCATGTCATACAAACACATTCTAGAGTCACCCCTGGTCCACCTTTATGGCGATATCTCGAAAAGGTGTCAACCTATAGAACTAAGGCCCACTACCTTTTATAATAGTCTTTAATACCTTTAATTTGATACCCATATCGTACAAACACATTCTAGAGTCACCCCTGGTCCACCTTTATGGCGATATCTGGAAAAGGTGTTCACCTATAGAACTAAGGCCCACTCCCTTTTAAAATAATCTTTAATACCTTTCATTTGATACCCATATCTTACAAAAAACTTCCAGTGTTATCCTAGGTTCATTTTGATTTGATGGTGATTTTCCTTTATTTGACAAAGGGTGAAGAAATATCTTTCAAAAAAACGTCACCCTTGGTCTACAATTTGGTCGATGTTTCCCAAACGTATGTGATATGGAATTAAAAACCACTTATAAACCATCTTCGAAACCCTACGAAACCAACGCAGCTAAGCTCTCAGCTGAGTATGTAATGTTCGGTTTTACCCGAACTTAGCCTTCTTTACTTGTTTTATTTTTATTTTGTGATAAAATTGTCTCTATTGTTGAGAAAACTGTTCCTATAACCAAGGAGAAAGATTTTGTTTTTGAGAAAATCACATGTCAAGATAAAATAAAATATATGGCTTAAAATCAATCCCATTTTTTAAGATGGCGGGTTCGAATCGAAGTCAAGGCCTAAAAATAATTATTGTATCATTATTGTTGTTATTCTTAAATGAAAAACTTTTTAAATTAGAATAGAAGAAAGAAAACATTTAGAGAACTGCCAAAGCTCGTTGTATATGTACATATATCCGATGCTAAATTCCTTCATCGGCGACGTTTAGGCGCCGCTGCTATAACCACTCAGCTATTACATCGGTTGTTTGTTTGTCTTCATTATTTCTACTTCTACCCTGTTTCTTGCAAATTGATTTTGACAGGGCTGCGACATCTGTTACAGAAACGATGTGAAAATTTGACTTGTTTCATGGCCATAGTGTCATATTTATTGACACTTTTTTACCGTGCTCTGGGATATATTAACAGTTTTTGTAATCATTCTTATTGTTATAAAAATATGTATACAACTGCCAAGCTCGCTGTATAGATGCTGCTATAGCCATTCAGCTTTCACAGCGGTTGTTTCTTTGTCTTCATTATTTCAACTTCTATCCTGTTTCTTGAAAATTGATTTTCACAGCGCTGCGACATTTGTTGCAGAAACTATGTGAAATTTGGACTTGTTTCCTGGCAGTGATGCCATCAAATCAGTAGGCCGATATAACAACAAAAATTGTTAATACGTCCCAGAGCACGGTGAAAAAAGTGTCAATAAATATGACACTATGACATTAGGCCGATATAACAACAAATATTTTTAATCCCATTTTTTCATATTTAATAACAATTTTCTTCGTTTTAAAAACCTCTCTTTTATGATGGGAATCGTTGTACAATATACAATAAACTTACCGTCTAAGAAACTCTTGAAATGTGATGCGACACGAATAGCCACGCTGTCTACCGGCTATTGTATCCAGAACTCCGAGAGCTTTCATTTGCTGCTGCACCATGTCGGAGTGGAAAGCGCGTGGTTTGTACTCTAAATCAGCTCTGATACAGCGAACGAAATGTACACCCAAATTATTACTTAACGTAAGCGTCTTGAGCAATGTTAGGCAAGTGAAACGAAAATTAGCTGCCAAAGTTCGAAGGTTATTTACTTGTGAAATACATCCGGCTGATAAAGTATTCAGAGGCTGTAGTAAAAATTAAAATATCTCAATAATATGGCAAACAACATAGTTTCCCTATATAGAATAACGTACATATGACTTTCTTTGGGAATCTTCTGGCTTGTGCTGAACACTTTCGAATGGCATAGTTAAATTTCCGGCTTTTGTAAGTTGATTAGTAAACATCATCATGATATTTTCATCCATTGACGACCGAAAAGTTTCTATCATTTCTGGGGGGACGAAATCTCGATTGATATCAGTGAAAGCGCGGGTATCGTATATGATGCGACCAGTGTAGTGCGCGACGGAAATTTCTGTAGCTGTATGTTTTTTAACAAATTGGCTATGTTTTTCCACAACGCGATCTAAACATATAACCACACAGTTAAAAATATAATTTAACGGAAGTAAAGTATTTTGGGAAAATTTACCCATTATGAGGTCCTGATCTTGGCTAGTGCGCGAAGCATCATCGATAATGTAAAATAGTCCGTCCGGCTTGGTTAACAAATTATCAAGCGCTGTTTTATTATCGTAGAAACTAAAATTGTCTGTTGGTATGTCATCTGCTTCCTAAATAAAAAAAAAAAAAACACATTTTAATAGGGATACACATAAACGAATAATATATACTACATATAGTTACTTTAAACACAAAAGCATATGTATAATATTCATATCTTATTACTATAAACGGGTAAAAATTGTTTGTATATCCGGAACGATCTCGGAAACGGCTTAACCGAACTGAATGAAATTTGGCACATAGGTAGTAGATCCTATTCTAAGAATTGCCACCTAGGTGTTGTCACTGTGGATGTTTTCACAAGGTTGTCACCTATTTGAAATTCAAGAAAAAGTTACATGAGATGTGCCAATATGGATATCAAACGATTTCAATAGATACATTTTTAAGTAGAGTTGCCACTTAAGGTTGCCTCGTCACCTTATTGTTTATATCTCCTTCTATAACCACTATTATCGCGGAAACGGCTTAACCAATTTGAATGAAATTTTGTACATGGATAGGGTATCACATTCTAAGACTTTCTATATAGGTGTTGCTATCGAGGATGTTTTCACAAGTTTGCGACCTGTTTGGGATTAAAAAAGATTAGATATGCCAATATGGGTATCAAGCGAAAGGAATTTCACTGCGAATTTAAATATAAAAATTTTCTAAGTACGACTGACACGTAGGGTTACCACCTCATCTTATTATTTATATATCTTTGAAGTTTAAAAAAAATTCCACGAGATATGACAACATGGTATCAAACGGAAGGCATCTCGCTCCGAATTCCCATAGCGATATTTTTAAGTATTGTTGCCCTCGCCTAATCCTATATGTATTCTAGCATGCCCGGCAGACGTTGCTCTGTCCTAAATTTGGTCTATCGGCATAAGTTTTAAGCGCATTTTACCTCTTACTCCCCCTTCCCATTCCTGCCCCTCTTCCTTATCTTTTTTTTCACCCTTCCCTCTGCATTTCTCATTTTCTGCGTATCTTTCTCCCTCTCCGTCTATTCCTCCTTCACTTCTTTTCCGATCCATCTATCCATATCTCTCTATCTACATCTAACCCTATATCTTTCTCCTTCCCTCTTTTCTTTTCTTTCTAGTTCTTCGTGTTCTTCTCCAACCCTTT
This sequence comes from Eurosta solidaginis, assembly GCF_040869045.1. Classification (NCBI taxonomy): domain Eukaryota; kingdom Metazoa; phylum Arthropoda; class Insecta; order Diptera; family Tephritidae; genus Eurosta; species Eurosta solidaginis. Next base: position 165,501,629 of record NC_090320.1, on the reverse strand, counting down.
TTCCCAGTCCCAGTCCCAATCCCTGCCCTAGTTCAAATTGCAGTTCCATTCCCAATCCCAGTTCCAGTCCCAGTCAGTTCTCCATTTCCCGAAAAAATCGTCGTAAATACTAATCTAGGCAAAAGGATACCTTTATGCCCAATTACAGGTAAATCAAACCAAGAACAGAATTTGTTCGAAAGGATTGTTTCCTGGTGCTCTTTCGGGAAAAAGAATCGTAAATACTAATCTAGGCACAGGGCTACCTATGTACTAAATTTTCAGGCAAATCGAACCGTGAATAGAATTTGTTCGAATAGATCAGTACCTAGTCCACTTCCCGGAAAGAAACTGCACAGGAAGTCTATCTTTTCTTTCAAGTTGGATCGAACTGCACACGGTGTGCAAATTTGATTGAAATCGGTTAAATAGCTTAGGAGTCCATCGCGGGCAAAGAACGTGACACAAAATTTATATATATTAAGGATTACTCTGTGTATCCACTACTACTATAAAAGGTGATTTTGAGGTGTAAGTGTGAATGAGTGAATGAATCTTTATTCAAATATTGTTAGCTTATTTATACTAAACTAGCAGACCCGGCAGACGTGGTTCTGCCCTAAATTTGGCCTATCTGCATACATTTTAATAAGCTTTTTCCGTCTAACTCTGCCCTACTCCTCTACACTTTTTCCTAATCTTTTTATTCACTCCTCCCTCCGTGTTTTTCGCTTCATCTCAATCCTCGTCTCATTCTATCTCTTTCTCAATCTCCTTCTCTTTTTTCTCTTCTTTCAAGTTTGTCTCCTTCTTCTTCATCTCTTATTGCCAGTCCCAGAGGGTGGTATGTATTTTGTTCCAGTCCTATTCCGAGTCTCAGTCCCAATCCCATCCCGAGTCTCAGTCTCAGTCCCAGTCCTAGTCCTAATCCCAGTCCCAGTCCGTCTCTGGTATACTTCCCAGAAAAAAGCATCGTAAATACTAACATCCGCAAATTTATATACGAAATGTTAGGCAAATCGAATAGAACGTATGTAAATAGGTATGTGGGTATTATTAATTCTTGTCTTTATTTCGGCTTCGTATGCATATTTATCAGTTTTGCCAGGTTGAAGCGACTAAATCGAATATCACAATGAACTTTAGAGCTCTCAGCAACAGCTTTCATTTGATATCCATAATACACACAAATTCTAGGTGTATCCGGGTCCATGTTTTGGCCTATATCTCGAGACCGTAGTCACCCAGCGGTGTAAAACTTCAATTTGATACCCATAATGTAAAAAGACATTCTAGGGGTACCCGGGTCCACGTTTTGGGCTATATCTCAAGACCCTAGCTTCCCATTTGGATGAAAATTATCCTGTACTATAGCACTCATCAACAGCTTTCATTTGATATCCATATTGTATAAACACATTCTAGGGGTACCCGGGTCCACGTTTTGGGTAACATCTCGAGACCCTAGCCTCCCAGTTGTATGAAAATTATCCCGTACTATAGCACTCATCAACAGCTTTCATTTGATATCCATATTGTATAAACACATTCTAGGGGTACCCGGGTCCACGTTTTAGCCCATATATCGAGGCCCTAGTCACATAGGGGTATGAAAATCATCCTGTACTATAGCACCCATCAACAGCTTTCATTTGATATCCATATTGTATAAAAACATTCTAGGGGTACCCGGGTCCACGTTTTGATCTCAAGACCCTAGGCACGTAGCGAAAAAAGGTAGACAGACGTTGGCCGATTCTCAGACCTAACCAAAATGTTCACAAAATTTCCTGGGAATCGGTTCAGCCGTTTCGGAGGAGGTAAGCTTCTAAAACCGTGACAGAGGAATTTTATTTATTAGATGAAAATTATCCTATACTATAGCACTCATCAACAGTTTTCATTTGATATCCATATTGTATATACACATTCTAGGTGTACACGGGTCCACGTTTTGGGCTATATCTCAAGACCTTATCTTCCCAGTTGTATGAAAATTATCCTGAATTATAGCACTCATCAACAGCTTTCATTTGATAACCATATTGTATAAACACATTCTAGGGGTACCCGGGTCCACGTTTTGGGTAACATCTCGAGACCCTAGCCTCCCAGTTGTATGAAAATTATCCCGTACTATAGCACTCATCAACAGCTTTCATTTGATATCCATATTGTATAAACACATTCTAGGGGTACCCGGGTCCACGTTTTAGCCCATATATCGAGACCCTAGTCACATAGGGGTATGAAAATCATCCTGTACTATAGCACCCATCAACAGCTTTCATTTGATATCCATATTGTATAAAAACATTCTAGGGGTACCCGGGTCCACGTTTTGATCTCAAGACCCTAGGCACGTAGCGAAAAAAGGTAGACAGACGTTGGCCGATTCTCAGACCTAACCAAAATGTTCACAAAATTTCCTGAGAATCGGTTCAGCCGTTTCGGAGGAGGTAAGCCTCTAAAACCGTGACAGAGGAATTTTATTTATTAGATGAAAATTATCCTGTACTATAGCACTCATCAACAGTTTTCATTTGATATCCATATTGTATATACACATTCTAGGTGTACACGGGTCCACGTTTTGGGCTATATCTCAAGACCTTAGCTTCCCAGTTGTATGAAAATTATCCTGTACTATAGCACTCATCATCAGCTTTCATTTGATATCCATATTGTATAAACACATTCTAGGGTACCCGGTGTAGCATTATACGTCATACCCACTGTAAGGTACCATTATACCTCACAAAGACTGTAACACACTTGCGGTATTACGCTGTATAAATTCCAAATATATTTAGTAATAATCATATTACAATATTTTTCCCAACATAAATTATTGAACTAACCCAGACGATATGGAATGCCGAACATGAGACCTATATCCATTCACAGCTAATCAATTATACATATAATCATACAACCCATTGTAATTATACATACTAACATACAAGCCTCTTTTGGGAAAATACCGAAACACTCAAACTGATCTGCTGACGCTGCTAAATGTACAAAACTACATGTATGGAGTTATGCATACAAAAATACATGTACACAAAGACCGTATACAAACAGACATGTATGCATTCTCCATTCCCTATGTACTTATTTTTAGTTATTAGTATTTAGATATTTATTAATGTATAGGTTAAGCAAATTAGTATAAAAGACAAGAATTTATTCAATAAAGTGAAGATTTAAGTCGCAACCTTTAACTGGCAACGTCTTCTTATTCCTTCAAACTTTTCATGGCGATCCTGCCAGTTTAGATCAAATCAGCACAACTGCTAAAAACGATCTAACTGGAAAAGATCCTGCCAGTTCAATTTAAAAAAAAAAAAAAAAAAAGTTGCTGATCAAGCAATAAAAAATTTTTCTAAGATCCAGCCAGTTATTAGAAACCCTGCAAATTTGGCAAGGAGCAAAAGATAAACAACACAGTTATTAATCCTGCAAAAATTGGTAACACAGAAGGAGCAAAAGGAGCAAAGGGTAAACAACACAGTTATTAAAAATCCTGCAAAAATTGGTAACACAGAAGGAGCAAAAGGGAGCAAAGGAAATTATGATCGACAACCTAATAAAATGCATTAACAATCAACGCGAGAAGTTTCGACAACAATATGCACATAAACCTGAGCAATCTGATACAACTAACAGCATAAACTGGAGAGCGGACATAAAACAATAAAATCAGCACTGACAGCGTAGATATGAAACATTGATAACCAGCAAAATAATAAATGGCAGCAACTTAGACTAAAGTAGATATACAATTTATAACGTTAAGTATGTTTAAAAAAAAAAAAAAAAAAATTTTAGAATCAATTGAGCGGCCTTACGGACGCTAAACCATTAGCAAAAACGAAAGTTTTTGCTTAGGATTTTTTTTCTTTTAGTAGGAAATAAAATTAATTAAAATTTTTTTTTTTGAACAAACTTTCATTTCCTTTAAAATAGAAAAACTGTACTATTTAATAACAAAAAAAACAAAAAAAAATAAATATTATAAAGTATGTACAAACAATTTCTTTTAAACAAAAAATATAATATAAAAATTTACTCAGTTAAAATTTAAAAATAAAATTTTTAATAGAAAAAGAAAAATAAATTGGAATATTTAGGACACTTCTAAAACCTCTAGAGAAATCCCATAGAACATTTTAATAAAATTCAAAAATTTAAACTACTCTGTCCATTACTATTAAAATGCAAAGAAACCCCTCAGATCTTCCTCTCTATTAGTGGGATGAAAATACCCGACACACTAGGGACCTACCCAAAGAACTAGAAGGTTTAAAGAAATTGTGGAAGATAATAGGTATGGATAGGGAACCCACAATTGAGGACATTATAAACCCCACTACCAGGGTGGAAGAAATAATGCGAATGATGAGGAAAGTGTTTCCCAACGATGCCAAATGCTAAGTAGCATCTGAAAAAAAAAAAAAAAAAAAAAAATCGTTTTCAACCTAAAAATTTGGAAAAAAGATTGAAGCCCAACATGGCGTAGAGAAAAAAAAATGTTTTTACATTAAAATTAAACAAATTTTTCCAACAAAATTTTTCTTAAACTTTTATGCCAACTAAATAAGGAAAAATAATAAATGGAATGCATAAAATAAAGAATACAATCAAAATTTTTTTTTATTTACTCTCATAAAAGCAGAGGAAAATTTCAAGATGCCTTGGTGGACAAAAATAGCCCAAGTCATTATGGTAGCCATAGCTGGCTATGAAGTAGTAAAAGAAAGCTCTGAAACAAGAGATAACAAAATAGTCAAGTACGAGTCATCAACTAGGGTAGATACAGAAAGTACTCCGAACATCCCGGATGTTTGGTTAGCAATTATAGGTTGTGTATTCATACTATTGATCATCACAATAGCCATGATGCTCAAAAACTATATGAAGCACAAATTTAGGCAGGTAAAACCCGCCACAACTCGTATCTAACCCATTACCAGTACCAAACCAAAACTGAGGAAGAGCGATAAATTCAAATAAATCTCAAATAATAAACCTAAAAATGTCACAATCGACAGTAAAGGCAACCCTGCCTAAAGCGAACAACAAATCAAAAAAAAATTAGCATAATTCCTTTGATGGCTCCTGACAAAAATAGTCATGAAGCAATAGGAAATTTTAGGACAGTGGAAATAGGCAAAAACTAAGAAACTTTTAAAACCAGCCCATTACAAAAAAAAAATGATGAAGAGAACCTATAAAAATATAAGTGAAGCGCTATACAAATTTGCAATAAGACATGTCGCGCTCGTTTTCATCTTAGGATAGAAAAATGGTAGCGTAGGAAATACAAGAAACCTGATTTTAGATGATAAAATTGACTTAGGACAATTACTTATCAGGCTGTACACACGTTGTACAAATGCCGCCAATACAGGACTTGGTATTTATATGAAAAACACAGTTGTCCTCATGGACAAATTGGTGAAAAATGATTATTTACTCGAGTAGGCAAATTTAAAATAACAAAAGTAGGTACCCAAATTCTCTAAGATCAAACAATTGCACAAACCCAAAAAGGTTGTGAAAGTGACAAATCCCGGTATAAAAATAATTCTTCATAAAAGTCATGACGATTCTGTCTTGGTGGCCGCCGCAGAAATCGCATGACAAATAAGATCAAAGAAATAGCTGGAAAATATGAATCCATATAAAAAGAACATTAAAGATACGAAAAATTTTTGCACCCACTGTACTTTCCACTTATCCATTAATAGAACTACTGGCAATACATAGCTACCCCGCTCTTCCATCAGCAACCCCTCTATCATCTATGCAATTATTATAAATTTACCTTATTATGAATGAAAAATATCAAAAAAAAAAAAAAGAAAAGAGAAATCTTTTCCTTAAATAATATGCGGAATTAGTTTGATAAAATAAAATAAATACATTCATTTATTGCCTAGGTCTTATAAGGTCATATTTTTACATATTAAGAAAATAGCTCACTCTAACCCCAATAGATTAGAAAATATTAATAGCAAGGTTTCTTCTTCTTTAACTTTAGGTAGATAAATAATAAAAATTATTTCGATAGGAAAATGATTTGCATAAGTTGATAAGTAACGGTAGAATAAATAATGGTAGAAACTATAAAAATAATTTAGAAACTAATAAATAAATATTCCAATTCACTTGATTTGTAAGAACATGACGATTTTTAAGAGAGTCGATGCTCTTAAGGACCGGCTGTACAAAACAATTGTATAAAATTTTAAAATAAACAAAATAATTAAAATAAGTAAGATTTAAAAAATTTCTACATCTAAAAATCTAGAATTTTGAAAAAAAATGGACTTATACAAAAAAAATATATATATATACGTAAAAAGTTAACAATAATTATAACAATAAAAATAGCAAGGTCAACAGATCAAACGCAGAGCAAACAACCTCTTTCACTCCAACAATAAAATATCAAAATCATTGAAAATATGACAAAGAGTCTCATATAATTGTTCACAAAACAATTGTATAAAACTCTTTTTCTAAGGCGGATGGTGTAGCATTATACGTCATACCCACTGTAAGGTACCATTAAACCTCACAACGACTGTAACACACTTGCGGTATTACGCTGTATAAATTCCAAATATATTTTAGTAATAATCATATTACAATATTTTTCCCAACATAAATTATTGAACTAACCCAGACGATATGGAATGCCGAACATGAGACCTATATCCATTCACAGCTAATCAATTATACATATAAACATACAGCCCATTGTAATTATACATACTAACATACAAGCCTCTTTTGGGAAAATACCGAAACACTCAAACTGATCTGCTGACGCTGCTAAATGTACAAAACTACATGTATGGAGTTATGCATACAAAAATACATGTACACAAAGACCGTATACAGACATGTATGCATTCTCCATTCCCTATGTACTTATTTTTAGTTATTAGTATTTAGATATTTATTAATGTATAGGTTAAGCAAATTAGTATAAAAGACAAGAATTTATTCAATAAAGTGAAGATTTAAGTCGCAACCTTTAACTTGCAACGTCTTCTTATTCCTTCAAACTTTTCACCGGGTCCACGTTTTGGGCTATATCTCGAGACCCTAGCTACCCAGTTGCATGAAAATTATCCTGTACTATAGCACTTATCAACAGCTTTCATTTGATATCCATGTTGTATAAACACATTCTAGGGTACCCGGGTCCACGTTTTGGGCTATATCTCGAGACCCTAGCCTCCCAGTTGTATGAAAATTATCCTGTACTATAGCACTTATCAACAGGTTTCATTTGATATCCATATTGTATAAACAAATTCTAGGGGTACCCGGGTCCACGTTTTGGCCTATATATAGAGACTAGTCAGACAGGGGTATGAAAATTGTCCTGTACTATAGCACCCATCAACAACTTTCATTTAAGCAAATTAGTATAAAAGACAAGAATTTATTCAATAAAGTGAAGATTTAAGTCGCAACCTTTAACTTGCAACGTCTTCTTATTCCTTCAAACTTTTCACCGGGTCCACGTTTTGGGCTATATCTCGAGACCCTAGCTACCCAGTTGCATGAAAATTATCCTGTACTATAGCACTTATCAACAGCTTTCATTTGATATCCATATTGTATAAACACATTCTAGGGGTACTCGGGTCCACGTTTTGATCTCAAATCCCTAGGCACGTAACGAAAAAAAAGGTAGACGTTGGCTGATTCTCAGACCTACCCGATATGCTCACAAAATTTCATGAGAATCGGTTCAGTCGTTTCGGAGGAGGTAAGCCTCTACCACCGTGACAGAAGAATTTTATATATTAGATGAAAATTATCCTGTAATATAGCACTCATCAACAGCTTTCATTTGATATCCATATTGTATAAACACATTCTGGGGGTAACCGGGTCCACGTTTTGGGCTATATCTCGAGACCCTAGCCTCCCAGTTGTATGTAAATTATCCTGTACTATAGGACTCATCAATAGCTCTCATTTGATATCCATATTGTATAAACACATTCTTGGGTTACCCGGGTCCACGTTTTTGGCTATATCTCGAGACCCTAGCCTCCTAGTTGTATAAAAATTATCCTGTACTATAGCACTCATCAACAGTTTTAATTTGATATCCATATTGTATAAACACATTCTAGGGGTACCCGGGTCCACGTTTTGGGCTATATCTCGAGACCCTAGCTTCCCAGTTGTATGAAAATTATCCTGTAATATAGCACTTATCAACAGCTTTCATTTGATATCCATATTGTATAAACACATTCTAGGGGTACCCGGGTCCACGTTTTGGGCTATATCTCGAGACCCTAGCTTCCCAGTTGTATGAAAATTATCCTGTACTATAGCACTTATCAACAGCTTTCATTTGATATCCATATTGTATAAACACATTCTAGGGGTACCCGGGTCCACGTTTTGGGCTATATCTCGAGGCCCTAGCCTCCCAGCTGTATGAAAATTATCCTGTACTATGGCACTCATCAACAGCTTTCATTTGATATCCATATTGTATAAACACATTCTAGGGGTACCCGGGTCCACGTTTAGGCCTATATATCGAGACCCTAGTCACACGGGGGTATGAAAATTATCCTCTACTATAGCACCCATCAACGTCTTTCAGTTGATATCCATATTGCATAAACACTATCTAGGGGTACCCGGGTCAACGTTTTGATATCAAGACCCTAGGCACGTAGCGAGAAAAAAGGTAGACGTTGGCCGATTCTCAGACCTACCCAATATGCCCACAAAATTTCATGAGAATCGGTTCAGCCCTTTCGGAAGAGTTAAGCCTCTAAAACCGTGACAGAAGAATTTTATATATTTGATTATTCTAAACATGATTTTACATACATATTTACTTTAAATATACATACCTAGATACAAATCGACACAAATATATACCTACATATTTGTGTCGAGTTGTGACATCTGCGAAATTGAAAAATTTACTTATCCTCTTAATTTTTTAAATCTATTTTTGTGTATTATTATTTTCTTATTGTTTATGATAACGCTATTTTCTGTGTTACTGTGAAATTTTTGCTTATCATTATTTCCTATTCTAGACGGGATTAAAGTGTAATTATTTTTATTATCGATATTTTCTACTTTATAGGGTATTAGAGTAAAATTATTATTTTTATCGATATTTTCTACCTTAAGGGCCCTTTATATCTACTATCTAACTTATGACCTGCTTCATTTTTTACTAATCCTTATAGTGAATATTTTTATCATAACAGATCTTTTGTTTTTCTTTAGCCTCTTTTACTAATTTAAAGGCTCTATCCTGTGCTATTTGTAACATATATTTAATTTCTTTATCGTTACCTCATAATTGTATAATGGGCTTACGGTATTTTCTTGTAAAAATTCGTAAGCCTGGGGATTTTGCCAAAGATTAATTCGAATGGGCAGTAACTATGGACTGTAGATGGGGTTGTATTGTAACAATATGCAAAATATTTAAGATACTCATCCCAATCATCTTTGTTAATGGATATGTATGTGCGTTCATATTCATTGAAAGTTCTATGGCTATTTTTATAGTGAATATTTGTTAAAATTTTGAGAACTTTGGTACCTATTTCTTTAAATGTGTCTACTCGAGTATAATTGAACAATTTGTCTCCTAAGGACAACTGTATTTTCTTAATTCCCAAATTGCTGGCTGTTTCCATAAGCCTGGTAAAGAATTGGTCTAAGTCAATCTTCGCCTCAACAATTTGATTCGCTACATATAATTCACTTCAAATTTTCTTTCCGTTTTTGAAATATAATTTCGGTGGATCGAAAACGAGCTGGACTAGTCTTTTTACTTCACATTTATTAAGCGCTTCGTATACTATAGGGTTCTCTTTGTGACTTTTCTTCTCTTCATTTCTATTACAGTTATTACTGGAATTCTTTTTAGTTTGCGATCTCGTCGTGACTTTCATTATTTTACATGCCTGTACTGACATTTCTTACAAATCATTGATATCTATTCGTGACAGAGCGTCTGCCACGTAATTTTCTTTCCGGGCTATGTACTCCACCCCAATTTCATACTCTTCCAAATATAATATAATTCTAGTTAATTTAGATGAAAGTTTTTTAATTGAAAATAAATATGTTAAAGGTCGATGATCCGTTTTCACTGTGAATTTTCTGCCATAAACATATGGTCTAAAATATATAATGGCCCACTGTATGGCCGCCAATTCTTTTTCGATCGTGGCTTTATTTATTTCGCATTTTGTAAATGATCTTGAGGCATAGGCAATGGGTAATTGTTTTCCTTCATAATCTTGGCTTAGCACAGCACCGCAAGCATAACCACTTGCGTCAGTTGTAATAAAGAACTCTTTCTCAAAATTGGGTAATTGTAGGATATTTGGACTAATTAATGTATTTTTTAGGAAGCTAAAAGATTTCTCGCAGTCGTCTGTCCAATTGAAAATGACATTTTTCTTACTAACCCTTGTTAGAATCCTGGCTTATTTCGCGAAATTTGGTATGAATTTTCTATAATAATTACAAAATGCGACAAATTTTTTTGCTTCGACGGCATTTTTGGGAGTTGGGTGATTTTGAAAAATTTTAAATTTATTTGGGTCTGGTAAAATTCCAGTACTTATGCCTTTATGTCCCAGATAAGTAACTTCTTGACTGAAGAATAAACATTTATCGGGATCTAATTTTAAATTATATTTTCTTCAAGTTGAAAAGACATTTCTTAAATTTTGTATCATATGTTTTTCTGAGCAGCCTAATACGACTAAGTCGCCCATGGATAAAAATGCTTGTGATGGTTTCAGACTGGCGAATGCCAATGTCATCATCCTCTGGAACGAGTTTGGAGCTTCTTTGAGGCCATAAGGCAATCTTTTGAAACGATAAGTACGTGATATCCTTGATCTTTCTAACTTTTCTTTATTATTAGCTTTACAGTGAGGTGTATTTACAATTATTACATAACCCTTTAAACTTTCTGTTTTGATGTCATAATCTTGAATGATTGCATGTTTATCTGTTGTATTTATTATTCTTATTAAAGCTTGATTTGAGTTTACTATTGTGTTGGCTACAAAAATGCCATCAGGCATTTACCGTATTTTGGGCTTACCGTATTTTCTTGTAAAAAATTCGTAAGCCTGGGGATTTTGCCAAAGATTAATTCGAATGGGCAATACTATGGACTGTATATGGGGTTGTATTGTAACAATATGCAAGATGTTTAAGATACTCATCCCAATCATCTTTGTTAATGGATATGTATGTGCGTTCATATTCATTGAAAGTTCTATGGCTACGTTCAACAGTGCCTAACGTTTGGTGGTGATAAGGCGTAGATGTTTTGTGCTTAATATTGAGAAGCTTACATAGTTCTTCAAACAAGCTATTTTTATATTCATATCCCATATCCGTTATTATTCACCCCTATTGCGAGTGTCGACTGAGAATAGATAATCGACTATTAAGCGATTATCGATTATCACCCCTATTGCGAATGTCGATCGCTCGCTCATTTATCGACTGTGAATACTATTTTGATCGATTGTCTTTCTACAGCCATTTTGCAGTCGTTGAAGCGTTTAAGTGATAGAAAAAAGTGAAAAAATTTAAAAATGGAAGAAAAAAAGTAAAAAAATTTGAATAAAAGTAAAAAATGTAAACCTAAATAATAAAAAGTGGTTATTTTAATTGCAGGTCAAAAGTTGTAAGCAATAAACGGCAAATCGTAAGACTGGTGCAGCTAATGCAAGAACATCCTGATTTAGGCAAAGGCGTGTGTTGGAAAGCCCAGGGAAAATCAAGATGGGAATTGAAAGCGGCTGAGCTCAATAGCTTGGGACCACCGATGCGTTCTTGGGAAAAGTGGTTAAAGGTAAACAAATTTGTATATAGCGTCCATAAAGAAAATACTGAACATTCCTTTGTAGGTGTGGACGGACTTGAAAAGTAAAACGAAGAAAAAATGTTCGCAGAACCGAATGGAGTACCAAGCAACTGGTGGAGGCCCAAATAACGTCCATACGTTTTCGACGATAGAGGAAGCTATTATTAGTTTTTTAAGTATTGACGCCTATATTGATCCCCCTGGCGAAGAAATTGGAATGGGCAATGTGGTGGTCCAATCAAGAGTTGGTGGTAAGTCGACTGAAATTGTTGAAGATGAGCAGGAAAATGAAGTACCTGAAAGAAGCGTATCATGTGAGATCCAGGAAAGAGCTGCACTACAGGCAACTCCAGCAAGAAGGTCGAAAAATATAAGCGAAAAGGAAAAAAGGTTAGCACTGTTGGAGAAGCAGATTGACATTCAAAGTAAACATTTTAAGGCCCTGAAAAGAGATACATTAGGTATTAAGAAAAGTGTTGTTAATATAGAAGGATACATGAGGAGGTTAGTTGCGCTAAATTTTGAGGCTGTAACTTTAAAGCAAGAGAAACTAGAAATTGAAAAAGAAAAGTTTAAACTGCTAAAAGAAGAAATTATTAATAAAAAAAAGCATAGGAGAGATAAATTAAGGTTGAAAGAACAGATTTTGGAGTTGGAGAAGGAGAGAATTACCAAAGCACTAATGTGAATAGTAGTTTTAAGGCAATGTGATATTTTAAATGTAAATAGTAACTAGAAATAATTTGACTTATTATGTAGATAGTAGTTTTAAGATACATTTTTTATTCACACCTGGATTTGTGATATTTTTTTTACATGAAGTGATATTTTGATTTATGTTAATAAAAACATGAATTTTTTTTAGTTAGCCTTATTTAATTTAAGATAAGTGTACTCTGAATTTAAAATGGACTGAATATGAATTTAAATAAAAATTGTTTGTTATCATCGTAAAACTAGAACTGCATATGTTGTAAAATATTATTTCTAACTGCCCTAGCTTCTTCGTTTGCCACTGAACCACCTTCATATGTTGTGCTATCTTGGAAATCGTCATTCGGGTTTTGATAGTCAGATATTTCTTCATCTGATAATTGAACATTATAAGATAAACAAATGTTGTGAAGAGCTGCGCATACGTTTATTATTTGTGTAGCTTTCTTTGGCTCATAGTGGAGCGCACGAGCCCCTAACAAACACCTAGATCGATTGTTAAGGACTCCAATAGTACGTTCCACAATATTCCTTCCTTGGGAATGTTTTCTGTTAAACATACATTCTGCTGTTCCATCTTCTGGGTTTCGGTATGGCGTAAGCATATAAGGTTGTAGGGCGTAACCTGCATTTCCTAAATGTTTACATATTTTACAACCATAAAATTATGAAAATAAGTTAAGGATTAAGGACTCCATACACCTCCTTGCTATCGTGAATATATTTCTTTTGTCTAATATATTTTTTGTTACACCGCTTTTTACAACACAAATATCTTTCTAATTGTTATATTCAAAACAATGAATATTCTTATTTTCAAGCTCACACTTAAATTTGTACGTATGCAATGCGATTGCATGTAAAAATCTAATGTTCGTATTTCCGCCCCAAATTTCTAGTTGAATCACAGATTTTGTTGAAAATGGAATCTATTGGCTGCAGTGCTTTAATATGCAAAGGGATTTGTTAAATCTATACGACAGCAAATTACCCTGGCTGAGTTTAACACAAAATTTTTTTGTGTGTACAACAAGCACATAAAAATGTTCAACTTCTTTTGCAAATATCGCTTGACAAAAGAAACATTTTTTATTTTATATTTCGGATTCGCAATACTGGGTCCAAAACACATCTTTTGACACCCCTCCAAATATTTTTGGGCGGGTATTAAGAGCGTCATACTGTCGTATTCATTTGCTAAGAATTCATATTGAATACTGTGCCTTTAGGTAGACTTCAGAAATCACCACAGACCATTTTCACGTTCACAAATAGGTGTATGGAGTACTTTGCATACCTAATATTATATTTCTTTCAACCCTACGGTAGTCATCTTCCAATCGTGGTTTCAATGTGGACATGTTGAAAACGTTTGCATCGTGCGTTGCCCCCGGATACTTGGCATTGACATAGCGGATTCTCATGGCATTATCGCAAACCTATGAAATAACAAAAATTATCAACTTCACGATATTTTCTTTGTAAAATACTTACTATCATTGCATTCAAACTATAATATTCTTTGCGATTATAGTACAAATTCTGAATGTCCTTTTTTGGAGCAACAATTTTGACATGCGTCCCGTCTATGCAACCTATCACGCCTGGTATTCCACTTTTTTCAAAAAAATAAAGCTTTGCTTGACGCTTTTCCTCCTCAGTATATTGAATTGTCACCCAATTTCTGCAAACGTATTCCTCCAAAGCTGGGAATACTTCAGATAAAACTAGGGATACTGTAGATGGCCGAATCCTATATTAAAGTCATTGCCTACACTCAGCTGGTAGGATCCGTGAGCACAGAACCGTAAAGTTGCTACAAGCTTTAAAATTGTTGGGATAGATGTCTTTCTAACACCAGGTTGTAGTTTGGCATCTAGCAATGCCAGTAAATCCGCAAATGCAGCTTTCGGTAAACGAAAGTTTTTCAAAAATCTGTATAAATGGGAGCTTTAATAAATTTTTAACTTTAAGACAAATTAAATCCAGATAGTTACATGTGATCTTCCATTTCCAAAGGATTCGACGAATCCCTCAGCTTGCGCCTTTCCCTTGCCATCTCTATTAGCCTTGTATGTGCATCTTCATCTTCCTCACTATCACTTAACCACAGCTCAACACAATCCATTTATAATATTTATTATAAAATATCTAATTTAAATTTATTTTAAAAATGTTTTGTTATTTTGGTTTTATCAAACACGACAAAAATGTAAACAAATGGTAAACAGCTGATTGCAATTCAGCGAGTTTTCTTCTTTCTCGTCTTCTTGCAGCGAGTTATTCACAATGGTACAAATTTTTTTCGATCGAGTTACACAATACGAAAATAAAAGACAATCGCCTCGGTCGACAAATTTCTATTCTACTGCTGATCGACACTCGCAATAGGGGTGATTGTTTTCATATTTCCATAAATTAAGATGAAATTTTCGAATATGGCTCTGGCTACTGTTTTTGCATGTTTGCTCTGTATAGGAATTGCAGCTAAGTATTTCGTCAAATCACATATCAGAGTGGCAGCGTATTCATTTCCATTTAATGATCTCGGTAAAGGTCCAATTGTATATATTTGTACTATTTGGAACGCCTTCAGTGGTGTTTCAGTCAAAAAATTTTATTTTTGTATGAAATCGAGTCCCAAAATTCCATCACATGGGATAGAGAAATCATTTTCTACTATGCGAAATTTGTGTCGTATTAAAAGACTATCGTCTGTTAGATCTGCTTCCAAGTGCCCTTGTTATGCCACGCTCAATACCTTTTAAATCTGTGATCTGTGAGCTATTTATCGTGACATTACTGTCAATTTGACCCTTCTTTACTATTGAGATATTCGCTCCTGTATCTATCAGGAACGTTGAAGTTGACTTATTTAGAGTGGTATTGGAAGATATGTAGCTGTATAGATGCAAGTTGAATGTACATACTTTATTACCGTTGGAGTTTACTGTTGGAGTGGAGTTTGCTGGTTTTCCTGTTGCTTTATATTACGGAGATTGCTCGTGTTACTCTGATTAGATGATCTTTACCGACCTCCAAAATTGCGTTTTGGGAAATTATTATTTTGTCTATTACTATTATTATTATTATACCTGTTAGAATAACCACAATACCTTCGGATTTGGTTACCTCGATAATTATTATTTTGGTAGCTTCTTCGGAAGATACCTCGGTAATTACCTTGTGAGCGCGTCCGGCGTAACACTGTATTTGAGTTACCCGTGACTTCAGTACAGCTATTCGTAAATTTTGAAATAGCCTCGTTCATAGATGTGAACGTTCCTGCTTGCATCGTCAATTTAACTCTTTCATATAGCCTTTACAGCTGATTGTGTTGCATATTTGGTTGACAAATCAGTCGCAAGACCGTCAGATATGTAAGCACCCTCCACCGATTTTGTTAATTTTTTGCCGAGTTCTTACATATAGCCTTTACAGCTGATTGTGTGGCATATTTGGTTGTCAAATAGGTGCAAGACCGTCAGATATGTAAGCAGCCTCCACCGATTTTGTTATTTTTTCGATTTCGGCAGTGTGCTGCTTGGCTGTTTTACTGCGCTGTTGGACGTTTAGGAGTTTTGCTGTCAAAACTTCTACAGATTCACCTTTAATTGCTGAACTCAACTTTTGCTTTATTGCTAGTATTGAATTTTCAGTGCTCAAAAGGTTTCTAGGTGTTCCCTTGAGCTTAGTTTTATCATGGCGACTGCTATGGTGTCATGGGTATCCTTAATTTGTTCTAGGATATCTAGTGCGTCTAAGAAACCATATAGGTTTGCAGGCTTACCATCAAACTCAGGCAGAATTGACGAAGCTGTTTTTAAAAATTCTACTGTGGTTTGTGCCTTTTTGTCTTTTCTTGTTTGGTAGATTGGTGTCTCTGTTAAAATTTCTTTTTATTCTTGTTTTTGTTCTTCTTTTTATTCTACTTCTGGTTCCTCTTCTAAATCGGAGGCTGACTCCAGCAGGAATGTGCTAAAGTCTATTTCTATTTCTTTTTTGAATCTCGTTGGTACTATGAATTCTATATCATATCTTGCCAGTGAGGACACCAACTTGTCTCTAACGCTGGTAAAAATTTGATATGCTTGGTCTTTTCGATTGCCGTCTAGTTTACCATTTAACTGTTGTACAGTTTTTCCTATTTTGTTAAATGCATCAACTATTATTTTGAGATGATTTCCTACTGCTTCTGCCTTTACTTTTGTCTTTTTATACCTTTCATGAACATGAAATGGTATATTAACTTTGGTTCGATGTTTGTAACGTTGAGAAATATAGAGAATAGACTCACCATTAAGTATTCCCAATTGATCAGGGCGACGAACTGAGTTGATATAGCCATGTCTGTCTGTCCGTTCGTCTATCTGTTTGAACGCAAACTAGTTCCTCAAATTTTGAGATATCTCAATGAAATTTGGCACAAGGATGTATTTGTGTATTATATTAGACATTTGTCGGATCCGGTAGGATCGGACCACTATAACATATATCCCCCATACAACCGATCGTTCAGATAAGACGATTTTTCTCATGTCTGCCGCAATTTAGAAAGTATAAACGTAAAACTAGGTGATGAATATTCTAATATATCATAGAAGATGTCCTGAAAAAATCACTTTGATCGAAGCTATATATAGTTATATCCCATACAACCGATCGTTCAGATAGAAAGATTTTTGGCCATTTCTCCCTTAATTTTGAAAGTATAAACATGAAACTCGGTGCTATATATTTTAATATATCGTAGAAGGTTTTCTGAAAAAATAACTTTGATCGGAGCTATATATAGTATATATCCCATACAACCGATCGTTCAGATAGAAAGATTTTTGGCAATTTCTCCCTTAATTTCCAATAGAAAAACGTTAAACTTGGTGATATTTATTCTAATATATCATAGAAGATTTCATGAAAAAATCATTTCGATCGGGGATATATATAATATATATCCCATACAACCGATCGTTCAGATAGAAAGATTTTTAGCCATTTCTCCCTTAATTTCTAATATAAAAACGTTAAACTTGGTGATATTTATTCTAATATATCGTAGAAGATTTCCTGAAAAAATCACTTTGATCGGAGCTATATGTATATAGTATATACCTATCCCATACAACCGATCGTTCAGATAGAAAGATTTTTGGCCATTTCTCCCTTAGTTTCCAATATAAAAATGTTAACCTTGGTGATATTTATTCTAATATATCATAGAAGATTTCATGAAAAAATCATTTCGATCGGGGCTATATATAATATATATCCCATACAACCGATCGTTCAGATAGAAAGATTTTTAGCCATTTCTCCCTTAATTTCCAATATAAAACCGTTAAACTTGGTGATATTTATTCTAATATATCGTAGAAGGTTTTCTGAAAAAATCACTCTGATCGGAGCTATATATAGTATATATCCCATACAACCGATCGTTCAGATAGAAAGATTTTTGGCAATTTCTCCCTTAATTTCAAATAGAAAAGCGTTAAACTTGGTGATATTTATTCTAATATATCACAGAAGATTTCCTGTTAAAATCAATTCGACCGGAGATATATATAATATATATCCCATACAACCGATCGTTCAGATAAGGGGGTTTTTTGCCATTTTTTATTTTATATTTATCTTAAAAATCATTTAGGTATGTACATGTGTTCACGATATATTTCTTATCTTATACATCCGATTATTTGGAGATTACGAACGGGATAAGATTATTGTTCAGCCCCATTCATGAAAGGTCTGAAGTCTTCGGCACAGCAGAAGACAGTCCCGTCCTTACTTGTTGTTAATACGTTTGTAAGATTTTTCTCCTATCGTTTTTTCTTCTATGAGTAGTTTAACGATACCTTCCCATTTGGCCATTGGGGATGGTAGATAAAAAAGTTTGTTAAACCGTATCTAAACCGTCGGCGGGGCTCGCATATCGCTTTTTTTAGGAATTTGTTATGGGTTGAGTAGAGCTTCAGAAACAAATTAATGCAACTAGCTACACAGATAATTAGAAGCATGACCTTAATAGTAAATAGTGCCTCATTATGATCTATGTGAAGTTAGCCCCCCCAACTAAAAATTTTAAATTTTTTAAAACGCTAATCGTTTGATAGTCGTTTGATAATGATTGATACACTTCGATATTCGTTTGATAGTTATTCGTTTGTTAGAAAAACGACATTTTTTAAAATATCTATGTGAAGTTAGCCCCCCCAACTAAAAATTTTTAATTTTTTAAAACGCTAATCGTTTGATAGTCGTTTGATAATGATTGATACACTTCGATATTCGTTTGATAGTTATTCGTTTGTTAGAAAAACGACATTTTTTAAAATATCTATGTGAAGTTAGCCCCCCCAACTAAAAATTTTTAACTTTTTAAAACGCTAATCGTTTGATAGTCGTTTGATAATGATTGATACACTTCGATATTCGTTTATAGTTATTCGTTTGTTAGAAAAACGAAATTTTTTAAAATATCTATGTGAAGTTAGCCCCCCCAACTAAAAATTTTTAATTTTTTAAAACGCTAATCGTTTGATAGTCGTTTGATAATGATTGATACACTTCGATATTCGTTTGATAGTTATTCGTTTGTTAGAAAAACGACATTTTTTAAAATATCTATGTGAAGTTAGCCCCCCCCCCAACTAAAAATTTTTAATTTTTTAAAACGCTAATCGTTTGATAGTCGTTTGATAATGATTGATACACTTCGATATTCGTTTGATAGTTATTCGTTTGTTAGAAAAACGAAATTTTTTAAAATATCTATGTGAAGTTAGCCCCCCCCAACTAAAAATTTTTAATTTTTTAAAACGCTAATCGTTTGATAATGATTGATACACTTCGATATTCGTTTGATAGTTATTCGTTTGGTAGAAAAACGACATTTTTTAAAATATCTATGTGAAGTTAGCCCCCCCAACTAAAAATTTTTAATTTTTTAAAATGCTAATCGTTTGATAGTCGTTTGATAATGATTGATACGCTTCTATTTTCGTTTGATAGTTATTCGTTTGTTAGAAAAAAAAAATTTAAATATCTATGTGAAGTTAGCCCCCCCAACTAAAAATTTTTAATTTTTTAAAACGCTAATCGTTTGATAATGATTGATACACTTCGATATTCGTTTGATAGTTATTCGTTTGTTAGAAAAACGAAATTTTTTAAAATATCTATGTGAAGTTAGCCCCCCAACTAAAAATTTTTAATTTTTTAAAACGCTAATCGTTTGATAGTCGTTTGATAATGATTGATACACTTCGATATTCGTTTGATAGTTATTCGTTTGTTAGAAAAACGACAAATTTTAAAATATCTATGTGAAGTTAGCCCCCCCAACTAAAAATTTTTAATTTTTTAAAACGCTAATCGTTTGATAGTCGTTTGATAATGATTGATACACTTCGATATTCGTTTGATAGTTATTCGTTTGTTAGAAAAACGACATTTTTTAAAATATCTATGTGAAGTTAGCCCCCCCAACTAAAAATTTTTAATTTTTTAAAACGCCAATCGTTTGATAGTCGTTTGATAATGATTGATACACTTCGATATTCGTTTGATAGTTATTCGTTTGTTAGAAAAACGAAATTTTTTAAAATATCTATGTGAAGTTAGCCCCCCCAACTAAAAATTTTTAATTTTTTAAAACGCTAATCGTTTGATAGTCGTTTGATAATGATTGATACACTTCGATATTCGTTTGATAGTTATTCGTTTGTTAGAAAAACGACATTTTTTAATATTTTAAAACGCTAATCGTTTGATAATGTTTGATAGGCTTTTATATGCGTTTGATAGTTATTCGTTCGTTAAAAAAAAATTTAAATATCTACATATGTCAAATTGCCCCCAGTTGATAATTTTTCAGGCTCTAGAGGCCTAGGAGCTCGAAGCGATGTCTATGTCATTCTCTGGTTGATAATACGTGATAATGCAACTGGCTGCACTCCCCTCGTTGCGGCTCTTAAGTTAGAAGGGCATACAAATTTTATGTCATTTTTATATATAGGAAGAAGATAAACATTAATTTCAGGGTACCTCTTATCCGTAGTTTTGATTATATCTGTTAAACGGCTTTAAATAAACCAAATAGTTTACTTTTATGTCATCAGCATCTTTATTTGATATCCATTTTGTACAATTACATAAAAAATTCCGGGGTCCCTAATATGGGTTTTGTTACATAACTGCCTGGTGCGGGAGAGGAGGAGTGGCGGAGTGGCATGGTAGTAGCCCGGCTGAGGCTCGTCGGCTTTGAGGCGCGGTTCTTGCCACTTCTCCTTCCCCAACAGTTACATAGCAAAATTGAGTTCATGCCTGAGGGAAAGTATCTAAACAAACTAAAGAAAAATAAATATAGGAAAGCGGGAGAAAGCCTGTCCGAGTCAGGTGGAGCCTTCCCACCCCTCCTGTTCACGGGATGTGAACAGCCTTTGGACTCTACTATGGCTCCGCTTCCCGAGTAGAGTCCCCTTAAACCTGACAAATGTTCGTTTCTAAGAGTTTACGTCCCTTCCATTACCCACTCAAATACCTCAACTTACCATCAGTTAGCACAAGGGCAACGCCTGCACCAACAACTTGCAGCTTTTAGCCAGACATGGTTTACTTCTGTCTCCCCTAAGAAGATCACAATTTCAGCCCATGTATGCAAACAAAAATTAATTAGGCAACACTTTCGTTTCTAAGTGACAATTTATTGATATGAACTATTTCAAAAAATTTGGTTTTGAAAACCTAAATAACTATCTCGAAAACTTATTATTTCTATGCTCTTACTACTATATGCTTTAAATTCAATTATAATACCTAATCCAACTTTTCCTTAACTTTTCCTTTCTTTCACGTACTTTATATTTTAATTCTTAGACACGGCCTAATACATATCTAACCATTTGTGTACACGCATACGCATAAACATGTGTGTATCTGTACGCTTGTGTGTGCGCTCACTCCCAAACAAATGTTGAGCTAACTATACGTGTGGGTATGTGCTACTTTACTCTGGGATTGTAATTACAAAAGTATGTGGGTTAAGGTGTGTGTGCATACGATTTTTTTCTTTCTTTTATGAAAAACTCACCTCGCTCAGAACTCCGAGTTGGTACCAAATCGTTGTGCGGAGCTGGAAGTAAAAAAAGAGAAAAAAAAACAAACAACATATACAGAACAATGTAATTTATGTTCTGTTACAGGTCTTTGGCCGATTGACCGTGGTCACGGCTAATCCTATGCCTAAATGTCTTTTGTCTTTAGTTTCGCGTTTCGGTTCAAAGCATGTGCATACTTTTATACACTGCTATAGAACTCCACATAATAAAAAAAATCGCCGGAAAACTAAATTACTAATTACGAATAGAGTCACTTTTTTCTGCGTAAAAAAAATGAAAAAAATAAAAAATGTTTATAAAAAAAACGCGAAGACCAACCAGTAGGCGTACCGACTGGGTATTAATAAAAATAGATTAATTCAATAAAAATTGAAAGTGTAAGTGAAATAACTGTGATAATTAGGAATCCAAAAAAATATATAATATATAATAGAAAAAAAAATTTCTTCTTTTCGTTTATACTACAAGATAGTATGACAATTCGAAAGGCGAAATAGTGCTTGTGGGTAAATTTCTTGCGAGTGGCTCATGCACCTCCAAATAGGCCTGTGTAGGGCTGGGTACGAATGCCCAGAAATTAGTGTGTGTGTCGACAAAAATGATATATTGCTGACAGTGAAACTAGGGCAGGAAAAATCAAGGATGCAAGAAAAGCTTATACGAATTAAATTATAGAACTAATAATAAAAAAATTAATTAAATAAAAAAATTCATAAAAATTCAATATTCAAAAATAAAAAAAAGGTAATAGTTGTACGGCCTAATATAATCAATATAAATTAAAACTGTGGTGAGTAAATAAAAATATTCAAGTTGGCGAGCGCGCTCCGGGTGAGTCGCGCTTAACTGCTCTCGTTCTCAGATTTTCCAATGATAGATTAGTGGTGTGTTGGGTTTCAGTGTCGTGAATAAAGGTGGATGAATGTGGCCGATGATGCCGTGTACTATGTTGTTAGCAACGTGGGTGGTTGTGCCACTAAGTGTTTAGCAACAAGTTGGCGACGATGGATGTTGCGTGGCCAAAAAAACGTAGATATGTTGCTAATGAGCCGATGCGACCCGTTGCCAGAATTTGTTGTGTTGGGGATATACAAGTATGTTATGTTACCTCTTGTTGGTTTTGTGGAAAATGTATAGTGTTGCGTGTTTGATTATATGTTTGAGCTCGTATGTAGCTATGTTGGGAGTTTGCTGACTGTGTTATGTGCGTGTGATTGTGTTTGTTGGTGTTCGTCGATTCTGGCGCCAATCCGTTTTGACGCTTTTGGCCAATATAGCCTCGTTGGCTGCCCTTTTGGCCAGAAACCAATCCCCTAGTTGGACTATTGACCCCCTTTTGTATGTGTGGTTGGTGTCTGTTGTTGATTTGCGTGTGATTTTGTGTAAATTTATGTGAAAAAAAATGTCGCGGCCTTCGGCTGGCTTCGTGCGCTGCAAAAAGAGAACGCATATATATTTTCAAACATTTTTATTTTAAAGAATTTTTGTTTAAACTTTTTTCTGGATTTGAAAAAAAATTAGTTATCTCGTTTCTCTTCTTTTAAATTTAAAATGGCTTTACAAAAAAAATATTTCAATTGTCTCCTCTCTTCTTCTTCTTTTAATCTAACTTTTGTTTGCATAAGTGCTCGTGTACATATACATGTATATATATATGTACATGTAAGTGCACCTATGCATAATTTAATATTTATGAATTTTAAATTCACCCCAAATTCGATCGAATAAAGATCCAATAAAATAAAAATTCACAACAAATATTTTGACGGGAATACAATGAAAAATATTGTTCACAACGAAAACGTTCAAAATTTTACAGGGAATGTTGGGTCAGAAATGTTTAGTTTGATAATGGCGGAATGCTTTTTTTTTTGTGTAAAAACGCCAAAGAAAGATTTATGGAAAACTCTACTTTCGCGAAGTGGACTTTAGGTTGAGCCGATCTAACGATTCGAAATTATTTTTAACTCAATTGATTTTTTTTTTTTTTTTTTTTTAAATCTAGAAATAAAATGGTTTACTAATAACTATCCTGTTTCACAAAATTTACCAAAAAAAATGTTAATTCCAAACAAAATTATTTAAAACAACGTTCAAAAAAAAAAAAAAAATGTTCTAATAAAAGGAAAAAGGTGTAAAAAAAAATCGCGGGTAAAAAAAAAACACAAAGGTTTCAAAACAAAAAATAATTTCATATCTCACACTTTGACTTACCTGTGCCTTTGCTGCTTTCTTGAGGGGATTTTTCCACGCCCAGTGGTGGCGATACTCCTTGCTCTGCGGTGCACCTAGGGAGGATTCCCTGGTATCAAAGTTCACTATTATTTTTTTTCGTTCGCGTTTACTTTTAGCGTGAAACCGCACTTTGAAAAAAACTTTGTCACTCGCGCACCCACACTTTAAGGTGAAAAAACGCACTTTGAACACCTAACTTTTCACTTCACTGGTGGCACTAATTAAGACCGCGACTTTTCGATTTTTAATGCTGTTGATCAGCGGGACCCCCTTTTATACCTACTAAGCCTTGCGGCATTTAGGACACCGTAAGTCACGAATCGCCTTCCTGCTTTGGTTGAACCAATCCGCGTTCGCCCCTTAGGCGGCACGTATATACACATATGTGCAAGCGACAGTTCAACCCACTCACACAATCAAACATCCGCTTTGTTAATATCGTAAAGCGGAGAAGGAGATTTGGTTAGTGGTTGCCTGCACATCTGTTCATATACCCGCTTGCGTGTCGTCAGAGAAATCCTCAAAGGCTGTCGTTACAGGCTCGCATCCGCCGATGGTGCCTGCATCATGGAGCGTGTGCGTAAAGAAATTCATAACGCAGCCTTGGGTTGGTTTATAAGTGTAGGGCTAACGTGTGGCCTCGACCCACGACCTAATGCCGGGCTTCTAGTTTGCTTCTTACTAAAACATATATTACAACATGTATTACTGCTACAACAAAATTTAAACAAATTATCAAAACTCTAAACCTACATCACTGGGTTCTCAAGCAAACACTAACCTACAGTATCACAGATGGGCCTCTTAATCCTATATCACAGTTTGAACTAAAACTATATCACAGATTGAAGAAAATTAGTCAAGTTGCAAATGTCTAGATGGGTTAATATGTCAAGTTGGGAATGTATAATTAAATAAAAGTTAGGTCAAAACGGTGTAATTACATTAACAGGTCAATAAAACCTAAAATAATTGAATAAATAATCACAAAAAAAAATTAAAATGGATGTCCATTTTCTACAGGTCAAGTTTTTCAGGTACCAAGGTGAGTAATAAATAACATGCAACATTGAACTTTAACTAGCATCATGCTACAAATATGTCTTTAGCATGGTATACCCCGATTCTGTTTCCACTAGCATCACCGAGTTCATACATCGAGTTACCTATTACTTTAAGTACAATGCATTTTACTTGTTTTGGGGCAAGTTTGGGATTATAGTTGTCGATTTGTGAACTCTGTTTAAAATTTCGGCGGTATACCACTTGTCCAATCTTAAACGTCACATCCCTACTTCGAGTATTATATACTTTCTTGCTACGCTCGTGGGCTAACCTCAGATCTTTCATAATATTATTTCTAATCGCCTGAAGCTTATCTGATGTTAACTCTAGCTCGCAGTCCACATCCTTGACTGCGCCTAATTTTCGATACAATTCGTACGATGCACCATGTTGCACCATGGGCATACCAAACAAAGCATAATACGGTGATGTGTTAATCGCCGAATGGATGACGCTTCGTAATGCAAAGGCCGCGTCACTAATGTGTTTGTCCCAATTTTTCTGGTTTTCGCCTACATACGACCTCACTATTTGCAATATGGATCGGTTGACCCTTTCTGCCGCGTTGCCTTGTGGCGAGTAGAACGCCGTTCTTACATGCGTCGTGCCATATCTTGCTAAAAATGATGTAAACATTTCTGAAACGAACTGTTTGCCATTGTCGGAGTGTACATACTCCGGTACACCAAACACGTGAAAAATATCCTTTTCTAAAAATTTTACAACTTCAGCTGAGGTTGCCCTACGCATGGGTTTCAAAAACACAAATTTCGAAAAGTGATCTAGACACACAAACACATAAACATTACCATCACATGTACGTGTGTATGGACCCATAAAATCTATAAATAAACGTTGAAAAGGGCGTTCAGTAACATGTTGTTTTCCCATCAATGGTTTGTGGAAAGCATTTTGGGTTTTGTTGCCTTTACAGGTATCGCAACCTTTAATATAATTTTGTACATCTGCCACCAGTCCTGGCCAGTAGTATCTTTCACGGATGCGCGCAAGGGTCTTGTGTATACCTCCATGACCTGCCGAAGGCGAGCAGTGCGATGCCCCCACCAACCCAGAACGAAGTTCAGTCGGTACCCAGAGTTTCCAGGCATGGTCTCCTTGAAGCCCTTCCCCCTTGTCAAATTGCGTCCGTCTATAAACGTATCCATCAGATACGCACAGTTCCGGTAATTTGTCCTTGTTCGCTGTCACCGTGT
Source organism: Eurosta solidaginis (assembly GCF_040869045.1). Taxonomy (NCBI): domain Eukaryota; kingdom Metazoa; phylum Arthropoda; class Insecta; order Diptera; family Tephritidae; genus Eurosta; species Eurosta solidaginis. Next base: position 165,475,383 of record NC_090320.1, on the reverse strand, counting down.
CTATGAGTTCGTGGTACTCAGTCGTTTTAAAGTAAGGTGAATTTACGTCAATGTCCGGTATTCTGTCGTATATTAACATTTCACTCATATCGACCCTGGATAAAGCATCCGGCACTACATTTTGGGTGCCCCTACGGTGCTGGATGTCGAAATTGAAGCCTTGTAATTTTAAGCTCCACCTTGCCAGCCGGCCAGACAAGTCCTTCTGACCCATCAACCACTTCAAGCTGGCATGGTCAGTTATTACCGTAAAGGGCAATCCCTCAATATAGGGCCGGAACCTCTTTATACTCAGGACCGCTGCATAACACTCTAGTTCCGTGATACTGTAATTTCTTTGTGCCTTATTTAGTTTCGCAGATACGTAGGCAATCGGTCGTTCGTTTCCGTCCTCGTCTAGTTGGAAGAGTACCCCTCCGACTCCGTCCGTGGATGCGTCACATTGCACGTAAAAGTGCTTTTCAAAATCCGGATGTATTAACACCGGTGCAGATATTAATTTTTGCTTTAAGCAATCAAATGCTTGCATCGCTTCGTCCGTCATTTTAAATGATTTTATTTTGTCTTTAGTGAGGCAGTCGTGCAGCGGTGCTGCAATTGTCGCGTAATCTTGTATGAATCTGCGGTACCAGCCTGTCATCCCTAGGAACCGTCTGAGTTGCTTCGGTGTTCGGGGTTCGGGGAAGTCTCGCATCGCTGCCACCTTATTTGGATCCGTACGGATACATCCGTCGCCTACGACATAACCCAGATATCTTACTTCCTTAAAACAGAACTTACTCTTTTCAACGTTTATCGTCAATTTAGCATCACGAAGACATTTTGCAACACGGGACAACATATCTAAATGGGACGAAAAATTCTCAGAACAAACCAGTAAGTCATCTAGGTAAACAAACACAGATTCACGAAGATAAGCGGGGATGACCTTGTCCATTAAACGACACATTCGCTGTGCCGCGTTGCATAGTCCAAAAGGCATGACTGTGAAATGGTACAACGGTCTACCAGGTACAGTGAAAGCAGTTTTCTCCCTGGACTTTCGCTCTAAAGGTATCTGCCAAAACGCGTCTTTTAAATCAATGGCAGATATGTACCTGGTATTCTGAAGCCGACTTAGAATACCGTCTATATGTGGGAGTGGGTAGGCGTCTTTGATGGTGCGATCATTTAATTTGCGGGCGTCCAAACATAGGCGATTTTTAGTTCCTTTGATGACGAGTGAGACGGGGGAGTTCCAGCAACTGTTGCTTTCTTCAATAACACCCATCTCTAGCATCCTGTCCAGTTCTGCGAATATTAATCTTTGAATTGCCGGAGAAATAGGGTAGTGGCGCTGCTTTACAGGAAGGTGCTCATCCGTCACCTCGATGACGTGCTCCTCTACATCGGTCTTACCCAACCCAAATATTGCGAAGGAAGGAAACTGTGCTTTTACACGATCCAAGGCTACAGTTTCTTCGGTACTCAAATCATGTTGCACCGCATCGAATGATAAATCACCATCAGCAGGAGTAAGCTCTGATACGACCGAAACCTTTGACTGGATTTGGGGCCCCCTACTGACTACATTAAGCTGGAAGGCTTTCCAGAAATCGATCCCTAGATAGACCTCTTGTTGCAGTCCAGGCACTATAAGAAATTCCAGCTCCCGAGTGGTACCGTCCCAGAGTACTGGAAGAGTCACTACACCAACAACCGCGGTTTCACCCCCATTGGCTGTCTTCACATTTTGACCCTGAATCGGCAGAATCAAGCTTTCCTTCCCTTCGAGTAACTTATGGGCGTTTTTCCCCAAGCAGCTAGCCCCGGCCCCGGAATCTAAGAGCGCGAGCATCTCGCGTCCACCGATCTCCGTTTTGGCGAACAACCTATTATCACCCTGCACAGTAACTATGGTCGAAATAATTTTTTTTCTAATCCTTTTGAAAATCTTGTGTTTTTCTCACATCTTCCGTATTTTTTCGAAATTTTTCTTCTTCTTTTTAGCCTTGATCTCTTCGCAGAATATTCTCCTCCTTGCTTCCTCATACCTCAACTTCCTAACATGTAAAGTATCTCTAACTGGCTCAACTTTCTTCTTTTCCTCCACTTTTTCCTTTCCCTCTTTCTCCCTATCTCTTTTTAAAATTCCTATCTGCCTACCTCCAACTAATTCCCCGGGCGATCCTGGTTTGAGGCAGAGCTCCCGGACATCTCTGCCAACGCCCGGTTTCCCGCCTCTGGTTTAAAGACACAAAAGGACGAATCACCTCCACACGCAAAACATTTCATAAAGTGGAAATTCGACTTACACTTTGTGTCTTTTGCTGCTTCTGCCGGGTTCTTCAAATAGAAATCCACCGGCATGCCACAAGCATAACACAACATAAGGTGAAACGGGGAGGGACAAAACAATTGGTTTTGAACAGGACTAACATTTTCACTATGGACATTGGACGAGGAACTTGCGACGGGACTGGGAAAATTGGTTGGGACGTTGGGTTTAGGATGGTTTTGTGTGACAGGGGCACGAGACATATTCTTACTAACTCCTAAATTCCTATTGTCTTTGTTGAACGCCTCTATGCTAAAATCACTCTCTTGACCTCCTAACCAATCTACGTTATTTGTCCCTAACTCGCTGACTGGCTTCGCCCTAGACCTGTTTTCCTTAATTAACTTTTCCGCCCTCTTGCATTCGGCCTTCAACTCCGCCAATGTCGCGAATGTCAGGTTGGCCAGATATGACTTTAGGTTGCCCTTAATAATTTTGACCAGCTCGTTCTCCGGGATTCTTTGCCTCAGTCGGAACGTTAGGTCGTGGACGTCAGCATAGTACTCGTCGAAGCTCTCTTGGGGCTGCTGCTTCCGCTCCATAATCTCGCGTATTACCTCGTAGTCTGACTCTGCCGACTTAAATTGAGATAAAATTTCCCTCTTCAACCCATAGTCAAACGTCTCGTCATCGGCGTGATCCTCCAGTACCTGCCAATACCACTTGAGAGCGGGCCCTGAAACTAGACAGTGGAAATCGGAAAACAACTGCTGATAGGACAACTGGTATTGTACGCGCATTCGTTCCAACCTGAAAACAAAACTTTCCACCGTCATCCCCTTTGCTGACCCGTCGAACTTAAGGTGCCATTTGTCTAAGTCCACTTTCTTTCGTCCGGAATAGCTGGAGTGGCCGTTGCCTGCATCTGTGTGGTTCGCGTTTCTGTGCTGGTTCATGGTGGCATCCCGATCTTGTCCTGGCGTGGACGTGTTCGGTGGAGGAGCTGATGCAGCAGGCGCGCGCATAGATGTCTCCACATGAGCGACACGATTGCTAAGAGTGGATATATCCTCCCTTACCTTTCGCACTTCGCCCATGTGACGATTCATCTCAGCGTTCTGCTGCATCATCACCTCCATCATACGTCCTAGCTGGTCGATGCGCTCTTCTACCGATGCCTGCGTGCGCCTGTCTTTGCCAGACCTCGCTGCTGCAGCTGCACCTGCCCTGTGGTCTTGTATCCCTTCACCTCCAACAGCTCCCTCCTCTGTGTCCGACATTTCCAACAATCTTTCCAATTTCTGCGAGAAATTCAGCGAGCGATCTGACGTGTTTATGACAACCCTATCAGTAACCGAAACCTCTGCTTGCCCAAATACCCTAGCAGTGCAAAGATTCCAGAGGTCTATTGGGACGAAATCGGCTGGTAATTCGATGCCTGTGTCGATTTGATTGAACAAGGACCCTACCACCTCGTTCTCCAAACCCCTTGCTACGCTACGCGTAATTCGCCTGTTGCTTCCTAACAGTCCTAAAACCCTCTTTGGAATCGCCCCCTGGTCCTTAGACTTGTCCATAAACTAAGGGACTAGTATGAAAAGGGAGTCCGGAACCTGACCACCGAAACGTAATAAAAGACTACAAACTCCAAAGTTGGACAAAGGAAACTAAAAAAATAAAACTGAAACGCTTTTGTGCAGCAAAAAAAAAAAAAATTTAAATTCAACGATTATTCCCCTTATGGATTTATTTCTTAAATCGAAGTTAACAAAAAATTTGAAATAAACAGTCGCAATTCAAATGGTAAAATGGTATGAAAGAAATATATGTAAGTGTGTATATATGTATATAAAAAGTGTATAAAAGATACTTAAGTGTATAAAGGGTAAAAATAAAAAAAATATATGTGCCAAATTCAAAAATGGACAATTCTTAAAGTATATGTATGTATATGTATTTAAATGGGTGAAATTTAAAGAGGCAAACAAATTCAAAATAAATAGCCTCGATAAGACCTTTGACGGTATGGACCGATATATGTATATAAAACGCTTGTCTGATATTAATCCAAAAAACTAAAAACAAGCAGAAAGATTAGAAAAATTTATGAATTTCAATAATTGTTTTTGGGTTTAAAAAAACTATTTTTCATAATGCTAGTAAAAATTCCAATAGAAAGAAAGAGAAAAAAAATAAATTCAGGAAAAATTCTTAAAAATATACATATAAAAAAATTGCCAATATAATAATATTAAATTTTTCAAGGACTTCTTCAAACACTTGTTGTAGACAAAACCTCAAGGAGTAGCAATAAAACCAGGGAAATATATGAAAATTCAGAAAACTGTTTCCTGGAATACGTTTGTGTTTCAAAATAACTTAAAAAGCAGTAATATTAAATTGTAAAAAAGAAAAAAAAAATTTTATAAAAAAAAAAGTAATAAAACTTCAAACAAGTGTTAAAAAAAAATAATAATAAACCTGTCTGTTTACAAAAAAATTCCAAAGCATAAATGGTAAAAAATGTAAAAAATCTCAGTATGACTAAGTATTTTAAATTAAGTTTCAAAATGAAATTTTAAACTGTTGGTGCATTTGGTGTTGCCCTCGCCTGATGGGCTCTGTGGGTAGTCGAGTAAAGTCATGAAGTATTCTGTCCAAAGTCAAAGTCAGCTAATCCCCTCTTAATTGTGAAATGTGGCACTACAGCGTCTTAAGAACTAGCACAAGACGTGGTTGCCACAATTCCCCCTTTACCCTGTCAAAATATCTATCCCCTGCAAACGTACAAAAACCTCACGTTCGTATGGTGCTGGACCATACGCATGGCAGCTGATGTAGCTTGCAACAAAACAAAAACAAAAAAAATCATCGTCTTAAAGTACAGCCGATGGCTTCTGATACCACTTTTCAAAAACGTTGGAGTTCTTAAAAGGAACCCAGAAATCACCGCCAGCACTCCCCCCACTGGTTTGTCACTTGGGCACATATCTCTCGTTGCTGACAACAAGCGATGTTGCCCTCGTGACCCTAAATCTGTCCGCGAGAAGGAAAATTAAGAAAATAGATCAGGTAGTAAAAAGCTAAAAAAAAAGTATACTGAAAAGCAAGCTGAGGTGAACGAAAAGAAAGGAAAGTAAAAGAAACGAAATATGGGAAAATTTAACATTACTAGGGGGCTATACCGTTGGGCGCCATTGTTACATAACTGCCTGGTGCGGGAGAGGAGGAGTGGCGGAGTGGCATGGTAGTAGCCCGGCTGAGGCTCGTCGGCTTTGAGGCGCGGTTCTTGCCACTTCTCCTTCCCCAACAGTTACATAGCAAAATTGAGTTCATGCCTGAGGGAAAGTATCTAAACAAACTAAAGAAAAATAAATATAGGAAAGCAGGAGAAAGCCTGTCCGAGTCAGGTGGAGCCTTCCCACCCCTCCTGTTCACGGGATGTGAACAGCCTTTGGACTCTACTATGGCTCCGCTTCCCGAGTAGAGTCCCCTTAAACCTGACAAATGTTCGTTTCTAAGAGTTTACGTCCCTTCCATTACCCACTCAAATACCTCAACTTACCATCAGTTAGCACAAGGGCAACGCCTGCACCAACAACTTGCAGCTTTTAGCCAGACATGGTTTACTTCTGTCTCCCCTAAGAAGATCACAATTTCAGCCCATGTATGCAAACAAAAATTAATTAGGCAACACTTTCGTTTCTAAGTGACAATTTATTGATATGAACTATTTCAAAAAATTTGGTTTTGAAAACCTAAATAACTATCTCGAAAACTTATTATTTCTATGCTCTTACTACTATATGCTTTAAATTCAATTATAATACCTAATCCAACTTTTCCTTAACTTTTCCTTTCTTTCACGTACTTTATATTTTAATTCTTAGACACTGCCTAATACATATCTAACCATTTGTGTACACGCATACGCATAAACATGTGTGTATCTGTACGCTTGTGTGTGCGCTCACTCCCAAACAAATGTTGAGCTAACTATACGTGTGGGTATGTGCTACTTTACTCTGGGATTGTAATTACAAAAGTATGTGGGTTAAGGTGTGTGTGCATACGATTTTTTTTCTTTCTTTTATGAAAAACTCACCTCGCTCAGAACTCCGAGTTGGTACCAAATCGTTGTGCGGAGCTGGAAGTAAAAAAAGAGAAAAAAAAAACAAACAACATATACAGAACAATGTAATTTATGTTCTGTTACAGGTCTTTGGCCGATTGACCGTGGTCACGGCTAATCCTATGCCTAAATGTCTTTTGTCTTTAGTTTCGCGTTTCGGTTCAAAGCATGTGCATACTTTTATACACTGCTATAGAACTCCACATAATAAAAAAAATCGCCGGAAAACTAAATTACTAATTACGAATAGAGTCACTTTTTTCTGCGTAAAAAAAATGAAAAAAATAAAAAATGTTTATAAAAAAAACGCGAAGACCAACCAGTAGGCGTACCGACTGGGTATTAATAAAAATAGATTAATTCAATAAAAATTGAAAGCGTAAGTGAAATAACTGTGATAATTAGGAATCCAAAAAAATATATAATATATAATAGAAAAAAAAATTTCTTCTTTTCGTTTATACTACAAGATAGTATGACAATTCGAAAGGCGAAATAGTGCTTGTGGGTAAATTTCTTGCGAGTGGCTCATGCACCTCCAAATAGGCCTGTGTAGGGCTGGGTACGAATGCCCAGAAATTAGTGTGTGTGTCGACAAAAATGATATATTGCTGACAGTGAAACTAGGGCAGGAAAAATCAAGGATGCAAGAAAAGCTTATACGAATTAAATTATAGAACTAATAATAAAAAAATTAATTAAATAAAAAAATTCATAAAAATTCAATATTCAAAAATAAAAAAAAGGTAATAGTTGTACGGCCTAATATAATCAATATAAATTAAAACTGTGGTGAGTAAATAAAAATATTCAAGTTGGCGAGCGCGCTCCGGGTGAGTCGCGCTTAACTGCTCTCGTTCTCAGATTTTCCAATGATAGATTAGTGGTGTGTTGGGTTTCAGTGTCGTGAATAAAGGTGGATGAATGTGGCCGATGATGCCGTGTACTATGTTGTTAGCAACGTGGGTGGTTGTGCCACTAAGTGTTTAGCAACAAGTTGGCGACGATGGATGTTGCGTGGCCAAAAAAACGTAGATATGTTGCTAATGAGCCGATGCGACCCGTTGCCAGAATTTGTTGTGTTGGGGATATACAAGTATGTTATGTTACCTCTTGTTGGTTTTGTGGAAAATGTATAGTGTTGCGTGTTTGATTATATGTTTGAGCTCGTATGTAGCTATGTTGGGAGTTTGCTGACTGTGTTATGTGCGTGTGATTGTGTTTGTTGGTGTTCGTCGATTCTGGCGCCAATCCGTTTTGACGCTTTTGGCCAATATAGCCTCGTTGGCTGCCCTTTTGGCCAGAAACCAATCCCCTAGTTGGACTATTGACCCCCTTTTGTATGTGTGGTTGGTGTCTGTTGTTGATTTGCGTGTGATTTTGTGTAAATTTATGTGAAAAAAAATGTCGCGGCCTTCGGCTGGCTTCGTGCGCTGCAAAAAGAGAACGCATATATATTTTCAAACATTTTTATTTTAAAGAATTTTTGTTTAAACTTTTTTCTGGATTTGGAAAAAAATTAGTTATCTCGTTTCTCTTCTTTTAAATTTAAAATGGCTTTACAAAAAAAATATTTCAATTGTCTCCTCTCTTCTTCTTCTTTTAATCTAACTTTTGTTTGCATAAGTGCTCGTGTACATATACATGTATATATATATGTACATGTAAGTGCACCTATGCATAATTTAATATTTATGAATTTTAAATTCACCCCAAATTCGATCGAATAAAGATCCAATAAAATAAAAATTCACAACAAATATTTTGACGGGAATACAATGAAAAATATTGTTCACAACGAAAACGTTCAAAATTTTACAGGGAATGTTGGGTCAGAAATGTTTAGTTTGATAATGGCGGAATGCTTTTTTTTTTGTGTAAAAACGCCAAAGAAAGATTTATGGAAAACTCTACTTTCGCGAAGTGGACTTTAGGTTGAGCTGATTTAACGATTCGAAATTATTTTTAACTCAATTGATTTTTTTTTTTTTTTTTTTTAAAATCTAGAAATAAAATGGTTTACTAATAACTATCCTGTTTCACAAAATTTACCAAAAAAAATGTTAATTCCAAACAAAATTATTTAAAACAACGTTCAAAAAAAAAAAAAATGTTCTAATAAAAGGAAAAAGGTGTAAAAAAAAATCGCGGGTAAAAAAAAAACACAAAGGATTCAAAACAAAAAATAATTTCATATCTCACACTTTGACTTACCTGTGCCTTTGCTGCTTTCTTGAGGGGATTTTTCCACGCCCAGTGGTGGCGATACTCCTTGCTCTGCGGTGCACCTAGGGAGGATTCCCTGGTATCAAAGTTCACTATTATTTTTTTTCGTTCGCGTTTACTTTTAGCGTGAAACCGCACTTTGAAAAAAACTTTGTCACTCGCGCACCCACACTTTAAGGTGAAAAAACGCACTTTGAACACCTAACTTTTCACTTCACTGGTGGCACTAATTAAGACAGCGACTTTTCGATTTTTAATGCTGTTGATCAGCGGGACCCCCTTTTATACCTACTAAGCCTTGCGGCATTTAGGACACCGTAAGTCACGAATCGCCTTCCTGCTTTGGTTGAACCAATCCGCGTTCGCCCCTTAGGCGGCACGTATATACACATATGTGCAAGCGACAGTTCAACCCACTCACACAATCAAACATCCGCTTTGTTAATATCGTAAAGCGGAGAAGGAGATTTGGTTAGCGGTTGCCTGCACATCTGTTCATATACCCGCTTGCGTGTCGTCAGAGAAATCCTCAAAGGCTGTCGTTACAGTTTCGACACCATAGGCAATAATAATAAAAAAGACTTTAGCCGATTGTCATATCCAATAGGTATACAAAATTTCATGAGAATCGGTCCAGCTGTTTCGGAGGAGTATGGTAACGAAAATTGGGCCACGAGAATTTTATAAGGAGAGTTACATACAAATGTACAAACTTACATACAGGTTCAATTAATAAAAGAGTATTAAAAATATTAAAATTTCATGTGAAGTTAATCCCCCAATTGATAAGTTATAATTTTTTCGAGTTGGGTACATGTATGCATATTTTTCTGAGTTTTGGTATTTTTTCATAACGAATTTTGGTCCCAAAAATAAACGCGTTGTGGCAACAATATAATGGAGTAGAATTCAAAACTACATACATATATTAAAATTTAAACCTATATTTTTGCATTGATTGTTGTGCCGTTAACTTCAAGTGATAGCCACGTCGGCGCCGACGAAAATCAACATACTGTAGACCATTTAGTTGAATAATTAGGGCTGATCACATTCAACACGGCGTCTACAGACTACAACCACAATAAAGATAAGCTTGGCGACAACCGTAGCGAATGTCAGGGTCAAATAGATTATATTGCACAGAGTAGTGGGTGATTAAAGCAAGTCTTTCCTGTGACGTTGTAACCGTGTGCAACTCCAGAACTTCTAGGAAAGTGAGACCGCCCAAGGCAGGAACTGCACTGGAGGGATGACGCAAACGTATATATTCTGTAGTTGCAAACAGTGCACAACGGGACAGGTACTAAGAGATTGTGTCCACGACGTGCTTGTGTGTTTTTGCTGGAAAAGATAGGGGAAGATGGGGGCGGGGGCTGATGATCGACATTGCTCCTGACTGTGCTACTATGATTGTAGTGATGGGTTGGAGCGGCCGTAAGATTAGGAGGCGCCGATCGGCGCCAGCAACAGCGGGCAGTAGATATAGTATGCAAAGCAGGGTTGCTGCTGGAGTGTTGCACAGGTACGCTTCTGCTATGTGAAGTTAGCCTCCCCAACTAAAAATTTTTAATATTTTAAAACGCTAATCGTTTGATAATGTTTGATACGCTTTTATATGCGTTTGATAGTTATTCGTTCGTTAAAAAAAATTTAAATATCTACATATGTCAAATTGCCCCCAGTTGATAATTTTTCAGGCTCTGGAGGCCTAGGAGCTCGAAGCGATGTCTATATCATTCTCTGGTTGATAATACGTGATAATGCAACTGGCTGCACTCCCCTCGTTGCGGCTCTTAAGTTAGAAGGGCATACAAATTTTATGTCATTTTTATATATAGGAAGAAGATAAACATTAATTTCAGGGTACCTCTTATCCGTAGTTTTGATTATATCTGTTAAACGGCTTTAAATAAACCAAATAGTTTACTTTTATGTCATCATCATCTTTATTTGATATCCATTTTGTACAATTACATAAAAAATTCCGGGGTCCCTAATATGGGTTTCGACACCATAGGCAATAATAATAAAAAAGACTTTAGCCGATTGTCATATCCAATAGGTATACAAAATTTCATGAGAATCGGTCCAGCTGTTTCGGAGGAGTATGGTAACGAAAATTGGGCCACGAGAATTTTATAAGGAGAGTTACATACAAATGTACAAACTTACATACAGGTTCAATTAATAAAAGAGTGTTAAAAATATTAAAATTTCATGCGAAGTTAATCCCCCAATTGATAAGTTATAATTTTTTCGAGTTGGGTACATGTATGCATATTTTTCTGAGTTTTGGTATTTTTTCATAACGCATTTTGGTCCCTAAAATAAACGCGTTGTGGCAACAATATAATGGAGTAGAATTCAAAACTACATACATATATTAAAATTTAAACCTATATTTTTGCATTGATTGTTGTGCCGTTAACTTCAAGTGATAGCCACGTCGGCGCCGACGAAAATCAACATACTGTAGACCATTTAGTTGAATAATTAGGGCTGATCACATTCAACACGGCGTCTACAGACTACAACCACAATAAAGATAAGCTTGGCGACAACCGTAGCGAATGTCAGGGTCAAATAGATTATATTGCACAGAGTAGTGGGTGATGAAAGCAAGTCTTTTCTGTGACGTTGTAACCGTGTGCAACTCCAGAACTTCTAGGAAAGTGAGACCGCCCAAGGCAGGAACTGCACTGGAGGGATGACGCAAACGTATATATTCTGTAGTTGCAAACCGTGCACAACGGGACAGGTACTAAGAGATTGTGTCCACGACGTGCTTGTGTGTTTTTGCTGGAAAAGATAGGGGAAGATGGGGGCGTGGGCTGATGCTCGGCATTGCTCCTGACTGTGCTACTATGATTGTAGTGATGGGTTGGAGCGGCCGTAAGAGTAGGAGGCGCCGATCGGCGCCAGCAACAGCGGGCAGTAGATATAGTATGCAAAGCAGGGTTGCTGCTGGAGTGTTGCACAGGTACGCTTCTGCTTCCGCGTCATATTTCTATAGATAGTCATAAGTAAAGCCAACTGAATCTTAATCAGGTTATGCTACGCCTCACATTTTTAGAAATTTTGCGCGCCCAACGCTTTTATTTAATTGTCTGATCTATGCCATAGATTGATAAAGAGTGTGATGACTAGTACCTAGGACCTACCTAATTATTTTCTAGCTTTTCGTATTATTATTACTTCATGTAAGTATTGTTTTCAATGAAACCGTTTAACTTAAAAATTTTTTTTTTTAATTATTTTATTTTCGTGTTAAAACAATGTGTTACATAGCTTTATTTTCTAAATAATCACAAATATTGATAATTTTACATTTACTTCATTTTTAATTTCGAAACTAGCATAACTGCACTTTCCATTTTATTTGTTGCGTCCCTCCCGTAAATTGTTATCCTCGGAGCAGTTCCCTGCAGCTGGTTTGCTCCATACCCGTCCCCGAAAAATGTTCAACGCATTTGTGGCTCCCTGCTGTTCACGTCTAACGACGCCCCGCGGCCGACGCAGAAGCGTACCTGTGCAACACTCCAGCAGCAACCCTGCTTTGCATACTATATCTACTGCCCGCTGTTGCTGGCGCCGATCGGCGCCTCCTACTCTTACGGCCGCTCCAACCCATCACTACAATCATAGTAGCACAGTCAGGAGCAATGCCGAGCATCAGCCCCCGCCCCCATCTTCCCCTATCTTTTCCAGCAAAAACGCACAAGCACGTCGTGGACACAATCTCTTAGTACCTGTCCCGTTGTGCACTGTTTGCAACTACAGAATATATACGTTTGCGTCATCCCTCCAGTGCAGTTCCTGCCTTGGGCGGTCTCACTTTCCTAGAAGTTCTGGAGTTGCACACGGTTACAACGTCACAGAAAAGACTTGCTTTCATCACCCACTACTCTGTGCAATATAATCTATTTGACCCTGACATTCGCTACGGTTGTCGCCAAGCTTATCTTTATTGTGGTTGTAGTCTGTAGACGCCGTGTTGAATGTGATCAGCCCTAATTATTCAACTAAATGGTCTACAGTATGTTAATTTTCGTCGGCGCCGACGTGGCTATTACTTGAAGTTAACGGCACAACAATCAATGCAAAAATATAGGTTTAAATTTTAATATATGTATGTAGTTTTGAATTCTACTCCATTATATTGTTGCAACAACGCGTTTATTTTTGGGACCAAAATTCGTTATGAAAAAATACCAAAACTCAGAAAAATATGCATACATGTACCCAACTCGAAAAAATTATAACTTATCAATTGGGGGATTAACTTCACATGAAATTTTAATATTTTTAACACTCTTTTATTAATTGAACCTGTATGTAAGTTTGTACATTTGTATGTAACTCTCCTTATAAAATTCTCGTGGCCCAATTTTCGTTACCATACTCCTCCGAAACAGCTGGACCGATTCTCATGAAATTTTGTATACCTATTGGATATGACAATCGGCTAAAGTCTTTTTTATTATTATTGCCTATGGTGTCGAAACCCATATTAGGGACCCCGGAATTTTTTATGTAATTGTACAAAATGGATATCAAATAAAGATGCTGATGACATAAAAGTAAACTATTTGGTTTATTTAAAGCCGTTTAACAGATATAATCAAAACTACGGATAAGAGGTACCCTGAAATTAATGTTTATCTTCTTCCTATATATAAAAATGACATAAAATTTGTATGCCCTTCTAACTTAAGAGCCGCAACGAGGGGAGTGCAGCCAGTTGCATTATCACGTATTATCAACCAGAGAATGACATAGACATCGCTTCGAGCTCCTAGGCCTCTAGAGCCTGAAAAATTATCAACTGGGGGCAATTTGACATATGTAGATATTTAAATTGTTTTTAACGAACGAATAACTATCAAACGCATATAAAAGCCTATCAAACATTATCAAACGATTAGCGTTTTAAAATATTAAAAAATTTTAGTTGGGGGGGCTAACTTCACATAGATATTTTAAAAAATGTCGTTTTTCTAACAAACGAATAACTATCAAACGAATATCGAAGTGTATCAATCATTATCAAACGACTATCAAACGATTAGCGTTTTAAAAAATTAAAAATTTTTAGTTGGGGGGGGCTAACTTCACATAGATATTTTAAAAAATGTCGTTTTTCTAACAAACGTATAACTATCAAACGAATATCGAAGTGTATCAATCATTATCAAACGACTATCAAACGATTAGCGTTTTAAAAAATTAAAAATTTTTAGTTGGGGGGGCTAACTTCACATAGATATTTTAAAAAATTTCGTTTTTCTAACAAACGAATAACTATCAAACGAATATCGAAGTGTATCAATCATTATTAAACGACTATCAAACGATTGGCGTTTTAAAAAATTAAAAATTTTTAGTTGGGGGGGCTAACTTCACATAGATATTTTAAAAAATGTCGTTTTTCTAACAAACGAATAACTATCAAACGAATATCGAAGTGTATCAATCATTATCAAACGATTATGAAACGATTAGCGTTTTAAAAAATTAAAAATTTTTATTTGGGGGGGCTAACTTCACATAGATATTTTAAAAAATGTCATTTTTCTAACAAACGAATAACTATCAAACGAATATCGAAGTGTATCAATCATTATCAAACGACTATCAAACGATTAGCGTTTTAAAAAATTAAAAATTTTTAGTTGGGGGGGCTAACTTCACATAGATATTTTAAAAAATGTCGTTTTTCTAACAAACGAATAACTATCAAACGAATATCGAAGTGTATCAATCATTATCAAACGACTATCAAACGATTAGCGTTTTAAAAAATTAAAAATTTTTAGTTGGGGGGGCTAACTTCACATAGATATTTTAAAAAATGTCGTTTTTCTAACAAACGAATAACTATCAAACGAATATCGAAGTGTATCAGTCATTATCAAACGACTATCAAACGATTAGCGTTTTAAAAAATTAAAAATTTTTAGTTGGGGGGGCTAACTTCACATAGATATTTTAAAAAATTTCGTTTTTCTAACAAACGAATAACTATCAAACGAATATCGAAGTGTATCAATCATTATCAAACGACTATCAAACGATTAGCGTTTTAAAAAATTAAAAATTTTTAGTTGGGGGGGCTAACTTCACATAGATATTTAAATTTTTTTTTCTAACAAACGAATAACTATCAAACGAAAATAGAAGCGTATCAATCATTATCAAACGACTATCAAACGATTAGCATTTAAAAAAATTAAAAATTTTTAGTTGGGGGGGCTAACTTCACACCGCTCTCATTATGGTCTACTACTTGGACTGAATTTGCAACGTTTGCCGTTGGTCTTTCTATTTTTGATTCTTGGCCTCCCATCGTAAAAAAAATATTAAGAAAATTTTTTTTCCTTTATTAATTTAGTGTCATTATATTAGTCTGTTCTTCCTAAAAATTTGACTTCCAACCTATATAACTCTTCAGGTGTTGTTGTAAATGGGTTCCTTACATTCCATATTGTTGGTTCCCCAGGCATATCAATAAGTTTCCAATAATTTCTCAACCATACTCGAATTTTTTCCTCATCTACAATTTCAATTTCATTTTTAAGGTCCTCAAGTGGGCCTTTTACATAAGTTTTAATCTTCCTAGGTCTATCCATAATTGAAAATCAATAGTTTTACAAAATTTTATTTTATATTTTTTCGACACCCTAATGTTTATATTACTGGTCTTGGTTGTTTATATCCTCTTTTACTATTATATGATGCTTCTTTTTTTATATTCCTTAACTTCTTTATTTCCTTCTGTAAGTTAATTTTCTTCCCTACTTGTACTCAAGATTATTTTTTCGTATAGCTTTGCTATGGATCTCCTACCATTGGCCTGTTTCCCTCCTCTTTTTCTTTTCAATTTGACCGGATTTGGGACTTTAGGCTCGTCAATTTTTTGAATCCTATTTCTCTTTCTGTACTCCTCGATTGTTAGTGGCTTAGGGCCTTCTTTGATTTTCTCGGGTGTTTTGCTTTCACCTTCTTGCAAATTTGAATTTAATTTATTAAAAATTTGGTCAAATTGACCTTGATTTTGTATGTCCTCTTCAATAATTAAGAGAAAAAAAAATTTTTTTACAGCAAAAATATAATTTTTGCTTGTCAATAGGCAGCCGTTAGGTTGCCGGAATATTGTTATTGTTACCTATTTAAAAATAATTATTATAATAGATATTTGCTGCCTTTGTTGAATTTTGTCCTTTTTATTTTTGCTGTGTATTTGTAAACCCGGCTTTCTTTAATTTCTTCCCAATTATCCGGCAAATATTATTCCACTTCGCTTTCCGCGGCTCCACTTGGTAAAATGTTTGGCAATTATGAGCACCACCTAGCACTGTCGATGTCTCGCTGCTGTTGTGAGATTTGTTGCCCTTGTAGTATTTTTACATTTTTCTTCAGAGTATTCGTTAATTTCTTCCCAGTTATCTAGAAAATATTATATTCCACTTCGCTTGCCGCAGCTGCACACGGGAAAATGGTTGGCAATTTGGAGCACCGCCTAGCACTGTCGATTTCTCGCTGCTGTTGTGAGATTTGTTGCCCTTGTAGTATTTTTTAACTTTTTCTTCAGAGTATTCGTTAATTTCTTCCCAATTATCTAGCAAATATTATATTCCACTTCGATTGCCGCAGCTGCACTCGGAAAAATGTTTGGCAATTTTGAGCACCGCTTGGCACTGTCGATTTTTTGTTGCTGTTGTATGATTTGTGTAGTATGTGTATATATATGTAGCGCTTAGGCTGAATAATCAGCCAGTATAATCAAGGCAGGATCGCCATATAAAAGGTGGAAAATGAATAGAATGTTTGTGAGGTGAAAGTGTGAATGAGTGAATTAATCTTTATTCAAATATTGTTAGCTTATTTATACTAAATTATTCTAAACATATTTTACATACATATTTACTTTAAATATTCATACTTACATACCTACATACAAATCGACACAAATATGTACCTACATATTTGTGTTGAGTTGTGACGTCTATGGGACATGCAATGTCAGCAAATTTGCCTAAATGCAAATTTGGTTTAGTCGTGCGTACCTACATATTTGTGTTGAGTTGTAACGTCTATGGGAAATGCAATGTCAGCAAATTTGCATAAATGCAAATTTGGTTTAGTTGTGCGTTGTACACACATCTGTATTAAATCGTGTGAACTGCGCTGTCAGCAACAATTAGCAAATGCCCCTTTTGTGTTGATTAAAATTTATACTCTTTTTGTTACAGAGTAGCACATTAAATGGTTTACTCATTTGGCATTGAAATTGTTGGCTGTTTACACTACACTATCTCGGAAACGGATCAACCTATTTGGGTGAACTTTGATACATCGATAGTGTGTTAGATTCTAAGACTTTTAACATAGGTGTTGTCTATGAGGATTGCGAATTGAGCCATTTGTGTAAACATTCATTGATAGGTTTGAAGTTCAGATACGAAAAGTAATTGACAAAGGTTTGTATAGATTTTGAAGTATTCAAAAATTAATAATGCGTTTCTGCGACTAGGTTATTAAGGCGATTTAATACTGCATACATATATTTTATTGAAGCTTTCAAGAAGTACATTAAAGTTCAAATTCCCAATTCCCTAGGGGTAAGCTTACACATCCACCGATTTTAATCTCCCGATGCCGGTCGTAATCATCCGATAAAAACAGACACAACTAATTATTTTCGGCCGTTGATATTTTCCACTGCCGATAAATTCGCGCGTGTTCAATTTTATCGTCTGATTCTGTTTGTTAACTTGCGTGCATTTACTGTGAAAAATTAATTATTTGTGCGACGAACTGAAAATTTAATTAATTGTGTGCAAACCAGGCGCCCTTTATGGGATATGCAAATAAAAGCATAAACGCAACCGTATTTTTCGAAAAACTAAAATGTAAAAAAAAAGCTGACGGCCGGTAATTGGTTGCAATTTTAGCACCAGCCCGGCCGATTGCAATTTTTCGGTTTATCGGTTGCTGCGGATGCGTACTCTTGTGTATTGCGCGGATACTCGAAGAATACTGAGATAAGCTACCATAAATCACAAAGGCTCTAACCATCAAATTTTAAAGGAAAAAAACGTTTAATTTTCTCATTATGTGAGAATGTATTTTAATACAAAATAACAAAATCCGTGAAAAACGCAGAGTAAAAATATGTAACTGTTGGTTAAGGCTTTTGCGAATTAACTAACGTAATATAAAGTTAACAAGTAAAGGTGTCTAAGTTCGGGTGTAACCCAACATTATATACTCAACCTCAGCTTCAATTGTACATTTAATTTTAGATAAATCAGTTTTCTACATAACACGTGGCACCGCCCGTTTAAAAAAAAAATTTCTCCCCATTTCCTCTTACAGCAAAAGTTGGTAAGTGAAATATCATTGAATCAAAACTATTTCTTGCTAAGTTATAGCTTATTATTCTAGTCTACGACCCTTTTAAACTTTTTTTGTATCTAATTTGCCGTGGTCTTTAACCGATCCCGTCTATTTTTACTAGAAATATTTTCTGCTATAAGGAAAATGGGTGTGCACAATTTCATTACGATGTGTTAATTTTTCTACGAGTTATGGCTCCCGAAACATAGAAAATTGCTTAGTCATAAAAGAGGCGGTGCCACACCCATTTTCAAAAATTTTAGTGTTTTCCAATTTAATGTTATAATTCAATTTTGAAAATAAAATTCTATTGACACAAAGCTGTTTTTCGCTAAGATATGGCTTATTATTTTCGTCTACGACCTTTTCAAAAATCTTTTATATAAAAGTGGACGTGGTCTTTAACCGATCTCATCCATTTTTTCTAGAAATATCTCCTGCTTTAGGGAAAATTTGTGTATGTGAGGCGTATTTTGTAATGTGAGGCGTAGCATAACCTGATTAAGATTCAGTTGGCTTTACTTATGACTATCTATAGAAATATGACGCGGAAGCAGAAGCGTACCTGTGCAACACTCCAGCAGCAACCCTGCTTTGCATACTATATCTACTGCCCGCTGTTGCTGGCGCCGATCGGCGCCTCCTACTCTTACGGCCGCTCCAACCCATCACTACAATCATAGTAGCACAGTCAGGAGCAATGCCGAGCATCAGCCCCCGCCCCCATCTTCCCCTATCTTTTCCAGCAAAAACGCACAAGCACGTCGTGGACACAATCTCTTAGTACCTGTCCCGTTGTGCACTGTTTGCAACTACAGAATATATACGTTTGCGTCATCCCTCCAGTGCAGTTCCTGCCTTGGGCGGTCTCACTTTCCTAGAAGTTCTGGAGTTGCACACGGTTACAACGTCACAGAAAAGACTTGCTTTCATCACCCACTACTCTGTGCAATATAATCTATTTGACCCTGACATTCGCTACGGTTGTCGCCAAGCTTATCTTTATTGTGGTTGTAGTCTGTAGACGCCGTGTTGAATGTGATCAGCCCTAATTATTCAACTAAATGGTCTACAGTATGTTAATTTTCGTCGGCGCCGACGTGGCTATCACTTGAAGTTAACGGCACAACAATCAATGCAAAAATATAGGTTTAAATTTTAATATATGTATGTAGTTTTGAATTCTACTCCATTATATTGTTGCAACAACGCGTTTATTTTTGGGACCAAAATTCGTTATGAAAAAATACCAAAACTCAGAAAAATATGCATACATGTACCCAACTCGAAAAAATTATAACTTATCAATTGGGGGATTAACTTCACATGAAATTTTAATATTTTTAACACTCTTTTATTAATTGAACCTGTATGTAAGTTTGTACATTTGTATGTAACTCTCCTTATAAAATTCTCGTGGCCCAATTTTCGTTACCATACTCCTCCGAAACAGCTGGACCGATTCTCATGAAATTTTGTATACCTATTGTATATGACAATCGGCTAAAGTCTTTTTTATTATTATTGCCTATGGTGTCGAAACCCATATTAGGGACCCCGGAATTTTTTATGTAATTGTACAAAATGGATATCAAATAAAGATGCTGATGACATAAAAGTAAACTATTTGGTTTATTTAAAGCCGTTTAACAGATATAATCAAAACTACGGATAAGAGGTACCCTGAAATTAATGTTTATCTTCTTCCTATATATAAAAATGACATAAAATTTGTATGCCCTTCTAACTTAAGAGCCGCAACGAGGGGAGTGCAGCCAGTTGCATTATCACGTATTATCAACCAGAGAATGACATAGACATCGCTTCGAGCTCCTAGGCCTCTAGAGCCTGAAAAATTATCAACTGGGGGCAATTTGACATATGTAGATATTTAAATTGTTTTTAACGAACGAATAACTATCAAACGCATATAAAAGCCTATCAAACATTATCAAACGATTAGCGTTTTAAAATATTAAAAAATTTTAGTTGGGGGGGCTAACTTCACATAGATATTTTAAAAAATGTCGTTTTTCTAACAAACGAATAACTATCAAACGAATATCGAAGTGTATCAATCATTATCAAACGACTATCAAACGATTAGCGTTTTAAAAAATTAAAAATTTTTAGTTGGGGGGGCTAACTTCACATAGATATTTTAAAAAATGTCGTTTTTCTAACAAACGAATAACTATCAAACGAATATCGAAGTGTATCAATCATTATCAAACGACTATCAAACGATTAGCGTTTTAAAAAATTAAAAATTTTTAGTTGGGGGGGCTAACTTCACATAGATATTTTAAAAAATTTCGTTTTTCTAACAAACGAATAACTATCAAACGAATATCGAAGTGTATCAATCATTATTAAACGACTATCAAACGATTGGCGTTTTAAAAAATTAAAAATTTTTAGTTGGGGGGGCTAACTTCACATAGATATTTTAAAAAATGTCGTTTTTCTAACAAACGAATAACTATCAAACGAATATCGAAGTGTATCAATCATTATCAAACGACTATGAAACGATTAGCGTTTTAAAAAATTAAAAATTTTTATTTGGGGGGGCTAACTTCACATAGATATTTTAAAAAATGTCGTTTTTCTAACAAACGAATAACTATCAAACGAATATCGAAGTGTATCAATCATTATCAAACGACTATCAAACGATTAGCGTTTTAAAAAATTAAAAATTTTTAGTTGGGGGGGCTAACTTCACATAGATATTTTAAAAAATGTCGTTTTTCTAACAAACGAATAACTATCAAACGAATATCGAAGTGTATCAATCATTATCAAACGACTATCAAACGATTAGCGTTTTAAAAAATTAAAAATTTTTAGTTGGGGGGGTAACTTCACATAGATATTTTAAAAAATGTCGTTTTTTCTAACAAACGAATAACTATCAAACGAATATCGAAGTGTATCAGTCATTATCAAACGACTATCAAACGATTAGCGTTTTAAAAAATTAAAAATTTTTAGTTGGGGGGGGCTAACTTCACATAGATATTTTAAAAAATTTCGTTTTTCTAACAAACGAATAACTATCAAACGAATATCGAAGTGTATCAATCATTATCAAACGACTATCAAACGATTAGCGTTTTAAAAAATTAAAAATTTTTAGTTGGGGGGGCTAACTTCACATAGATATTTAAATTTTTTTTTCTAACAAACGAATAACTATCAAACGAAAATAGAAGCGTATCAATCATTATCAAACGACTATCAAACGATTAGCATTTAAAAAAATTAAAAATTTTTAGTTGGGGGGGCTAACTTCACACCGCTCTCATTATGGTCTACTACTTGGACTGAATTTGCAACGTTTGCCGTTGGTCTTTCTATTTTTGATTCTTGGCCTCCCATCGTAAAAAAAATATTAAGAAAATTTTTTTTCCTTTATTAATTTAGTGTCATTATATTAGTCTGTTCTTCCTAAAAATTTGACTTCCAACCTATATAACTCTTCAGGTGTTGTTGTAGATGGGTTCCTCACATTCCATATTGTTGGTTCCCCAGGCATATCAATAAGTTTCCAATAATTTCTCAACCATACTCGAATTTTTTCCTCATCTACAATTTCAATTTCATTTTTAAGGTCCTCAAGTGGGCCTTTTACATAAGTTTTAATCTTCCTAGGTCTATCCATAATTGAAAATCAATAGTTTTACAAAATTTTATTTTATATTTTTTCGACACCCTAATGTTTATATTACTGGTCTTGGTTGTTTATATCCTCTTTTACTATTATATGATGCTTCTTTTTTTTATATTCCTTAACTTCTTTATTTCCTTCTGTAAGTTAATTTTCTTCCCTACTTGTACTCAAGATTATTTTTTCGTATAGCTTTGCTATGGATCTCCTACCATTGGCCTGTTTCCCTCCTCTTTTTCTTTTCAATTTGACCGGATTTGGGACTTTAGGCTCGTCAATTTTTGAATCCTATTTCTCTTTCTGTACTCCTCGATTGTTAGTGGCTTAGGGCCTTCTTTGATTTTCTCGGGTGTTTTGCTTTCACCTTCTTGCAAATTTGAATTTAATTTATCAAAAATTTGGTCAAATTGACCTTGATTTTGTATGTCCTCTTCAATAATTAGGAGAAAAAAAAATTTTTTTACAGCAAAAATATAATTTTTGCTTGTCAATAGGCAGCCGTTAGGTTGCCGGAATATTGTTATTGTTACCTATTTAAAAATAATTATTATAATAGATATTTGCTGCCTTTGTTGAATTTTGTCCTTTTTATTTTTGCTGTGTATTTGTAAACCGGGCTTCCTTTAATTTCTTCCCAATTATCCGGCAAATATTATTCCACTTCGCTTTCCGCGGCTCCACTTGGTAAAATGTTTGGCAATTATGAGCACCACCTAGCCCTGTCGATGTCTCGCTGCTGTTGTGAGATTTGTTGCCCTTGTAGTATTTTTACATTTTTCTTCAGAGTATTCGTTAATTTCTTCCCAGTTATCTAGAAAATATTATATTCCACTTCGCTTGCCGCAGCTGCACACGGGAAAATGGTTGGCAATTTGGAGCACCGCCTAGCACTGTCGATTTCTCGCTGCTGTTGTGAGATTTGTTGCCCTTGTAGTATTTTTTAACTTTTTCTTCAGAGTATTCGTTAATTTCTTCCCAATTATCTAGCAAATATTATATTCCACTTCGATTGCCGCAGCTGCACTCGGAAAAATGTTTGGCAATTTTGAGCACCGCTTGGCACTGTCGATTTTTTGTTGCTGTTGTATGATTTGTGTAGTATGTGTATATATATGTAGCGCTTAGGCTGAATAATCAGCCAGTATAATCAAGGCAGGATCGCCATATAAAAGGTGGAAAATGAATAGAATGTTTGTGAGGTGAAAGTGTGAATGAGTGAATTAATCTTTATTCAAATATTGTTAGCTTATTTATACTAAATTATTCTAAACATATTTTACATACATATTTACTTTAAATATTCATACTTACATACCTACATACAAATCGACACAAATATGTACCTACATATTTGTGTTGAGTTGTGACGTCTATGGGACATGCAATGTCAGCAAATTTGCCTAAATGCAAATTTGGTTTAGTCGTGCGTACCTACATATTTGTGTTGAGTTGTAACGTCTATGGGAAATGCAATGTCAGCAAATTTGCATAAATGCAAATTTGGTTTAGTTGTGCGTTGTACACACATCTGTATTAAATCGTGTGAACTGCGCTGTCAGCAACAATTAGCAAATGCCCCTTTTGTGTTGATTAAAATTTATACTCTTTTTGTTACAGAGTAGCACATTAAATGGTTTACTCATTTGGCATTGAAATTGTTGGCTGTTTACACTACACTATCTCGGAAACGGATCAACCTATTTGGGTGAACTTTGATACATCGATAGTGTGTTAGATTCTAAGACTTTTAACATAGGTGTTGTCTATGAGGATTGCGAATTGAGCCATTTGTGTAAACATTCATTGATAGGTTTGAAGTTCAGATACGAAAAGTAATTGACAAAGGTTTGTATAGATTTTGAAGTATTCAAAAATTAATAATGCGTTTCTGCGACTAGGTTATTAAGGCGATTTAATACTGCATACATATATTTTATTGAAGCTTTCAAGAAGTACATTAAAGTTCAAATTCCCAATTCCCTAGGGGTAAGCTTACACATCCACCGATTTTAATCTCCCGATGCCGGTCGTAATCATCCGATAAAAACAGACACAACTAATTATTTTCGGCCGTTGATATTTTCCACTGCCGATAAATTCGCGCGTGTTCAATTTTATCGTCTGATTCTGTTTGTTAACTTGCGTGCATTTACTGTGAAAAATTAATTATTTGTGCGACGAACTGAAAATTTAATTAATTGTGTGCAAACCAGGCGCCCTTTATGGGATATGCAAATAAAAGCATAAACGCAACCGTATTTTTCGAAAAACTAAAATGTAAAAAAAAAGCTGACGGCCGGTAATTGGTTGCAATTTTAGCACCAGCCCGGCCGATTGCAATTTTTCGGTTTATCGGTTGCTGCGGATGCGTACTCTTGGTTGTAATTACCCGCTAAAAATTTTTTTTATGTTCTTTTTGCGGTTAGTGATCGTTATGGTTTTGAAATCTATTTTAATCAGCAGTGTTGAAAATATATGTATAAAAATATTTGAATGCTTATAATGACGATAAATAGAACAAAGTGTATTGCGCGGATACTCGAAGAATACTGAGCTAAGCTACCATAAATCACAAAGGCTCTAACCATCAAATTTTAAAGGAAAAAAACGTTTAATTTTCTCATTATGTGAGAATGTATTTTAATACAAAATAACAAAATCCGTGAAAAACGCAGAGTAAAAATATGTAACTGTTGGTTAAGGCTTTTGCGAATTAACTAACGTAATATAAAGTTAACAAGTAAAGGTGTCTAAGTTCGGGTGTAACCCAACATTATATACTCAACCTCAGCTTCAATTGTACATTTAATTTTAGATAAATCAGTTTTCTACATAACACGTGGCACCGCCCGTTTAAAAAAAAATGTCTCCCCATTTCCTCTTACAGCAAAAGTTGGTAAGTGAAATATCATTGAATCAAAACTATTTCTTGCTAAGTTATAGCTTATTATTCTAGTCTACGACCCTTTTAAACTTTTTTTGTATCTAATTTGCCGTGGTCTTTAACCGATCCCGTCTATTTTTACTAGAAATATTTTCTGCTATAAGGAAAATGGGTGTGCACAATTTCATTACGATGTGTTAATTTTTCTACGAGTTATGGCTCCCGAAACATAGAAAATTGCTTAGTCATAAAAGAGGCGGTGCCACACCCATTTTCAAAAATTTTAGTGTTTTCCAATTTAATGTTATAATTCAATTTAGAAAATAAAATTCTATTGACACAAAGCTGTTTTTCGCTAAGATATGGCTTATTATTTTCGTCTACGACCTTTTCAAAAATCTTTTATATAAAAGTGGACGTGGTCTTTAACCGATCTCATCCATTTTTTCTAGAAATATCTCCTGCTTTAGGGAAAATTTGTGTACCCAATTTTATTATGATCCGTTAATTTTTCTTCGAGTTATGGCTCACGCAACATAGAAAATTGCTTAGTCATAAAAGGGGCGTTGCCAAGCCCATTTTTTTAAATTTGAAATTTTTCCTATTTATTGTTATAAATCCACTTAGGAAATGAAACACCATTGATATAAAGCTCTTTTTTGCAAAGATATAGCTTATTTTATTCGTCCACGAAACTTTTAAAAATCTTATATAAAAGTGGGCGTGGTCTTTAACCGATCTCGTCCATTTTTTCTAGAAATATTTCCTGCTTTAGGGAAAATTTGTGTACCCAATTTTATTATGATCCGTTAATTTTTCTTCGAGTTATGGCTCACGCAACATAGAAAATTGCTTAGTCATAAAAGGGGCGTTGCCACCCCCATTTTTTTAAATTTGAAGTTTTTCCTATTTATTGTTATAAATCCACTAGGGAAATGAAATACCATTGATATAAAGCTCTTCTTTTGCAAAGATATAGCTTATTTTATTCGTTCACGACCCTTTTAAAAATCTTTTATATAAAAGTGGGCGTGGTCATTAACCGATTCCGCTAATTTTTCTTCTAAGCATTCCTTGTAGTAAAGGCAACCGCTCTGCCGAATTTTGTTACGATAGGTTTAACGGTTTTTGATTTATGATTAATATTTTTTTTAAACGAAATAAGCACTATTCACATATCAAATAGTAGAACCTTAAGTTTGTAGTCTATCAAATATTTATTAAATGAATTAATTATTAATTATAATTTTTTTCCTTATTGACTACAAAATTATTTAGTCAAATAAAAACAATGGTGCGTTTATGGATAAACCGTAAAACAAAAAACTTTATTAATTTATTCAACTTAAACATATGCATTTCAGACAGACCTGCTGTCCATCATCAGCGACGCGCTACTAAAAAATGAATTTCTATTATAAGCAAATTTGAACATATGACAATGTAAAATTTATAAAGTAAATTAACGAGAAGAGAGGCGAATTTATATTGCCGTTGTCAGCATTCACCGGATTCTCAGTTTTGCTGATATACAGAGATTCATATGCATCTAATTTTTTGTTGTTGTATACAGCTTTTATTAGGCGCACACTCTCTTCTAATGTGCCGATGGTTTTTCTTCCAATTTCACTCATTTTCAATACCAATCTATTCTGGGTCCAGATAAGCTAGTGTACCAAATTTGGTGGAGATATCTTAATATTTACTCAAGTTATCGTGCTAACAGACGGACGGACGGACGGAGGGACATGGCTTAATCAAATTTTTTTCGATACTGGTGATTTTGATATATGGAAGTCTATATCTATCTCGATGCCTTTATACCTGTACAACCAACCATTATCCAATCAAAGTTAATATACTCTGTGTGCAAAGCACGCTGAGTATAAAAATAAAGAATAGTTTGAAAAACTAAAACTATGAAGCGGTCATAAGGTGAATTGACTATATGCCCTTTGAGCTTAGGTCACCCTACAATCAAATTATTGCATTGTCATTGTCACTGCGCTTCAAGAATACCCTTACCGTAAAATATGTCAAATCACAACTCATCAATCAGTAAAACACAACCCCGCTGAAATATGAGTAAAATTTTATGTTTTGATATTCTTGTATGTATCTAATTTCGAATTCTCTCAATTTATGTTACTTTTAATTACGAAAACCATCAATGCGCTCATTTGAATATATGTGTTTGTTATACATAATGTTTCTGCGTAATCAGAGTTGTAAATTTATCAGTTTCAAATTCTATATACGTTAAAATGACTTTGTATGTATGTGTATATTTAGACATACTTTTCGAACATTGCATTATATAATTTTTCTTCGCGAATATTCTTGTCATTCGATTTGTAGCAAGCGCAAGAGAACACTAATTTTTGAACGCGTCAAGAGGCTTGAATAAAATCATTTAAATTACAACTAGTAAGGAAAGCTAAGTTCGGGTGTAACCGAACATTACATACTCAGTTGAGAGCTGTGGAGACAAAGTAAGGGAAAATCACCATGTTGTAAAAAAAACCTAGGGTAACCCTGGAATGTGTTTGTATGACATATGTATCAAATGGAAGGTATTAAAAAGTATTTTAAGAGGAAGTGGGCCATAGTTCTATAGATGGACGCCATTTAGGTATATCGCCATAAAGGTGGACCAGGCCTGACTCTAGAATTTGTACGATATGGGTATCAAATGAAAGGTGTTAATGAGTATTTTAAGAGGGCGTGGGCCTTAGTTCTATATGTGGACGCCTTTTCGAGATATCGCGATAAAGATGGACCAGGGGTGACTCTAGAATTTGTTTGTATGATATGGGTATCAAATGAAAGGTGTTAATGAGTATTTTAAAAGGGCGTGGGCCTTAGTTCTATATGTGGACGACTTTTCGAGATATCGCGATAAAGGTGGACCAGGGGTGACTCTAGAATTTGTTTGTACTATATGGGTATCAAATGAAAGGTGTTAATGAGTATTTTAAGAGGGCGTGGGCCTTAGTTCTATATGTGGACGCCTTTTCGAGATATCGCGATAAAGGTGGACTAGGGGTGACTCTAGAATTTGTTTGTACTATATGGGTATCAAATGAAAGGTGTTAATGAGTATTTTAAGAGGGCGTGGGCCTTAGTTCTATATGTGGACGCCTTTTCGAGATATCGCGATAAAGGTGGACCAGGGGTGACTCTAGAATTTGTTTGTACGATATGGGTATCAAATGAAAGGTGTTAATGACTATTTTAAAAGGGAGTGGGCCTTAGTTCTATAGGTGGACGCCTTTTCGGAATATCGTTATAAAAGTGGACCAGGGTTGACTCTAGAATGCGTTTGTACAATATGGATATCAAACGAAAGTTGTTAATAAGTGTTTTAAAAGGGAGTGGGCCTTAGTTCTATGGGTCGCCCTTTCGGGATATCGCCATAAACGTGGACCAGGGGTGACTCTAGAATGCGTTTGTACAATATGGGTATCAAATGAAAGGTGTTAATTAGTATTTTAAAAGGGCGTGGACCTTAGTTCTATAGGTGGACGCCTTTTCGAGATATCGCCATAAAGGTGGACCAGGGGTGACTCTAGAATTTGTTTGTACGATATGGGTATCAAATGAAAGGTGTTAATGAGTATTTTAAAAGGGAGTGGGCCTTAGTTCTATAGGTGGAAGCTTTTTCGAGATATCGCCATAAAGGTGGACCAGGGGTGACTCTAGAATTTGTTTGTACGATATGGGTATCAAATGAAAGGTGTTAATGAGTATTTTAAAAGGGAGTGGGCCTTAGTTCTATAGGTGGAAGCTTTTTCGAGATATCGCCATAAAGGTGGACCAGGGGTGACTCTAGAATTTGTTTGTACGATATGGGTATCAAATGAAAAGTGATAATGAGTATTTTAAAAGGGCGTGGGCCTTAGTTCTATAGGTGGACGCCTTTTCAAGATATCGCCATAAAGGTGGACCAGGGGTGACTCTAGAATTTGTTTGTACGATATGGGTATCAAATGAAAGGTGTTAATGAGTAGTTTAAAAGGGAGTGGGCCTTAGTTCTATAGCTGGATGCCTTTTCGAGATATCGCCATAAAGGTGGGCCAGGGGTGACTCTAGATTTTTTGTACGATATGGGTATCAAATGAAAGATGTTAATGAGTATTTTAAAAAGGAGTAGGCCTTAGTTCTATATGTGGACGCCTTTTCGAGATATCGCCATAAAGGTGGACCAGGGGCGACTCTAGAATTTGTTTGTACTATATGGGTATCAAATGAAAGGTGTTAATAAGTATTTTAAAAGGGCGTGGGCCTTAGTTCTATAGGTGGATGCCTTTTCGAGATATCGCCATAAACGTCGACCAGGGGTGACTCTAGAATGTATTTGTGCGTTATGGGTATCAAATTAAAGGTATTAATGAGGGTAGGGAGTGGCCCTTACTTGTATATGTGAAGGCGTTTTCGAGATATCGACCAAAATGTGGACCAGGGTGATGCAGAACATCATCTGTCGAGTACCGCTAATTTATTTATATATGTAATACCACGAACAGTATTCCTTGCAAGATTCCAAGGGCTTTTGATTTCGTCCTGCAAAACTTTTTCATTTTCTTCTACTTAATATGGTAGGTGTCACACCCATTTTACCAAGTTTTTTTCTAAAGTTATATTTTGCGTCAATAGACCAATACAATTACCATGTCTCATCCCTTTTTTCGTATTTGGTACATAATTATGGCATTTTTTTCATTTTTCGTAATTTTCGATATCGAAAAAGTGGGCGTGGCCATAGTCGGATTTCGGCCATTTTTACACCAATACAAAAAGAGTTCAGATAAGTACGTGAACTGAGTTTAGTAAAGATATATCGATTTTTGCTCAAGTTATCGTGTTAACGGCCGAGCGGAAGGACAGACGGTCGACTGTGTATAAAAACTGGGCGTGGTTTCAACCGATTTCGCCCTTTTTCACAGAAAAAAGTTATCGTCCTAGAATCTAAGCCTCTACCAAATTTCACAAGGATTGGTAAATTTTTGTTCGACTTATGGCATTAAAAGTATCCTAGACAAATTAAATGAAAAAAGGCGGAGCCACGCCCATTTTGAAATTTTCTTTTATTTTTGTATTTTGTTGCAACATATCATTACTGGAGTTGAATGTTGGCATAATTTACTGATATACTGTAAAGATATTAACTTTTCTTTTAAAATTTGAATTTAAAAAATTTTTTTTTAAAAAGTGGGCGTGGTCGTTCTCCGATTTTGCTAATTTTTATTAGGCAGACATATAGTAATAAGAGTAACGTTCCTGCCAAATTTCATCACGATATCTTCAACGACTGCCAAATTACAGCTTGCAAAACTTGTAAATTACCTTCTTTTAAAAGTGGGCGGTGCCACTCCCGTTGTCCAAAATTTTACTAGTTTTCTATTCTGCGTCATAAGTTCAACTCACCTACCAAGTTTCATCGCTTAACCCGTATTTGGTAATGAATTATCGCACTTTTTCGATTTTTCGAAATTTTCGATATCGAAAAAGTGGGCGTGGTTATTGTCCGATATCGTTCATTTTAAATAGCGATCTGAGATGAGTGCCCAGGAACCTACATACCAAATTTCATCAAGATACCTCAAAATTTACTCAAGTTATCGTGTTAACGGACAGACGGACGGACGGACATGGCTCAATCGAATTTTTTTTCGATACTGATGATTTTGATATAAGGAAGTCTATATCTATCTCGATTCCTTTATACCTGTACAACCAACCGTTATCCAATCAAAGTTAATATACTCTGTGAGCTCTGCTCAACTGAGTATAAAAAGGGCACAACTAAGTATACCAATAATAAATGGAAAGTATTTATAATTAATAAATATTTGGTTTTAAAGCAAGATACAAATCGTCGTCTACTTTATTTCGCCTACAATAGTTTGAAAAATTGTTTCCTGCGCAAGTTACTACCTTCAATGCTGGCTAGATCCAAAACAAAGCAAATTGAAACAGAAGACTTCTGCCAAACAGAATCGGAAGCAGATCTCAACAAAAGTTTAGAATCCATTGCCGAATCTTAGAGTTCCACAAATAACAACATTGAAAATGAGGGCGAGCCATCTGAAGTTCAGCAAATAGCAATAAAAAATGTAGCCTCATTACGGGATTGTGTTGCAGAATTGCGAAATGATACTTTGCGTATTAGGACACAAGTCGCCGACAGCGCTGTCAACGCTGCCGCAGCCGACAACGCCGGGCCACTATACAAACGTCGACGCAAGCGCCTCTAGCAACGGAATTTCAACCTCAACGTACTTTACTGCCGCCACCCTTGTCGCAAACGCCTGCGTCAACTGCATCTCAGCCTAATTTTTTGTCAATGCCGCCACAATTTACATCAACACAAATGCCGCGACACTTTGTCGCAAACGCCTGCGTCAACTGTATCTCAGCATAATTTTTTTGTCAATGCCGCCACAATTTACATGAACACAAATACCGTCACTTTTGTCGCAAACGCCTGCGTCAACTGCACCTCAGCCGCCACAGTTTACATCAACCTAAATGCCAGCACGTAATATGCACACGCCGATGAATAACACAACGTCTTTGACGTTTATGGACAATTCTGCTGCAAAATTAATCCCATTGCCATTATTCAATGGAAATCCTGAAGACTGGCCATTGTTTTTGACCAGGCATGCTTAACCAACGAACCGATATCATTTCGTTACGATAATTAACGTTAATAAACGAAACGAAATGATTTTGTTTCGTTTTCTGCCATATCAAAACGAAATCAAATCGTTTATGTTGATGATTATTTCAAACTATGCTGGCAAAGCTGATTGATGGCGGAGTCATTAAAGGTGAAAGCATTAGCCAAGCTGATGGCAACTTTTCTCATAAATTTTGACAGTACGATCATTTCTCAGAGTATTTTTGACATTACCACCAACGAATTACACAAACAAATTACATGGAGTTTGTGTGTGTATGTCCGCTCGCTGTTACTACCTTACGGCTTCACCATGGCTATAGCATTCACCATGGTTATAGCATTCACCATGGCTATAGCATTCACCATGGCTCTAGCTATAGCCAGCACAATTCAAACATAAAGTATCACGTTTTTGTTAACGTTTTTAACGTTAACGAAAGCTTTTCGTTTCGGTTAAAAACGAGATACAATTTATCTTGATAATTTCTTTATCGATAATATTTCGAAGTGTTTCAACGGAAACGGTGGAAATTTTTTGAT
This sequence comes from Eurosta solidaginis, assembly GCF_040869045.1. Classification (NCBI taxonomy): domain Eukaryota; kingdom Metazoa; phylum Arthropoda; class Insecta; order Diptera; family Tephritidae; genus Eurosta; species Eurosta solidaginis. The sequence goes on along the minus strand of NC_090320.1, from coordinate 165,443,581 downwards.
AAACGATTAGCTTAACGTTAAGGTGCATCCCTGTTTTTGACAAACTACAACTACACTACTATGGAATTCCAATACAGCCATCGTCAAAATCTTATGCGCCTGCACAAGGCTTTGCAAGGTGCTGCCAAAACCGCCGTCACCTCACTTTTGATTTATCCGGAAGATGTACCATACGTTATAAGTGAGTTGCAGTTCAACTTCGGCCGTCCTGAGCTGGTCATCAAGTCTCAGCTTCACAAGGTAGAATGATTTCTGTCGATTCATGAGACTCAACTGGACCAAATTCTTGAATTTGCAAACAGGGTAAGAAATATCGGCGCCCTTTTCAAGTCTGCTAGGTGCGGGCATCATTTAATTAATCCCACGATATTAGAAAGTTTGATGGGAAAGTTGCCTTCCTCCAAACAGTACGAATAGAGTCAACGTGCTGTAAATATATTGCCATATCCAACTGTTGAACATTTCGGTAAGTGGTTAAGTGATATAGCCACATTTATGTCGTTATTGCCGGTGGTTTCTGACTTATCGTTGCGTCACATCCAAGCTAGCGTAGGTCAGTTAACTTCAACTGCGCAGCTACGCTATCCAAATCGTCATAGCGGTGGCGCTACTCGTCGAGTTTTGTACAAGGATATGCATTCTGAAGAAATGAATAAATGTTTGTAGTGTGAACAGTCACATAAGCAGTCAAAATGGAGTTTCGTGAAAATCATTTATGGTTTGGTTGTTTATGTAAGGGACATTGTTTGTCGAATTGTCGGTAATGTAAAGTATTTTCAGTCGACGAGTGCAAACGTATGCACCACACATCACTGCATCAGAGTATAATTCAGCAACAAGGTACTGCACATATACAAAATACAACTCAGGCAAACACAGAAAATATCTAACGCGTGATTATTAACTATTTATCTGATAGTCAAAGTAGTATTTTTAAAATATTCCCCATTACATTGTCAGGGCCTAATGGAAATATGTTTGTCTCTGCAATGTTCGACGAAGGGTCGTCCACAACACTTCTTGAAGAGGATACAGCCGTAAAGCTAGGTGTGCGTGGTTCCAAAATTCCATTAACATTACAATAGTATGGTGAGAGTCAAAGTAAAGAAAATGCGCACAAGCTTTCAGTAAATATAAGAGATAAATCAGCCGAGTTTAACCTCAAGAAAGTTCATACTGTTAAGTCTTTAAATTTGCCACAGCAAACGTTTGATAAACATATATTTGATCATTTTCAATCGCTGCCGATCATGAGTTACGTAAATGCTAAGCCGGTTATTTTGATAGGTATAGACAACAGCTACTTGGGTGTTGCTCAAAAAGTTGTTGATGCGGGACCAGAACAACCAATAGCCATTGAAACACGTCTGGGGTAGGTAGCCTATGGCCCTATATCTCGAAATAGAGTTCGGCAACCACACGTTCTGTGCATCTGCGAATCACAGTCGCAGTCGCCTAAAGCTTTGCACAAATTAGTCAATGAGTATTTTTCATAAGATGATTTCGGCGTTCGTAGTACAGATTTGGTTTTAAAACCGGACGAAGATCGTCGTGCAAGATATATTTTAGGAAATTCAATAAAGTTTCTGGGTCCTAGATATGAAATTGGCCTTTTTTTATGGAGAAAAGATTATACCGAGCTTCCTCCTAGTTATGATATGGCGCTTCAGCGCTTACAAACCCTCGAGTTTCGCATGGCGAGAGATCATAATTATGGCCAATGTTATAACTAGAAATGCAAAAATATGTTGACAAGGCTATGCCCGATTACTGAAACGAGAAAAAAGCATCACATGTATGTTCTAAGACATGGTACTTACCACATTTCTGGGTGGTCAACCCCCATAAGCTGACCAAGATTCGTATTGTCTTTGACGTATTATCGCTTTAATTGGAAAAAGGAAAAAGTAATAGGCGAGAAGAACAAGACGGTCGTTTTGATACGTGCTCCGTCTTTTTATTTAAAAAAAATAGTAAACAACATATAAAAGCGCTAAAAAAACGTACAGCATCTAACAACAGGTGCGGGAAGTTGTATTCAAGTGGACAAATTTAAATACATAGTTTGGGAGAGTGGAGCATTTAAGTGGTTAGTAATTTGCATAAGCTATCTGCTGTGCTGCCATTACCGCAGTCGGCGCGCTGCAAACATCGCCAAGCACACTTTCACACAAACGCCCGCTGATACGCTGAGTACTAGGGTTGCCAAATTTTTATTTCGGGTTCCCGGGACAAACCTCAAATTTGAGCCAAATTCCCGGGACATTTGAAAAATAAGAAACATCTATATATTTTTATGGGTTGCTCATTTGGCGAAATAATATTTAGATAGAATTAAACTTTTTAAACTCATTTATTTATAACAAATATTTTTATGAAACAAGCTAACAATTAATACGTTTACTGTATTTAATCCGAATTCAATATTCTATGGATTCATTTTCCAAATGTTATTTAAAACACAACACTCCCCCATGCAAAGAGAATATTTAGGTGTGCGAAATGTCAAACATTGACAATATTCAGAACCACAGTAGGGATGAATTTTTCTTCTTTGCAGAGTTGCATGCAATATGCTAATGAGCTGAATACAATCGAAGTCGCAAATATGGCCATGTTTCGTAGCAGATAATAATTTATTAATTTGATATTGTGAAAATGCCGGGACATAGCTTTTCCCGGCGGGAAACTTTAAAATTTGTGAAAAATACGGGATGTCCCGGTCAATACGGGACATTTGGCAACGCTACTGAGTACGGGAGAGAACATCAACAACCTGTCAAGCCGCTTTGTTGCTATACTGTCGCTAGTAATTGCGCTCTTTATTTTGTGTTTTTGACTTTTCTTTCCTATCATTAAATTAGCGCGAAAAATGAGCGCCCGATAAGCCCTAAATTTGTTTACAAAGGTGAATGATAGAAAGGGCAAGTGGAAGGCATAAAGGAGTGAAAAGTTTCACCCAAAAAGAGGGCTGCCATCACGGTAGAAAAATATATATTTATACATATTTTTTATTTTATTTTTTGAAACTGGTTTTGCAAATATTTAAAGCTGTGTATCACAAAGTTGCAATGTAAAGTTGCATATCTTTTACATTTTCTTAGAAAGATATACATTTAAAATGAAAGCAGAGTGCAAAGAATTTACTGCGAAACTGCTTCAGGTAGATGACATAGTAGCATGCTCTGGTGGGTGTGGCTATAGTTTCTGCTTGAAATGCAGTAATATTAAAAGAAATGAAAAAAAGATAATACAAGATAATATGAACATAAAATGGTTATGTAATGTATGCGCATTATCGGATACCAATACAAAATTTGTTGAAATCAAACATTTGATTAATAAATGTGAAGAAAAAAAATGAAAGCCGTTGCTATTTTACAGATAGTCGAGCAGATAGTTCGTAATAAATTCTCCCAGAGTAAAAGTAGTATTATTACAGACTTCAACTCCCTTTTAGAATGAATTGCTTAACGATTCAAGCGTAGCAAATGAACAGCTTGAAAAACTATCTTATGCTCAGGTCGCTTCAGTAAATGAGAATAAAATTGTCATTAAACAGAAAAAGAAGGGCAAAAAAGCTAAGGAAACCAAGGAAGCTCTAAAAAAGTTGTCGAACCTACCGAAGGCCTTGTTAAAAATGTTAAAGAAGTAAATAGTGGTGCCATTATTCTAGAATGTAAAAATAAAGACGCCTGTGAAAAAGTGCAGCTAAAGGTAAGAGAAGGTATTGGAAACGATTATGAAGCAGAGAAAACAAAAAATAAGGATGAAATAAAAAAGAAAATAAAAATTGTTGGTTTAACTGAAAAAGTTAGCAATGAGCGTGCTAGAATGCTTAACTAAGCAAAATGACTCATGTAACGGAAAGGATTTTAAAGTTAGTGGAACAGATGCAGTAACATTCGATAATGTGTTGCAACAAAAGAAATTATATATAGTTTAGGATACTTGCGTCGCATTACGAGCATATAAGTGTTTTGAGGTGTTTTAAATATCTGGGATATAAGCACAAACCAGCTGAGTTTAGGAATAAAGTAGCTTGCAGCAAATAAAGCTTAACTAGAGCGTCTGATAGATGTACATAAACCACATTTAATATTTTGTTCGGAGACTTGTTCTACTGAAGAAAAAACGAATCAATACATACAAACATATAAACTTGTACGGTGCGATTCTCAGAGCAGGCACACAGGAGGTGTGCTAATATATATAAATGAAACAATTGAATACTCAATAAGTTACAACAGAACATTAAAGAAGAACATCTGGTGTGTTATACTAAAAATTAAAAATATTTCCCCCAATACTAAATAGCTCTGATATATCACTCACCGAGCTCGGGTGATGCAGAATTTATACGTACTTATACGACATTTTAAATAATAACTGCGTCACACAGGTGTTTAGGCCAGTGGCCTAATTAAATTCCTACCGGGTAGCCGCACTCGACTTAACTATTTTTTTCGTTTGCCAGCAAGCAACGGCTAACTTCCAATCGTCCTCTTGATCCAGCATTTTCTTTCGTTAAGTGAGAAAATTGGGGTTCGGTGGCCATTTGGAAGTTGCCGTGGCCTCTGATTTAGTTTGCCTGCCAATAAGTCACCAGCTGTTCCTGCGTTTGTCGAAATTTTAAATCGTTTGGATATTCAAAATACACAAAACGTAAGTTCCTAAATTCCTTTCATTGTGATAATATACATATATCAAAAAAATAAAGACTGATTTTTAATTACTATACATATTCCTATGCATAAATACTAATTATCTTGTTTTTATTTCTTTTGTATGTATGCATGTATGTATTTTATTAAACATTTTCTAGATGCATACTTATTAACCTAAGATTACAATATTACATTAAATAATTTCAAATTACTATGCAGCATAGGAAAAGTATATAGCATTTTTTATACTCAGTTGAGCAGAGCTCACAGAGTATATTAACTTTGATTGGATAACGGTTGGTTGTACAGGTATAAAGGAATCGAGATAGATATAGACTTCCATATATCAAAATCATCAGTATCGAAAAAAAATTTGATTGAGCCATGTCCGTCCGTCCGTCCGTCTGTCCGTTAACACGATAACTTGAGTAAATTTTGAGGTATCTTGATGAAATTTGGTATGTAGATTCCTGGGCACTCATCTCAGATCGCTATTTAAAATGAACGATATCGAACTATAACCCCGCCCATTTTTTCGATATCGAAAATTTCGAAAAACCGAAAAACTGCGATAATTCATTGCCAAAGGCGGATAAAGCGATGAAACTTGGTAGATGGGTTGACGTTATGACGCAGAATAGAAAATTAGTAAGATTTTGGACAATGGGCGTGGCACCGCCCACTTTTACAAGAATGTAATTTAAAAGTTTTGCAAGCTGTAATTTGGCAGTCGTTGAAGATATCATGATGAAATTTGGCAGGAACGTTACTACTATTACTATATATGTGCTAAATAAAAATTAGCAAAATTGGATGAAGAACACGCCCACTTTTTAAAAAAATGTTTTTTAAAATTCAAATTTTAACAAAAAGTTTAATATCTTTACTGTATATAAGTAAATTAAGTCAAAATTCAACTCCAGTAATGATATGATGCAACAAAATACAAAAATAAAAGAAAATTTCAAAATGGGCGTGGCTCCGCCCATTTTCATTTAGTTTGTCTAGAATAATTTTAATGCCATAAGTCGAACAAAAATGTACCAATCCTTCTTAAATTTGGTAGGGGCATAGATTCTATGACGGTTACTGTTTTCTGTACACAGTCCACCGTCTGGCCTTCCTCTCGGCCGTTAACACAATAACTTGAGCAAAAACCGATATATCTTTACTAAACTTAGCCAACGTAGTTATCTGAACTCACATATTGGTATAAAAAATGGCTGAAATCCGACCATAACCTCGCCCACTTTATCGATATCGAAAATTACGAAAAATGAAAAAATGTCATAATTCTATACCAAATACGAAAAAAGGGATGAAACATGGTAATTGGATTGGTTTATTGACGCAAAATATAACTTTGGAAACAACTTTGTAAAATGGGTGTGACACCTACCATATTAAGTAGAAGAAAATGAAAAAGTTCTACAAGGCGAAATTAACAGCGTTTGGAATCTTGGCAGGAATACTGTTAGTGGTATTGCATATATAAATAAATTAGCAGTACCCGACAGACGATTTTCTGGATCACCTGGTCCACATCGCGAAAACGCCTTCACATATACATCTAAGGGCCACTCGCTTTTAAAACCCTCATTAATACCTTTAATTTGATATCCATATCGTACAAACACATTCTAGAGTCACGCCTGGCCCACCCTAATGGCGATATCTCGAAAAGGCGTCCACCTATAGACCTAATGCCCACTCCCTCTTAAAATGCTCAGTAACACCTTTCGTTATTTACCCATATCGTACAAACATTCTAGAGTCACCCCTGGCCCACCCTAATGGCGATATCTCAAAAAGGCGTCCACCTATAGACCTAATGCCCACTCCCTCTTAAAATGCTCAGTAACACCTTTCGTTTGATACCCATATCGTACAAACATTATAGAGTCACCCCTGGCCCACCCTAATGGCGATATCTCGAAAAAGCGTCCACCTATAGACCTAATGCCCACTCCCTCCTAAAATGCTCAGTAACACCTTTCGTTTGATACCCATATCGTACAAACATTCTAGAGTCACCCCTGGCCTACCCTAATGGCGATATCTCGAAAAGGTGTCCACCTATAGACCTAATGCCTACTCCCGCTTAAAATGCTCAGTAACACCTTTCGTTTGATACCCATATCGTACAAACATTCTAGAGTCACCCCTGGCCCACCCTAATGGCGATATCTCGAAAAGGCGTCCACCTATAGACCTAATGCCCACTCCCTCTTAAAATGCTCAGTTACACCTTTCGTTTGATACCCATATTGTACAAACACATTCTAGAGTTACCCCTGGCCCACCCTAATGGCGATATCTCGAAAAGGCGTCCACCCATAGACCTAATGCCCACTCCCTCTTAAAATGCTCAGTAACACCTTTCGTTTGATACCCATATCGTACAAACATTCTAGAGTCACCCCTGGTCCACCTTTATGGCGATATCTCGAAAAGGCTTCCACCTATAGAACTAAGGATTACTCCCTTTTAAAATACTCATTACCACCTTTCATTTGATACCCATATCGTAAAACCACATTCTAGAGTCACCCCTGGCCCACCCTAATGGCGATATTTCGAAAAGGCGTCCACCTATAGACCTAATGCACACTCCCTTTTAAAATGCTCAGTAACACCTTCGTTTGATACCCATATCGTACAAACATTCTAGAGTCACCCCTGGCCCACCCTAATGGAGACATCTCGAAAAGGCGTCCACCTATAGACCTAATGCCCACTCCCTCTTAAAATGCTCAGTAACACCTTTCATTTGATTCCCATATCGTACAGACACATTCTGGAGTCACCCCTGGTCCACCTTTATGGCGATTTCTCGAAAAGGCGTTCACCTATAGAACTAAAGCCCATTCCCTTTTATAATACTCATTACCACCTTTCATTTGATACCCATTTCGTACAAACACATTCTAGAGTCACCTCTGGCCCACCTTAATGGCGATATCTCGAAAAGGCGTCCACCTATAGACCTAATGCCCACTCCCTCTTAAAATGCTCAGTAACACCTTTCGTTATTTACCCATATCGTACAAACATTCTAGAGTCACCCCTGGCCCACCCTAATGGCGATATCCCTAAATGGCGTCCATCCATAGAACTATGGCCTACTCTCTCTTAAAATACTCTTTAATACCTTCCATTTGATACACATGTCATACAACCACATTCCAGGGTTACCCTAAGTTCATTTTCCTACATGGTGATTTTCCTTATTTTGTCTCCATAGCTCTCAACTGAGTATGTAATGTTCGGTTACACCCGAACTTAGCCTTCCTTACTTGTTATATTAAAGTTTAACATAGTTCTAAATGCCAGTCCTAGCTTTGGTATATTGATTTGTGTATTGATTTGTGTGGGGTGTACAAAAATAACAATTTCATAAAGAGCTTAAGTTATACATTAAATTAAATCATCAAAGATATGAAAGAGAATCAATACTAAATATTTGCATCTTCCTAAGGTAGGTACGGTTTATAGGGTCGTCCTCAGCATCGTTTCTAATTCAAAGTGATTATAACCAAAAAGATACAGCTTAACTTCTTTTTTAAATAAGTTGACATTTCTTATTACCTGTACAGTGGCAGGAAGGGAGTTGAAAAATTTGCACGACGTGTATGTGTAAAAACTTCTAAAGTGCGACGTCCTAGTATGCGGAATTTGTACCATCGGAAGTAGATTTCTTCGTAAGTTGTAGACTTCCGAAGGAAAGCTTTCCAGGTAGCCACACCGTATAAAAAATGTTTTTAAAACTTTGTAAAGATAGAGATGTCGACATGGAAATATATCTAGTTTCCTAAAATATAGCATAGGGTGAGACCTATAGTTTGCACTACAGATTCGCCTTACAACCCCCTTTTGAATTGTTACGACTGCTGGCAGCTTATTAGCCGAAGCGCCACCCCAGCATGTGATACCATATTGCAGTTTAGATTGAAATATTCCGTAGTAAACTCTTTTTAGAGTGGATATTGAGCATAACTTTTTCAGACGATAAGAGTGACGAGTGGTATATAGAAAGTATTTTTTTAGAGCATAAATGTGCTCAGACCAACTCAAGCGGTTGTCTATTATAATTCCTAGGTATTTGAAATTCTCAACAACTTCAACCCTGTAGCAGCTCTCACTACAGTTTCTATTACAATCAAAAGATCTCAACGCGTCACCTTGAGTGCACGCTATATGGTGCATGTTAAAACGAGAGCACACTGCGGAGTGAAATATGACATCATAACTTGGTTGTTCTTTGAAAACATGACTGAAATACATAAGTCTAGTCTTACTACTTACAATCAGTTTGTGTGAAGCGAACCAGGTTCGTAACAAATGTATATCATGGTTAATGTCACATATTAATTCAAAGTAATTCGGTGTACTGTACGCAAGTAGCTAATCAACAATAAATTTTATGTCTTCAAAAGTTCTGATGTTGATAACCCTCTCATTTTCTGCTCGTTTTAATAGGAAGCTCGATTTCCCTAACCATAAATATTTGTAGTGTTTCTCTTTCTTTAATTTATATGCTGCCGTAAGCAAAGCTCGATTAAAACCCGTAAGTGCATCATTAATATATATTTTGTTATTGCTAGTTCCGTCAAACATTCGCGATTTCAGCTCACGTGCTTTTGTTTTTCTCGCTGCCATAACTCTCTTCTTGGTATCAGTTGAGGAGAAATGCACGCGTATAACATTGCGGGTGAGCGAAGCGTCATTTTTTTGCTTTATGCTTCTTACTACGCATTTTTCAATCACAGATAGTGTTACTGAGATGCCCAAAGTGTCCACGATTTTCTGCATACATTCTTCCGCATTGTTGCTGTGTTCTTGCGGAATGCCAACAATTTCAATCACTTTGTTAAGGTCTCTCTGGTCTCTCCAGTTAAGCTTGCTCTCTAACGTAGTCACCTTTTCTTTTAATGCTTTGTTTTCATCAGCAAGCATACTCAGTGTGCTAAGCATTTCAGAGTTAACACTTCTGAGGGCAACTATCTCTTCATATAGCAGCTGAAGAGTTATTGGTTTTTTGCTGCTATTCGGTAATCCGCAAGGTTTTTGACCCGTAGATGCCTGAATTTGACTTTTTATTTGATTGTTAAGTTTATTTTTCATGCTAATCGTATTGGCATGTGTGTTACACTGAGCTGCATGTTGTTTTTGTTGCTCTGCACCTGCTGTAGCCGAATTAGTGTCTAGCGCAGTGGGAGTTGTGGAGGCGACAGGTGGATCAGAAACAGCTTCCATTGGTGCCAGGGACTGCGTCTGCATCGATTTGCGACGGAGGATGGAACATCCCTCACATCTATAGTTAAGATTATTGGATTTCATATATTCCACATCAGCCTTGTCCACCTTGGCGCATAAACAATGAATTATGCACTTACAATCTGCACAGGTGACTTTGGCAGGATCTGTGCGGTCAACTTTTTGCTTGCAAACTTGACAGTTCATAATTATTTATGTAAATTATTTATTGTAAAAGAAAAAACTAAATCAGTTTAGTGAAACGAAATAATCAAATGCGCGCACCCCACACACACCGAAAAACACGTCCACACGTGACGACGATCACTTTTATTTTTCGCAAAACACAATTGGTTTCATTCCCGCCAATTGTGTTCATGGTCCTTCGAGCCGGATTTTAAATTCGAAACCTCCGCTGAAAAATGTTGTTGCTGGCAGAGGGAAATTATTCGCTGGTTTATACCTTTTATTTCCTCCGCAGAGATTGATACAGAAGCTGCTTGAAACATTGATTTCTGAGAGGAGTGGGTCCTTTGGATGAAACGAAAGACATACGATAGAACTCGTAAAGCCCTTGGAAGCGAAGAGAAGCGTTGGAGTATATCCGACACTTCAACGACTTTCGTTGCGTGGGAGAGCACGCGCTTTCTCTCTTCGTCAGTTTGGAAGCCCGACTCTTGTTTTGACCATTCTGACTTGCCTTATTGCAGCCAAGAAGGACCCTGCCACCATAAGGAGTTTTCAATTAAGTCCTGCGCTGTCACTCCACGTCTAGCTAAATCGGCAGGATTCGACGCTGAATCGAAGTGATACCAATGGTGTTTTCCAACCTTGTCGATGATTTTGGTAACCCTGTGGGACACGAAGGTTGACCAAGAGCATGGTGGCTTTCTAAGCCACGCTAGCACTATAGTGGAGTCAGTCCACAGATAAACCTGTAGTGATCGAAGATCCAGGTTCATGACTACAGCGTTCATTATTTCAGCTAGCAATACTGCTCTACACAATTCGAAACGAGGAAGGGAGATCGGGGCTACTCTTGTTTTTGCTAACAGGAGATTTACATAGGCTGCACTGCCTTATTCTACGCGCATATAAATGGCTGCCGTGTATGCCTTTTCGGAGGCGTCGCAAAATCCGTGGAGTTCCATTTTGTACTGTGGAGAAAACCTAACCCATCGTGGAACCCGAATGTTATTAATAGCTGGATACTCCACCGAAAATTTTTGCCACCGGTCTAATGTGCTTGAAGACACTTCTTCATCCCAACCTGTTCTCCTGCATCATAATTTTCGCTACTATGACTATTGGAGCAAGCCACCCGAGAGGATCAAAAAGTTTCGCGATTGCTGACAAAATCTTACGTTTAGTTACTTCTTGACCTTGATCGAATTCTTTCGCAGTAAAGTAGAAATGATCCGAACATGCATTTCATCGAATACCGAGGGCTTTAACGCTGCTTGCGTCCTCGAAGTCTTGGCTAAGCAGATGAGCTGCAGGAATATCGCTCAAAACTTGCCTACAGTTGGCGGCCCATTTTCTAAGAGGAAAGCCTGCTGAATATAAGGCGCCAGAAATTTCATCACGCGCTTGGATTGTGGATTCCAAGTCGTGCCCACCTGCAAGTACGTCGTCGACGTACATATGTCGCGTTAAAATAGTGGCGGCGACTGGATGTGAATCTTGAACGTTGTCTGCCAATTGATGCAATGTTCTTATTGCTAGGTACGGAGCACAGTTTACCCCGAATGTTACCGTATTCAATTGAAATTGACGTATGGGTTCGTCTGTAAACTCACGGAAGAGAATTCGTTGAAATTTCCTCTGCTAAGGATGGACACATATTTGGCGATACATCTTCTCGATGTCGCTGCTAAAAACGAATTTGAACAGCCTCCATCTAAGAATTAAGGTTTTTTTTTTTTTTTTTCATAGTCAGTGTGGGACTTTAACCGCACTAAACCTCCTACCGTATGAGTACCATTTACCCCCCGGTACTACCGTCAAGTATTCCGTCGGGAGGTAGGTTGAGCACTAAGCTCTACGTCTGTCGGGGTCACGTTGCTGTACTTAGATAGTGCCGCGGTATGGTTAACGCTGGGACTGACACGCCCTGCTTACTACCTGCATGTGCTTGACGCATACCACTTCTACGAATATTTCCAAGCCTACCTTAAACACTGTGCATATAGTGCTTGTGGCATGCTTGTGCGTTCGACTACTTGTATTGTAGGGTTTTGTTTTTTATATATGTATATATGTGTTTTAATAAATTATATATGTATAAATAGAAATTTTTTTTTTTATTTTTTTTTATTTTATTTTTTTTTTTATTTCAATAGGTTTTTCCGTTTTTCATTAAATTAAATATTTTTTTTTCACAATACGTAACGGGGCTTTCCTCGTACTTCCACCGGTTGGAGAGGCCTTCTCTCCAATCCGAGTATAAACTCTGATTACATGTGAGACGTTTACCCTTATACTCGTTGTTTCTACAGTTGGAGAGGCCTTGTCTCCAATCCGTAGGTTTGTCGTTGCGTGTATGTTGACTGCTTTTGGTCGCACGGTTGAAGAGGCCGTGTCTCCAATCCGTGCTTTATTCCTTCACCTGGGGCAGTATTCGATCGGTTGAAGAGGCCTTGTCTCCAATCCGTCGCCTGGTTTACTATTACATTACCTACATATATTACGGTATTTTCTTATTTTATCATTCTCACCCGCTAATTGTACGGAGGCTTTGCATCCAATACGTGCTCAGCTCGATCCCCTCCACCTTAGCAATTTGTTATCCACCCACACAAATCAACTGTTCAATGTTCGCTGCTGCGCCGTAGCCTTTCAAGACTTCGTAGACACTTCATTATTTCCGCTATTACATCGCATGCCGCGGACCATTTTACCTTGCTTTGTAGCATGCATCCAGCAATTGTTTCAGGAGTGTAATCCTCTCCAAATATTCTGCACAGTTTGCATCTCGAGCTATAGAACCTAGGACACTCGAAAAATACATGGTACACATCTTCTACTGTATCGCCACCGCAGTGATCGCATATGTTGTTAGGCTCGTGATTGAATCGGTGCAAATATTCCTTAAAGCATCCGTGACCACTCAGAAACTGTGTGAGGTAGAAATCTAACTCGCCGTGCTTTCTAGATATCCATATATTAATATCTGAGATACATCGGTGTGTCCAGCGACCATTTGTGGAGGCATTCCACCTGAGCTGCCAGTTCTGCACGCTTCGCTCTCGTGCTCCGTTACGTGAGCTTTGATCCCGATAAATCGTCGCTGCTTCTTTTGCTAATATGTCTATAGGACACATTCCTGCGATGATTAGTGCTGCATCGTCAGAGACAGTTTCAAAGGCGCTACAGACGCGTAGTGCACACAGGCGCTAAGTCGACTTTACCCCGCGGAATTTTGATTTATACTCCGTGGCCTGATGCCAAACAGGAGCCCCGTAAAGTATTTGGCTTTTTACAACGCCAGCCAGAAGTTGACGCCGTCGTTGCTTTGGTCCTCTTGCATTTATCATTATCCTAGATAATGCTGCTACGGGTTTTGCTACCTTTCCATTGGCATACTTTAAGTGGGATTTGAATGACAACCTCCTGTCTATCACAACCCCCAAGTATTTTATTGCAGGCAGCGTGTCGATGTCATGGCGGCCGATTCTTATAGTGATCTGCTCCACCCTTTTCCTACTTGATATGAGTACAGCCTCTGTTTTTTGTTCCGCCAGCTGCAGTCCATTTTTCGTAAGCCACGATTGAACCATCGCTATGCTTGTATTAGATTTGGCGCATATTTCGCCTAGGTGCTTGGCGGTGATTACCAATGCGATATCGTCCGCGAAGCCGATAATTTTCACCCCATTGGGTACCTTGAGTCGAAATACTCCGTCGTACATAATATTCCAAAGCAGTGGACCGAGCACGGAGCCTTGAGGAACACCGTGAAGCTTTTCTACTCCAGCAGCCGTTTCATATTCCAGCACTCTACCTTCAAAGTAGCTGCGTATGATCCTACGCAGGTAAAGGGATATGCCTATCTGCTCCAGCGTGTCTAGAATTTTTGCCCAATTGGCAGTGTGGAAGGCATTTTTTACATCTAAAGTAACGATAAGGCAATATTCCTTAGAGCGTTCGAGCCATCGGGTGCCACTTATGGCTTCTTGGGCCACTTCCTTCGCCATGTTCGCAGCTTGGATGGTAGATCTTCCTTTCCTAAAATCAAACTGGTTATCGGAAATACCACCCACATCTTCAATTTCTTTTTCGAGTCGATTATAGAGGACTCGCTCAAGAACCTTACCGGCGGAGTCGAGCAGGCAAATGGGCCTGTAGCTAGATGGTTCCACCGTATTTTTACCAAACTTTGGCAGCAGGACCAGCTTTTGTCGTTTCCATATTGTAGGAAATGTCCCCTCAGCCAAGCATGCATTAAATAGTTCCGCAAATGTTGGCGTGTTATAAGTGAGAGCTAGTTTGAGTGCTCTGTTTGGTACCCCGTCTGGGCCAGGAGACTTGCGGTCTTGCAGTCTATTCACCGCTTGAAAGACCTCGACGACGGTAACCTCGTCAAATGAGTATAGTAGGGCGCCTGATGTTGGAGAAACTAGCTCCCTTTGCGTGGGAAATAAAGTATCTACCACGTTTCTGAGAAAAGAGGGGCATGTTGGCATCGCCTCTCCTTTGTCTTTCAATTTCTTAAAAACCAATTTATAAGCTGTGCCCCAAGGGTCATTCTCGACGTCATCGCAAAGTTTGAGAAAGCATTCGCGCTTACTATCTTTTATTGCTCTCTTAAGTGCACTTAAGTGTAGCTCTGCACTCTAGAAATTCCGGTCTCCCTCTGGCTCGTTGATAGCGCCTCCTAGCCTGAATACACTCTCTCCTTAGGGAGTGTATGCGCTCGTTCCACCAAAATGTGGAACAATGTTGTTTGCGCTTGGGCTTTCTAGTCATTGACGCATCGCATGCTGCTCTAATATCCGCCATTAATTTATTCGCCATGTCGTTAGCACTTCCTCTATGTTCGACTGTTGTCAAACATTAGCTTGAATATGTCGGGGTCGAAAGTATTGATATTCCAACCTCTGTTTTTTAGGGGTGGCTGTATAGTGGGCCGCCCTACCTCCTCGAGGTTGATGTCCACCATAATCGCTGAGTGATCGCTTTGGGTATAGCAATCACTGATTTTCCACTCAGCCAACCTGTAGAGATTGGCGCTGACAAACGTTATGTCGATTACGGAGCCGAACCCATTTCTTAAGAAGGTGTTTTGCCCACCCACGTTAAGGAGCGCTACATCAAGGCATGCAAATGCTTTGCATGATAGCATCGTTTAAACTCACGCCGTTATCTGATGGACACGAAGCGTTAAACACCACTCTCACCTTCGTAGAAGTGCTTTCTGGCTTACTCACCGCATGATGGGGTAAGTAGTAGGATTCGGACGGATTTTCGGACAGGCTTGGTCGAATTTCAGACATACGACCTTACTGATCATATTCTTTAAGGACTCTTGTATACTCCTCTCGTAAAGAGGGGTTTTTGGCTAGCCTATCTTCACAACGAAAATATTGCGAGAACGCAGTTTTACGTAAACACCCTAAAGAAATATCTACTGGGAAATTCTTTCGAAATGGTAGGGAGACAGTATATCTTCCGGTATCCGTTCGCGTTGTAGTGGCCTTGAAAATCTCCTCGCAGTATTCCTCATCGGCCGTACGAATTGCATTTCTTCGGATATCTTCCAATTCCCAAAATGCTGCCAGTTGTTGATCCAGAGAGATTTCACTGTAGAAAGAGACACAGGACGACGCCTCTTTCTTGGGGTTGGTCCGTCCCGTAAGTATCCATCCGAATACCGTTTCCTGGGCGAGAAGATTACTCGTAAAGTCCTTCCTAATCCCCTCCAACATGATTTGCGGATAGACATTACCTCCAAGCACAAGATAAACTTGTTCGTTCGCAAAGAATCTGCCGTCTGCTAGTTTTATCCCGGGAAGTTTTGTTGGATGACAGGGTCAACATCGACGGTTGGCAGACTGCCTGTCAATTGAGGTAACACTAAAGCCGTAGTGCTGATGGATACCGTTGTATCAAGGGGTGAGCCTATATGGATAGGGCAGGCTAGGGTGGAATGAGCGGACACCGTATTGTTGATACCTGACACTGTAGCGTTCACTTTTTTGACTGGAAGCCCAATACGTCGGCGAAGCCGTTCCGTAATAAATGAACATTCGGAGCCGGAGTCTAATAAGGCTCGGGCCGAGTACACAGTATCAGTATATCGCAGGTGGATTTGAGCTGTTCCCAGTAGGATACCTTTATGTGTGTTCGAAAAACACGATTGGACTTGAATCGGAGAGTCACTGGTGGTCTGAGTGCGAATTTGTTCAGAAGTGGTCCGTTTGGAAGTAGTTCCGGTACCACTCGGCGTTGAACTCGAAGAGCCCGGTTTTTACGAGCAGGTTGCCTGGACTGGGTTCAAGTGCAGGAGAGTAGAGATGTCGTGCATGGCAAGTTGAACAGTTGTAGGCGCTGTTGCATTTCGCCACACCATGTCCGGAGGACAAACAGTTCAGACACAAATTGTTCCTTCTCACATGCTTACTGCAATCAGACGGAGTCATCTTTAGGAAGCGTGAGCAGGATCGAACGTGGTGAGCGTCACGACTGCAGAGTTTGCATTTCGCATTTGACACGCTTGCCTGAAAAGTGTTCAATTTTTTGCTGTTCCCCTCGTTATGTGCTTTGAAGGGTTGAGATTTGGTCGGCTGTGAGCTTCGCAAGTCAAAAACAGTTTCCAAAGTCTGGAACCGTCTTGTTAGAAACTTGTCCATATCACTCCCTTTTGGGATTTCGGTTTTATCTTGAACCGATTGCTCCCACAAGGAAAGCGTAGTTTCCGGAAGTTTCGTGGAGCAGAGGTACGTAATGATCGCATCCCAATTTGATATGGCAACTTTATGAATCTGGAGTGCCGAAATGCAATTATTTATTCCCCGCTGAAGTTGTTTGATTGCACTTCCAGATTCAGTTCCTACGGGGGGGAGGTTGAAGAGGATCTTCAATTGGCTATTAACTAGAATAGGATTATTCTCATAACAATCGGTCAGGTTTTTCCACGCGGTTTCGAAACCTTCATTTGTAAGGGGACATTTGCTTACTATTTCTCTTGCTTCGTCCTCAGTTTTTTTATTAAATAGCATAATTTTTCTACTGAGGCGAGCCCCTGATTCTTTATGTAAATGGCCGTAAATAAGTCACGGAATGTTGGCCATGACAAATAATCTCCCTTAAAAGCTTCGGTACCACAAGGCGGAAGCCTAATATTGCGTTCCCTAACGAGTCGTCGCTTGATTTTTCAGAGGTTTTATCTTTTTGCTTTGTAGCTAGGTCACCTATCAACTCTATGCACTTCATATACGTCGTGTACGCTAACTTATACTTTTTCTTCGCTGCACTAGCATCTTTGGAAGATGTTGCATCATCTGACCCCTGAAACTCACTATAGCTGCGTTTTATTTTGCCCCACAGCTCTTTAGCCTCCTCCCTTTGGGTTTCGATGACTGATTGATTGGGGTTTTCGAATTCACGAAAGTCCGCCTCGAGGTCTATCAAAGACTCAAATAATTGGTTGAAACTTGCCATTTTTGAATAGTTTGTTGGGTGAAAAAATTTACTATGGATTATTAAAAACTTGGACGAAATCCGAAAAACGCACGTAGTGCTAAAGTGTTTTTAAAATCCAAAATTATTAAAATTGGCGTAAAACTTAAGTAGCCTACAGGTATCGTAAACTTTTTGCCGCTAAAAATTTCAAACTTGTTACCGAAATAGCACTGTGGTGCTTGAAACTGCCTTTTTCTTCTGTTAAATAGGATGAATTTGAACGGAAATATAAATTTCAGTAAGAACACCAACCAAAATCCCGAAATAACTCACCAAAATCTAGAAATATTAGTATAATACAACTAAATATGTGAGCAGAAAAAAGAGAAAAACTCGAAATTTATGTACAAAAATATTTATTTATTATTTCAAAAATGATCAAAAATTATTTGAAAAATAATTGCACACTTTACTTAAAATAAATACCGATAAAAATGTACATTTAAAGCTTTCGCAGTACTAATTTCGGGATTTGCACTCCTTTGTAGTTGCTCACCACACACCACTATAATGCATGTATATACGCAGAATTTGCCGTGTTTTGTGTTTTCTTTTATTATGCTTTTCTTGCACTTGTTTTTAATAATGCGATCGCAAATCGCTATTAATACAATGTTTATAAATTAAAACGCCTACAATTATCGAAATAAATGCGGTGCGAGTAATTTTATATTCAAATGATATTGTGGCAATTAATTAATACGTTAAATTTGCTTTTTACGTGCAGTGCGCGTTGTTAGTGTTTTTACAAAAAAAATACACAGTGTTAATTTGGTTGTATATTTGTGTCACTAAACGATAGAAAACGTATAAATATTCTGACGCGGTAATTGCCGAAGATGTTTTAAGTTTTATTGGAATTAAAAGCGGAAAACACAAAATCACTCGCGCACCATCTGAATTATAATTTTCATTGAAAATCTGCGGAAAATCACTTTTATTGTGGATATTTTTGTTTTAATGTACTGACTTTGCTCAGTAAACAGAACTCACCCGTATTTAAATGTTTGCCACCTGTTGGCTTGGTTTTTCCTTGATATCAGATCTGGTTTTTTTTTGTATTTGCTTGTTCGTAGAACGGCTACGAAGGACGAAATTCAGCTAGAGCGTGCAAGTAAGGAACATATCAAAACCCGGTGCCTAATATTGCGAGGTAAGCACGGCGTGACTGAGCGTATATGCACGTTGGCTACGGTAGTAGAGGGTTACATCCGTCTCAGTCCAAGGACTCACCTCGATCCGAAACTTGCTACGCCATTCCAATTTATGCGGTTAGCGGATCCGCAATTTTACTATTCATCGCCAATCCGCCTCGTCTTAGGCGCTGACGCTTACGCAAGGATCATGGTAAGCGGTACCCTTACATCATCGGTCGGAGGCCTGCTTCTGCAACCGACCATATTCGGTTTGGTCATTTCCGGTTGCACGGCAGGCTAGCAGCAACCATATCTTTCAGTTTTTCCTTTTGTTACGAATTGTCATTTTAAATTTGTTATTTAAATTTCAAATCCTCAAAAATGTACAAATTTTCATTCAATTAGTTTCGTAAGTCATGTTTGCTGTCTTCAAATTTTCAATTTTCAAATTGTTAAATTTTAATTTACATATGTACGTAAATGCTCTTCAATATTTCTTATGGTATATTTAAATTTTATCAATTTAATGTTCATTTCATAATTTCAAGTCAAACGTTGAACCGGCTGGTGCTGGCATTTCGAATATTGCCCATGGCAAGGGGGCCGGCATGTTTAGGCCAGTGGCCTAGTTAAATTCCTACCGGGTAGCCGCCCTCGACTTAACTATTTTTTTCGTTTGTCAGCAAGCAACGGCTAACTTCCAATCGTCCTCTTGATCCAGCATTTTCTTTCGTTAAGTGAGAAAATTGGGGCTCGGTGGCGATTTGGAAGTTGCCGTCGGCTCTGATTTAGTTTGCCTGCCAACAAGTCACCAGCTGTTTCTGCGTTTGTCGAAATTTTAAATCGTTTGGATATTCAAAATACACAAAACGTAAGTTCCTAAATTCTTTTCATTGTGATAATATACATATATCAAAGAAATAAAAACTGATTTTTAATTATTATACATATTCCTATGCATAAATACTAATTAAGTTGTTTTTATTTCTTTTCGCAAAACACAATTGGTTTCATTCCCGCCAATTGTGTTCAACAGGATAATATTCAGACCAATTCTAAATATTCTCCCGGAATTTTGTTCTCGCGGATTTTTTTATTCCCGCGGAAAAATTCCTCCAATTCTGTTCTCCTAGGGAGAACAATAATTGGGGAATAGGAATTTCGAATTTTCGAAGTCAGCTGTTTTGTCAATTGAAATTTCGTTGCACATTTCTTATTTTGTTTAAAAAATTGAAAAGTTTAATTATTGTTGCAAATTTGTTGGAAATTATGAAATAAAATATAAACATTGCACAGTATTTATTGCATTTCATGTGGTATTCACTGAAATGAGTAATGAATTGGTGCCACAGCAACATCAACAGCGGAACATAAGAAGAAGACGGCCGCACACAAATCTGCCGGAGTTGCCTGCTTTCATTCAGCAAAGCAATTTTCTGGCGGCCAAGTTGAGTTGAATTCGTCCTTCATCATATGCCAAAATCTATTTAAGCCTTATTAAAAAATCCTTGCGCAATTTCTGGATGGCTGCATCAAATTTGTATACCAAGAGTTCTACCGTTGCTTATGATATACTTTTCGACTTAAAATAAAGAATATTGTGGTTGTAGTTGTTGTTGTATTAACAGTGAGAATATTGTGGTAGAATATAAATACATCTTTTAGCACAAATTTGTACAAATAAGTGTTCTTTCTTAAAATAACCAATTTCCTTTAACTATTTTGATGCATTCCCTTTAATTTAACAAGTGAAAAAACTCCTATGAAATGGCAGAGAAATCTCCCTCTCCCTCACATTCATAATACCTACTTTTCTCCTATAACCGGTTTCCGCTTTTTCGAACATTTTTCAGAATAGGAGGAAAGGGAGAAGTGAAAAAACTCACAAGGAATTTTTATTTAGAATACGAGGAATGGCAGAAGGGAGAAAACTCGCACGGAATTTTTGTTTAGAATTGGGCTGATTATCTTTGTGGGTGATTTCAATATAAACCTTTACAAGAGCACAACTTATAGTAAACAGTTAGTTGACTTATTTCGATCCTTTGCTATGGAGCAAAAAATAGATTTTTAAACACAAAAGGGCGATAGCACAGATACATTGATCGACTTGTTATTTGCAGATAGTAGCTCTATATCTGTGGTCATAAGAAATAATCGCCTAAGTCTGGCGTAAAAAGATGGGACATAGGCGATTAATGCTTGTGACCACAGATATCATGTTTAAAATTAGAAGAGATTCGGATTTCAGATTATGAAACGATTAAATCCAAAATCAAATTACATAAACTATTTCAGATGAGAACAAAGAGAACAATAATTTCCTGGTAAAATTATACAAGCAACAGCCTTTTTAATGAATTACGACAGCTTAACTACACTGACTTTGAGAATCTGAGTATCGAAAATAAGGCAAAATTGCTATATAATACGTTATCAAGCGCAAATACCACCCTGCCATACTCTAAAGAAGTCAGTGTCAAACTTATGAACAAGTGCTATGATTTTGAGCTGGCTAACTTAAATAAGCGTAAGCTAAATCTTTACAAGATCAGCCTACCCACTGGAGAATGGAGTGAATATTATAGTACGAAAGGCCAATATAAACGGCTAGTTAAGATAAAAAAAGGCAGTACATGGAAAATAAAATCAACCATAATGTTGGTGATAGTAAGGTCATGTGAAAAAACTTGAAAAATTCCATAAGCATGGTTAAAGAAAACAATGGTATTAAAAAAATTAAAATAAACGACCAACTCTACACAGAGGAGGATGAAATAGCGCAGTTTTTAAATAACTATTTCATTGATAGTATATATTTATATTTATTTTAAGTATGAGGGTGTATATGTATATTGGAGATTAGCATGAATATTCCTACTTCTTTTTCTAATGAAGGTACTATAGATGAGCAAAATGTCCCTAATGTTTTTAAGTTTCAGAAAGTATCCACTTCAGAAATAGTTGATATAGTAAGTAAGTTTAAAAATAAAATTGGAAGTAAGAAACTTGTGTCGGAAGCAGTCGTTTTTTCTATTCTCAACTTGTTAATGAGAGCTTAGATAAAGGTCTCGTTCCTAGTTTATGAAAATCTTCTATAGTTGTGCCATTAGAAAAAGTTAAAAATACCATCAAAGCTGAGGAGATAAGACCTATTAACACGTTAAAATGTGATGGAAAAATTATGGAAACATCGGTAAAAAATCAGCTTGTAAAATATTTAGAAGATAATGTAATTATTATACCTCAACAATCTGGTTTTCGAAAGAAACATTCCTGTGAAAGTGCTTTGAATTTGGTTGTAGCTAACTGGAAAGAAGACTTAAGCAGGAAAAAAACATATTAGCTGCGTTTTAAGATTTAAAACGTGCATTCGAGACGATCGACCAAAACTTAATGCTGAAAAAGCTTTCTTACATTGGCGTTTCTGGTATAGAACTAAAATGGTTTCAAGACTTCCTAATTAACAGATACCAAAGAACAGTGATTGGAACGTCCGTATCGGATAAAAGGGAGGTACCTGCTGGTCTACCTCAAGGGTGTGTGCTGGCACCTATACCGTTCAATATATATTTTAATGATATAGCTAGCTCCATAAAGCACTGTGAAATAAAATTGTTTGCGGATGATACATTGCTGATGATAAGTGGGAACAATATTACTGAAATATATGCTAAGCTGCAAAAAGATCTTAACAGCGTATATAGTTGGTTATGCCTAAACAGACTGAAAATGAATGTCAATAAAACAAAATTAATGGTTATATCTAGACACAATTTTCAAAACAGTGAGATACAAAACTTAAATATAAATAACAAACTAATTGAAAAAGTCAGTACAATAAAATACTTGGGAATAAAAATATATGATAAGCTGAATTTCAACGAGCACGTGGATTATACGGTAGGAAAAATAGCGAAAAAGTTATATTTTACACAACGAACTTGGAAATATATAATCGAACTTCATTTTATTCATTAACTATTCAAAATTTTCCTCATTTTTCAAATTACTTAGGGTAACGAGTTGGGTCTTGCGGTTTATCTACAACGTCACAAACCGCGTCCGCTATTCAGCTGAGCTAAAATCACATCAGATTTCCAAATTGGAAATCCATATATGTCGTCGCGTACAGGAAGAGGTATTTCCTGACGAAGTAGAACAGCTACGCACAAAACAAAAGGTGTCAAAATCACCCGTCTTTAGTCTTATACTGGCATACAAAACTTCATCATAAGAATGACTCGCTTACAGTTAACGAAATACGCAAAAAGTTTTGGGTACCACATATCCGCGCAGTCCTTGCTTCAGTAAAAAAAACGTTGTCCAGTTTGTAGCGCTAAAACAGCCAAGCCGATCGCACCAATGATGGGTCCATTACCCGTCGACCGTCTCACGCCGTATGTTCGGCCGTTCAGCTACACAGGATTTGATTACTGTGGCCGTTTTTTATCACCATTGGTCGTCGCCGAGAAAAACGCGGGATTGCCTTATTTACCTGCTTAGCTATCAGAGCAATACACCTGGAGGTATTTATTATGAAGAGAAGTCAAAAACTGTAATTTGATCATACCTGTCAGAAAAAAGAGAGGTGCCTGTTGGACTTCCGCAAGGGTCTGTCCGGGCACTTACACTGTTTAATATTTATATTAATGATATAACCAATTCTCTAAAGTACTGTGATATTAAACTCTTTGCTGACTATACATTGTTGATGATTAGTGGAGATAATATCGTTGAAACTAAATATAAGCAAAACAAAATGTATGGTTATATCAAGAAGGTATTTTCAAACCAATGAGTTACCACTTCTAAATATAAACAGTAGACTGCTGTAAGAAATAAATAAATATATGTATGGTCGGAAAGGGTGGCCTGTCAAGGACCCCTCATTTATACCTCGATATATCCTGCACAGAGCTCAACGTAATATCAAGTACATTGCTTGACGTAGACCCAACATATGTATGTAGGCGCGTTACCCCTATTGGCCACCTGTAGGCTACATCGTAGTATATTAAAAAAAGGGACTCCCCTCTCTCCTAAATATCGTGCCCCTCCAATAGGTGCTGATGCGCATTCGCTTTCGCGCCTATGACAAACCATCCTCTAACCCCCTTCGTCTATACGTTTGTCTTTTCCTGCTACTTCCAGGTCCTCGAAGTCCTTTCCTACCTCTCCTGCTTGTAGCGTATTGGGATTATTGTCCTAAGAACACCTCTTTTTAAGGTGCATATAAATACTGTCCGCGTCCCTGGGCACTTTTCGGAGCTGTAATTTTATCACATCCCCGATTCCTTATTAACTTGGAGGATGTATGTAGTACTGGCCGCCTTTTACGAGTCGAGATAGATGAAAATTCTGCGTTGGTATATTCGGGTTTTGACGCTGCAGCATGTTAAGTGCGTCCTCCGACTTCACGTCGTGGGGATCAGGTCTCTATCCACTACCTTCAATCAACTTCTTGTTTTTGGAGGTCTCTCTGCAGCCATTCAAAAGTCGCATTATTGTTGCAGGTCATCAGTTTAACCCCATTATTCCATCCAGCTGTTTCGAAGAATGGTAGCGGTTTACTTGGCTCATTATGCATCATTTTTATCATGATACTTATCATCTCCCATTATACGGTTTTCCACCTTTCGCTTGATATCTGCCCATTGGTGTTGCTGCAATCTAGTAGTGCCACAGTCAGGGACTGCTTCGCAACTTCGTTCACCTTCTTCTCAGTGAAAACTGGAGTCTCAGCGTTAGCTCACTTTAGTATCTCCGAGTAAGCTGGAGTCTTTTTGTTAACTCCCTTTTAGCTTATTAGCATTTATGTCTTTATTTCTTATTTCCGCTTTCTATATTACAGCTTTCGAGGTACATGGTTTTGCAGTATATCTCTCTTCCATCCGTTTTGCAGAGTCGGAGGTCTGGTCCCTGTCATTCCGGCTAGTTCGTCTCTTGATTCTGGGACAGGGACGTTTGTCTTCCCTCTTCTGCCCCTTAAAAGCAGGCTTATCACGTTCATTCGATAGTTGCCTCTATCCTCTCGGGACTTCTTCCTCTTCGATGCGCTTGCAAAATTGAGGATTGGTAGTAGCAATGTTTCAGTGTCAGTGAACTGTCTTCGATATTTTTTCAGTGTCTCTCTGGCCCAGGCCAAGTGATGTGGTTATTGTCTTTGTAGCGCAAAGGACACTCCCGTAAGGCCTTGTAGAGTGTTATCGATGTTGAGGGTGCATTGCCGGATGCAGATCCGGTACATACCGATAACAAGAACCATTAAGGTACTAGCCCGACCATCTCGGGAAAGAATTGGTATGACCACATGAAACCTTCTCGGGCATCGCACCACCCATCCTCTAGATCCATGAGCAACTTGGGGTCGCCAGAGCGTTAAAGAAACAGGATTCGGCACGGGCAGGTGACGTTGACAATTGCATTGGAGAAGCTATATATTGCGTTGGATACCCCTTGAATCAATTTGGTATTTTAGTCGCCTGTTACACCGAAAGAAAAAGACTGGTAAAATCAACCGAAATAAGGGTTCATTCAACCGAAATTTCTGTTAATTTTTATCCATCGCAACAAGATGTTGATTGAAATCGTTGATTCGTAATTGACCGTTTTACTAGTCAAATGAACAAAAAAAGTTGTTGCGACAGCTTCGTACGAAAGTACCTATGTTGCCGTATACAAAAATAAATAAATGTAAGGCGCGATAACCTCCGAATTTGTGTCGTGGTCCTCTTGATTTTCCCTACAAATTGGCCGGACGGGACCTACATGTGTTATGCCGACTCCGAACGACATCTGCAAGGCAGATGAGACTTCACTGTGAGCTTTTCATGGCAGAAACACACTCGGAGCGCTTGACAAAGACTGCTTAGAAAAATTTTCTTCTAATTGAAAAACCTTATTTCTTAAATTTTGATGTTGGTTTGCCCGGGGTGCGAACCCAGGGCATACAGTGTGGCAGGCTGAGCACGCTACCATCACACCACGGTGGCTCTTACTAACCGAACGTCAATTGGACTTACATCAAATATGCTGGCACACATTAAACATTATACACTTTATTATTTTGTTTTATTAAACGCACTTTCACCAAATTTTATATTTTATTATTTACTAGAAGACCCAGCAGACGTTGTCCTGCTCTAAATTTGGCCTATCTGCATACATTTTAATAAGCTTTTTCCGTCTGAATCTGCTCTCCCCCCTCTTCACTTTTTCCTAATCCTTTTATTCACTCCTCCCTCCGTCTTTTTCGCTTCATCTATCTCCATCTTCGTCTCATTCTATCTCTTTCTCAATCTCCTTCTACTTCTCTTTTTCTCTTCTCTCAATTCCTTCTCATTCTTCTTCATCCCTTCTTGCCTGTCCGAGAGGGTGGTATGTATTTTATTCCAGCTCAGTCCCAGTCCCACTCCGAGTCTCAGTCCCAGTCCTAGTCCTAATCCCAGTCCCAGTCCGTCTCTGGATAATATATTACTCTGTACTAAAGCACTCATCAACAGCTTTCATTTGATATCCATATTGTATAAACACTGTCTAGGCATTCACTGGCCCACGTTTTGGCCTATATCTCGAGACCCTGTACGTCGATCGCAACCAAACCTATGTAGTAACTACCGCGTGAGTTTTACGCAACTTGTGTGAAAGTTTGAACAAAATCGACGGACGCATCTCTTCAAACACCGGCGACCAACTAAGACACATTTTAGCCTTTCTTTTTATATATATAGATTTTTATTTTTCACATTTTACTATAATATTAAAACGAAATGCAGATTTTCGTTGCTTTTGAAATTCGGGTTAAAAATTGCAATGGAACAACTAAAGACTCTCCTGAATTAAAAAAAATATCACGGGCCCCCTCAGAAACCCCCGCTCAGAAACCCCCCCCATCTCGGCGGGCCTGGTGATGTGCTATACTTGATATCATTCGCTATAATATTTTTTATTGATAAGCAGGTTGTTTAATTAAACACCAAGCAATAACACGGAAGTATATCCGCACCACCTGAAAATATGAGTGCCACTGCGTATACGTAACATTTTATTATTACGTATAAACAAATAAAAAAAAATTGCAATAAAATAATGTTCCGACTATAAACTGATCCTATATTTCAAGTTAGATCAAACTACACTCGGGGTGCAAAACAAATTCATAATCGGTTCAGTAGTTTAGGAGTCCATTGGCCTCAAACGTGGGACACGGTTTTTTATATATTAAGATTTAATTTATAGTTTTGAGCTTAGCTTTGCAAATAGAAATGAAAATAGTAGTCACAAAACTGATTCTCAATTGTTTCAGTTGCAGCTCAGCTCATTCTCAATTTCTTCTCTCGCATGTAGTTGCCACACTTAATTGTTTCGAACAAAACTTGTATAAATGTTTGACATAACATTTTAAATAGAGAACATGTAAGTTATAGAAAATGAAAGAATCGAATCGCAAGAAGGTAATTCACCACAGGAGTAATTTTACATGTAATTCGGCAAGTTTAATTTTCGTAACACTTTATTTTGAAACGATTCCAAAACAACTCAAACTTTTATGCTGTCGGAAACATCAACATTAAAAAAGGATGTTTTTTATTATCTTATTAAATTCGTTCGCGTGAGTGAAAATTCGTAAAAACTTGAACAAAATTTTACTAACTTTGGAAAAATCCTGTTCGTTAAAACAAAACTTTTGCAACAAGAGGGCGGATTTTTGCATTTCACTTGGAGGAGAAATTGCAAAATTGTACCCGATAAATATGTGTCCTGGTATCTCATAATTTTTTGCACAGTAAATTCAAAAAAGGGTTTTTCGTTTTGTATTGATAACTGAAAAACTAGTTTTTTGTTGTTTTCCTATTTTGTGTGTTTTTTCGATTTGGTGGTTTTCTTATTTTGGTATTTTTTTTTAAACAAGTGGCACCATCGTCATACGTATAAAGTAGAGAGCGCAGTGAGCGTAAACCTCTCTTTGAAATTTGCTCATGTATTGACTGTTGATCGCTGTTGAAATGACCAGTAAGATCAGTTGTGTTAACAGAAAAATCAGTTAGATTATCCAGGAATTTGTCAAGTTTACAGAATTTTGTTAACTTAAGAGCGACCATTGCGACCTATGAAAAAAAATCGCCGCTAGGTGGCGCATGGATCGAGACATTCACAAAAATCGTATTTGTGGTCCGATTTCGCTCATATTTGGAACACATAATACATACAAGGATAGAAATCGACCTGTGAAAAAAACCGCCGCTAGGTGGCGCAAGGATCGAGATATTCCCAAAAATTGTATTTGTAGTCCGATTTGGCTCATATTTGGAACACATAATACATACAAGCATAGAAGGCGACCTATGAAAAAAGCGCCGCTAGGTTGCGAAAGAATCGAGATATTCACAAAAATCGTATTTTTGGTCCCATTTGGCTCATATTTAGAACGCATAATACATACAAGAATAGAAATCGACCTATGAAAAAAATCGCCGCTAGGTTGTGCAAATATCGAGATATTCAAAAAAATCGTATTTGTATTTGGAACAAATATTACATACAGTCCGGTAGAAGTGACATCAAAATATTTTGGAGTTAGAGGAGGGACAAGCATGCGTGGCGCAGAGTCGAGTAAAGTCTTTGGAAGGATTATGTATTGAGGACTTAGATTGTAACAAATTGTCAAGAAATAGTCCTTGTAATAAGGAGTCACTAAATGAACTAAATAGAATGAGTAATAATAGGCAATAAACAGAGACTAAAAACTTGAAAATGAAATATTAAAAAAAAAATTTTTTAAGTTAAACGGTTTTATTGGAACAATACTTACATGAAATAATAATAATACTAAAAGCTAGAAAATATTTAGGTAGGTCCTAAGTACTAGTAATCACACTCCTCAACAATCTAGGGCGTAGATCAGACAATTAAATAAAAGCGTTGGACGCGTAAAATTTCTATTGATAGTCATATATAAGATCAACTGAACCTTAATCAGGTTATGATACGCCTCAAATTTTTAGAAATTTCACGCGCCCAACGCTTTTATTTAATTGTCTGATCAACGCCCTAGATTGATGAGGAGTGTGATTACTACACTCAAAAAAAAATTATCACTATTAATTTAATACACAATGTGCAAAAATGAAACTATAAATGGTATCATTTTCGTGGTATCAATGCAACGATAAATATTATAAAAAGTATAATTAAAAGTATCAATTTTGTATCTTGACTATTGATTTTCCCATGGAAAATATTTGTTTCGCCCTTAAAATGTATCAAAATGATACCTGTATAAAGTTCCTGGTTTCATTATGATAACATTTAATACTAGATTGATTATAAAACGCATTACATTTGTATGTAGTTTATTAAATTGACAAATACAAGTATCAAACTAATATTTCGAAAATGTCAATAATATAAGATCATTGATGACGAAAAAAAGATAAGCGATAATTGCACATTGATGCCTAGATGGCATCGCCTTGATGATAACTTTTTTTTGAGTGTAGTACCTAGGACCTACCTAATTATTTTATATCTTTTAGTATTATTGCTACTTAATGTTTCAATAAAACCCTTTAATTTAAACATTTTTTTAATTTATTTTATTTAAATAATTTTTTAAATTATTTTATTCTTTTTTTTAAATAATTTACATTTGTTTTATAAACAACGCAAAATTTGGAATAAAAAAATGTATGTATATATATATGTATGTATATGTGTATATATATGTGCATGTTGCTACAAAAGCGAGATTGATTTAATAAAAACACATATATTAAGTAAAAACAATGGAAAAATAAAATATGAAATATACAAAAATGCAATTTAACCCTTTCGCTTCTGCTGGGACACTGGTATCGCACGGCACGTTCATTTGACCCTGAAACCTGCAATTTTCATTGCAAATTCAAACAAAATTTTCCAATCAGTAGCTATGAGCAATGATTGCAGTTTACCGTCAGTCACATTTCATACAGTTTCAATAGTGTTTTGATTTCATTAGTTGTTTGTGAGCAACGGGTAAAATTGCATCATATTTACGCAAAATTTTGATAAAATAATACGTTTATGTATATCTAAGTGCCTTAGATTTTTCTATAGCAAAATATTATTCTTATACTGGTAAGTGGAAATAAATACTTTTATGAGTGTTTTGTGAAAAATATTCAGTGAAAAGTAGTTTTGGGACGTATTTGTCCCAATAGGGTTTTATATATGGACATATATGTCCCAGCAGTATGTTACACATCATGTATAATACATTTACATTTTTCCTTTTGCTACGTCGTAGACTGCAAAAATGTTGAAATTAATTTGCGGAGAAATAAGTGCACTTTTTCAAGAAGACGACGATGAGGCCAGTGAATCAGGAACTGATTTCAGTAACGGTAGTGATGAGGTGACTAAAATACCAGATTCAAGGGGCTGTGTAGCTCAACCTTTTCAGGTTGCCACCGCATTATATATCTTCTCCAAACACAATTGTCAACCTCACCTTCGAGCGGCGAATCCCGTTTCACTAACAGACGAGGCTCTGGCGACCCCAAGCTCTTCATGGAACTTGGGGGTGGGGAGGGAGGAATGACCTGATGGTTTGATGGGGCCACATAAATCATTCCCGAGATGGTCGGGCTAGCACCTTAATGGTGCTGTTATCGGAGCGTACCGCACTGTATCCGGCAAAAGACCATCACATCGATAACACTTCTCAAAGCCTTCGGGGAGAAACTTTATCACTACAACAACAACATCAACGGTAGTGATGATATTTATAGTCCTTCGTAAGCTAAATCCACTCACAGTGACGATTCTCCCTGTAATGCTGAGGGTAACCAGTTGAGTGACGAGGGGTCTATGTCTATTGATGGAATACGAGATCAAACTGCACACGAAAACGCTACATGTGAAGAGCCCGTAGGCACGTTTCTTTGCAGCACACCGGATAAGTCGTTTATTCCAAGAAAATCGGTTAGTAACCATCGCGAATGCAAAATCTCAGAATCTCTCACTCAACACCCTATCAAATTTTTCGCAAATTGTTTCTAAGAACCATGTCTTTGTACATCA
Organism: Eurosta solidaginis; assembly: GCF_040869045.1. Classification (NCBI taxonomy): domain Eukaryota; kingdom Metazoa; phylum Arthropoda; class Insecta; order Diptera; family Tephritidae; genus Eurosta; species Eurosta solidaginis. Next base: position 165,412,773 of record NC_090320.1, on the reverse strand, counting down.
CTCAACGCACTAACGAGAGGCTCAAACAAACGGGTCAAAACAAATTCCTCAAACAGACTCCGGCGAAATCGATATAACACTTGGATGCATTATTACGTCATATAACCATCTGCCATCAATAAAACACTACTACAACGTAAAGACGTACCGCGCGATAATGGGTGGTGCGGACTTGGCAGATCAAATATTTGGATTGTACGATATTAATAGAAAATCAAGCAAATGGTGGAGAAAAGTATTTTATCAAGGAATGATGATGGTTGCTGTTAACACTTGGGTTACATATTCAGAGCTAAATAGGAAAAAACATACATTTTACCAGTGCTTGCCGGAATTGGTGACTAATTGAAAAAGGAAAGGAGTCTACCATATATGCATAAACGATCCCATCGCTCTGGAAGATCTTGGAATAGGTACAAATCAATGAGAAATGTAGGTGATCGTTTACCCATAGAGCAGTCTAAAAGACGTCTATGCGTCGCATGCGCTAATCGAAAAGTCGAGAAAAGAACAAAAATTATTTGCCGTGCCTGTAATTTGCCATTCTGTGTGCAATGCTTCGCTTCATCACATTCATAGAATAAATAAAATTACAATACATAACAAGTTTTTCCTCTTTTTGTGTGTGGTTTATACCATGTTGGGACAAATATGTCCCGTTCTGAAGTACTGTTGGGACCAAAATACCGTTATCCAGGTAGATTACAAACTTCATTTGTACGTATGTATATAAAGTACCATTGGGTATCCAAAAAGTCAAAAATAAAGTTTGAACAAAACCCGTGTAAAAGTCGGAGCGAAAGGGCTAAGTGTATCGTTGCCAATTTATATAGACATGTATGTGGATGAGTGTATTAAAAGATGTGTAAATCGTAAGGGAAAGTGGTATAGAAATTTGATAAATTTGCAAACTTTAACAACAAATAACTTTTAAACTGTAAGTCTGTGCACTTTAAGTTATATATATTTGAAAAACCCCTCTTTCACCATAAAAAAAACTTTTTTTATATGAAGGGGGTGCTATTCTAAAATTTTCCCCATCAAAGTCCTCTAAGGGGACTCCAAGGAAACTAGGAGTGGAGTTTCAAAAGGGGTGAACCATGGGGAAGTTGGAATTAGAGGCGTAGATTCCACATTACAATTGAGAATATGGTTAGAGTGCAGGACATATATTACGTATGACGGGGTTGATTCTGGACAAGTAAGAGTTTAACCTGTTATAGTACCCAGAACGAAGTTGGGCCAGGGTGACTCCAATCTCCCTTGGCAGTGTGCTTTCTTCTTCTGCAAGGGTAGAATAGTGTATATTAAAAACAGGGTTCACAGGGCGTGTTCTGGAAAAAGCGCTTACCGCTGCCAATTGGAAACACCAAGGATTTAAGCCGTCTTCCATCTGATCCTTATAAATGAGGAGACCTACCGATCGAGTTCCAATAACGGGGTCGGCCTCAGATAGTTGTTTTCAAGCCCTGTGGGTGTATTTTTGTATTTCATAAAAAGCTTATCAGCAAAAAACTCATCTTTCTAAGTAGGTGCCACATCCAACTTAAAAGTGTTGGACCGCCGGATTGTATGAAAAAGGGAAACATTACAAGCTGGGCCTTAATCTGCTCGGAGGTATATTCCACCAGGTTTTTATTATTACCGGAGTTTTTGCGTTTTAGCTATTTGGGGATTGTTCATGTAGACAGATTGAAGACGCAACAAAAGAAGTTTTTGGCCTATGCTATTTGAAACCAAACTGAGATCCAACTATCATTGGATCTACAACAGCAGGAATAGCTACTTTACGTGTGATGTAAAAGCTTGATGTTTTTTGTTTGTTAATATTTTAGGTATCAATTTTTAAAAAATTCATCATTATTATTAATTATTTTAATATATATTTAATCAAAGACCTTTTACAAAATGTTCGATGTATTTTAATGTATAAAATATGAATATAGTATTAAGATTTGTGATTATTAATAACAAGTAAGGAAGGCTAAGTTCGGGTGTAACCGAACATTACATACTCAGTTGAGAGCTGTGGGGACAAAGTAAGGGAAAATCACCATGTTGTAAAAAGAACCTAGCGTAACCCTGGAATGTGTTTGTATGACATGTGTATCAAATGGAAGGTATTAAAGAGTATTTTAAGAGGAAGTGGGCCATAGTTCTATAGATGGACGCCATTTAGGGATATCGCCATAAAGGTGGACCAGGCCTGACTCTAGAATTTGTTTGTACGATATGAGTATCAAATGAAAGGTATTAATGAGTATTTTAAAAGGGCGTGGGCCTAAGTTCTATAGATGGACGCCGTTTCGAGATATCGCCATAAAGATGGACCAGGGGTGACTCTAAAATTTGTTTGTACGATATGGGTATCAAACGAAAGGTGTTAATAAGTGTTTTAAAAGGGAGTGGGCCTTAGTTCTATAGGTGGACGCCTTTTCGGAATATCGTTATAAAAGTGGACCAAGGGTGACTCTAGAATGCGTTTGTACAATATGGGTATCAAATGAAAGGTGTTAATGAGTATTTTAAAAGGGCGTGGGCCTTAGTTCTATAGGTGGACGCCTTTTCGAGATATCGCCATAAAGATGGACCAGGGGTGACACTTGAATTTGTTTGTACGATATGGATATCAATCGAAAGGTGTTAATAAGTGTTTTAAAAGGGAGTTGGCCTTAGTTCTATAGGTGGACGCCTTTTCGGAATATCGTTATAGAAGTGGACCAGGGGTGACTCTAGAACGCGTTTGTACAATATGGGTATCAAATGAAAGGTGTTAATGAGTATTTTAAAAGGGCGTGGACCTTAGTTCTATAGGTGGACGCTTTTTCGAGATATCGCCATAAAGGTGGACCAGGGGTGACTCTAGAATTTGTTTGTACGATATGGGTATCAAATGAAAGGTGTTAATGAGTATTTTAAAAGGGCATGGGCCTTAGTTCTATAGGTGGACGCCTTTTCGAAATATCGCCATAAAGGTGGACCAGGGGTGACTCTAGAATTTGTTTGTACGATATGGGTATCAAATGAAAGGTGTTAATGAGTATTTTAAAAGGGCGTGGGCCTTAGTTCTATAGGTGGATGCCTTTTCGAGATATCGCCATAAACGTGGACCAGGGATGACTCTAGAATTTGTTTGTACGATATGGCTATCAAATGAAAGGTGTTAATGAGTATTTTAAAAGGGCGTAGGCCTTAGTTCTATAGGTGGACGCCTTTTCGAAATATCGCCATAAAGGTGGACCAGGGGTGACTCTAGAATTTGTTTGTACTATATGGGTATCAAATGAAAGGTGTTACTGAGTATTTTAAAAGGGCGTGGGCCTTAGTTCTATAGGTGGATGCCTTTTCGAGATATCGCCATAAACGTGGACCAGGGGTGACTCTAGAATTTGTTTGTACGATATGGGTATCAAATGAAAGGTGTTAATGAGTATTTTAAAAGGACGTGGGCCTTAGTTCTATAGGTGGACGCCTTTTCGAAATATCGCCATAAAGGTGGACCAGGGGCGACAATAGAATTTGTTTGTACGATATGGGTATCAAATGAAAGGTGTTAATGAGTATTTTAAAAAGGAGTGGGCCTTAGTTCTATGTGTGGACGCCTTTTCGAGATATCGCCATAAACGTGGACCAGGGGTGACTCTAGAATTTGTTTGTACTATACGGGTATAAAATTAAAGGTGTTAATGAATATTTTAAAAGGGAGTGGGCCTTAGTTCTATATGTGGACGCCTTTTCGGAATATCGTTATAAAAGTGGACCAGGGTTGACTCTAGAATGCGTTTGCACAATATGGGTATCAAACGAAAGGTGTTAATAAGTGTTTTAAAAGGGAGTGGGCCTTAGTTCTATAGGTGGACGCCTTTTCGGAATATCGTTATAAAAGTGGACCAGGGGTGACTCTAGAATGCGTTTGTACGATATGGGTATCAAATGAAAGGTGTTAATGAGTATTTTAAAAAGGAGTGGGCCTTAGTTCTATATGTGGACGCCTTTTCGAGATATCGCCATAAACGTGGACCAGGGGTGACTCTAGAATGTGTTTGTACGATATGGGTGTCAAATTAAAGGTATTAATAAGGATTTTAAAAGGGAGTGGCCCTTAGTTTTATATGTGAAGGCATTTTCGCGATATCGACCAAAATGTGCACCAGGGTGATCCAGAACATCATCTGTCGGGTACCGCTAATTTATTTATATATGTAATACCACGAACTGTATTCCTTCCAAGATTCCAAGGGCTTTTGATTTCGCCCTGCAAAACTTTTTCATTTTCTTCTACTTAATATGGTAGGTGTCACACCCATTTTACCAAGTTTTTTTCTAAAGTTATATTTTGCGTCAATAGACCAATACAATTACCATGTTTCATCCCTTTTTTCGTATTTGGTATATAATTATGGCATTTTTTTCATTTTTCGTAATTTTCGATATCGAAAAAGTGGGCGTGGTCATAGTCGGATTTCGGCCATTTTTTACACCAATACAAAGTGAGTTCAGATAAGTACGTGAACTGAGTTTAGTAAAGATATATCGATTTTTGATCAAGTTATCGTGTTAACGGCCGAGCGGAAGGACAGAAGGTCGACTGTGTATAAAAACTGGGCGTGGCTTCAACCGATTTCGCCCTTTTTCACACGCCCTTTTTCACGGTAACCATCGTCGTAGAATCTAAGCCTCTACCAAATTTCACAAGGATTGGTAAATTTTTGTTCGACTTATGGCATTAAAATTATCCTAGACAAATTAAATGAAAAAGGGCGAAGCCACGCCCATTTTGAAATTTTCTTTTATTTTTGTATTTTGTTGCACCATATCATTACTGGAGTTGAATGTTGACATAATTTACTTATATACTGTAAAGATATTAACTTTTCTTTTAAAATTTGGATTTAAAAAAAATTTTTTTTAAAAAGTGGGCGTGGTCGTTCTTCGATTTTGCTAATTTTTATTAAGCAGACATATAGTAATAAGAGTAACGTTCCTGCCAAATTTCATCATGATATCTTCAACGAATACCAAATTACAGCTTGAAAACTTCTAAATTACCTTCTTTTAAAAGTGGGCGGTGCCACGCCCATTGTCCAAAATTTTACTAGTTTTCTATTCTGCATCATAAGTTCAACTCACCTACCAAGTTTCATCGCTTAATCCATATTTGGTAATGAATTATCGCACTTTTTCGATTTTTCGAAATTTTCGATATCGAAAAAGTGGGCGTGGTTATTGTCCGATATCGTTCATTTTAAATGGCGATCTGAGATGAGCGCCCAGGAACCTACATACCAAATTTCATAAAGATACCTCAAAATTTACTCAAGTTATCGTGTTAAGGGACAGACGGATGGACGGACGGACGGACGGACGGACGGACGGACGGACATGGCTAAATCGAATTTTTTTTCGATACTGATGATTTTTATATATGGAGTCTATATCTATCTAGATTCCTTTATACCTTTACAACCAACCGTTATCCAATCAAAGTTAATATACTCTGTGAGCTCTGCTCAACTGAGTATAAAAATGAAAGCTTAGTACGTAGTAGAGTTTGTTTTCCTTTGAACTATTTTTCGTCAGATTTTTGACCTGCATTCGTAGCGATGAAAATATGGTGAGTGTTTAAAATAAATAGCCGCTACGTTTTTTTAAGAGAACACGAAATATATTTATGTAATAATCACACATTAGGAACCACCGCTGCTTGTGATTCTTAAAGCAATATTACACCTCGCTAAAAAAAAAAAAAAATCATTGCCGCTGCTGCTTCTACTACTACGCTGACGCATTATCTTTTCAGGTTCCTGTGCAGAGTGAGTCGACGGCAAGCATTGCAACCAAGTCTTCTTGATTCTCATTGTAGGCATACAAACCGATTTAATAGGGCTCAGTAGGCAAACGACGTAGTTTTTCGACCAGATGCGCAGTGCCCCAAATACTGCATTATACAAAAAAATAGTTTCCAAATGTAGAGATTTGTGTGCATGGTAAGCAGCGGGAAGTGAATTCTTCTTTGCTTCGTTCATTGTTTCAGAATTGTTTGTGTAATCCGTAAAATGCAACTCTGATGCCCTTACCTGATAATTGTAGCATGGTTTGTACATTTTAATGCATAATGTAACTTTAACTTCATCTCAGGTTATAACTTATTAACTATCTTTACCCCACACATATAAATTATTTTGAGATGGCATTCAAAATTAAAGTTTTAGATAAATTTACGGAATGCCTTACTTTTCTTTCATTTAATATCCATGGTATTAATATAATTTGAATCGGCGGAGGAGCACGAAGCAAATTGGAAGAGAAGATCGGCCTAAAATCTCTTCGGAGGTTATCGCGCCTTACATTTATTATACTCAGCTGAGCAGAGCTCACAGAGTGTATTAACTTTGTTCGCATAACGGAAATCCGTAACGGCATAAACTAATCGAGATAGATATAGACTTCTATATATCAAAATGATCTGGGCGAAAAAAGAAATTCATTTAGCCATGTCCGTCCGTCCGTCCGTCCGTAAACACGATAACTTGAGTAAATTTTGAGGTATCTTGATGAATTTTGGTATGTAGGTTCCTGGGCGCTCATCTATTTAAACTGAACGAAATCGGACTACAACCACGCCCACTTTTTCGATATCGAAAATTTCGAAAAACCGAAAAAGTGCGATAATTCATTACCAAAGACGGATAGAGCGATGAAACTTGGTAGGTGCGCTGACCTTATGACACAAAATAGGAAAATAGTAAAATTTTGGACAATGAGCGTGGCACCGGCCACTTTAAAATGAAGGTAATTTAAAAGTTTTGCAAGCTGTGATTTCGCAGTCGTTGAAGATATCACGATGAAATTTGGCAGGCACGTTACTCCTATTACTATATCTGTGCTTACTAATAGCAAAATCGGATGAAGAACACGCCCACTTCTAAAAAAATTTTTTTTTTTAAGTCAAGTTTTAAGAAAAAATTTAATATCTTTACAGTATATAAGTAAACTATGTCAACATTCAACTCCAGGAATGATATGGTGCAACAAAATACAAAAATAAAAGAAAATTTCAAAATGGGCGTGGCTCCGCCCTTTTTATTTTAATTAGTCTAGAATACTTTTAGGGCCAAATTTAAAATCTTCATTAATACCTTTAATTTGATACCCATATCACACACACACATTCTGGGGTCACCCTTGGTCCACCTTTATGGCGATATCTCGAAAAGGCGTCAACCTATATGACTATGGCGCACTCCCTTTTAAAATACTCTTTAATACCTTCCATTTGAAACCCATGTCATACAAACACATTCCAGGGTTACCCTAGGTTCATTTTGCTAAATGGTGATTTTCCCTTATTTTGTCTCCGAAGCTCTCAGCTGAGTATGTAATGTTCGGTTACACCCGATCTTAGCCTTCCTTACATGTTTTTATTTTTATTAATTTCAGTTGATCCTGGGGGTCGATTCCGGTTGAGCGTTATAATGAAGTGAAAAAAAATTTATCACTTTGGTTATCACTTAATGTTTAAATTTTTTCACTTCACTGAGTTCGAAAATGCGATTCTTATAACAGCTGTGAAAACTGTTAGCTGAATAACATTTGAATTTACGATGTGTGAAGTTTTCTTTGCTGAATGATATATTATGACAGAATTCTTTTGTTTTTGTTTTCTTTTTGTTTGATGTTGTTTGTTTGACAATTTTTTTAAATTCAAACGTTAACACAAAATTTGTATCGGCGTTAACTTTGTTTTCACTACACTTCAATCCGAAGTTCAGCGCAAAACGAGAATCAATAATCGTGGTGAATTGGTGTTAATACTTTTCACTTTACGATACCGCACAACCGGAATCCACCCCCTGGGCTAACGTCCCGGGCAAAGCAGCAACTAAACTTTAGACACAAGCTCTTTCAATTAGATGAACATTTTTCTAAGCGGGGTTGTCCCTCGGAGGTGATTCGGCAAACGCTCGAAGAGTATATCTGCCATGAAAAGCTTCGGAGTGAAAACTAATCTGCTTTGCGGATGCCGTTCGGAGTCCCGTAAGAAAAATTAAAAAAAAAAAGGGGAACACGACCTAAATTGGAAGAAAAGCTCGGCCTAAAACTTACTCGGAGGTTATCGCGCCTTATATTTATTTATTTAGAGGTGGCAGAGGTATTGAGAGACTAGAGGGCTGTTGCGAAAAGGCTGAACTATGGGAGGCAGCAAAGTGCTATAAAAGTGACTCAGTTCAAGTGAAGGGGGGAATCAATTTGATTATTTGATACATTTGAGTTTATTTATTCTACAGTTTAGTGATTGATACGATAACAGAAGGCAAAGAGTAGCCGAGAGTTCTCGAAATTCGTCACAATTGTGTCAGATCGGATCTGATGAGTAAATTCCAGTTTTAGAGGTCAAGAAGGACATGGCAAATCTGAGTGAATTAAAGATTCACGAAGAGATTATACAGTGGGAAGGATTTAATGCAGACGAATATGTCTTATATTCTTTTTCCAATCCAATTGTTCAAAAGAAACCTATAATATATCTGCCGAATATACATACACACTGCACGCTTTTAACTCTGTGAGTAATCCGTAGATATCTTCAGAAGGTGTGTTATTATATTTAAAGGCCTTGATCCCAACTTGCTTTCTTATAAAGGTCGCAGCTTACATTTATCAGCCTATCTTACTTACTTACTTAATTGGCGCTTAACCGTCTAAACGGTTATGGCCGTCCAACAAGGCGCGCCAGTCGCTCCTTCGCTCCGCCAACCGGCGCCAATTGGTCACACCAAGGGAGTTTAAATCGTTTTCCACCTGGTCCTTCCAACGGAGTGGGGGCCGCCCTCTACCTCTGCTTCCATAGGCGGGTTCCGATAGAAACACTTTCTTGGCCGGAGCATCATCTTTCATTCGCATAACATGGCCTAGCCAGCGCAGCCGCTGCGTTTTAATTCGCTGGACTATGTTGATGTCTGCGTATAGCTCGTACAGCTCATCATTAAATCTTCTTCGGTACTCGCCATCGCCAACGCGTAGAGGTCCATAAATCTTTCGAAGTACTTTTCTCTCGAACACTCCCAAAGCCGCTTCATCTGCTGTTGTCATGGTCCATGCTTCTGCCCCATATAGGAGGACGGGTACGATAAGTGACTTGTAGAGTATGATTTTCGTTCGCCGAGAGAGGACTTTACTTTTCAATTGCCTACCTAGTCCAAAGTAGCATTTATTGGCAAGATTGATTCTTCGCTGGATTTCAGTGCTGATGTTGTTGCTAATGTTGATGCTGGTTCCCAAATAAACGAAGTCTTTTACTATTTCGAAATTATGGCTGCCAACAGTAGCGTGGTTGCCAAGGCGCATATGCGCTGACTCTTTGCTCGATGACAGCAGGTACTTCGTTTTGTCCTCATTCACCATCAAACCCATCTTTACCGCTTCTTTTTCCAGCTTGGAGTAAGCAGAACTAACAGCGCGGGTGTTTAGGCCGATGATATCAATGTCATCAGCATATGCCAGTAATTGCACGCTTTTATAGTATATTGTTCCAGTGCGGTTAAGTTCTGCAGCTAGTATAATTTTCTCCAGCATCAAATTAAAGAAATCGCACGATAGGGGGTCACCCTGTCTGAAACCTCGTTTAGTTTCGAACGGCTCGGAGAGGTCCTTCCCAATTCTGACTGAGCTGATGGTGTTGCTCAACGTCATTTTGCACAGCCGTATAAGTTTTGCGGGGAAACCAAATTCAGACATAGCGGCATATAGGCAGCTTCTTTTCGTGCTGTCGAAGGCGGCTTTAAAGTCGACGAAGACGTGATGTGTGTCGATTCTCTTTTCACGGGTTTTTTCCAAGACTTGGCGCATTGTGAAAATCTGGTCGATGGTAGATTTACCAGGTCTGAAGCCGCACTGATAAGGTCCAATCAGCCGGTTCACGGTGGGCTTCAATCTTTCGCACAATACACTTGAAAGGACCTTATATGCGATATTAAGAAGGCTGATTCCACGATAGTTGGTGCATTTTGCAGTATCCCCCTTCTTGTGGACTGGGCAAAGAACACTTAGATTCCAACCGTCGGGCATGCTTTCGTCCGCCCATATTTTGCTAAGAAGCTGCTGCATGCGCCTTACCAACTCCTCGCCGCCGAACTTGAATAGCTCCGCAGGCAATCCATCAGCGCCCACGGCCTTGTTGTTTTTCAATCTGGTTATTGCTATTTTAACTTCGTCATAATCGGGCGGGGGGACATATATTCCATCATCATCGATTGCGGGATCGGGTTCTTCATCTCTGCGCGGTGAATTGCTGCCTCCATTTAGGAGAGCAGAGAAGTGTTCCCTCCATAATCTAAGCACTCTCTGGACATCAGTTACGAGGTCGCCGTTTTCATTCCTACAGGAGTTTTCCCCGGTCTTAAAACCTTCCGTCTGTCGCCGTATTTTTTGGTAGAATTTTCGGGCGTTATTCCTGGTGGCTAGCAGCTCTAGCTCCTCGCACTCACGCCTTTCTGCTTCTGCTTTTTTTTTCCTGAAAAGGCGTCTCGCTTCCCTTTTCAACTCACGATAGCGTTCACACACTCCTCTTGTCGCGCTCGCTTTTAACGTAGCCCTGTAGGCAGCGTCTTTTCTTTCGGTTGCAACGCGGCATTCTTCATCATACCAGCTGTTTTTTCGTGGCCGCCGGTAACCAATTTTTTCCTCGGCGGCAGTATGAAGTGCTTTGGAGATATGCTCCCACTGCTCCTGTATTCCTTCAGGATGAGTTGTGCCCTCAGAGAGCAGGTGTGAGAGTCGAGTTGCGAAATCATTGGCAGTCTGTTGTGATTGAAGCTTTTCGACGTCTAGCTTTCCTTGTGTTTTTTGTTCCTTGTTTTTAGCCGCGTTGAGGCGGGTGCATATTTTGGCTGCAACGAGATAATGGTCCGAATCGATGTTAGGTCCTCGGATCGTTCGCACATCTAAAACACTGGAGGCATGCCGTCCGTATATCACAACGTGATCGATCTGATTGCGAGTATTTCGATCAGGAGACAGCCATGTAGCTTGATGTATCTTTTTATGCATGAACCTCGTGCTTGATATGACCATGTTTCGAGCACCGGCAAAGTCAATCAGCCTCAGTCCGTTAGGAGAAGTTTCATTGTGTAGGCTGAACTTTCCGACTGTAGGGCCAAAAACACCTTCTTTGCCCACCCTGGCGTTAAAGTCGCCAAGCACGACTTTTATATCATGACGGGGGCAGCGCTCGTATGTGCGTTCTAATTGTTCATAAAAAGTGTCTTTCACCTCATCGTCTTTCTCCTCTGTCGGCGCATGGGCGCAGATGAATGATATATTAAAAAATTTTGCTTTTATTCGAATAGCGGCGAGACGCTCGTCCACAGGCGTGAACGCCAGCACTTGGCGACAAAGTCTCTCCCCCACCACGAATCCGACGCCGAAACTGCGCTTATTCGCATGGCCACTCCAATATATGTCACAATTTTTGATCTTCTTTCTTCCTTGCTTCGTCCAACGCATTTCTTGGATGGCGGTGATGTCAGATTTTGCTTTGACGAGGACATCAACCAGCCGGGCATCTGCACCAATCCCATTCAGGGAGCGGACGTTCCAGGTGCATGCCCTCAATTCATTGTCCTTCAAACGTTTGCCATGGTCGTCATCAATAGAGAGTGTATTTATCCGAGGCTTGTTGTTATATTTCATTGGAGTATGGTTTTACGTGGCGGGTCCCAAGCCCAGCGCACAACCCGCTCAACGGGGGTGAAAATATTACTTGGTACGTTTATATAGCGAGCCGCTTGCTCCAAGACAGACGCCCGCTTGCAGCCGCACCTAGAGGTGTACAGACGCTGCCGATGAAATCTCCCCCGGCTAGCCCTTAAACCGATTATGTCAGAGTGGCCTAGCCAGGTTGTCGCCTTCTCACATTAGCTCACCGCTAAACGGGTGTTTAGCGGCTACCCAGAGGATACTTGGCCGCAAGCGACCGGCAGTAGTGAGCTGCTTGAACCGCATGCAAAAGAATCGCTCTGGCCATTCCCAGGTGAATGGCGGTCAGAAGCTTTCCCCACTTTCGTGGACTTCTACACACGGCCCCACCCTCCACCACTCTTATCAGCCTATCGCTAACTTGTTTAATCTATCTTTAAAATATTGTGGTGAGTGTTAGCATAATTTTTTTTTTTTTTTATTGGACGTTGTGGTAGCGAACTACCCTCAAGTTGCCCAACGAATCCAGGCTAGTCCTGTTCATGTGTCCGCACCCCGTGGGACCGCCGTTAGGCATAACGTCACGGGGAGAAAGGCAATTTAGTCGCTATAAATTCGTATGCGCATTTTTCTGCGCTACCTTTCAGCATGCATCAATTTCGTCATAACTATAAAGGCCATCTTGTTCACAGCAGTCCAAAAATCTATTTGTCCGCATATTCGCGGAACTAAACTTCTAATGGAAGGCTTCTCTCCAAAGACCCTGCGTAAAGAGAGTCTCTCGCCATGAAAACGAGGGCAGTGAAACATTACCTTTTCTGCGCTTTCCATGTTCGTCAGCCATTCCTTTATTCTAATGTTGCCATCACTATGCTGTTAGTAAATAATCACAATAACAAAAACAGCAAGCAGCCACACTTATGTACATGTAACATCAAAGCAAGCATCCACACTTATGTACAAGGCAACGAAGAATATTCCATACACATAACCAGCAGTTTGAAGCAGAGAGATTATGTAGCCGGCAACTAAGAGCAGAAGTTGTTACTCACACATACACACGCATATGGCTAGAAGCAAAGCATACTCTACGGATATACATGTATATAGCTAATCACCAAGCATGAGATACAACTGTTCTATAACGTGAAACGTCTAGACCTAAGGAGAAATGGGCGAAGGAGGTAATTGAGAGTAAAAGCCGCGCAAGTTGAGGAATCAGTATTGAGTTGGATTAAAACACGTTTTTGTGAAGTACGTGATAATTTTGAAGTAGAGTTGTAAATAAACACCATTTTGCCATACTGAATATTGGAGTTATTTATTCGACAGTTCAGCGATTCGAACATTAACAGCAGGTGCAAAATATTCGGAATCCTCCAAAATTTGTTGGTGTCAGAAGAGGAATTGTTGAATAAATTCCAGAGGACAATGACAACGTGGCCAAGTTTAGTGATTTGAACATCCAGCAACTAAAAAAGGAATTGGAGAGCCGTGGATTGAATACAAGTGGCAATAAGTTCGAACATCAAGCACGACTGCGAGACGTTATGGAGTCGGAAGGAATTAATGTGGAGGAGTATGTCTTTCATTCTGATGGGGAAGAAGCAACAACAAAAATGGAGGAGAAAAACAAACCACCGCAGATTGTGACGAACATAGACTTAAACATGATAATGGCTGCAATAACTGTACAAACGTTGACAAAGACATCCAAGATGGAAGCACAGGAGGCACGCATTTCAGAACTGTCGTCGCAAATGTCATCTCAACCGGAAGAACAGAAGACATATATGGCATCACAAATGGAAGAACAGAAGACATATATGACATCTCAGTTGGCTGAGAAATTGAAAGCACAAGAGGACCGCATATCCTAGCAGCTGGAGGCACAGGAGATAAGGGTAACATCGAAGCTGGAGGCACAGTGTACAACAATTTTGCAACTCTAAGACAAAGTCGACGTCGAGATTGAAACATTGAGAGGTCATATACAGGAGTTGCAACTAAAGCTATTCCAGCGAGAAATCAGAAGGTAAAAGCTCCATCTTTTGGCGGCTCTGTTCCCTTGCAGGTATTTATGCTTCAATTTGAGAAGATGTCAACAGTGAACCACAGGAATGCTGAAGATAAAGTTGCTGCACTGTTCGTGCCATTGAGAGGGCCTGCAGCTGAAATCTTACAGACTATTCCAGAGTATGAAAGGAACAGTTATGAAGCATTGACGCCCGCTGTCGAGAGACGTTACGAAAGCGAGCATAGTAATCAGATATGCTAAATTAAGTTCCAAAACCGCTACCAAAAAGCAAACGAGACTTTGCAGGTGTCTGCGTCGGATGTCGAAAGGCTGGCCCATCTAGCAAATGCGGACGCACCGTGGAATACACCGAGAGGGTAAAATCCAGAGCTTTATAAATGGCAAACGGGACATGGAAACGTAGCAAGCTACAATACCCAACCGCAAAGCCAACATTTTCTGAAACGATATCCCATGCACTGACTCAGAAAACAGCGTCACTTTTGAGTAAGCCCGCATACAAATCTCATCGCGTTGAAGTGGAAAGACCAGACTGGATAGACACAATTTTGGAAGCAGTAAAAGGAACGCAGCAGAAAACCTATGGTGCCGTCAAATGCTCTAAATGTGGAAAGCCAGGGTACATTGCACGTTATTGCAGTACCAACTCTAATGGTTCCAACAATTTGGGTGGCCGTAAACGCAGATCTAAAGGAAATTTGCAAATATCCAAACCCACTCAATCGTTAAACTAAAGCTAGTCAGCCGCAAGGGCCGACAGCTGGCTTCCGCAATTGAATACCCCATAATCTCTCGTAAATTGGAAGAAGGTCAAGCTACCTTACTGTTGAGGACATGTGGATGGACAAGAAAATTCACTGAATGTAGATACGGGTGCATCTCATCTCATCATTTGATCGGATTTAGTCAACAACATATTAAAATAAGACCTTTGCATGGAGCAAGATTGCGTACAGCCGCTGGAGAAGACACCCAGATTCTAGGAGAATTAGCATGTGAAGTCGCAATTGGAATGTCACGATACTACACAATTTTATAGTGGCAGAGATTGTTGATGAAATCATAATTGGAGTGGACTTCTTAATCGACCAGGGCATCAAGATCCACATGCAAACAAGACGATGCGATATAAGAACATGGATGAATAAGACTACAGCAGTAAACTAGTGCAGGTGGAGGAGAATCAGCAAATACCAACAAAATCGGAGGGAAATATTGATGGAGATTGTGGGACAAACAAATTGATGGTTGTAGAGGCAGCAAATAAATTAACGCCAAATATATTTCTAGAAAGAACTCTGGTTATGACAAAACAAGACGGTTGTCTCAATGAGTTCAAATCACCACTCAAACTTGTGCTCCTAAAGTACGCAAACATATTTGACCAGGATGGTTCAAAACCAGTTCGCACCAACATTGTGAAACATCAAATTGACGCTGGAGATGCGAGGCTGATCCGTCAAGCTCCTCGTAGTGTTCTACTGGCGAAGGGGAAATTTTTAAGTCAACTCATACAAGAAATGAGCGGCAGCGGCGTCATCGAACCACCAGCTAGCCCATGGAGGTTACAGGTAGTACTTGTAAAAAAAAGGATGGAAAAATGAGGTTTTGCGTGGACTACCACAAGTTGAACGACGTCACGAAAAAGGATAGCTACCCATTGCCAAGAATTAACGACACTCTGGAGACTCTCTCTGGTACAAAATGGTTTTCCACACTGGACTTAAAAAGTGGCTACCGGCAAATGGATATGAAGGGGGAAGACAAAGAGAAAACAGCGTTCAGTGTCGGATATGGTCTTTGGCAGTTTATAGTAATGCCCTTTGAACTATGCAACGCACAGCTACTTTTGAAAGACATATGGATCACGTACTCAAAGGACTACACTGGAAAACAAGCTTGATGTACCTAGATGACATCATCGTATTGGGAAAGAATTTTGAAGAACAGCTTAAGAACTTGGAGGAAGTTTTCCAAAGAATAGCTGGTGCTGGTCTGAAACTTAGTCCAAAAAGTGTTCACTGTTTAAAAAGGAAGTAAGTTATTTGGATCACAAGCTAACGACCGAGGGCATCAGACACGAACTATAATAAAACACGTGCCTTCTCAATCGTTCTATTTTATTTTAACAAAAGTAATTTGTACCAAAGTTAAGGTACATTACATGGTGCCGAAACCCGAATTAAAGCGAAAAAATGCCAGAATCAGCAACTAATAGCTAAAAACCGGAACACAATATTAGACCACCAAAAAGTTTTGTCATCAACAATTACCAAAATGTGGCAAACGAGTGGAAATTGTGGCTTCAACAATTCGAGTGGTACGCGATCGCGACAGAACAGGATACTAAGAAACCAGAAGTGCAAGTCGCAGTATTCATGTTGTCGGTAGGAAATGACGCAGCAGTAATTTACAATACTTTTAATTTAACAGAAAGTGAAAAAAAGCGTCAGCACAATTAAAAGGCGATTTACAGAATATTTTACACCCCAAATCAACGAAACGTACGAAAGATATGTATTCAACACCATCGTACAAAAGGAGTGTCAAACATTTGATGAATTCGTTACAGATCTAAGAAGCAAAATTAAAAATTGTGGCTACGGGACGTTACTCTGCAGAGCAAGTTAAGATGCAGGTAACAACAATGAAGCAAGCGGCCACAGTTGACGCCGTTACCTGGAACAAAAAGCAAAATAAAAGAGACATCAAACAAACTAACAAAAAAGATGAACCCTTTCACTGCAATAGGTGTGATACCACGCACGGTCGCCGTAACTGTCCGGCCTTCAAAAAGGTTTGCCAAAAATGCAAAAGAAAAGGCCACCTTACCAAATGTGGCAAAAGCAAAACGGTTAACGAACTGGTCCAAGACCGAGAAAGTAACGATTACAGTTTTTTAGTGTCTACGGTTGGTGCGGATTTAGACAATGTGGACGTCGAAGACTGGTATGAAAAAGCTACGCTGGCTAAAAAAGTAATGGTAAAGTTTAAGCTTGACACAGGTAGCCAGTGCAACGTTTTATACTACGAAATAATAAAGAAAATAGACGTCCACATCAGTCCATCGCCAACAAAGCAATTAACATCGTTTTCAAACCATAAAATCCCCGTACTGGGTGAAGTGATCATAGACACGCTTATTAAAAAACAAGAGGCACCCATAAAATACTTAGTTGTCAAAGCGGATGTTACAGCAGTGCTTGGTAAGTCAACATGTGAGAAATTGAAATTAGTGAAGCGTATTGAAACTTTAACTGTTGATGAAAATTTGTTTGAAGGAATTGGTTGCCTTAAGCAATACAAATACGACATAGACTTAATAGAAAATCCGAAACTAAGCATATGCCCTGCGCGAAAAATCCCGCATACTATTAGACAGCAGGTTAAAGATGAGCTTGATAGTATGGTAGCGCAAAAAAAATTAAACCCATAACCAAGCCGACACCGGCTGTGTCACCCATGGTCGTAGTAGTAAAAAATAATAAAATTAGACTCTGTTTAGATCCATCGGAGATAAATAAAAATCTCAAAAGACGTCATTATCCACTTAATACGTTAGAAGAAATTACAGCCCGCATCCACGGCTCTAAGTGGTTCACGTTACTCGATTGCAAAAAATGCTTTTGGCAACTGCAAGTAACACCCCGTACTTCAGAATATCTGACATTCAGTACCCCATTCAGAAGATACTCTTGCTTAAGAATGCCATTTGGCTTAGCATCGGCCCCGGAAGTTTTCCAACAAGTGATGAGTTCGTTGATAGCGGACGTAAAGAACGCGGAGGTGTCTATGGATGATGTTCTCTTGCATGCCACCAGCAAACTAGAACTAGAGGGTATCACTCAAGAGTTACTTGACAAGTTCAGAAAAGCAGGCCTTAAGCTTAATAAAGAAAAATGTGTTTTTAATACACAAGAATTAAAGTTTCTGGGACATATAGTCTCCGCTGAAGGGGTAAAACCTGATCCCGAAAAAATAGAAATTATAACGAAAATTAAGCAACCGGAAAACGTGAAAGAGTTGCAAAGATTCTTGGGTATGGTAATATACGTGTCGAAATTTATAAAAAATTTGGCAGATATCACCCAACCACTAAGACAATTATTGCAAAAAGATGTTGAGTGGGTGTGGGATACGCAACACAATGAAGCATTCAATAAATTAAAAAATCTGTTGAAGAATCCACCAGTACTAGGGTATTATGACACGAAAGCGCCAATTTTGCTGTCAGTAGATGCCAGTAGTTAGGCATGTGGCGGAGTACTAATACAAAAACAGAAGCCGATCGCTTATTGTGCGAAATCGTTCACGAAAACTGAATAGGGCTATAGCCAATTAGAAAAAGAAGCAAACGCCATTCTAGTTGCATGTAAAAAATTTCACATGTACATTTTGGGTTGCAAAGATTTAACGATTGAATCTGACCATAAGCCTCTTGAGACAATATTTAAAAAGCCAATTACAGATGCACCACCGAGATTGCAAAGAATCATGTATAACATCCTGCCTTATAATTCAAAAGTCACGTATAAAAAAGGTACGGAATTGTATGTAGCAGATTTACTGAGTAGAGACTGCGAAAACTTAGATAGTGAAGATTTAAGTACAGAAAATTTACAAATATGTGCTATTGTACCATTCACGAAAACGCGAAAAGACGAACTTAAAGCACAGACCTCAAAAAGTAAAGAACTTAATGATTTAAAGTCAACCATATTAAAAGGATGGCCAGAGATCATCAATAAAGTGCCGGTAAATCTCAAAAAATATTGGTACTACAGAGAGGCTCTCAGCGTTTACGAGGACATAATTTTTAATGATCACAGAGTATTGGTTCCAAACTCAATGGTGCCATTAGTAATGAAACATTGCCATCTTAGTCATAAAGGACTACAAGGGACGCTAAAACTGGCCCGTGACAATGTATTCTGACCAACAATGACCAAAGTATTAACTGAGTACATAAAAACTTGCAGTGCATGCAACAAAATACAAAAAGATAATCAGATGGAACAAATAAATTTACAAGCAGCACCGAAACGGCCATGGAGTATTGTCGCTTCGGACATATTCCACTTAAGAGGAAAGGATTACATCCTCATTGCAGATAGCTACTCAGGATACTTTGACTTTAAACAACTAAATAATATCACCAGCTTCAACGTCATAAAAGAACTTAAGACATGGTTTGCTACCTTCGGCATCCCGGAAGTACTATTATCAGATGGTGGTAAACAATTTGATTGCAGCGCTTTCAGGGCTTTTCAGAAAGAATGGAACTTTGAACATAGAATTTCGAGCCCTCATTTTCCACGTTCAAATGGTCTAGCCCAACTCTATGTACAAGAGGCAAAAAACCTGATGAAAAAGTGCCTCGAAGAGAATACGGACATACAGCTGGTGCTGCTACATCATCGGAATACTCCACGCATGGACCTAGGGTCTCCAGTTCAACAGTTAATGAACAGAAGAACCAGAACGCTATTACCTACCAATGAAAAGCTACTCAATCCAAAAATAATAAAAAACGTAAGCAAAAAACTAACAAAACTCAAGGAAGGTGAGAAAGAAACAGCAGATAGAAATAAAAAACAGAGTAGAGAATACACAACGCAAGAGAAAGTACTGCTTAGACAAAGCCATAATAACTGGGTTCCAGCTTATATAGTGAGACCAGAAGGACACCGCTCGTACAGAGTACAAACCGAGGATGGCGCCATATACAGAAGAAACACATGGCATCTTAAGCCAGTTACTTCATTCTTCGACGTTGATCCTAACTCGTCCACAGATCGTCGTACTGTTGAAC
Organism: Eurosta solidaginis; assembly: GCF_040869045.1. Taxonomy (NCBI): domain Eukaryota; kingdom Metazoa; phylum Arthropoda; class Insecta; order Diptera; family Tephritidae; genus Eurosta; species Eurosta solidaginis. Next base: position 165,393,226 of record NC_090320.1, on the reverse strand, counting down.
CAAAAAACCAAAGTTCTTCGAGTCCAACACAGCCACCTACAGAAACCACAACACAACAGTATTCGCCAGATGACGTGCCTCGTGAAGCTGAACCTTCCAAGCCCGCTACACCACAGGATGCAGCTAGCCTCAATCATCCACCACGCACTCGCTCTGGACGTGTAATTAAAACACCCGCAAGGTACCGCTGAAAAGGAGGGATGTCAGGAACAAACCTATCATCGGTTCAGGAACACACATACAATGGATTCACAATACACATTCCTATATATACATATTTCTACACAACCACTTTATTATTGTACACACTTGAATATACATATTATTAAAGATTGTTCTAGACACGAACTATAATAAAACGCGTGCCTTCTCAATCGTTCTATTTTATTTTAACAAAAGTAATTTGTACCAAAGTTAAGGTACATTACAGTACCCATGGGAATGCCGATGCAATGTCACGAATACCATGTAACACTATTCGAAAGATGAGGCAAAGGAAGACATCATAGATGCCTGGCTTATGACTATAACGTGTTCGGATAAATGGGACATTGACCAACTAAGGAAGTGTCTGCTAGAAGATACAGATCTATCACATGTTATGCAAGGCTCGAACTAAACGAAATGCCAAATAGAGAGGAGATGTCAACAGAGAGCACTTTTGCGAACTCATATTTGGCCCAGTTGAACAGTTTACAATTGATATCCGGTTGCCTGCATCGAATATTGGAGAGTGAGGATCGTTAATGCAAGAAGAAACTGATAGATGTTTCCAGGAAAATGATTCCTGATGTTCTCAGCGAGTTACACAAAGGTCCAAGTGGAGGTTATCTTGGAATCACGAAGACGTTCGAGAAAATTAAGCAGAGATTCTGTTGGGTTGGTTGCCGTAAGTCGGCCACTGAGTGGATTGCTAACTGCGAGGTTTGCAGCAGAGCGAAACGGCTCAAAACCCAAAGTCATGGCCAGATGGAGCAATATAACTCAGGTGCAACATTTGAAAGGATAGCTATGGATGTCGCAGGTCCATTTCCTACTAGTAACCGCGGTAACAAGTATGTAGTGGTGGTTATGAATTATTTCAGCAAATGGCCAGAGGTATACCTAATCCCTTGAATTGTATGAAACTTCGTACTTGTGTGAAACTGTTTACTACTTGTATGAAACTATTTAGTACTTGTATGAAGCTTCGTATTCTTCATAGATTTTTCGTCATGTGAGGTAGGCGAGACAGAAAACAATTTTAGGTAACGTATTGTAACGAATTTACTGAAATTCCGCTTATTCCAAATCTTCTGCTAATGTTCGAATCGCTAAACTCTTGAGTAAATAACTCCAATATTAAATATTGCAAAAATGGCCTCTATTGCTCGCCAGATAGCGTCTTAAATCAAACTGATTTTCGTGCCTCTACTGTTGCTGCCTTTTATACTCTGTAATTTCTCGTTTGCATACTTCTAGGCCCTTCCATTTCTAGAATTTACTAGTTGGTTATCAGCTATAAAATTACTACGTTTATATGATTTTAATAATCGGGGATTGCCCATATTGCTTTTTTAAATGTATGAAAACATTTATTTGAAGCAATTTTTTAATTTTATAATTTATTTAATAATTTGGGAAAATTTTGACATCAGGACGGACAAGACGACAGCTGTTTCGATTATACCTTGTAAATCTCTTCAAAGCCTTTTCTCCCAAAGTTTTTCCCAATTGCCTTCTTTTTGCAAAAGATTAAAATATTTTTGTGTAAAAGATTAAAATATGCAAAAAGAAGGCAATTGGGAAAAACTTCACAACAGGCATGACGTAGCTGAATGCGTTTATAACCATTTCAACTATCGTAGGAGTGCGAGTTCGACTCCCACTCCCGGGAAAAAGGCTTTGAAGAGATTTACAAGGTATAATCGAAACAGCTGTCGCCTTGTCCGTCCTGATACTACGTTTATAGTTTTTCATATGCGCGTGTATATGTGAGCACAATTATAATTGCCTACTTTTGGAAGCATCTCAGATAAGATATTTGCATGTGTTTGTGCGTCTCTTTACCTCTGCGTGTACGTACATATGTGTAGACATAATGATTGATTTATTGATGTGCATACAATTCACTGCTTAGCATCGGCTTAGAGATGATAGTATCCCTTAGTGTTGCTAATACTCGTCACAGTATGAAAACTTTCGGTCACCCATACAAAATAAGATTTAACTAGGCAAAATTAAGCGAAACGTATGAAAACTTTCGGTCAGTCATACAAAATTAGTTTTAACTAAGCAAAATTAAGCGAAACGTATGAAAACTGTCGGTCAGCCATACAAAATTAGTTTTAACTAAGCAAAATTAAGCGAAAGTAAGCAAATTTAAGCTATTAACTCAAATATTATAAATATGGGGCAATTGCATTGTATGGCTTCTCTAACCATTTAAAGTTTATAAATTTTATTTATAAACTACAATGGATATAAGTGATGCTAATGTTATTTGTAACATAGCAAATACGGGAGGATTCAAATATCACCCGTATGACGCGCTAGTTATATATAAAAATATTAGGGGAGTTCAGGATTTTGTGGAAATGGTCTAACATCATTGTATTTACAAACTGGTGTAGTATTTTTACACAAAATGTCAAAAAATTATAGGGCTATGCATTTGTTACGTCATGATAAATACGCAACATCAAAAATCTTAGTTTATGTTTTCAATTTTGAATAGCAAATTAACAACTGTGTTAAAATGAAAAAAAGTTGTTCACGATCCGTAGCTTTCATTTGTTATAGCAACGTTTCCAACACCAAATACACAAAATTCTGAACTGCCTTATTATTTAATACAATGCAATGGCTAGAAAAAATTGTGTACGACTTTAGTAACGGGCAAGGTGTTGTAAGTGGTAGAGCAGCTACCATACTGCGATTCACTGAAGCATAAATGAAATAAAGTAAAATAATAAATTTAATTTTATTATAATTGCATCATCTTTTTACAAAGCAGAAAATTTTGACTGACCTAATATTTAATCTTCTCCTAAAAGATGATGCGAACGCAATGAATTGGAATTGATTTTCCAATTTTCTTGTTGTCTTGTATCATCTTTAAAAATAATGAAGAGATGAAATAAAGCGAAATAATAAACTTAATTTTATTATATTTGCATCATCACTTTATAAAGAGTATAAGAGATGAAATAAAGCAAAATAATAAACTTAATTTTATTATATTTACATCATCACTTTATAAAGAGCATAAGAGATGAAATAAAGCAAAATAATACCCTTCATTTTATTATATTTGCATCATCTTTTTATCAAGCTTAAGAGAGAAATGAAATAAAGTAAAATAATTATCTTGATTTTGAGTGGCAAGATTCGATAGAGCAATTAATTCAGAAATTTTTCGGGACGAAAATTTGGTTGTATAACAACTCACAACGAGAAAAAGGTTTGTCTCCGAAATTTTAGTGTAACTTGGAAGGCCCATACAAAGTTGCAAACGCATCAACGATATAGTTTACCGCATACAAACCATTGGCAAAGCACGAAACAAAATGAAAGCGGTTAATTTGGAAAGGCTGGTAGCGTTTAGATCGGAAAAACTGATAGCAACAACAAAAACAGCAAGCAGCCACACTTATGTACATGTGCACATCAAAGCAAGCTTATGTACAAAGTAACGAAGAATATTCCATACACATAAACAGCATGTTGAAGCAGAGTGATTATGTAGCCGGCAGCTAAGAGTAGAAGTTCTTACTCACATATACACACGCATACGGCTAGAAGCAAAGCATACTCTACAGATATACATGTATATAGCTAAATAACCAAGCATGAGATACAACTGTTCTAGAAGGCATGTACGTGAAACGTCTAGGCCTAAGGAGAAATGGGCGAAGGAGGTAACCGAGAGTATAAAAGCAGCGCAAGTAGGTGAATCAATAACGAGTTGGATTTAAAGACGCTTTTGTGAAGTACGTGATAATTGTGAATGAGAGTTGTAAATAAAGACCATTTTGTAATACTGAATATTGGAGTTATTTATTCGACAGTCCAGCAATGCGAACGTTAACAGCAGGTGCAAAATAATCGGAATCACCCAAAATTCCTTACAGCATGGTATTTTTCCAACTATGTGGAAAGAACACTTCATTATTCCTCTTCATAAAAATCCACCATCACCAATTTACTGGAGCTTACAATTGACGTTTTTAAAGTTTTTAGGCAAAATCTTCACACTGATGTAATTTACACAGATTTAGTAAAGTATTTGGCAAAGTATGCCATTCTCTACTTGGGTCAGCTTGGACTTCAACACGGTTTTACCCGTTAGATATCTCCCTATCCAAAGTGTGCATCAGCACAATTCAATTGTATAGTTCTAGACTTTACGATGCAACTTAGTGTGCATGCACGAATGCCGTCACAATTCAGGCACACCATGAAGGAGTTTTGTGTTTCACTACGCAGTCAGTCAGGGCAAACATTTTTGTTTAAATGGCGAAGCCCTATTTGTTTACCGATTTGTTTGAAATTTGGTACATAGGTAGCTTTTTACTTAGGCTAATATTTGAAGAAAATTTATTTATTGGGCGATTTGCTTCAAATTTGGTAGATGGGTAGCTTTTCGTCTAAGTTAATGTTAAGAAACCTTTTTTCGGAAAATGGGCGAGGGATCTATTCCATAAAAATTTATTTATCGAGCGATCTGTTGAGAGTTTGTTACATGGGTAGCTGTTTGCTTTAGTTAATATTAAGAATCTTTTTTGCGGCAGGTGGACCAGGGACGGACCTATATTTAAAAAGTGTAATTATAATGCGATTTGCTTGATATTTGGTACATGGGTAGCTTTTCGTTTATTCGGGGTTGCTCTCTGCTTGTTTGTTTGAATGTACATGTGCTTTTCTGATACGAGTAAACATTTTGCTTATTTCATAGAGCATCATTTAAAATCTCATATTCAGATATGTTTTTATATTACAGAATTCTTTAAATATTAGGATTCTTTTAACAGTTATCATTAATTCTTAATTCAAAATACTTATCCAATTTCCTCACCTTTATCTCAAATACGAGTGGAAAGAAATATAAATCAGCAACTTTATAGTTATCAATTCCACTATTGATAAAAGTTTGACTTCTATGAAATGCATTTTGCGTGTTTTTTTTTTTTTTTTTTGAAATGAGTTATATACTGCAGTAGTTTTCGACAACGTCGATCTTTTTGTTGATACTTCATCCGGTAAAAATACCTTGCACGATACTGTTGGTATTATTTACAAAAATGCACCACAGGTAGAACATTTGCGAGAGGATAAGCACAGACCTCAAAAAGTAAAAAACTTAATGATTTAAAGTCAACCATATTAAAAGGATGGCCAGAGATCATCAATAAAGTGCCGGTAAATCTCAAAAAATATTGGTACTACAGAGAGGCTCTCAGCGTTTACGAGGACATAATTTTTAATGATCACAGAGTATTGGTTCCAAACTCAATGGTGCCATTAGTAATGAAACATTGCCATCTTAGTCATAAAGGACTACAAGGGACGCTAAAACTGGCCCGTGACAATGTATTCTGACCAACAATGACCAAAGTATTAACTGAGTACATAAAAACTTGCAGTGCATGCAACAAAATACAAAAAGATAATCAGATGGAACAAATAAATTTACAAGCAGCACCGAAACGGCCATGGAGTATTGTCGCTTCGGACATATTCCACTTAAGAGGAAAGGATTACATCCTCATTGCAGATAGCTACTCAGGATACTTTGACTTTAAACAACTAAATAATATCACCAGCTTCAACGTCATAAAAGAACTTAAGACATGGTTTGCTACCTTCGGCATCCCGGAAGTACTATTATCAGATGGTGGTAAACAATTTGATTGCAGCGCTTTCAGGGCTTTTCAGAAAGAATGGAACTTTGAACATAGAATTTCGAGCCCTCATTTCCCACGTTCAAATGGTCTAGCCCAACTCTATGTACAAGAGGCAAAAAACCTGATGAAAAAGTGCCTCGAAGAGAATACGGACATACAGCTGGTGCTGCTACATCATCGGAATACTCCACGCATGGACCTAGGGTCTCCAGTTCAACAGTTAATGAACAGAAGAACCAGAACGCTATTACCTACCAATGAAAAGCTACTCAATCCAAAAATAATAAAAAACGTAAGCAAAAAACTAACAAAACTCAAGGAAGGTGAGAAAGAAACAGCAGATAGAAATAAAAAACAGAGTAGAGAATACACAACGCAAGAGAAAGTACTGCTTAGACAAAGCCATAATAACTGGGTTCCAGCTTATATAGTGAGACCAGAAGGACACCGCTCGTACAGAGTACAAACCGAGGATGGCGCCATATACAGAAGAAACACATGGCATCTTAAGCCAGTCACTTCATTCTTCGACGTTGATCCTAACTCGTCCACAGATCGTCGTACTGTTGAACCAAAAAACCAAAGTTCTTCGAGTCCAACACAGCCACCTACAGAAACCACAACACAACAGTATTCGCCAGATGACGTGCCTCGTGAAGCTGAACCTTCCAAGCCCGCTACACCACAGGATGCAGCTAGCCTCAATCATCCACCACGCACTCGCTCTGGACGTGTAATTAAAACACCCGCAATGTACCGCTGAAAAGGAGGGATGTCAGGAACAAACCTATCATCGGTTCAGGAACACACATACAATGGATTCACAGTACACATTCCTATATATACATATTTCTACACAACCACTTTATTATTGTACACACTTGAATATACATATTATTAAAGATTGTTCTAGACACGAACTATAATAAAACGCGTGCCTTCTCAATCGTTCTATTTTATTTTAACAAAAGTAATTTGTACCAAAGTTAAGGTACATTACAGTACCCATGGGAATGCCGATGCAATGTCACGAATACCATGTAACACTATTCGAAAGATGAGGCAAAGGAAGACATCATAGATGCCTGGCTTATGACTATAACGTGTTCGGATAAATGGGACATTGACCAACTAAGGAAGTGTCTGCTAGAAGATACAGATCTATCACATGTTATGCAAGGCTCGAACTAAACGAAATGCCAAATAGAGAGGAGATGTCAACAGAGAGCACTTTTGCGAACTCATATTTGGCCCAGTTGAACAGTTTACAATTGATATCCGGTTGCCTGCATCGAATATTGGAGAGTGAGGATCGTCAATGCAAGAAGAAACTGATAGATGTTTCCAGGAAAATGATTCCTGATGTTCTCAGCGAGTTACACAAAGGTCCAAGTGGAGGTTATCTTGGAATCACGAAGACGTTAGAGAAAATTAAGCAGAGATTCTGTTGGGTTGGTTGCCGTAAGTCGGCCACTGAGTGGATTGCTAACTGCGAGGTTTGCAGCAGAGCAAAACGGCTCAAAACCCAAAGTCATGGCCAGATGGAGCAATATAACTAAGGTGCAACATTTGAAAGGATAGCTATGGATGTCGCAGGTCCATTTCCTACTAGTAACCGCGGTAACAAGTATGTAGTGGTGGTTATGAATTATTTCAGCAAATGGCCAGAGGTATACCTAATCCCTTGAATTGTATGAAACTTCGTACTTGTGTGAAACTGTTTACTACTTGTATGAAACTATTTAGTACTTGTATGAAGCTTCGTATTCTTCATAGATTTTTCGTCATGTGAGGTAGGCGAGACAGAAAACAATTTTAGGTAACGTATTGTAACGAATTTACTGAAATTCCGCTTATTCCAAATCTTCTGCTAATGTTCGAATCGCTAAACTCTTGAGTAAATAACTCCAATATTAAATATTGCAAAAATGGCCTCTATTGCTCGCCAGATAGCGTCTTAAATCAAACTGATTTTCGTGCCTCTACTGTTGCTGCCTTTTATACTCTGTAATTTCTCGTTTGCATACTTCTAGGCCCTTCCATTTCTAGAATTTACTAGTTGGTTATCAGCTATAAAATTACTACGTTTATATGATTTTAATAATCGGGGATTGCCCATATTGCTTTTTTAAATGTATGAAAACATTTATTTGAAGCAATTTTTTAATTTTATAATTTATTTAATAATTTGGGAAAATTTTGACATCAGGACGGACAAGGCGACAGCTGTTTCGATTATACCTTGTAAATCTCTTCAAAGCCTTTTCTCCCGGGAGTGGGAGTCGAACTCGCACTCCTACGATAGTTGAAATGGTTATAAACGCATTCAGCTACGTCATGCCTGTTGTGAAGTTTTTCCCAATTGCCTTCTTTTTGCAAAAGATCAAAATATTTTTGTGTAAAAGATTAAAATATGCAAAAAGAAGGCAATTGGGAAAAACTTCACAACATGCATGACGTAGCTGAATGCGTTTATAACCATTTCAACTATCGTGGAATCAGCTGATTCGAAATTCTTGCTTTGGTCAGAATGTAACTCTATTGGTACACCATACTTTGCAACCCAATTTCTTATAAACACTTCTGCTATTGTTTCCGCTTCTTGATTTGGGATTGGGTATTCCTATGTCCATTTGCTGAAATCATCTATAACCACCAGTACATATTTGTTTCCGCAGTTGCTAGTAGGAAATGGACCTGCGACATCCATAGCGATCCTTTCAAATGGCGCACCTGAGTTATATTGCTTCATCTGGCCATGACTTCAGGTTTTGGGCCCTTTCGCTTTGCTGCAAACCTCGCAGTTCGCAATCCACTCAGTGACCGACTGACGACATCCAACCCAATAGACTCTCTGTTTAATCTTCTCGAGCGTCTTCGTGATTCCAAGATGACCTCTGCTTAGACCATTATGCAGCTCACTGAGCACTTCAGGAATCCTCTTTCTGGGAACAACTATCAGTTTCTTCTTGCATCGACCATCCTCCCTCTCCCATACTCGATGCAAGCAACCGGATATCAATTCTAAACTGTTCAACTGTGCCCAATATGACATCGCAATGGACTCTCTGCTAACATCTCCTCTCTATTTGTTCTTTCGTTTCGTTCGAGCCCTTGCATAACATGTGACATATCATTATCTTCTAGCTGACACTTCCTTAGTTGTTCCTTGTCCATTCATCCGTATTTGAATAGTGCTTGCATTCCAGACTATATCGTCTTCGTGACATTGCATCGGCATTCCCATGGGTACTACCTTTCCGATGCTCAATGGAAAATTCATAGCTTTGTAGCCGCTCGATCCACCGTGCCAATTGTCCTTCCGGATTACGGAACTGCAGAACCCATTTCAACGCTGCCTGATCTGTCCTGACACGGAATAGCTGGCCGTAGAGGTATTTGGGAAAATGTTTAATGCACTCTACCAATGCCAACAGCTCTCTCCGTGTAACGAAGTAGTTACTCTCTGGTTTTCTCTCCTGTCCATCAACCAGTTGTGGCAAAACGCCTCCAATAGCATATCCGCACGCTTCTGTATCTAGAATAAACATTGATCCTGGAATCGGATATGCCAACATTGGGGCAGTACAGAAACGCTCCTTCAATGTTTGGAAAGCTACTTCTTGCTCCTTCTTCCATTCAAAAGCTTTATTTTTTCTTGTTAGCTCGTGGAGGCTATGGGCTACGCTGGCAAAATTTGGTGCAAATCGCCGGTAATATGTTCACAGCCCAAGGAAACTTTTTAATTCATGCGGATTCTGTGGTCTTGGCCAATCCTTCACTGCTTCTATCTTTTCATTCGCGGTGCAGATGCACTCCGTCGTTACTATATGACCCAAGTAACTAACTTGCTTCTTGAACAGAGAACACTTTTTGGTACTAAGGTTCAGACCAGTATTTTTTGGAAAACCTTCTCCAAGTTCTTCAAATGTTCTTGGAAGTTCTTTCCCAATACAATGATGTCGCCTAGGTACACTAAGCATGTTTTCCAATGTAGTCCTTTCAGTAACTGATCCATGAGTCTCTCAAAGGTAGTTGGTACATTACAAAGTCAAAAAGGCATTACTGTAAATTGCCAAAGACCATCTCCGACGCTGAAGGCTGTTTTCTCTTTGTCTTCCTCCTCCATCTCAACTTGCCAGTAGCCACTTTTCAAGTCCAGTGTGGAAAACCATTTCGTACCAGAGAGTGAGTCCAGAGTGTCGTCAATTCTTGGCAATGGGTAGCTATCCTTTTTCTTGACGTCGTTCAACTTGCGGTAGTCCACGCAAAACCTCATTTTCCCATCCTTGTTCTTCAGAAGTACCACCGGTGAGCTCCATGCACTGGCTAATGGTTCGATGACGCCGCTGTCGCTCATTTCTTGTACGATTTGACTCACAACTTTCCGCTTCGCTAGTGGAACCCTACGAGGAGCTTGAAGTATCGGCCTCGCGTCTCCACTGTCAATTTGATGTGTCATAACAATGGTGCGGCCTGGTTTGGAACCATTCTGGTCAAATATGTTCGCGTACTTTAGGAGCAGTTGTTGTCCCTTACTCTTATAGGCTTCTTGTAGTCCCGCCGACCATGCCGTGATGTCAATTGAAAGAATAGTATTACTAGATGGAACCTAATCCTGGAGCTGTTCGCAGTTAATAGCTAATTCAGCCTCTTGGCATCTTCCCAAAATAGCTCCTTTGGTCAGTTTGAGTGGTGACTTGAACTCACTGGGTACTCTTACCGAAATACGTCCGTCTTGTTTTGTCATAGCCAGGGTTTTTCCTACAAGTATGTTCGGTGCTGATTTGTTTGCTGCTTCGAAAACCCACAATTTGTTTGTCCCACAATCTCCATAATCCTTTGCCCAGATGACTGCTTCTGATTTTGGTGGTATTTGCTGACTCTCTTCCACCAGCACTCGTTTACTGCTGTAGCCTCTCTCGTAGGCGGAATTAAGTGGTGCGTACATTTCTTATATCGCATCGTCTTGCTTTGCATGTGGATCTTGATACCCTGGTCGATTAAGAAGTCCACTCCAATTATGATTTCATCAACAATCTCTGCCACTATAAAATTTTGTACTACCGTGTCGTTCCCAATTGCGACTTCGCATGCTACTTCTCCTAGAGCCGTGGCGTCTTCCCTAGTAGCTTTACGCAATCTTGCTCCATGCAATGGTTTTATCTTCTTTTTGACTAAATCCGCTCGAATGATGCAATGAAATCCACCCGTATCTACAGTCAGTAAACGTTCCTTTCCATCCACATGTCCTCCGACAGTAAAATTGTTCGACCTTCTTCCAATCTGCGAGATAGAGAATATAGGGCATTCAATTGCGGGAGCCAGCTGTCGCCTCTTTGCGGCTGACTCACTTTAGTTTAACGATTGAGTGGTCTTGGAGATTTGCACATCTCCATCTGCTCTGCGTTTACAACCACCCAAATTGTTGGAACTGTTAGAGTTGGTGTTGCAATGACGCGCAATGTACCCTGGCTTTCCACACTTGAAGCATTTGACTGCATCATTATCCTTCTGCTGCGTACCCTTCAATGCTTCCAAAATTGTTTCTACCCACTCTGGTCTTTCTACTTCCACACGATGAGCCTTGTATGCTGGTTTACTCAATAGGGAGACAGTTTCCTAAGTCAATGCATGTGACACCGTTTCTGCGAATGTGGGTTTTGGGTTTGCATATATCGCTTCAACATCTCATATTCCATTGATAAAGCACTGAATTTTTACCCTTTCGGTGTATTCCACGGGTGCGTCCGCATTTGCCAAATGAGCCAACCTTTCAACATCCGAAAGTATCATTAGCTTTTTGGTAACGGTTTTGCAATTATATTTGGTGTATTTGATTCCCGTGTTCTCTTCCGTATCGCCTTTCTAGAGCGCCCATCAATGTTTCGTAATTGTTCCGTTCTCCCTCTGGAATGATCTGTAAGATTTCCGCTGCAGGTCCTTTCAATGCGACGAACAGCGCAGCAACCTTATCTTCAGTATTCCAGTTGTTAACTGCTGGCGTCTTCTCAAATTGAAGCTTAAATACCTGGAAATGAACAGACCCTCAAAAGATGGAGTTTTTACCTTCGTATTGCTTGCTGAAACATCGGGGCAATTTAATTGCAACTGATGTATATTAGAACGATTTTCCTTCATCCCTTGTCAAATTTGGTTTTGAGACAAACCGGTTTCGGCGTTGTGCCATTATCAGTATCGATTTTCGTTCAGATTTGTTGTTGTCGTTTGTCCTGTATTTATAGTTCGTAGGTACATGAGCAGGTATTGTCAAAATTGATGCTTGTGTATATTTAGTTATGCGAATGTACTGTGTGTTCGTTCAGAACAGTAGGTGGTTTACTAATCGATTTGTGTGGCTGACTGGGGTAGGTAAAAATCCGTAATTTTAGTTGTTTGACCTTCTTTTTGGGTTTTTTGTTTTAGTGTGTTAATTGTTTTGTGTTTATTTGTTGTTGTGCGTTTGTCTGTTGTACCTGTGTGATTACTTTGTTTCTTGTAAACAAGTTTTAAAGGCTCAAATATTGTGTCAGAAATTGTGTTTATCTGTTCGTTTATTATTCTACCGTCGAATGTTTTCTGTTTGTAGATTTCCATGTTTTCGAGTACGTTGAGACGTCCGCCTTTTGCTTGTATGTGAAGAACCCTAACTGTTTTATTGAAGTTTACTGGGGAACATTCATTCTCGACCATGTGATTCGCGAAGTTATACTCGGGTATAATGTTTGGATTCCGTATTTTTTTGTTGTAATCTCTAATATGTTCTCTGAACCTCATTCTTATTTGCCGTCCTGTTTATCCAATATAACTATGCTGGCATCCGCAGGTAAGCTTGTATACGCCGTGGTTGCTAAACGGATCCTCTAAGTTAGTGTTAGTTCTTAGTTTTCGCCCTAGATTGTTCGATGTTTTGAATGCTGTGTTAATGTTGTATTTTTTAAAGAAGTTTGCCAATTTATATGTACCTTTTCCAGTATATGTCATGGTCGTCCAGCTATTATTTTCCCTTTCATTATTTCTTTTTGGTTCTCCATTTGTCCTTCTGAGCTTATATACTAGTGTTTTTTATATCCATTGTTTGCAGCGATATTATATGTGACCTTAAGTTCTCTCTTATATGCCTCTTTTGTAAGAGGTGTTCTTTCAAGTCTATGTACCAAGTGGCTTAATCAGGCGCGGTTCCAGCAGCACTTCTAGGGGGGGGGGGGGGGGGGAATTTTTTTTTTAAATATATATAGTGATAACGTATAATGGTAGACCAAGCAAGAAAAATTAGAAATTAGTAAAAAACCGTTTTGTGATAAGAAACTACTATGTAGATTAATATTTCATTAAAGTCAATATTTACTCTGTACATGATACAATTGTTGAAAAAAATTAAATTATAAAACAAGACGATGTGGTCCTATTTTCGCAAATCTGTCAATGAAATTCTCAGGTGTTACTACAATGTCGAAATGCGTATGTAGTAGAGCCAAACCGATCAATCTTTCTTGTAGCATAGTAGTTCTGGGCCATGTTTTCAAACGGCGAAGGGTGGAAAAACAGCGTTCAGAGCTCGCTTTTGTCACAGGAAATGTGCAGAATATGCGAAGAAAAACGTGAATTATTGGATATATATCGACATCGCATTGCTTTAACGTTTCCCATGCAGAGGTCGGCAACTTATTTGTTTTCAAATGTTGCTGGAGCTGCCAATGAATTTGCCACTGATTCAACTCGCCCTTAAGCCTTAAACGTTGAGCGACGTTGTCATAATTCAGAAGACCGTTGAATCTTGTAATCAAGCAGTTGATCAGATTTTCAATTTCATTTTCCTTAAGAGTACACACTTTCTCAGGAAGCAGCGAACATAACTGGAATCCATCCAAAACTTCTTTTGAAAAACGAGTTTTCAAATCTTCACTGATACTGTCCAACAGAGGAATATACACGGAGACCCTGTAGTAATCTTCACAAGTTGGCATGCTGTAATTGTTGCGTCCTGTTTGTCTGCTAGATGTTTTTGGTTTTCCCTCGTTGACATCTAGTTCTTCCGCCAATTTTTTTGCATCTGAATAAATAATCTTGAATGTTTGATCTGCTGTCTTTCTACGATTTTGAAACGACACGAGCAGCATATCAATCATCGTCGATGCTTTAGCCAAATCGATATCCTCCTTTTGGAGTATGACGCTGAGTGAATGAGTGAGCGACAATACATCACACAAACAAAAGAGCCCGACAATGAATTCAAATTTGCACACAGCTGCAATAAGAACCGTTGCTTTACCAGCTGTTTCTCTGTTCCTCCACTCACTTATTTTTGTCAAAGCATCCACCATCAGTGGCATTTTCGCAGCAAACTGAATCACTGCATCATGACGTTGCACCCATCGTGTTTAACATAATTGAACAATTTGTTCCCCAAGTAAATTATATAACGCTGTGGCACGCTTAGAATACGACTTTTTAAAGAACTTGTCGACCTCTCGTATGGTACTGCAAACTATCTCGATTACTCGTACTTTTACAGATTTGGATATGCTGCTGTTGAGTTTATGAGAGAAACAGGGACTTACTACAGCATTTTCTGCTTCTTTTCGGATTTCGTTGACGGCTCCGCAATCTGAGACCATGAGGGCACACGCATCGGTTCCTAATGATGCACACAATTTAATGTTAAGTCCCATTTTCTTCATTTCCTTCAAAACCATTTGCCCGAGACCGACTCCCGTTAAAGATAATTCTCTGTCAGTTTGGTTGTCTTCTTTAGCAGTCGTAGGCGACGAATTTTCATCTTCCACTTCAGAGTCATAAACATCTGCAGTAGTATTCTTGGATAGCTCATCAAAAGCATCCAAAAACGTGCAGAAGTCCTCTCTAATGCTGGGTCAGAAAAATCAACATATCGAAGTACTATACTAACCTGTAACCAACCAAAACCAAAAAAATTATATTAATAAGTATTAAGTATTTTTTAAAATTCAAAAAGAAAATTAAACTGGACATCGGAATGTCAAAAATTGAGCTGAAACAAATCATGCTACTATTCAAATTATCACGGAAAATGCAGTGTGAAATTGGTATGGATATTTCTTCCTAATAACTCTATATGAAACGAATTAATGACAAAGTAAATTTAAAAGGCGTTTTGAATAAACCGCAATGTATGCAAAACGATTATTCGTTTATAAAATATATTCCGGCAAATTATTTTTCAAAATTACGACACAGGTTTTCTCTAATTATAACGTAAAAATATGTATTACCTGAGCTTTTCCTGAAAGATCTGGAGATTCATCAAAAACAAGCGAGTAGTATTCAGCTCGAGTCACTCTCATCAAAATTGTCTGTAATATTTCAGCCCTGCAGCACTCAATTAGCTGATTTTGTGTGTCTTTACTTATATATGTTGCTCTCGAAGACGTGTTATTGAGATGAGATTCCAGAAGTTTGTCACCTGAATCAACCATCAACCTGAGCACTCCCCTAAAGTTTCCCTCATTCTGCTTACAAGTTTGATCCAATAGCAACGGCCCATAATCTCTGTGACCACGGAGTGCAATGTTCTGCCTTCCTAAAAAAATAATAGCCTTCGTAATTCGTACAAGTTTTTCTCTATTCTCTTGTTTCACTCTAAGATAATTATTGTCGAGAAGACTTATTACTTCATTTTGAGGGTTATGATGGTTTCTCAAGAAGTCCTTTCCCGCAGCCATTGCATTTTTGTGGTAAATATTTTGTGCGTGTACTTCTAAATCGTTTCTGGTTCCAACTAACTTCTTGAAATATCTTAATGGCTTAGCTACGAGAGCTCCCAAAGAAATTTTGCCACCATATAGGGGCGTGAACCATGGGCAATATTTACAGAAGAGGCCCTTTTTCACATTGGATAGTACAAGCCATTCTTTGTAAGCATTTAAATGTTTATGGGTTATATAATTTTTAATCTCTTTACCAGAAACCATTCTCGTTGAAAATGGAAAAGTATAATTTTCTGGAGGAACCCAAGGATTTTCAAGCAAAGATTTCCTTGTGCAATCGTCGATTATTTGTCCTATATAATCACCTACGTCGTTCGTAACTTTTACTGGATCATAAAGAATTTGCTGAAGTTGTGCAGCTTTTGAGGTAGATGGTATGCTAGCGTGCGAATTCTCCATTTCACATCTAGAATTGTCTGCTTCAGTGACAGAACTTGCGGGTTTCTCATGAGACATCAATTCGGGTTGAGCATTTGAGTTATTGGCATCTTTCTTACTCTTTTTTGCAGTTGGAAAGTACGACAAAATGGACTTCTGGCGGTCTGTCTGTAAAGCATGTATGTACTTAAATAAGAATTTCATTCGGGTATTCCACAGCTTATCAAGAAGAGTTTATAAATTGTTGCAGCCAAAGCGTGGGCAAAGCACTAACAATATTTTTACTCCTCTTCAAAAATTAAACCCCTTATTCATAAAAAAAAATAAATAGGTTTATAAAGCTCTTATGATTGGAAATTTTAATGGGAATGTCATTTGGAAATGGAATTTCAAACTATAACTTGTAAGTTCATGTTTTTTTGCAGCTGCTTTGCCCAACTAATCTCTGGCATAAGTTTAAACTATTCTAGTTTTATTAAGAAAAAAAAAATATTCTTCTCAAAATTACGAAGCACTTTACGTTGAAACTGCGCTTTTGCACTAAATACTTTTCATTTTCTCTAGGGAAATTGTTAAACTTCCTCAGTAACATAAATGGGAAGTATCAATAAATTACGTATTATTTTAATCAATTGCCAAAAGTCACACAATTAGATATCGGCGAATATTCGAAAAAATTTAGTTTATACGAAAAACTACTTACCATTACAGTGTCTTTTGTTTACAGGAATTATTCCTAAATAATTAATTTTCACAGTACAAAACCAATAACGCAACTAAAATCGCAACACAATGACTCTCTACGGCCCGCAATTACACTTTGACTTGGTTTAGCTTTCCCCTAGTACCGCCCCCCCCCCCCCCCCCCCCCACGGAACCACGCATGGCCTTAATGCTGCATTTTTATGCTGTTGGGCGTGAATTGAGGTTTATTTATTATTGTGTCGGTAGCCGTTGGCTTTCTATATATATCATAGTTAAATATTTTGGCTTCTTTATCAATATTTATCGTGAGGTCTAGATAGTTGATTCTTCCGTCTTTTTCGGTTTCCATTGTAAATTTTATATTTCCGTGCTGCTTGTTGAGGTACTCCAGTACAAGTTCTTCGTTATTAGTAATTAAAACGCATATTATGTCATCCACGCATTTAGCATAAAATGACACGCCTAATTTGGACTTCAGCTCCTGTATGTACTTTTCTTCCAGGTTTTGCATGAACATTTCCATAAGAAATGCTGATGTGGGGCTTCCCATTCAAAGACCGTTTGTTTGTCTATATATTTTATTGTTGAATTTGTTTATTGAACCAAATGCTCGCCTTTGCCTTATATATTTGCAATAGGCGTCGCATGTAAATTGTTAGTAGTCCGCTCGCGTTCAAGTTAAAAGCCTGACAAGCAATGCCTGGAATTGAATGTTACTCCAAAATTCGCTAAAATAACAATAAAGGCAAATACCAAATCTAGCAGGAAAACAGTTAGAAAAGCGGAAAAGGATTTTTTAAAATATGAGTTGGAAAGCTTATACTCAAAGAAGGATGAGATAAATGCCGAGTTATAATCTATCCATTTAAGATTGGCAGAACAATTACCTACGACTGCATTAATGGAATGTTTCGACCGCATTAAGACAGAGGTGGATCAGGAACTACAACAAAAATACAGGTGGCTGAACCGAAAATTGGACAAGCTGGCAGGACGACGGGAGAGTAACCAAAACCAAAAAACTCACCAGTTTCATGACAAGTTCGTTAACCTCACAACAGTTGTCATTACCAAAGATGAGGCACAACTTCTCGAAAAGGGCCTGAAGCACAATATCATGGACCGTAAGAAAAACGGAGCAAGCGATTGTAGATGCGGAGATCGCAATATCATTGATACCACAGGAAGAACTTTACAAAAACAAATCTTCATGGCACACCAAATTAATATAGAGACAAAATATCTCAATTGTGTTGTTAGTGTAGAAATGAGAAAAACTGAATTAAGCATGAAAACAAATACCAACAGGATAGCCTAGTGGTTAAAGGCAACTGCAGTTTCACCATGTGATTCACGGTTCGAATCCCGGTGTAACCTTTGATAACATTACAAAATTGCTTGATGATGATTACGTTGGCGGTTTTCGAAATGGTTCCATCGCAATATGCCAGTAAATGTTTCTTTCTTTTCAGTTTCTCTTAGAAAACATAATAATTGAAATTCAATTATTATAAGCCGGTGTTAAGCTCATGAATTCTTAAATATAAGGAAAAACAATATTGTCACAACGAAAGCGGACAAAGGAAACACCACCGTGCTAATCGACAAAGAGCAATATATATCCAAAACCGAAGATCTCATAGAGGAAATGAAATGTCGTAGGATGAGAGAGGATCCCACAGATGAGTACCAAAAACAAATCAAATTTGCTATAAAAAATGCAACAAATATAGTAGATTTTAACATGGCACATAGATTGGTCCAAATGAACCCTTCGGCTCCTCCACAGATTGCACTAACAAAAATTCTCAAGCCGGACACGCCAATGAGGCACATCATTAATTTTAAATCGGCACCATGTTACAAACTGTCCAAATATTTAAGAACGATAGTGAAAGATACTCTGGAGCTAAGGAACGAATATGCAATAGTTAACACAACAGAACTAGTAGAGAGACTTGAGACCGTAGTGCTAGCAAGGAACAGCAAATTGGTATCTTTTGACATAAAAGAGTTATACCCATCTATACCACTATCGGACTCTTTGGACATAGTTAGCTCAACAATAGTTCCTAATACAAAAAACAAAGTGAAATATATGCAAATCACAAATACGCTAGAACCACTTTACGTCAAAACTATTTTCAATTCAACAATAAAATATATAGACAAACAAACGGTCTTGGAATGGGAAGCCCCACATCAGCAATTCTTATGGAAGTGTTCATGCAAAATCTGGAAGAAAAGTACATACATGAGCTGAAGTCCAAATTAGGCGTGTCATTTTATGCTAGATACGTGGATGACATAATATGCGTTTTAACTACTAATAACGAAGAGCTTGTACTGGAGTACCTCAACAAGCAGCACGCAAATATAAAATTTACAATGGAAACCGAAAAAGACGGAGGACTCAACTATCTAGACCTCGCGATAAATATTGATAAAGAAGCCAAAAGATTTAACTATGACATATATAGAAAGCCAACGGCCACCGACACAATAATACACAATACCTCAAATCACCCCCAACAGCATAAAACTGCAGCATTAAGGCACTTGGTACATAGACTTGAAAGTACACCTCTTACCCAAGAGGCATATAAGGGAGAACTTGAGGTCACATATAATATCGCTGCAAACAATGGATATAAAAAAGCACTAGTATATAAGCTCAGAAGGACAACTGGAGAACCAAAAAGAAATAATGAAAAGGAAAATAGTAGCTGGACGACCATGACATATACTGGAAAAGGTACATATAAATTGGCAAACTTCTTTAAAGAATACAACATTAACACAGCATTCAAAACATCGAACAATCTAGGGCGAAAACTAAGAACTAACACTAACTCAGAGGATCCGTTTAGCAACCACGGCGTATACAAGCTTACCTGCGGATGCCAGCATAGTTACATTGGACAAACAGGACGGCGAATAAGAACGAGGTTCAGAGAACATATTAGAGATTACAACAAAAAAATACGGAATCCAAACATAATACCCCAGTCTAACTTCGCGAATCACATGGTCGATAATGAATGTTCCGCAGCAAACATCAATAACACAGTTAGGGTTCTTCACATACAAGCAAAAGGCCGACGTCTGAACGTACTCGAAAACATGGAAATCTACAAACAGAAAACATTCGACGGTAGAATAATAAACGAACAGGTAAACACAATTTCTGACACAATATTCGAGCCTTTAAAACTTGTTTACAAGAAACAAAGTAATCACACAGGTACAACAGACAAACACAACAACAAATAAACAAAAAACAATTAACACACCAAAACAACAAACCCACAAACGAAAATCGACACTGATGATGGCACAACGCCGAAACCGGTTTGTCTCAAAACCAAATTTGACAAGCGATGACGGAAAATCGTTCCAATATACATCATTTATCTACCCTGTCGGAAAATCAACAAAACAAGATAAGTCAATTGCAACTCCTGTATACGACCTCTCAAAGCATCTACCCGGCTTCGATTTTTTCCTCAAACTGCGTAATTTTGTCGTCCATACGCGCTTCGAGTTTTGATGATATACGCACCCTCCTGCGCTTCGACTTGTACTCTTATGCGTTTCTCTTGTTCTTTCCGTTGTGTTCCCATTTTTGATGTAATCTGTGTCGACATTTCTGAAATACGCGTTTCTTGTGCTTGGATGTTATACGGTTCTCCTGGAATTCTAGTTGTGTTTCCATCTTCGATGTTATGCGTGTCTTTTGAGATTCCAGTTGGGATGCCATATATGTCTTTTGGGATTCCAGTTGTGATGGCGTTGTCGATGTTTGAGCAGATATTGCATCCAAAATCATGTTCAAGTCTGTGCTCGTAACTGTCTGCGATGTTTCGTTTTTCTCTTAAATTTTTGTTGTTGTCTCGTGCCCATCCGGATGAAAGACATCATCGTCCACATTAATTCCTTCCGACTCCATAGCGTCTGGTAGTCGTGCCTGAAGTTCGAGTTTATTGCGGGTTGTATTCAATCCACGGCTCATGATTCAAGGTTTGATTAGAGCTCAAGGCCAGAACAATAATTTTTTTTCTAATGATAATTATTGTTATTTTTTAATTTTTCTAAATTTGAAAAATTGTATTTTGTTTTCTACTAACTATTCCAACACTGAATAAATATAGCTGGTAAGAAGGAATAGAAGTAGCAATTTGTCACTCAAACAAACCACCGATGTATAGGCGTAGCGTGCCTAAAGCATACTGATGATGAAGGCTTAGCACCCTTCGAAATGGATCTATCTGCGCAGCTATGGCAGCTTGTTTGAAAAATTTTGTACTAACTATTCCAAAAACAAAATACAATTTTTCAAATTTGGAAAAATTAAAAAATAACAATATTTATCATTAGAAAAAATGATTGTTCTGGCCTTGAGCTCGAATCGAATCTGGAAATTAAACAATTTTTTCTTTGTTGTCAATCAACCTAATTATGCACGTTGACTAGTCAAACATCACGAAAATTTAATAAAAGTCGAAGAATTTCATCCACAATTACATGATGCCATGGAGAAGGGTCATCAATTTGGTATACAACGAACGGATAAGTCATTTTCCAGACAACCGATTGGTTTGACCCTGGAGCAAAACAATTATCGCTGGTGCTGGAAGAAGATTAACCGGTGTAATACATTTCACAAACCCTATTTATGCTCGGCAACGTTGGTCTAAGAGCCATCAGATTCGATCTACTGTAATATCGCATACCTACGAAGCTACTGGTTTAAGAAAACGGCAAGATGTAACAGCTGATTTGAAAAATTACAATATCAAAAGAGATTCAAAACACATCCAATCATTTATCAACACATTTTCTAAATTTTTAAACCCATGTGAAACCAGTATCGACCAACAACAGCTTTTTAATATTTCTAGTGGAAAATCGGCTTATTGATGATCCAGTAGATCTGGAACCACTAACGCCAGGACATTTCCTAATTGGAAGACACCTACTTGCTCCTCCAGAACCCGACGCTAGTGAGAATCCGCCCTCCATTATTAATCATTGGCAACGCTGAAAGCCCTACACCACTCCTTCTATAAGAAATAAATGGAAACATGCAAAAACTAACATGAAGGTAGGGATTTGGTTATTGTTAAAGAAGACAACTTCCCACCTAACAAATGGCATCTAGGAAGGTTTACTAAGGTACACCCGGGTCCGACGACAGAGTACGAGTGGTTGATATCAATACCTCTAAGGGCCAAGTGACAAGACCTCTCGTGAAACTCATCCTGCTCCCTTCCGGCAGTGAAGATCAAACTTCCCCGGTCGCCAGAGCAAAATCGTCGAACCCAAAAAATTTAGCAACCCATGATACTACCCCTTTAGTCCGAGGAACCACCCACCTTCAAAATAGCAACGACATCCACTTATTATTTCTTTTTTTTTTTTAATTTATAACATTTATAAAAACGGAGTCTTACATACTATAAAACCATGACCATCGTCAAGCGGGCACGAATGCACACATTAACACCTGCTCAAACTGAATGCACAACTAGGGAGAGAGAGTAAAGGTAGCAAAGTACTACTCGATGACGAGACTAGAAAAGGAACGTGAGTTATCACCCCGTAAAATTACCAGGTTCGCGCAGACACGGGATCGTGCCCTGCCTAAGGACACCACATTTAATCTATTGATCTTTCAATTTTAAATTAATAAAAATATGTACACAATATTTAGAAAATAAAGTGCCAAAAAACTGAAAAATCCACCATGTCTTTTCCATAATCGTTATGCTCCTTTTTCTTGCAGCTCAAGTTTTAAGGATGGAACGAGAGGAAATTCACGCGTTGGCCTAATCTACACATTCATAAATAATATCCTAGTTTTAAGCTAGACCGGTCAGGATTCGTGGCTGCGCTGATCCAAGCAAATATTTTTTTCACTTTTTATACTCAGTTGAGCAGAGCTCACAGAGTATATAAACTTTGATTGGATAACGGTTGGTTGTGCAGGTATAAAGGAATCTACATAGATATAGACTTCCATATGTCGAAATCATCAGTCGAGAAAAAATTTGATTGAGCCATGTCCGTCCGTTCGTCTGCCCGTTGACACGATAACTTGAGTAAATTTTGGTGTATTTTGATGAAATTTGGTATGTAGGTTCCTGAGCACTCATCTCAGATCTCTATGTAAAATGAACGATATCGGACAATAACCACGCCCACTTTTTCGATATCGAAAATTTCGAAAACCCGAAAAAGTGCGATAATTCATTACCAAAGACGGATAAAGCGATGAAACTTGGTAGGTGAGTTGAGCTTATGACGCAGAATAGAAAATTAGAAATAGGTTGAAGCCACGCTCAGTTTTTATACACAGTTGGCCGTCTTGAGCAAAATCGATAACTTGAGCAAAAATCGATATATCTTTACTAAACTCAGTAAACGTAGTTATCTGAACTCACTTTATATTGGTGTAAAAAATTGCCGAAATCCGACTATGACCACGCCCACTTTTTCGATATCGCAAGTTAAGAAAAATTAAAAAAAATGCCATAATTCTATACCAAATGCATAAAAAGGGATAAAACATGGTAATTGGATTGGTTTATAAATCCAAAATATAACTTTAGAAAAAAACTTTGCAAAATGGGTGTGACATTTACCATATTAAGTAGAAGAAAATGAAGAAGTTCTGCAGGGCGAAATCAAAAGCCCTTGGAATCTTGGCATGAATATTGTTCGTGATATTACATATATAAATAAATTAGCGGTACCCGACAGATGATGTTCTGGGTCACCCTGGTCCACATTTTGGTCGATATTTCGAAAAGGCGTCCACCTATAGAACTAAGGCCCACGCCCTTTTAAAATACTCATTAACACCTTTCATTTGATACCCATATCGTACAAACAAATTCTAGAGTCACGCTGGTCCACCTATATGGCGATATCTCTAAAAGGCGTCGTACTATAGAACTAAGGCCCACCCCCTTTTAAAATACTCATTAACACCGTTCGTTTGATACCCATATTGTACAAACCAATTCTAGAGTCACCCCTGGTCCACCTTTATGGCGATATCTCGAAAAGGCGTCCACCTATAAAACTAAGGCCTTCGCCCTTTTAAAATAATCATTAACACCTTTCATTTGATACCCATATCGTACTATCAAATTCTAGAGTCGCTCTTGGTCCACCTTTATGGCGACATCTCGAAAAGGCGTACACCTATAGAACTAAGCCCACGCCCTTTTAAAATACTCAACACGCTTCATATGATACCCATATCGTACAAACAAATTCTAGAGTCAGCCCTAGTCCACCTTTATGGCGATATCTCGAAAAGGCGCCCACCTATAGAACTAACGCCCACTCCCTTTTAAAATACTATTAACACCTTTCATTTGATACCCATATCCTACAAACAAATTCTAGAGTCACCCCTGGTCCACCTTTATGGCGATATCTCGAAAAGGCGCCCACCTATAGAAGTAAGGCCCACGCCCTTTTAAAATTCTCATTAACAGATTTCATTTGATACCCATATCGTACAAACAAATTCTAGAGTCACCCCTGGTCCACCGTTATGGCGATATCTCGAAAAGGCGTACACCTATAGAACTAAGCCCACGCCCTTTTAAAATACTCAACACGCTTCATATGATACCCATATCGTACAAACAAATTCTAGAGTCAGCCCTAGTCCACCTTTATGGCGATATCCCTAAATGGCGTCCACCCATAGAACTATGGCTCCTTCTAAACTACAGTGTACTCTCTCCTAACGGACACCTCTCTTAATCGGACACCTCTCATAAACGGACAATTTTTTAATACCAAAAGAATCCTTAAGCATTTTTTAAGTTTTTCCCTTTTGAGCGGACAACCCTCCCATAACAGGACGCGGACACTTGCTTTTTATCCCAAAAGGCTTTTTAATTTCCTATAACCGGACAAATTATAACACTTTTTTTCATTTATTCTTTACCATATTCGTACAGCTGTTGCTTATTCACTAATGCGTGTATGGATGTAGGGGAATTCCCTAAATACGAAGAAGCTGTTTTCAATACAGTAAAAAAACATAAAAATCTATGTACCTATTGCATACACGTAGTTAGTATCTTCTTTGTGAGTACGTACGTGAATCGCAATGCCTAAAGTAGTGTTGAGTATTAAAGACAAAGTTAATGTCATTGAAATTCATAAGAAAGAAAAACTAAGTGTTGTAGCCGTCAACTTAACGTGAGGTATCATTGACGGTGGTGATTATTAGGTGGCTGGATATGACCGCTTACAATGGTAGGTAGTCACCCAGTAGTTCCTGGGTGGTAAGGGTAGGAGCCGATATTTACCTAATGGCAGTAGAAGGGTCGCGGTGGCGGAATTCTCTGTTGCCTTAGCTCTTGCGGCGTGGGGTGGGTTTTGCCTTGCCTCCACTGCATTCACATAAACTTTAAATTTATTAGGATTCCTAACAGAACGAAATGATTTAAACCACAAAGAAGTAGGGCCGAATGAAAGAATCGAAAACAAAAAAAACGAACCCATTGAACATTAATCGTGCGGATAGGTATGCGATGTCCAAGATGATGTTCGACAATATTTGAACCCTTTTACTCGGAAATCAGAAACGGAAGCTAACGGCAGTTGTGTTAGGAATCGATCTTGTAGCGTTAATCAAAGGAACTGGGCTGATTTTCCTTGTTGCTTTACTTAACCAAAACAATCCATGTAACCCTCAAGGTAACCCGCGTGAGCGTTATTAGGTTGACAGAATTATGTAGCTAGATATCAGAATAAGTTATACTGACTTACACATGTACGTACGTGCAAACCTTCAACATTTTAGGTATCACTTTAAGGTCTTGTTGGTTAATAATTTGGTTACAAAGAAAGCAGTGACTGTTCTCTGCCAGCCAACTATTTAAACACGCCTTATGGAAGACGTGCTTGCAAACTAATACATAACAGGGATGTGTATCATTTAGTTCCTGTGTACATAAGGCACATTGGTGACTATAGTACCTGCACCTGGACTGTGTTCTATAGGCATTCTCTAAAAAAAATCGTTTCCTGATTTTGGCATAGGCTAATGACATAAAAGAGGAAAGTAAACCAATCATTAACACGATTAACAAACTTACTAGTTATATTTTTTGAGTTAACAGAAGGAAATAAACGATGCTAAATGATTGAACTAAAGCTCTCGGGCTCAAATTATTCGGCATGTGTATGCTACTGCTGCATACGAACATGTTCCAGACAACAACTTGACCCTGAACTATAGCTAACTATCTCTAGCGATTCGCTTCTAATAAATTGGATAAATCATAACTCTTTATCTATACTAAAAAGTGTGTCACAGTGACATTCAGTACTGATATCCGAGCTGAGCCGAATATGCAATATTCTGGAAATGTGTGCAACCGTATTTAAAGTTTAATTTGCAAAGACTAATAATTTTTTCCTAAATCAAAGCTATAACAATAATTAAAATAAATTGTTTACTTCCAATCACAAAAATAAAACCGCTGCTAGATAGATTTCCTGCCTATTTGTGGATCAAATTATTCGGTATATGCACGCCAATGCAGCCTGCTAACATATTCCAGACAACAACTTTTTCGTAAATCGGACAAGTAAGGTTTCCAGAAATCTGTTTAAAACCTAGCTAAACAATAACTCCTCAAGTTTTGCAAGCAATATTCGGTTGCCTGAACATTCAGTACTGGTATCCGTGCTGAGCCGAATACGTAATATTCTGTAAATGTTTGCAACAATATTCACCAGTTGTAACTAAACGAATTTTAATTTAACTAACACAGAGGAGCTATATTTGTGTAAGTGGAATTCCAGGGATAGCGGATGATAAATGCTACCTAACTTAGGATTCGATGGAGTCCTAGTATAGCCAACCCTGTTTCTCGGCTTGGTATCCGAGCCAAATATCCAGCATCGTAGGCAGCTTGACTAGCTAAGCTCTCCCGTTTTCTTCCTGCGGAAGTATACCTTAACTGATCGTAGCTTCATCAGCAGGGATGCAACTAATCCCAAATAAATATCTTTCTCTAAATACAAACTAAAATTGTGCGACCACTAACGATGGCGAATATACTTGGAAACTTTTCTATTCTATCCTGTTTTCACCAATCCCTTAGCTGGCCCCACGTCGGGCGCCAAAAATGTATGTAGCCGTCAACTTAACGTGAGGTATCATTGACGGTGGTGATTATTAGGTGGCTGGGTATGACCGCTTACAATGGTAGATAGTCACCCAGTAGTTCCTGGGTGGTAAGAGTAGGAACCGATATTTACCTAATGGCAGTAGAAGGGTCGCGGCGGCGGAATCCTCTGTGGCCTTAGCTCTTGCGGCGTGGAGTGTGTTTTGCCTTGCCTCCACTGCATTCACATAAACTTTAAATTTATTAGGATTCCTAACAGAACTAAATGATTTAAAGCACAAAGAAGTAGGGCCGCATGAAAGAATCGAAAACAAAAAAAACGAACCCATTGAACGTTAATCGTGCGGATTGGTATGCGATGTCCAAGATGATGTTCGACAATCGCCTTCTTAACCCTTTCCCAAACATGATCCTCGATACAACTTGATGGTGAAGATCCCCTCTAAAATGAACTTCCTTACCTCTTTATATCACCATATGCCTTCAGGAAAACTACAAAAACTTAACACATTATAAGTACGTTATAAACTGACTTTATAATTTTATTCATAAAAGGAAAAACCTTAAACTAGGGTGATAAGCTATTCTAAACAATCGTTCAATTTTCATTCGATTTGGATTAATCCTGATGTTAATTAATCTTTCTTGTAAAGAGTAAAACTTGGCTTAGATATAGATTAACAATATTATTTACATGAAAGGTATCATTTTTAGGGTTGGGTAGTACGCTAACCAAATTTAAAACCTATATTAATTAGTTTTATTTGTTAACATTGGTAACACTTATTAAAAACATATTAGTTGAAGGTAAAACTTATTTGAATCCTTTTACTCGGAAATCAGAAATGGAAGCTAACGGCAGTTGTGTCAGGGATCGATCTTGTAGGGTTAATCAAAGGAACTGGGCTGATTTCCCTTGTTGCTTCACTTAACCAAAACAATCCATGTAACCTCAAGGTAACCAGCGTGAGCGTTATTAGGTAGACAGAATTATGTAGCTAGGTATCAGAATAAGTACGTGCAAATGTCTATGCTTATACCTTCAACATTTTAGGTATACCATTCACTAAAGATCTATGTACATAATTATGTCAATCCGAAAAAAAAAAATTAAAGAAAATAGGCAAAAAGGTAAAATTTACTTACATGCATATGATCTTGTGTAGGTAGATATGGTTGTCCATGATATCTCCCGTTGAAAGGCCTTTCAGCGTCGAATATGCTGGAGCGGTAATTTAGTTGGTGTTGTTTTAATTTTCGTGTAGCTAAAATTCTGGTTTTGATAACTGTGACGTCATTACTTTGGCAAAATGCTATGCAACGTTAGCCGGTCCAAAAAAAAACTGAATTGTCTTTCTCGAAACTTTAAGATTGAATTTTTGAATTTGCACTTCTTTTGGCTTTCAACATAGGTAGTGGTTATGGAGTCATTGTTCCAAAAAAAGAGCCAAAAAGGAACTCTAACACAACCACAATCGTCCTACTCTCATGTCTCTAATTTCACATCCTAACATTGTATTGCAACTATAGGTATATAATAAATTTTTGCTTCTTTGTGTGAACTTATTTCTTTAAAATGATGTAACTTTAACTTATAACTTTAGCTTCGTGCTATACATATTTTAATTAACAAACAAAATTTATTTTTTTTTTCTTTGAACATATTTTTCTTTTTAAAGATTGTAAACTGGCTACTTCATATACTTTTTTGAACAGCCCTAACTAGTTTTACTACACTATGTAATCCAAGATTTTGGACTTTTGTATTTCGCACTTTTGTCCTTTTGTCAACCCAATGGCGGCTGGCTGTACTACTTATGCGCGCCTGGTATGCACTTTATGAGGCGATAAACGTTAGGATGAAGGGTGATCCCTGAGGATATATTGCGCCCGTAGGGGAGTCATTACTCCAAGCAGGAATCTCTTTGTACTATTTTCTTCTTACCAAACCTTATGTGATGTACGGTTACATGAAATCATATGCCTGGATTCCATAGGAACTAGTTCCTAAATAAATTGGTTCACACCTGTGCCAATACGAAAAATTGACGATTTGGTGAAGCGGCCTCTAGCTAGGAATCCTGTTAACAGGTGTGGTTGTAGTAATGATAATGCCGTAGCTATTTAAATACGTGAAATTGAAAATAATGATGAGTGGTGGAAGTTGGTGGACAGGAAGTAGGAGTTTTTACTCCGCCCAGAGCTATCATTCCGGCACGTGGTTCTCCTATTTTTTTGGATATATCGCGGATGTAGGAGGTCACTGATTCGTCTTCAGTTTAAGACCACTATATACTGCTGCTACGATGCTTTTTATAATTTCGCGATAACTGACGGGATATATCAATAACGCACTTGTTCCGTTGGTAGAGAAATTTTTCAAAAAAAGAGCTACCTGTAGCCGCGTGAGCCCTTTTATACCTTCCGGTTTCATGATTTTTGGCTTCCAATTTTGACATTTGCTTCTATTCTTTCTTAGGTTCAATATCGAAAAAGTGGGCGTGGTTATAGGCCGATATCGTTCATTTTAAATAGCGATCTGAGATGATTGCCCAGGAATCTACATACCAAATTTCATCAAGATACCTCAAAATTTACTCAAGTTATCGTGTTAGCGGACAGACGGACGGACGGACATGGCTCAATCAAATTTTTTTTCGATACTGATGATTTTGATATATGGAAGTCTATATCTATCTCGATCCCTTTATACCTGTACAACCAACCGTTATCCAATCAAAGTTAATATACTCTGTGAGCTCTGCTCAACTGAGTATAAAAACTAAAAAAACACGCTTTTATAGCTAACCGAACTAAAAAGTAGAAAATAATTTTCAATTAAAAAGAGTTTATATAACAGTAGTAGAGGGTCAAACAATCATTTATAGTTAATTACCTCAAAATAAAATTATAATAAAATTTAAGTTATTAACAGAATAATTTAATTCAGATTAAAAAGCGTGGGGTGCATTTGACTACATTTCATATCTTTCCTCTCAGATAGTTGCCAATAGAATGATTGTAACATTCAATATCAAGTACCCCACGCTTTTTACTGTGAATTAAATTATTCTGTTAATAACTTAAATTTTAGTATAATTTTATTTTGAGGTGATTAACTATAAATGATTGTTTGACCTTCTGCTACTGTTATATAAACTCCTTTTAATTGAAAATTATTTTCTATTTTTTAGTTCGGTTAGCTATAAAAGCGTGTTTTTTAGTTTTTTTAAACTATTATTTATTTTTAATTTTTTAGTTTAAGTAATTTTAAAAGTTTTAGTCGAGAGTGATGAAACCTCGAAACACCAGCGGTCCATGGATGAATCCAACCCCACGGCACCGAAAATGGCCAAGACGCAAGGAGGCTGGACGCGGTCTTTCACCGAAATTGCCAAGGGTCGGCAGAACATTGGCATTATAGACGATAGCAGCGAAGATGGCAGGATGCCGAAAAATTAAATTAAATTTTATTAATAACTTAATTAACTATCGTTAACCTTATGTCACCACACCATCACATTAATGCATTGTCATCGATCCTTGATACGTGTGCAAAGTTTCAATCAAACTTATGGCCATTCAAAGTGGTAATAAGTCCAATTGACTTTATGGCCGTTGACCTTATGTCACCACACCATCACATTAGTGCATTTTCATCGAACCTTGATACGTGTGCAAAGTTTCAATCAAACTTATGACCATTCAAAGTGGTAATAAGGCCAATTGACCTTATGTCACCACACCATCACATTAATGCATTGTCATCGAGCCTTGATACGTGTGCAAAATTTCAATCAAACTTATGGCCATTCAAAGGGGTAATAAGGCCAATTGACCTCATAGCCGTTGACCCTATGTCACCAAACCATCAAATTAATTCATTGTCATCCACCCTTGATACGTGTGCAAAGTTTCAATCAAACTTATGGCCATTCAAAGTGGGAATAAGGCCAATTTACCTTATGGCCGTTGACCTTATGTCACCACACCATCACATTAATCCATTGTTATCAAGCCTTGATATGTGTGCAAAGCTTCAATCAAACTTATGGCCATTCAAAGTGGTAATAAGGCAAATCGTTGACCTTATGTCACCACACTATCACATTAATGCATTGTCATCGGTCTTTGATACGTATGCAAAGTTTCAAATTATTCAGACTTCTAGAAACCGGTGAAAATTAAAATCAAATATTCCGTTACATACAGACCAAGCTAATAAAAGCGTGTTAAAAAGCAGTCTGCTGAAGCCCAAAGGCCTTAATATTGATAAATTGTGCTAGGAATGGTTTGCGAAGGCTCGAAATAAGAGCATTCCTCTGTCAGGTACACTTATAAGGAGCAAAGCTAAAGAAATTTCAGTGAGTTGCTAATGTAGCTACATATATGTGCTGAGAGAATGTCGCTGGAAGAGCGACTTCAACGTGTGAGTAAACACGTATGATGTTCTCTGAGTGGAGAAGTATGATTGCTGGAAAAGCAACTTGAAATTTTTGTACATGTATGTAAGTATGTACATACGTATGAATATTATAGTTTTCTATATGCTGCGAAGCAGAAAAAATGATTTGGAAGTTGAACTGTATCGACAAGTTCAACGCTCTGTGCGAACGGGGTAAACTCAGCTGTAGAAGAAATTTTTGCTGATGTTGTTGCTGATTTTGTGTTTTTTTTGCTTTTTAACCAAGGCACTTGAACATTTTTTGTTGCAATTTTTTGCACTCAATTTATATTTCTATATTTTTTTGTATATATAGGTAAATATTTTTCTGTTTCCCAGCACTTCCTTCACTCCTCAGTTTTATAGTTATGTGATCTTTTGTATATATGTATATGTAGATACACTATAGTGTACTTTCAAGTAGACAATGTAGTTTTTCTTGTGTAGTTTTTTTTTATCACTTTTTGTACTTATTTACGAACGAAGATTCGATTTTAATTAAATTTTAATAAAATTTTTTAGGGGCGGGGCAAAGATGGCTGCGAAGGACCATGAACAAATCTCACCTGGTCTTTCTTCGCTTCACTCTGCACTAAATAAATGGGTTCAAAGTTTTTTTTCATAAAACGTTATAATTCAGTTTTTATTTATAAGTGTTCAAACTAAATACAAATTCAAAGTATTAATTAAATTTATATAAAAGGAGCGCGTCCGCGATTGCCGGCTAATAGTACTTGACTAATTCGTTGAAAAAAGGATCGTTGCTGACGAAGGCAGTGCTTGTGAATTTGCGGCTTTCCACTCACCGCGCACGGCTGCGCATAAGAATTTCGCCGCCGTCTGGATCTTATTGGAGGCGGCTTAAACAAAGCAAATTACCCAAAAAAGGTGCAGATTTTTTAAAGAATTTTATATTGCGATTGGCTGAAAGAATAAGCTAAATCAATGAGGCAAAATCCCTATCCAAAACTAGTCCCTTGGAGAGAATCACATTGATTATGGCCTATCAACCAAGTTTAAATACGATCTACATGTTACGGCTCCTTTTACAAATGTGAATACGTAGGCACATACATATATTAACCAGGTGAGGCTTTGTTCTTCACAAGAACACTCAAAGGGGTGAAACAAAAGCTTTCCCAAGACAGTCGAACTAATGACCGTGTGTGCTACTACCCTAACGTAGTGGACAGTCGAACTAGTCATCCATAATAAGCTTTTATATCATACGGCCGGAAAACAGCAGTTAACATCTTTCAACTTAAAATCGGTCGACTTTCATTCTTTTAATTTAACGAAGACTATCGAAATTAATGTTGTGAACACAAACGTCTGCAAACTTTGGTCTACATTTTAAATATTTTATCCAGGGTCTTTGTAAAATTTTAACTATATAGATGCGCCGAGGATTATACGATTTTCACCCATGAGTTACGCAATGACTTAGACTGCTTATGATTTCGAGGGCGGCATCCATGGCCGAATAGTCACTCCCTAACGTTTCAAGGTGTTTCTCTGTTGTAGCTAGGCAGCATAGCGGGACAAAAACATCCGTTATAAAGTCTTCGGAGCTACACCTGGAGCGAAGGTATGAGTTCGAAGTCGCAGTCCTATAGCTTCTGTGCTGGCATATGGTGTGAGGGCAGGAGGCGTGGTAGCGACTGGTGGTCGGGATTGCTACTGTTCGCACATCGGGAATTGTAGCTCTTAAAAACAGCCGAAAAAACAGGAGCCGCCATGTGCCACGAGAGTCTTGAGTATTAATAGAACATTAATAGCAACCGTAAGTCGCCTTTGTGCGTGACCGCCAAGGAGCCACAAATGATTTAAAGAAATTGTGTTTGCGACGATTATTAGGAGTTAACGCCAGGTGAAACTACGCTTTGCACCAGATATACAGATAAAAGTGTGACATTTTTATGTATCTCCATTTCTCTTCAGCAGACGCAGCAGTACCTATTCCAAAGACCGGGGTTAGGTTCGAAGCCTCTCTGGAGTAAGTGAACGAGGGACAATCCCTCCGCAAAGGGCTACTCCTGAACATTTTTGAACGATCTGCGAGATTTTGCGGTAAAAACCTAGGATCTTTCCGACATGGCCAAAACGTTAATTTCCTTAAATACATACAAATAAAACTTTTCCTAAGTATTTTTTTTTTTAAATAGAAAAATCAAGAAAAGTAAGAACACCGGCGTACGTCGGCGCGCCGCTCACGCCGTCGCCGCCGGTATATAAAAGAGCGTACGCCGCCGCCGCCGATAAAGTGATCGGCGTAAACCTCTAATACATATATATATATATACTTATTATGCTGCTGCTGCTGCTGGCGTTAATGCTGCTGCTAATGGTGTTCGCTGCTGCTGGCGGTGGTACAGTATATGCTGCCGTTATTTGAGTGGCGTGGGTTTTAAAATACCGTTATTATACATGTTAGCCATGTTAAGTATTTTGTATTATCTCTGTATTAATTAGAAATTATGTAGAAAGTACAATTTAGTTATTTTTATTATCTCCGTAGTTTTTAGTTTTTGGGCAATTTTTATTTAGTCTATTATTCAAATTTCGTTTAAACGCATGATCCGATTTAGTCAAACCTATTCTAGCCTCAACGGCATTTACTGATCCGAAAGACGTAGTAGCGAAACTAATTGTAGAACAAAATAACGAAGCAAAAGAGCGTCATGTTTTAGCATTTCGACCGCGTGGTAACAATACATTCAGAAATTCACGTGGTAGTTATCGTGGCTTTTACCCAAATCGTAGTTATACTGGTTATAGAAATAATAGTTCATTTTCATACAACAGCAACCGTAACTGTAACAATAGTCAGCGATATCGATATGATAACGGAAATAGGTACCAAAATAGCAACAATAGTAATACACGTTCAAATTCAAATTCGAATAATAGTAACAATAGAGGTAATAATTCAAGATCGTCAAACGGTAGAGGTAGAGATGCAAAGGTCCGCTCTTTAAACGCGAGTGCCCCTCAGGAGCGAACACTGGCGGAGGACGAACTAAGCGAGTAAGCGAATTTTCCTCACCAATAGGCATCTATTTTTATACTCAGGTGAGCAGAGCTCACAGAGTATATCAACTTTGATTGGATAACGGTTGGTTGTACAGGTATAAAGGAATCGAGATAGATATAGACTTCCATATATCAAAATCATCAGTATCGAAAAAAAATTTGATTGAGCCATGTCCGTCCGTCCGTTAACACGATAACTTGAGTAAATTTTGAGGTATCTTGACGAAATTTGGTATGTAGATTCCGGAGCACTCATCTCAGATCGCTATTTAAAATGAACGATATCGGACTATAACCACGCCCACTTTTTCGATATCGAAAATTTCAAAAAATCGAAAAAGTGCGATAATTCATTACCAAAGACGGGTAAAGCGATGAAACTTGGTAGGTGGGTTGAATTTATGACGCATAATAGAAAATAAGTAAAACTTTGGACAATGGGCGTGGCACCGCCCATTTTAAAAGAAGGTAATTTAGAAGTTTTGCAAGCTGTAATTTGGCATTCGTTGAAGATCTCATGATGAAATTTGGCAGGAACGTTACTTGTATTACTATATGTATGCTTTATAAAAATTATCAAAATCGGAGAACGACCACGCCCACTTTAAAAAAAATAAAATTTTTTAAGTTAAATTTTTACAACAAATTTAATATCTTTACAGTATATAAGTAAATTATGTCAACATTCAACTCCAGTAATGATATGGTGCAACAAAATACAAAAACAAAGGAAAGTTTCAAAATAGGCGTGGCTCCGCCCTTTTTCATTTGATTTGTCTAGGATACTTTTAATGCCATAAGTCGAACAAATATTTACCAATCCTTGTGAAATTTGGCAGGCGCTTAGATTCTAGGACGATAACTGTTTTCTGTGAAAAAGGGCGAAGTCGGTTGAAGCCACGCCTAGTTTTTATACACAGTAGATCGTCTGTCCTTCCACTCGGCCGTTATCACGATAACTTGAGCAAAAATCGATATATCTTTACTAAACTCAGTTCACATAATTAACTGAGCACACTTTGTATTGGTATAAAAAATGGTCGAAATCCGACTATGACCACGCCCACTTTATCGATTTCGAAAATTACGAAAAATGAAAAAAATGCCATAATTCTATACCAAATACGAAAAAAGGGATGAAACATGGTAGTTGGATTGGTTTATTAACGCAAAATATAACTTTAGAAAAAAACTTTGTAAAATTGGTGTGACACCTACCATATTAAGTAGAAGAAAATGAAAAAGTTCTGCAGGGCGAAATGGAAAGCCCTTGGAATCATTGCAGGAACACTGTTCGTGGTATTACATATATAAATAAATTAGCGGTACCCGACAGATGATGTTCTGGGTCACCCTGGTCCACATTTTGTTCGAAATCTCAAAAACGCCTTCACATATACAACTACCACCACTCCCTTTTAAAATCGTTATTAATATCTTTAATTTGACACCCATATTGTACAAACACATTATAGAGTCACCCCTGATCCACCTTTATGGCGATATGTCGAAAAGGCGTCCACCTATAGAACTAAGGCCCACTCCATTTTAAAATACTATATATCACCTTTCGTTTGATACTCATAATGTACAAACGCATTCTAGAGTCACCCCTGGTCCACCTTTATAACGATATCCCGAAAAGGCGTCCACCTATAGAACTAAGGCCCACTCCCTTTTAAAATACTCACTAACACCTTTCATTTGATACCCATGTCGTACAAACAAATTCTAGTCACCCCTGGACCACCTTTATATCGATATTTCGAAAAGGCGTCCACCTATAGAACTAAGGCCCACTCCCTTTTAAAATACTCATTAACAACTTTCGTTTGATACCCATATCGTACAAACAAATTCTAGTGTGACCCCTGGTCCACCTTTAGGGCGATATCTCGAAAAGGCGTCCACCTATAGAACTAAGGCCCACTCCCTTTTAAAATGCTCATTAACACCTTTCATTTGATACCCATATCGTACAAACAAATTCTAGAGTCCCCCTGGTCCACCTTTATATCGATATTTCGAAAAGGCGTCCACCCATAGAACTAAGGCCCACTCCCTTTTAAAATACTCATTAACACCTTTCTTTTGATACCCATATTGTATAAACGCATTTTAGAGTCATCCCTGGTCCACCTCTATGGCGATATCTCGAAAAGGCGTCCACCTATAGAACTAAGATCCACTCCCTTTTAAAATACTCATTAACACCTTTCATTTGATACCCATATCGTACAAACAAATTCTATAGTCAACCCTGGTCCACCTTTATATCGATATTTCGAAAAGGCGTCCACCCATAGAACAAAGGCCCTCTTTCTTTTAAAATACTCATTAACACCTTTCTTTTGATACCCATATTGTATAAACGCATTCTAGAGTCATCCCTGGTCCACCTTTATGGCAATATCTCGAAAAGGCGTCCACCTATAAAACCAAGGCCCCCTCCCTATTAAAATACTCATTAACACCTTTCATTTGATACCCATATCGTACAAACAAATTCTAGAGTCACCCCTGGTCCACCTTTATGGCGATATCTCGAAAAGGCGTCCACCCATAGAACTAAGGCCCACTCCCTTTTAAAATACTCATTAACACCTTTCATTTGATACCCATATCGTACAAACAAATTCTAGAGTCACCCCTGGTCCACCTTTATATCGATATTTCGAAAAGGCGTCCACCCATAGAACTAAGGCCACTCCCTTTTAAAATACTCATTAACACCTTTCATTTGATACCCATATCGTACAAACAAATTCTAGAGTCACCCCTGGTCCACCTTTATATCGATATTTCGAAAAGGCGTCCACCCATAGAACTAAGGCCACTCCCTTTTAAAATACTCATTAACACCTTTCATTTGATACCCATATCGTACAAACAAATTCTAGAGTCACCCCTGGTCCACCTTTATATCGATATTTCGAAAAGACATCCACCCATAGAACTAAGGCCCTCTCCCTTTTAAAATACTCATTAACACCTTTCGTTTGATACCCATATCGTACAAACAAATTCTAGAGTCACCCCTGGTCCACCGTTATGGCGATATCTCGAAAAGGCGTACACCTATAGAACTAAGCCCACGCCCTTTTAAAATACTCAACACGCTTCATATGATACCCATATCGTACAAACAAATTCTAGAGTCAGCCCTGGTCCACCTTTATGGCGATATCTCGAAAAGGCGTCCACCTATAAAACTAAGGCCCCCTCCCTTTAAAATACTCATTAACACCTTTCATTTGATACCCATATCGTACAAACAAATT
This sequence comes from Eurosta solidaginis, assembly GCF_040869045.1. Lineage (NCBI taxonomy): Eukaryota > Metazoa > Arthropoda > Insecta > Diptera > Tephritidae > Eurosta > Eurosta solidaginis. The sequence goes on along the minus strand of NC_090320.1, from coordinate 165,355,588 downwards.
CTAGAGTCACCCCTGGTCCACCTTTATGGCGATATCTCGAAAAGGCGTCCACCCATAGAACTAAGGCCCACTCCCTTTTAAAATACTCATTAACACCTTTCATTTGATACCCATATCGTACAAACAAATTCTAGAGTCACCCCTGGTCCACCTTTATATCGATATTTCGAAAAGGCGTCCACCCATAGAACTAAGGCCACTCCCTTTTAAAATACTCATTAACACCTTTCATTTGATACCCATATCGTACAAACAAATTCTAGAGTCACCCCTGGTCCACCTTTATATCGATATTTCGAAAAGGCGTCCACCCATAGAGCTACGGCCACTCCCTTTTAAAATACTCATTAACACCTTCCATTTGATACCCATATCGTACAAACAAATTCTAGAGTCACCCCTGGTCCACCTTTATATAGATATTTCGAAAAGACATCCACCCATAGAACTAAGGCCCTCTCCCTTTTAAAATACTCATTAACACCTTTCGTTTGATACCCATATCGTACAAACGCATTCAAAAGTCACCCCTGGTCCACCTTTATAACGATATCCCGAAAAGGCGTCCACCTATAGAGCTAAGGCCCACTCCCTTTTAAAATACTCATTAACACCTTTCATTTGATACCCATGTCGTACAAACAAATTCTAGAGTCACCCCTGATCCACCTTTATGGCGATATCTCGAAAAAGCGTCCACCTATAGAACTAAGGCCCACTCCCTTTTAAAATACTCATTAACACTTTTCAGTTGATACTCATATCGTACAAACAAATTCTAGCGTGACCCCTCGTCCACCTTTATGGCGATATCTCGAAAAGGCGTCCACCTATAGAACTAAGGCCCACTCCCTTTTAAAATACTCATTAACATCTTTCATTTGATACCCATATCGTACAAACAAATTCTAGAGTCACCCCTGGTCCACCTTTATGGCGATATCTCGAAAAGCCGTCCGCCTATAGAACTAAGGCCCACTCCCTTTTAAAATACTCATTAACACCTTTCATTTGATACCCATATCGTACAAACTAATTCTAGAGTCACCCCTGGTCCACCTTTATGGCGATATCTCGAAAAGGCGTCCACCTATAGAGCTAAGGCCCACTCCCTTTTAAAATACTCATTAACACCTTTCATTTGATACCCATGTCGTACAAACAAATTCTAGAGTCACCCCTGATCCACCTTTATGGCGATATCTCGAAAAAGCCTCCACCTATATAACTAAGGCCCACTCCCTTTTAAAATACTCATTAACACTTTTCAGTTGATACTCATATCGTACAAACAAATTCTAGTGTGACCCCTCGTCCACCTTTATGGCGATATCTCGAAAAGCCGTCCGCCTATAGAACTAAGGCCCACTCCCTTTTAAAATATTCATTAACACCTTTCATTTGATACCCATATCGTACAAACAACACATTCCAGGGTTACCCTAGGTTCATTTTCCTACATGGTGATTTTCCCTTATTTTGTCTCCATAGCTCTCAACTGAGTATGTAATGTTCGGCTACACCCGAACTTAGCCTTCCTTACTTGTTTAAATTTAAATTATTCAGATTTCATAGAATTACAATTTAACGAGTCACAAACATTTTGTTCTTTCTTAGTAGACAATCAAGCAAACATTTCCTTAGTAAAAATATAATGTATAGACAGTAATATTTCTTTGAATACAAACGACATTATTAATATTACCGGTGTCACTTCCAATTCAGTTTCTACTTTAGGTAAAATTACCGTAAATTTGAATTTTTCAAACTTTTGTCTTAAACATACTTTACATGTATTAAATGAATTCTTAAATATTCCATCCGATGGCATATTGGGTAAGGATTTTCTGAGTATTAACAAATGCATTATTAATTATGAAAGCAATAGTATTTCCTTTTGGGTAGGTAATGAAAAAGTCGCGGTACCAATCCTGCACGGAACAGAAAGCGACAGTTGTATCATTCCTCCCAGATGTGAAATTTTCAGACTTTTCGATTTAGGAGATTCACCCGAGCCACTTTTCGAGGACTCGCAGGAAATAGAAAAAGATGTTTTCACAGCTAGGTGCATTGTTAATTGCAGTAACCCAGTAATTAAAGTCATAAACACCATGGATGATGTAAAGTATGTAAAAAGAGACAGTATTAGGACAGAAAAACTTTCAAATTACAATGTATATAAAATTAAAAAGACAAAAACAGAGGACAAACCCACGAAAAAACTGAATTCAATTTTAAAAAATCAAATTCCTCAACAAGCCAAAGTAAACTAATTGACCTTTGCATAGATTATGCCGACATTTTCGCTCTTGATACAGACAAAACGACTTTAAACAACTTCTACGAGCAAAAATTAAGATTTACAGACAACGACCCAGTATATGTTAAAAACTATCGATTGCCATACTCTCAACGCGAAGAAATAAACCGCCAAGTAAATAAACTGTTTGATTGAACCTAGTTAATCTAATTACAATTGTCCTTTGATTGTAGTCCCAAAGAAGGTTACTAATGGTCAAAAATCTTATCGTATGTGCGTAGCTTTTCGCGCAGTAAACAAAAAACTCATTGCTGATAAATTTCTGCTAGCTGGAGTTGACGAAATTTAAGTAACCTTTGTAGGGCAAAGTATTTTTCCACATTAGATCTTTTTTCGGGATTTCATCAAATCCCTTTGCATCCTGACTCATGTGACATTACTTCCTTTAGCACTGACCGAGGTGCATTTAGATGGAAAGTTCTTCCATTCGGCTTAAATATAGCACCAAATGACAGTAGCTTTTCGGGTACACCACCCAATGTCGGATTTTTGTACGTCGACGATATTATTGTCGTCGGTTGCAGTGAAGCGCACCATATTAAAAATCTTTCAAATTCAATCTCAAACTTAACCCAAATAAATGCAACTATTTACGACCAGAATTTACATTTTTAGGTCACAAATATTCAGCCAAAGGTCGACCGTGGTGGTTCGGCTGAGCGCAGCCTTGAGCGTATATGAGCGGGTAAAGATCACAACACTCAATAACAGCTGAGTCTGCGTCTACGTCAGGTGGTGATGTCCCGCATTGGTAAAAACCTATTTACCTTCCGCTCGTAGATCCCATTACTAACCACAGTGCCGGGCTATGCCTTGTGCTGAACGACGATGGCTCGGTGCGATTACGGGTCGCCTCGCGGTCGGCTGTGATGGGTCGGCGGAGCGCAGCCTTAAGCGTATAATGAGTGGGGAAAAATCACAACACTCACGTACTGGCTATCACTATCCGCTCTTAGATCCGACTAATAATCACAGTGCCGGGCTATACCGTTTGATGGGGTCGATGGCTCTGTTGCTGGTGCGGTTGGTTGCGTTGGCGTTGCTTTCACTTCGTTCACTCGCGTTGATATTGCGGCTCACGGTTGGCGGAACGGCGGTGCGCAACCTAAAGCTTGGTTTGGCTCAGTTCGCATCTAATATGAATGTTAATGTCTCGCATTGGTTAAAACCTATTTACGAGCTATCACTCTTCAGCTTAGATCCGTTTGCTACTACGGCTCCCTACTGACTAACTATTTTCCTGCTGTGGTCGTTGCTATTATAGATTTGAATAATCGTAATAACAGCTCCGACATATAAGCCGTTTTTCAAATAGATGAGTTTAACACCTGCTTATGCATTATGAGTAGATTGCATGTATTTTTATGGAGAAAGGTAGAATTATCGACACTAGCGCCATCTAATATTGAAAAGTAGCAACTCCACAATATTGTTCCAAGCAAACAATAAGAAGAAGAATTTGACATTTGCTTTGGCTAAGGGTGTTGGCACACTTTTCAAGTGAAATTATTTTTCCCACTGGTTGGTAAATTTTCTAACAAATTTCACAATTGAAAACTGCAATATAACAATCGAATACGACACAAAATATGTTAGCAAGTATTTTTGTTGTATAGGGAGAATGTTTACAACAGTGATTCGCAAAATTTTATATGTGAATGTGCAAGGCGTAATAAACTTCAATTGCCAAGTCTGAAGTTCCTTCATATTTACAAACGCAACATCTTGGTTGATTGTGGCGATGTTATTGGAATGCATAAACTTGTGTTAAACGCATCTATATGAAAAATGTCATTGTGTCACCGCCTTAAATGGGTTGATGATTTAGGGTTTCTCGCCGACGTGTTGCAACCGAGTTGTTATGATCGACCGTGTGTCGGTAGAAGCTGTAGTTGTTGTTGTCGCATGGTTTGGGTATATTGTTGCTTAATGTTGGGGTTGAAGTTGGTATGGCCTAGTCTATCGCGTGTTGTGTTCATGTGTTTGACTTGGTATGACCTAGTCTATTGCGTGTTGTATTCGTGTGTTTGCCTTGCTGTGGGCATGATATGTTTATTGTGTGATCGTGTTGCTGGCTTCGTCAGTCTCATGTTGCGGTGCTAGTGTCGTATGTTGCTGGCTTCGCTCAGCCGTATGTTGTGTGTTGCTATAACCATGTTGTGTGTGTCAAATTTGTTGGCAATATTTGGTTCTCACAAGCTTTTTGATTATTAGTATCCTTCTTTGGGACTACAACCAAAGGACTATTGGGGAAAATTTTAGAATAGCACCTCCCCAGTTCGGGGAGTTATATAATAAATTTATATGCTCAGTTTGCATATTTTTTTTTTTTTAATTAATAATGAATAATGAATTCAAATAAAATGACGTAAGGCGAACATGTGTTCGAATTGTTCTCAGGTTGTTAAAAAAAGCAAATTACCCAAAAAAGGTGCAGATTTTTTAAAGAATTTTATATTGCGATTGGCTGAAAGAATAAGCTAAATCAATGAGGCAAAATCCCTATCCAAAACTAGTCCCTTGGAGTGAATCACATTGATTATGGCCTATCTACCAAGTTTAAATATGACCTACATGTTACGGCTCCTTTTACAAATGTGAATACGTAGGCACATACATACATATATTATCCAGGTGAGGCTTTGTTCTTCGCAAGAACACTCAAGGGATGAAACAAAAGCTTTCCCAAGACAGTCGAACAAATGAGAATGTGTGCTACTACCCCAACGTAGTGGAGAGTCGAACTAGTCATCCATAATAAGCTTTTATATCATACGGCCGGAAAACAGCAGTTAACATCTTTCAACTCAAAATCGGTCGACTTTCATTCTTAAATATCGTTTTAATTTCACGAAGACTATCGAAATTAATGTTGTGAACACAAGCGTCTGCAAACTTTGGTCTACATTTTAAAACTTTTATCCAGAGTCTTTGTAAAATTTTAACTATATAGATGCGCCGAGGATTATACGATTTTCACCCATGAGTAAACCAATGACTTAGATTGCTTATGATTTCGAGGGCGGTATCCATGGCCGAATAGTCACTCCCTAACGGTTCAAGGTGTTTCTCTGTTGTAGCTAGGCAGCATAGCGGGACAAAAACATCCGTTATAAAGTCTTCGGAGCTACACCTAGAGCTTCTAGGAAAGTTACGTCGACGAAGGTATGAGTTCGAAGTCGCAGTCCTATAGCTTCTGTGCTGGCATATGGTGTGAGGCCAGGAGGCGTGGTAGCGACTGGTGGTCGGGATTGCTACTGTTCGCACATCGGGAATTGTAGCTTTTAAAAACAGCCGAAAAAACTGGAGCCGCCATGTGCCACGAGAGTCCTGAGTATTAATAGACCATTAATAGCAACCGTAAGTCGCCTTTGTGCGTGACCGCCAAGGAGCCACAAATGATTTAAAGAAATTGTGTTTGCGACGATTATAAGGAGTTAACGCCAGGTGAAACTAGGCTTTGCACCAGATATACAGACAAAAGTGTGACCTTTTTATGTATCTCCATTTCTCTTCAGCAGACGCAGCAGTACCTATTCCAAAGACCGGGGTTAGGTTCGAAGCCTCTCTGAGTAAGTGAACGAGGGACAATCCCTCCGCAAAGAGCTACTCCTGAAAATTTTTGAAGATCTGCGAGATTTTGGGGCAAAAACCTAGGATCTTTCCGACATGGCCAAAACGTTAATTTCCTTAAATACATACAAACAAAACCTTTCCTATGTATTTTTTTTTAATAGAAAAATCAAGAAAAGTAAGAACACCGGCGTACGTCGGCGCGCCGCTCACGCCGTCGCCGCCGGTATGTAAAGGAGCGTACGCCGCCGCCG